>NC_058082.1:318922249-319629145 GCF_014858855.1 Bufo gargarizans
CATAGTGAAGAAAGCCAGGATCCTGTCTTGGCTGAGACATTGATCACATACCCAGACTTAGCCCTTCAGCCTCAGCTGGAAGAAGAAGAAAGCAGACAATCTCCAGAGTTTCAAGACGAAAGCATTCCCGGAGAGCCTATCTGTGAGTTAAGTCCAGAGATCTAGGAGAAGCCATATTCCTCCTCAGCTAGTCAGTCCCCATACAGCAGAAGATAGAGAGAAGTGCAGAAGCTAAATTCCTGCCACAGTTATAGAGCTAACAAGCAGACGTCTATCCTGCAAGCTACTGATTTATAGTACAGAAGATTTATTCCTGCCAACCATTGCCAAAACCTGCTGGGACCAAAGACCAAAGCTGTCTTCTGCTTGGATGAAAGTTATCTTCAGTAAAGACAAGTTTGAATTTCACCTAAAGGCCTGTACATCAATTTCTGCTGCAAAATCCCTCTATTACTCCTACTATCACTACACTCAATTTATTGCAAGTGAGCCAGGAGTCCAGCCATGCCCAGGTAGTAGACACCGTTGACACCATTATCATCACCATATAGAGACATTATAGGCCATTACACCACTCTGGCATTTCTAACCTGGGACGTGCGTTATAACACCTTGGGAGGGCCCTGTGATAGTACCCTGCGCACGCTGCAATTGGCGTCACAAATAAAATATAAACTATTAACCACCCATATCCTGACACACTGCATAAGTGGCGTCAGCGCGTACCCGTTCCTGGTCACTGCATTGGTATAGTTTTAAAGGCTTTGGACACTTTTTACAAACGCTTGCAGATCTACTGGAAGCAGCACTATGGGAAACCTAGTGCTGTTTATGATAAGCCTAATGGTACTGAGATCCGTCTTACAGTATGGCACTCTAGTCCTGACATTGATTGCGATTTATATGACCAGGCGCATCTAACCATGTCCTCCATTGAATAACACTGCACAAAACACTGAGCATGCGCTAGTTTCCTATTCTGTAAGCAGTGTTTTTAAGTGGAGACCACTGATGAATGACTTGGTCACAATATTAATATGTTGATTATATTGATCTTTCCAGCACATTTGTGAAAGTTTAATCTTATCTATATGACAGTGTTTAATGACCTTGTACTACTCCATACTCATCACCACAGTTACGATATGAAAATTTAAGTTGTTTTTCTCTGTCATTTATTTATTCTATAGCAACTTTGCCTATGATATAAAAAGTTAACTGAAATTTACATTCTAGCTTTGAGGACTTGTATCTTAAATTGCACCAATCCCATAACAGTTCCTCTCCCCCAGTAATTGGTATTTGAAGATTAAAAACAAGTTACTTACAAACTTTTTACATAAATTTGCATTCATAAATAACTTTAAACTCAACTTCAAAGAGAAACAGAGTTTAACAAGAGGTAACACCAGCGCCCTATGTATGACACATCATCGTGCAAGTAGAGATGATATGGGAATTAGTTGCAATATGCATGCAAAATATACAAGGGGTCATTTGTTCAAAATGCTCCAAGCTATTCATTAGCACAATCAATACAGCATTCAATTATTTATCATATGTAAGTTGTTTAAGGTCTGTTTGGCAAAATGCCTGTGGTATTGACAATTTGAAGCAATTAAGTAGCAATACCTAAATCAGAAATAATAACCCAAAGAGCAATGGTACACATCATTTTTGCTGACAGCCAACAGTCCTGTGTGTTTTGTAATTTTTACTCAATAGTAATATATCCTCTACTTCTGCATATCATTCATTGACATTCATTTATAAAAAAAGATGAACATTTTCCACAGGATCTTAGGCTACTTTCACATTAGCAGTTTTTTTTGCGGATCCGTCATAGATCTGCAAAAACGCTTCTGTTACAATAATACAACCGCATGCATCCGCCATGAACGGATCCGATTGTATTATGTCTTCTATAGCCATGACGGATTCGTCTCAAACACTATTGAAAGTCAATGGGGGACGGATCCTTTTCTATTGTGTCAGAGAAAATGGATCCGTCCCTATTGACTTACATTGTGTGCCAGGATGAATCCGTCTTGCTCCGGACAGAAAAACGCTGCTTGCAGCATTTTGGTGTCCGCCTTCAGAGCTGAATAGTGACTGAACGGAGGCAAACTGATGCCTTCTGAGCTGATCTTTTACCATTCAGAATGCATTAGGGCAAAACTGATCTGTTATGGATCACTTTTGAGAGCCTATGACGGATCTCAGAAATGTAAAGCCAAAACGCCAGTGTGAAAGTAGTCTTGTAAAGGAAAATATCACCTTAAAGGGACACTACCATGACATTTTTTAATCACATATTAACATTCTATATGTAAGTGAATGTACTATGTATATTTATTCTTTTACAAAAAAATGGGTGGATATATTTCTGCCTAAAATTTTAAGTATTCTGATTACTGCCCTTGCCTCTTAAATTCCTCCTTTGTTTCAACTTTCAGCACAACAAACAGCCTTGCCTGATATTCTCAGGGAGACTAGTGTTGAGCTAGCATCACTATTTTCGGCACATGTCGGTACTCGGCAGGGCCGGACTGGGTATGAAAACCAGCCCTGGAAAAAATTACATATCAGCCCCAAAGCATTGTGTAATTATACCATCAGTCCAGCACAATATCATTTTCTTGTTTACCCACATGACATCCGCTCGTGTTAAAAAGCCCTAAGCCCAATGCATGGCTACACTCACCCAGTTCTAATAAAATCTGGTCCTACCTCATCCAGGGTGTCGTTGGCGTGATGGTCCACTGGATCCAGAACAAGGTCCCTGTGGTGATAGAGAAAAAAAAGAATAATCACATAAGGAAGAGATGGTGACTGCCCCTGTGAAATCACCAACAGGGGGCGCTGTGCTGGGCCTGTAAGACTGAGCCATGCCAATGTATAGCAGGGAAATCTAGGACATTTCCCCTAAGTGCTACCACACTATACAAATGCCCACATTGTAGCCCTTCACAGTACTAATGCCCACCTTGTGGCCCCTCACAGTTATTAAGCCCACCTTGTGGTCCCTTCACAAAAGTTATGTCCTTCTTGTGGCCCCTCACAGCAGTTATGCCCACCTTTGTTCCTGTCACAGTAGTTATGCCCAGATATGTGCCCCTCACAGTAGTTTTGCCAGATATGTGCCCCTCACAGTAGTTATGCCAGATATGTGCCCCTCACAGTAGATATTACAGATATGTGCCCCCTCACTGTAGTTATGCCCAGATATGTGCCTCCTCACAGTAGGTATGCCAGATATGTGCCCCTCACAGTAGTTATGACAGATATGTGCCCCTAGCAGTAGTTTTGACCAGATATGTGCCCCCTCACCGAAGTTATGCCCAGATATGTGCCCCCTCACAGTAGTTATGCCCAGATATGTGCACCCTCACTGTAGTTATGCCCAGATATGTGCCCCTCACAGTTTTTTTCCCAGATATGTGCCCCCTTACAGTAGATATGCCAGATATGTGTCCCCTCACAGTATTTATGCCAGATATGTGCCCCCTCACAGTAGATATGCCAGATATGTGCCTCACTCACAGTATTTATGCCCAGATATGTGCCCCCTTACAGTAGATATGCCAGATATGTGTCCCCTCACAGTATTTATGCCAGATATGTGGCCCCTCACAGTAGATATGCCAGATATGTGCCTCACTCACAGTATTTATGCCCAGATATGTGCCCCCTCACAGTATGTATGCCAGATATGTGCCCCAGGTCTGGTGCAAGGATTTTTGCCGCCCTAGGCAAAATAAAAGTTTGCCGCCCCCCCCCATGTGACATCACAATGCCCCACCCATATGATCTGCCATATTAACTAATGCCAGTGCGCTGTGTTTACATTAAAAAGCCTGCAGGGACAGGCTATAAAGACCAGAGCCACTACATTAAGCTGCAGTGGTTCTGGGGACTATAGTGTCCCTTTAATGTGAGGATAATTAAAGATTAGTGCCACGAATAATATACTAGATTGCCTCCTTACAACCAGATGAGGATGATGATGGGCTCTAGCTGCAGTCTGGCTCCACTGGTCTTATGTAGAACAGGCTCTCTGGAGGCTGTTTGTAACTGTGGTCACAAAATTAAATGTTCTGGGAGAACGGGAAGCAGCTCCATTTTTTGGGGCCCTTTACACAGCTCAAGGTCTGGGCCCCAGGGCCTAACAGTGAGTATGCCCATAAGGCCAACCCATAAGTCCACCTACAGTACAGACCAAAAGTTTGGACACACCTTCTCATTCAAAGAGTTTTCTTTATTTTCATGACTATGAAAATTGTAGATTCACACTGAAGGCATCAAAACTATGAATTAACACGTGGAATTATATACATAATAAAAAAGTGTGAAACAACTGAAAATATGTCATATTCTAGGTTCTTCAAAGTAGCCACCTTTTGCTTTGATTACTGCTTTGCACACTCTTGGCATTCTCTTGATGAGCTTCAAGAGGTAGTCACCTGAAATGGTTTTCACTTCACAGGTGTGCCCTGTCAATTTTAATAAGTGGGATTTCTTGCCGTATAATTGGGGTTGGGACCATCAGTTGCATTGTGGAGAAGTCAGGTGGATACACAGCTTCTAGTCCTACTGAATAGACTGTTAGAATTTGTATTATGGCAAGAAAAAAGCAGCTAAGTTTAAGAAATTAAGGTCAGTCAGTCTGAAAAATTGGGAAAACTTTAAGTGCATCACAAAAACCATCAAGCACTAGAAAGAGACTGGCTCACATACGGACCGCCCCAGGAAAGGAAGACCAAGAGTCACCTCTGCTGCGGAGGATAAGTTCATCCGAGTCACCAGCCTCAGAAATCGCAGCTCAGATTAGAGACCAGGTCTATGCAGCAGACACATCTCTAGAACAACTGTTAAGAGGAGACTGTGTGAATCAGGCCTTCATGGTAGAATATCTGCTAGGGAACCACTGCTAAGGTCAGGCAACAAGCAGAAGAGACTTGTTTGGGCTAAAGAACACAATGAATGGACATTAGACCAGTGGATATGTGCTTTGGTCTGATGAGTCCAAATTTGAGATCTTTGGTTCAAACCACCGTGTCTTTGTGCGACGCAGAAAAGGTGAACGGATTGGACTCTACATGCCTGGTTCCCACCGTGAAGCATGGAGGAGGAGGTGTGATGGTGTGGGGGTGCTTTGCTGGTGACGCTGTTGGGGATTTATTCAAAATTGAAGGCATACTGAACCAGCATGGCTACCACAGCATCTTGCAGCGGCATGCTATTCCATCCGGTTAGCGTTTAGTTGGACCATCATTTATTTTTCAACAGGACAATGACCCCAAACACACCTCCAGGCTGTGTAAGGGCTATTTGACCATGAAGGAGAGTGATGGGTGGCTGCGCCAGATGACCTGGCCTCCACAGTCACCGGACCTAAACCCAATCGAGATGGTTTGGGGTGAGCTGGACCGCAGAGTGAATGCAAAAGGGCCAACAAGTGTTAAGCATCTCTGGGAACTCCTTCAAGACTGTTGGAAGACCATTTCAGGTGACTACCTCTTGAAGCTCATCAAGAGAATGCCAAGAGTGTGAAAAGCAGTAATTAAAGCAAAAGGTGGCTACTTTGAATAACCTAAAATATGACATATTTTCAGTTGTTTCACACTTTTTTGTTATGTATATAATTCCACATGTGTTAATTCATAGTTTTGACGCCTTCAGTGTGAATCTACAATTTTCATAGTCATGAAAATAAAGAAAACTCTTTGAATGAGAAGGTTACAAATATACCTGTGTACAGCGGCTCACCCCACCTCTTCCAAGGACCCGGTGCTCACTCCGCGGATTCACCCAAATCCGTTAAGAAAAATGCAAATAAATGAAGTAATTGGAGGGCACTCAAATATCTGACTACATTCAAGGCAGGATATCAATAATCCTAATTTATTCACATAAAACTAATGTATTGGCATAAAACTCATAAAATCTACATACATATAATATAAAACATAAATGTGTACATATGTCCAGGTGGTAATATTTAATCAGCCCTGTGACCATGTATCATCGCCAGGTCGTAAATGTCCACGCTAAATATACTCGCCTGGTGGCGCTTGAGTCACTTATGATTGTCCGCACTAGATCACCCATTCAGGCGTCTGCATGCAATAAGAATCACTGGTATAATATTTTCAAAGAAGCCCCATAGGGCAGAGTACTTTACCCCTCTTCTGTTCCTGTGGGCTCATCCAGCAGCAGCTGCTTAAACTCACCCGGCGTCCCGAGCGGCTAGCAGGTCTCAAACGTGGCGTCCCACGTGACCTAGCTGTATCTCACGTATTACACACTGCTCTGTGAAAGGCTGGTGATGCGCTGGGTCCTAGAGTCTGGACCATATGTTGATCATTATATCGGATGTCGTTTCACAGGGGGTCCGAGGGGTAGGATGCCTGATGCTGTTGGCACCTCAATATTCCATAGTGGAGTCCTGTGCTGTCATGAACCGTATGCGTTTCGGGGATCAAGCCCCTTCCTCAGCGGCAATGACAGCTACTAGAATCACTTATCCTTAAATATCCTCACTTGGACTTCCTAATCGCTTTGTATGTCAATAAACGCACAGTGTTTGCAAAACACACACCTACGTTTTCTGTGCGTCCCTTGTCACAACTGCATCCCTCGTAGATTCTGTTTGATCACTCATTATTAACTGGACAATGTATCAGACAACACATGAAAAATAACACATGAAATACTTCCGTCACTCATTTAAAAACTAGGGATGCAGTTGTGACAAGGGATGCACAGAAAACATAGGTGCGTGTTTTGCAAACACTGTGCGTTTGTTGACATACAAAGCGATTAGGAAGTCCAAGTGAGGATATGTGACCCCTTTTTGTAAAGTATGTTGAATAATTTGGTTGATTGTAAATGAGTTGATTCAGATCAGGTGCCTAATGTGACCAAAGTTCCAGAATGCTTTGCTACAAGGAGGATATTTATGGATAAGTGATTCTAGTAGCTGTCATTGCCGCTGAGGAAGGGGCTTAATCCCCGAAACGCATACGGTTCATGACAGCACAGGACTCCACTATGGAATATTGAGGTGTCAACAGCATCTGGCATCCTACCCCTCGGACCCCCTGTGAAACGACATCCGATATAAAGATCAACATACGGTCCGTACTCTAGGACCCATCGCATCACCAGCCTTTCACAGAGCAGTGTGTAATACGTGAGATACAGCTAGGTCACGTGGAACACCACGTTTGAGACCTGCTAGCCGCTCGGGACGCCGGGTGAGTTTAAGCAGCTGCTGCTGGATGAGCCCACAGGAACAGAAGAGGGGTAAAGTACTCTGCTCTATGAATTTGAAGGTGTGTCTAAACTTTTGGTCTGTACTGTACATGTTCCACCCATGAGTTTGTTCACAGTGGGTGAAGTGTGTAGGGGATGTGTTATGTGTTGCTGTAGAGAATCTAATGCGTGTGCTTATGGAATGTAGTGTATAGGGATACCAGTTTGTGTAGATGATGCAGTGTGGGTGTATAGTAGATTGCAGTGTGTTTTCGTGTAAGGGATAGAAATAAGTTTGTGGTTATGTATAAGGTATGTACTGTGTGTTTCTGAATGTGTGTACGGAATGCATTGTGTGAATCTGTGTTTGTATGTGTAAGGGCTGCAAGGTGTGTTTCTGTAAAGTGTGCATTGAGTGTGTGTAAGAGATGCAATGTGTGTAAGAGATGCAATGTGTGTAAGAGATGCATTGTGTGTAAGGGATGCATGGTGTGTTTCTGTGTATGTGTGCAAGGGGTGCATTGTGAAGGATGTTAATCTCTCCCCCCTCTCTCCCTTGTCACTCTCTCCCCCTCCCTTGTCGCTCTCTTCTCCCCTCTCCCTCTCTTGTTATTCTCTTCTCCCCCCTCCCTCCCTTGTCACTCTCTTCTCCCCCTCCCTCCCTTGTCACTCTCTTCTCCCCTTCCCTTGTCACTCTCTTTCTCACCCCCGTCACTCTCTCCCCCTTGTCACTCTCTCCCCCTTCTTGTCACTCTGATTCTCCCCCACCCTCGTCACTCTCATTCTCCCCCTCCCTTGTCACTCTCTTCTCCCCCCCACCTCTAGTGTAGCGTGGCCGAGCTGTAGCGTGGCCGAGCGCGGTATAGGAGCATTTGTTGCCTGCACCCGGCCGGATTGAAAGGAAGTGCACACTAAGTGAGCACTTCTTGTCAGTCCGGATGGGTACAGGAAACAAAAGCTCCTGTGCCGTGGACCGGACAGAGCTCGGCCACGCTACACTAGAGGCGCTTCCCTCCTGTCAGTCCCTCTCTTCATGCTGCACCCGGGTGGTGCACCCTCATGGACGTGCCAGTCCGGGCAGTGCGGCAGCTGCCTGAGGGCCTGCCGCCGTACTTTGAAAAAAAACTTGCGGCAGGACAGGCCCGCACTTGAGTGCCATGCTTGATTCTCCCCCCGCATGCTTCGCAGCTCCTATGCAGCCAATAAACATGCAGGTAAGTACTGCCCTCACTCTAAAGCCAGTAGCCATGTTGGCTACTGGCATTACAGTCATTGGCTGGCCGTAACACATCATCGGGTGCTATATAGTACCCGATGACACGGGTTCGGCTCATTTGTAGTCAGGGAGAGCTGCGCTTCGAAAGGGACAGAGAGTGTAGGGAGTCTGATCGCAATCAAGTCAGTAGAAAACTGTTTCAAAGACCCAAAAGTCCTTTTAAGTACTATTGTGTGTGGTGGCAGGCTGGCAGTATTTTATAGCTACAGTACAATTTATAACTGAAAATTAATATATTTTTCCATCATGTTCAATCATTTTTCTATAGAGGGTGTCTGCAGTGACTAGAGACATCTGTCCAGTACCTTCTGTGTGTCAGGGCCAGAGATTGGAGAAATATAACTGAAAATTACTATATTTTCTCCATCATTTTCAATAATTTTTCTATAGAGGGTGTCTGCAGTGACTAGAGACATCTATCCAATACATTCTGTGTGTCAGGACCAGAGATAGGAAAAATATAAGTGAAATCAATTTTCCTTTTTCCATACTTTTACGTGCTTGCTGTGAACTGTGACATCCGTGCCATTTAATATGCGCAAGGCAAGCAGTAAGGGACGGGCAAGGGGCCGTGATGCTGATGGTTCACACAGAGGCCGTGGCCCTGGGCGCGTTTAAACTGTGCCTGCTGCCAGAGCACAAGAAAACAATTATCCACGATACCTAGGTTTCATGTCCCAGTTTGCAGGGCGTCGCAGGACAAAACTCTGTCAGACCAGTGCAACCAGGTGGTCGGTTGGATTGCAGCAGATAATGCTTCCAGTCGGTTAAGCACCACCCTGTCTTCTACCAAGTCTAGTCTCAGTAGCCAAGATTCTGGTCAACAGAATCCTCTCCCTGATTCTTCTTCTTTCCTCCATGGAGAGTCTGGCCAAAAAAGAGATCCCACACTCGGAAATGCTGACAAGCTCTTTTCATCACCATTACTTGATTTGGCCCTCTCGCCAAGCATGCTTGAAGAGGGAGATGAGATTTTGTGCCCTGATTCTCAACCTCTTGAGCATCCATAGTCACAAGAACATGACGGTAGGGAACGGCAATTAGTAGTTTATGAGGTGGATGATAATGAGACACAGTTGCTAATGAGTCAACCGATATTACTTTCTCAAGAGGTTGATGAAAGGATGAGACACAGTTGTCAATCACTGAGGTTGTGGTTAGGTCAACAAATCACGAGGATCATCAGAGTGAGGAAGTGGAAGAAGAGGTGGTGGACGATGAGGCCACTGACCCAACCCGGGAAGGTCGAAAGCCGAGTGAGGACAGCAGTACAGAGGGGGCAGGATCTGCAGCATCGCAACAGGTTGGAAAAGGCAGTGGGATGGCAAAAGGGAGAAGGCGGGCCACACCAAACATGCCCACAACTGTTCCAAGGAGCACCCCCTTGCGTAAATCTCCCTTGCCGAGCGCTTTTTTGAGAAAAGTGCGGACGACAAAAGAATAGTAGTTTGCAACCTGTGTCACACCAAAATGAGGTGTGTGAACACTAGAAACCTCACCACCACCAGAATGATCTGCCACATGGCATCAAAGCACCGTAATAAGTGGGACGAACGTCTGGTTTGACAATCTGTGTCTGAGAGTCACACCACTGCCTCCTCTTCCCCTATGGTACGTGCTGGCCTATCGCCTTTCGAAGGCACAGGCGATGATGCCTGCTGCCCTGCACCTAGAACTTCGCAAGCACCATCAGCGACAACATCCACTTCCCTGTTCCAGCGCAACATCTAAATATCATTACCCCAGGCATTTAAACTCAAGCTCAAATACCCAGCCACCCACCCACAGGCCATAGCACTAAATGCACACCTTTCAAAATTACTGGCCCTGGAAATGTTGCCATTTAGGCTTGTGGACACTGAGGCCTTCCACAGCTTTATGTTGGCGGCTGTCCCCTGGTACTCTGTCCCCAGCTGTCACTAATTTTCGAGGTCTGCCGTGCCCGCCTTACACCAACATGTGTCCCGAAACGTCACACGTGCCCTGATCGACGCAGTTACTGGGAAGGTCCACTTAACCACTTACACATGGACAAGTGTATTTAGCCAGGGACGCTACATTAGTGGCTCCAACCCCCACTTCTCCTCCTCATCCTCCTCATCCTCCACTTCCACTTCCACCTCAGAATTTTCCACGTGCAGCACCAGTAAGCCATCAGCCGGTAGCTGGAAGCAGTGTAGCACTGCAGTGGGGAAGTATCAACAGGTCGTTCTGAAGCTGATATGCTGAAGGGACAAACAGCAGACCACCGCAGATATTAAATAATGAGAGAAAAAAAAGAAAAGGATCGCACATTCACTGCTAATGCTATGATCTCATCCCTGCATTCCTGCAGGAGACAGCACTGAATAGCGCATGTGTACTACCTCCATGCTACATGCTAAATGAGGCATTTGTGTACATTTTGATCAAAAGGCAATAAGCCCACTCACCACGCCAAGGTTGCCTCTATGAGTGGGTCCTAACCTAAAATTGGCGCGGCGCTACACTGCAACCACCAGCGCTGTGGCGCCATCCCGGCTGGCGGCGGGACCCAGTGGCCAAACAGCACCCCTGCTGCCTGACCATGCCATACCTAGCTCTGGGCCCCACCAACCACTCTGGGCCCCACCAACCAGCCAGAAAAACAGCACAGTGGCCCCCATGCAGCACCGCACCATGTGAACAGTTGTCAAGGCTCACCTGCTCTGAAGCTCACAGGAACTCCAACTGAGAGCATGATAGGCTAATTTAACCCCTACTACTGAATACTAGGCTAATTAAAATCACCTGGCTAGTGGAAGGAGTGCAGATCCAGGGACAGAATTCTTTGTATTAAATAATGAGAGAAATAAAGAAATGGATCGCACATCCACTGCTAATGCTATGATCTCATCCCTGCATTCCTGCAGGAGACAGCACTGAATAGCGCATGTGTACTACCTCCATGCTACATGCTAAATGAGGCCGCAGAGCTGTTGCAGGGGATAAGAAACAAGACTGAACTGTGGCTCTCGCCACTCAACCTACAACCAGTCATGGTTGTGTGTGATAATGGCCATAACTTAGTGGCGGCTTTGGAGCTCGGCAAGCTCACACGCATCCCATGCCTAGCCCACGTCTTAAACTTAGTGGTTCACCAGTTTCTCAAAGCCTACCCCAATTTGCCAGAGCTTTTGGTGAAGGTGCGCTGCGTGTGTACACATTTCCACAAGTCATTGACAGCTTTATCCGGTCTGTCAACGCTGCAGCAGCACTTTAACTTGTCAGCTCTCCAGCTGTTGTGCGAAGTGAGCACGCGCTCCACATGTCACATGTTGGCCAGGCTTTGTGAGCAGCAGAGAGCAGTAGTGGAATACCAGCTGCAACATGGTCGTCGCCTTTCCAGTCAGCTTCCGCTAATCAGAATCAAGGAGTGGGCATGGATGTCTGACCTCTGTGAGGTTTTAAGAAACTTTGAGGAATCAACACAGATGGTGAGCGGCGATAACGCTATTATCAGCGTAACCATCCCACTTCTGTGTCTACTCAAATGCTCGCTGCTCACAATTAAGGACAACGCTTTGCATGTGGAAGAGGTGGAAATTGGGGAAGAAGACATTACACAGGGTGATAGCCAGACCACCCTTCGTTCGTCTTCTCAGTGCGAATTGGACCATGAAGAAGAGAAGGAGGAAGAGGAGCAGGAGACGGTTGCCTCCGCTACAGAGGGTACCCATGGAAGTTCATTTTCATCTGTTCAGTGTGGGTGGGCAGAAGAGGAGGAAGAGGATGAGGAGATTGAGAGTGATCCTCCTGATGACAACAGCGAAGTCTTGCCTGTTGGGACTCTAGCACACATGGCTGACTTCATGTTAGGCTGCCTTTCCCGTGACCCGCACGTTATATGCATTTTAAACAACACAGATTACTGTGTGTTCACCCTTATCGACCCCCGCTACAAAGAGAACTTCTCATCTCTCATTCCTCAGGTGCAAAACTGTGCAATACCAGAAGGTCCTTGTTGAAAAATTGCTCCAAAAATTTCCATCTGACAATGCTGGCGGCAGAGTCTGTACTTCCTTGGGCAACCGAGAAGGGGAGACAAGGGGAAGACATAGCAGTTCCAAAAAAGGCATGGCAAGACTCTCCAAAGCCTGGGACAGTTTCATGACACCCTGCCAGCACCCTCACCCTGATGCGCGGCCTAGTGTCACAAGGAGGGAAAAGTTTTGGAAGATGGTGAAGGTGTAACATCCCAGAGTTATGTTACTACACTCTTTACCCCACTACAACATGTTAAGTGTATTTATCTTGTCATCTTGTATAATTTTATATCACATCCTCAATTATGTGCATTTTCTAAGCTTGTTATATATATTTGCTGTAATTTCCATGTACACCAGCAGGTGGCAGCAATGTTTAGCAAGGCCTTAGACAGTTCAGTGTTTCTAGAGAGAAGTCGGCCGGCACACGCTACAATGCACGCCGCTCAGGGATAAGGTTGATTCCACGTATAGTTGAAGAAAGATCCCAGCAGACGTGACTTTCAATGCTCTTGAAAATTTATTTGCACATAACAATATGTCCCATAGAAAAGGACGCGTTTCGGCTCAATTGCCTTTTTCAACAGGTAGATGTACATAGCTAGTAGCTCGTATATATATACACACATCAATGATTAAGGAAAGGAACCTCCCTGTGATGTCAACGCCCAAAAAGGGGCGGTACATGCAGGTTAACATAGTAACAAATAGACAATCAAAAAAGGCGGAACAATATCAAAACACATAATTATTTGCTAAATACCAGTGCAGCAGAGATATTCCTTCATTATGTAGTCGATGTCTAGAAAATAATAATGATATAAAGAAATTATAATACAGAAAAAAAAATTATGGCAATAACAAGCAATAAAAATTTTGAAATTTATATTGGATGGTAGTCAGAAGGCACTGATTAAGTTCAAATATGCATAATTTCGTAGTCTCTATTAAGACCCCTTCGATGCAGGGTGTCAAGGGTGTGAATCCAATAGGCCTCGCGGCGCAAAAGAAGTTTTTTGATATCACCACCCCGCCTGGGTCTAGTAATCTGCTCTATGACTTGAAATTTTAGTTGTGCTATTGAGTGATGATGTTTTTCAAAATGAGAAGGAACAGGTAAAAGAAGATTCTTGGTCCTAATGGTGGATTTGTGTTTTCCAATGCGATCTTTTACGCTCTGTATTGTTTCTCCAATATATATCAACCCACAAGGACACTTTAATAAGTATATAACGTTGGCTGATTCACATGTGAAAAAGCCATTAACTGGGTATGTCTGTCCAGTATGTGGGTGGTAGATATTGGGCCCTTTAATTACGTTTAAGCACTGAAAACAATGCAGACACGGAAAAGTGCCCTTCCGCTGTGTAGCCAGTACTCCCTGTTTGAGGGTACCACGATTACTTCCAATATCCGCCCCTACTAACTTATCTCTATAACTTTGATTTTTCTTGTTACAAATGAGAGTTGGATTCTGGAATTCTTCAATCTGGGGATATGCTTTTCCCAACAAATACCAATGTTTCTTCAAAATATTGTCTAGTTTGGAATTAAATGGATGGTACTTGTGAACCAACGCCACCCGTGAGCCTTTATCGTGTTCTTTTTCAGAGCTACAAGGGGTTTTTAATTCCTGAAGGGTTTTTGTTAGGATGGATGATGGATACCCTCTTTCTTCAAATCTCTTGGTCATCTCCTGTATTCTACATTCCCGTATTGAAGGATTAGACACAATCCGTCTAACTCTCTGGTATTGGGACTTAGGGATAGATCGTTTTAGAGACGGTGGGTGGGCACTGGTAAAGTGGAGGATACTATTCCTATCTGTCTCCTTATGGAATAAATCAATGGAAAGGTTACCATTTGAATCTTTGATTACCCTTGTGTCCAGGAAGCTAACCGTGTAGTTATCACTTGTGACTGTGAACTGTAAACCAGTGCGTGCGTGGTTCAGATGTGTGACGAAAGACATGAGGGTCTCATGTGGCCCCGCCCATATGCAAAAAATGTCGTCGATAAATCTTTTCCACAATAAGATGTGGTTGTGATGCCAATCACTGTTGTATACAAAGTCATCTTCAAAGCTTGACATATATGCATTTGCATAGGTCGGGGCCACATTTGACCCCATCACAGTCCCCCGCTTCTGCAAATAGTAAGAGTCTTCAAACATGAAATAGTTCTCATATAGTACAAGGTGAAGCAGTTGTACAAAGAATTCACGTTCTAAAATGGAGTAATTGCTTTTTTCCAAGAATGACTTCACAGCCTGTATACCTCCATTGTGTTCTATGGAGGTATACAGGCTGACCACGTCAATTGTCACCAGCAGACTTTCTGGTGGAACTGGGCCCAATTGTGCAATAGTGCCTAAAAAATCTTGTGTATCTGCCAAATAAGATGGAATATTTTTTATCAAAGGTGTAAGGATCTTCTCGAGCACTATTGCCAATGGAGACAAAATGGATCCCACGGAGGCCACAATAGGGCGACCTGGGGGGTCAATTAAGGTTTTATGTACCTTGGGGAGCACGTAAAACACAGGTGTTAACGGTGTTTGGTTTATCAAAAAAGTATACATGTTGTTATCAAGGACACCTAAAGTAGCAAAGTGATCTATGACCTTCATTATTTTACGTTTTATACAAAAAACTGGATCTGCAGTTAAAAGTTCATACGTATCATGATCAGAGAGTTGGCGGTTCACCTCTGCTACATATTTAGTCCTATCCATAAGGACAATGGCGCCCCCTTTGTCTGCTGGCTTCAAGACGATTCTCTTGTCATCCATTAGTGATTTAATGGCAGTCCTTTCTTCAGATGTTACATTATGTGTGAACCGCAGTTCACCCCTCTTAATTCCATCTATGTGTACCTTGATATCCCTGTTCACCAATTCAATGTAGGTCTTAACCGGGTGATAAAATTTGGGGGGCATACATTTACTAGGGTTCTTCAGACCCAAGTCTCTTAAACATAGGCTAGGTCTCTCGCTCTCCTCCGGACCAGCAGTTCTGTCACCATGATCCAAAAAATGAGCTTTTAGTCGAAGTTTACGAAAAAAGTGATTTAAATCAATATCAAACTGAAAAGTGTCAAAATGAGTTGAAGGGCTAAATGACAGTCCTTTCTGGAGGGCCGACATCTGAATGGGACTCAATATCTGTGAGGAGAGATTAATCAGGAGCGACTGGTTCTTACCTGCGAGCGGGTTTGAACAGCCTGACTCGGTCCCGACATCGGCGCGGCGGCTGCGGTGCTTGCGTCCCGCGCGCCTCCTCCTCCTCGTGGACGCTGACCTCTCCGAGAAAAAGAAGAAGACGGGGCAGACCGGGAATCCATGGACTCGCTTCCGGAGCTGGAGGTAAAAGATCCGGGCCTTGGAGGACGTCTGTAACCTGGTTTCTGGTACCACGACGGGTCTTGCCATTTGTAGACACGATTCAGATGATAGTCTTCGTTGTCTCGCAAGAACTTGGACCTTTTCTTTATCTCCGTTTCCTTCCGATATTTAGCGATGTAATTTTCCACGGTCTCCTTCAGTTTGCCGAATTATTCTGAAGGTGCATCCAAGGGGTCTTAATAGAGACTACGAAATTATGCATATTTGAACTTAATCAGTGCCTTCTGACTACCATTCTATATAAATTTCAAAATTTTTATTGCTTGTTATTGCCATATTTTTTTTTTCTGTATTATCATTTCTTTATATCATTATTATTTTCTAGACATCGACTACATAATGAAGGAATATCTCTGCTGCACTGGTATTTAGCAAATAATTATGTGTTTTGATATTGTTCCGCCTTTTTTGATTGTCTATTTGTTACTATGTTAACCTGCATGTACCGCCCCTTTTTGGGCGTTGACATCACAGGGAGGTTCCTTTCCTTAATCATTGATGTGTGTATATATATATACTAGCTACTAGCTATGTACATCTACCTGTTGAAAAAGGCAATTGAGCCGAAACACGTCCTTTTCTATGGGACATATTGTTATGTGCAAATAAATTTTCAAGAGCATTGAAAGTCACGTCTGCTGGGATCTTTCTTCAAGTTCAGTGTTTCTAAACTGGAATAGTTTATTCCAGTTTAGCTCCCCCTCTATGAGCAGAAGTGGGCTGGCCCATGTCCTGTCTCATGGGGAGGAAAGGAAGTTATAGTTAGTGTGCCAGCTACCCCTGCTTGGGGAAGGCTGTCCTGGTTGGAGCTCCCAGAAAATAGGGATCCCAAGCCAGGACCCTGTCTCGGTTGAGACCAGAGAGCATTCCCAGTCTGAGTCCTTCAGCCTCAGCTGGTTGACAAGCAAGCAGCCACCTTCACATCTCCAGGAATAGCCATTCCCTGTGAGTTAACTGTGAGTAACTATCCAGAGACCAGGAGAGGCCAGATTCCTCCTCAGCTAGTCAGTCCCATACACAGCAGAAGATAGACAAAGCAGAAGATATAGATTCCTGCCATATTCTCCAGGCACATGATAGAAGCAGAAGAGATATTTATCCCTGCCATACATTGCCAATACCAGCTGGGACCCAAGACTATTGCTTTATCTCATGTGGATTAATGCTGCCTCCAGTAAAGACAAGTTGAATTATATTCCAAGTCTGGATCTCATTTATTGCTACCAAGTCCCTCAATTACTCCTACTAGCAACACACTCATTTATTGCAAGTGAGCCAGGAGTCCAGCAGTACCAAGTAGTAGGAGACACCGTTGACACTATACCTACTACGATACAAAGACATTATACCACTCTGGCATTCCTCACCTGGTACGTGAGTTGCAACAGTGTTAGTACCCTGTGTTAGGGCCCTGTGTTAGTACCCTGCGCACGCTGCAATTGGCATCAAAAACAAAAACTATAGACTTATATACCCATATCCGGACCCACTGCATAATTTGTTGTCCGTGTAACCGTACCACGGCCTGCTCATTGCACAGAAGTACGTAGTAGACCGTGTCAACGTACTCAGTAATCCTTCAGTGCCTTACAATTACTGGGTCTCTAAGCTGGACACGTGGCACAAACTGGCGCTCTACACCTTGGAGGTGCTGGCCTGCCCTGCCGCCAGAATTTTGTCTGAGTGGGTATTTAGTGCTGTTAGTGGCACTAACAGATAAGCGTATCCGCCTGTCAACTGAAACTGCTGACAGGCTGACTCTTATAAAAATGAACACGGCATGGATTGCCCCAGACTTCTCGACTCCACCAGAGGAAAGCAGATGAACAAAGGCACTTTAAATGTGTTGTTTAATGTACTTAATACACTGTATTTCCATGCACCCTTTCCACCACAAAAAGGGTATATGGTTAACGCTTCCTTTTCTCATCCTCCTTCTCCTCTTACATCATATCTTCCATCATGTAATAAATAAATAAGTGGTAGCAGGCCACTCTCTATAGTATTGGGATTTTTATTAAATATAGGATAAATAAGTACAATTCTATAGGCAAATGAATAATATAAAATAGTTCAAAATGGATAGCAGCAATAGTAAAAAGTGGATGTGTATATAATAATTTAAAACCACATCTGTATATAAACACAATAAAATATAGATCCCAATTATAAATAATGTGGATTGCAGCAGAGATCATTGAAAGTTAAGTGTTTGTATTCTAGTACTGGCATTTAAACCTTCTTTTTTTTTTCTTTTTTTTTTTTCTCTGCTTAATTAAGGGGAGTGCCCTGGGCAACCAGGTGCTATAAATTAACCCACTAAAACTCTCTAGAGCCTGCTCTTCCTGGGGCTTGCTCTACTAAGTGGGCTTCTTATTAAGTGGAGTTAAAAAAACAAGGAGTTTAAGAAAAGGAGTTTGGAAACTAAGGTTGGATATAATTTCCTTGTGTGTTGTTGGCTTGGTTTTGCGTAGCCCTTCGTCTACAGCAGACAGGGTCTAGGTCTGAATCATATATACTGTTTTACTTTTTTACTGTTGTAATCCCCATTTAGTATGTGTTGCACAATTTACAACGCAGTCCAGTGCACATCTTGCATGATGTATGCAGTCCTGGAACAGGAGTTCAAGGGTGCGTATCTTTGTTCTAGATGTGAGCAAATAACCCGTTTGGAATCGCAAATCGAGTCTCTAAACGGGCAAGTTGCAACACTGAGAGGCATTGATAATTTGCAAAAGAGTTTGCTTCTCACCGAGCAAGCACTCTTTGGGGTAGATGAGGGGGAGGGTGACAGAGAGGAGGCTGAGGAAAGTGAGGTAGCTAGCTGGGTAACAGTTAGAAAGCGGGGTAGAGGGAAGAGTGCCAGGGAGGCTAGCCCTGATCTGACACACCCCAACAAGTTTGCACGTTTGGCAGATGAGGGGGATGTCAGTCCGGGGACGGCACTGCTGCAGCCGGACACTTCCTCTGCCAGTCAGGGGAATGTCAGCTCCAGTAAGCAGGGAACCAGGAGAGCAGGGCAGGCCAGACAGGTGCTGGTAGTGGGCGACTCCATTATTAGGGGAACAGATAGGGAAATCTGTCACAAAGACCGTGATCGCCGAACAGTGTGCTGTCTTCCTGGCGCTAGAGTTCGACACATCGCGGATCGGGTTGACAGATTACTGGGAGGGGCTGGAGAAGATCCAGCGGTCATGGTCCATATCGGAACCAATGACAAAGTTAGAGGTAGGTGGAGAGTCCTTAAAAATGATTTCAGGGATTTAGGTCAAAAGCTGAGGGCAAGGACCTCTAAGGTAGTATTTTCCGAAATACTGCCTGTACCACGAGCCACACAAGAAAGGCAACGGGAGATTATGGAGATTAACAAGTGGCTCAAGAACTGGTGTAGGAAGGAGGGGTTTGGGTTCCTGGAGAACTGGGCCGATTTTTCTATCGGCTACAGGCTCTATCGTAGGGACGGGCTGCACCTCAATGGGGAAGGGGCAGCTGTGCTGGGGAGAAAGATGGCTAGAAGGTTGGAGGAGTGTTTAAACTAGGGACTGGGGGGGAGGGTAATTACGTTATAGGACGGGAAGATAGCGCAGATAGAGACCGGGGGCAAGGTAATGGGACTGGGGGAGGAATGGAAGGAGGGACTAGAACAGTTCAGAAGGAAAGGTGTAGGGTAAAAAATATACATAAACCTCTCAAATGTATGTATACTAATGCCAGAAGTCTGACTAATAAAACTGGTGAACTGGAATTAGTGATGTGTGAGGAGAACTATGACATAGTGGGAATAACTGAGACATGGCTGGATGATAGCTATGACTGGGCGGTTAATGTACAAGGTTACAGTCTGTTTAGAAAGGATCGTCAAAACCGGAGAGGGGGAGGGGTCTGCCTTTATGTAAAGTCCGGTCTAAAGCCCACACTCCGCGAAGATATAAGTGAGGGACATGAACATGTGGAGTCAGTGTGGGTAGAGATACATGGAGCTAAAAACAACAATAAATTACTAATAGGAGTTTACTATAAACCACCTAATATACCAGAGTCCACAGAAAATCTATTACTAAACGAGATAGACGAGGCGGCAAATCATAATGAGGTGGTTATTATGGGGGACTTCAACTACCCAGATATAGACTGGGAAACTGAAACTTGTATATCTCATAAAGGAAACAGGTTCTTGGCAATAACCAAAGACAATTACCTCTCCCAACTGGTTCAGGACCCGACTAGAGGGACGGCCATACTGGACTTAGTATTAACCAATAGGCCGGACAGAACAACAGACGTGCAGGTTGGGGGACACCTGGGAAATAGTGACCACAAAGTAATAACCTTCCAATTATCATTCAAAAGAGCGTTTCTACAGGGAGGAACAAAAATACCAAACTTCAAAAAAGCTAAATTTAGCCAACTAAGAGAGGCCATAGGCCAAACTAACTGGGACAAAGTCCTCAAAAATAAAAATACAGCCACAAAATGGGATATCTTTAAAAACATCCTAAAATCTCATTGTGAGAGGTACATACCGTATGGTAATAAAAGGTTAAGGAACAAAAAGAAACCAATGTGGATAAATAGAACTGTAACGAAAGCAATAAATGACAAAAAGAAAGCATATCATTCACTGAAACAGGAGGGGAGCACGGAAGCACTGAAAAACTATAAGGAAAAAAATAGAACATGTAAAAAACAAATAAAAGCGGCCAAACTAGAGACCGAGAGATTAATTGCCAAAGAGAGTAAAACTAACCCTAAAATGTTCTTCAATTATATAAATGTTAAAAAGTATAAATCTGAAGGTGTCGGCCCTTTAAAGAGTAATGAGGGGGAAGTCGCAGAGAGCGATGAGGAGAAAGCAAAGCTGTTAAATATTTTTTTCTCCAATGTATTCACTGAGGAAAATAAATTGTCAGATGACATGCAGAATGCAAAAATAAATTCCCCATTAAAAGTGTCCTGTCTGACCCAGGAAGAAGTACATCAGCGACTTAAAAAGATTAAAATAGACAAATCGCCAGGACCGGATGACATACACCCCCGTATCCTAAAGGAATTAAGTAATGTCATAGCCAGACCCTTATTTCTGATATTTGCAGACTCTATACTGACAGGGAATGTCCCACAGGATTGGCGCATGGCATATGTGGTGCCAATATTCAAAAAGGGGCCAAAAACAGAGCCTGGAAACTATAGGCCGGTAAGTTTAACATCTGTTGTGGGTAAACTGTTTGAAGGTTTTCTGAGAGATGCTATATTAGAGCATCTCAACAGAAATAAGCAAATAACGCCATATCAGCATGGCTTCGTGAGGGATCGGTCATGTCAGACTAATTTAATCAGTTTCTATGAGGAGGTAAGTTCTAGACTTGACAGCGGCGAATCAATGGATGTCGTATATCTGGACTTCTCCAAAGCATTTGACACTGTACCACATAAAAGGTTAGTATATAAAATGAGAATGCTCGGACTGGGAGAAAACATCTGTATGTGGGTAAGTAACTGGCTCAGTGATAGAAAACAGAGGGTGGTTATTAACGGTACACACTCAGATTGGGTCACTGTCACTAGTGGGGTACCTCAGGGGTCAGTATTGGGCCCTATTCTCTTCAATATATTTATTAATGATCTTGTAGAAGGCTTGCATAGTAAAGTATCAATTTTCGCAGATGACACTAAACTGTGTAAAGTAATTTACACTGATGAGGACAGTATACTACTACAGAGGGATCTGGATAGACTGGAGGCTTGGGCAGATAAGTGGCAGATGGGGTTTAACACTGATAAATGTAAAGTTATGCACATGGGAAGGAAAAATGCAAGTCAACCGTACATACTAAATGGTAAAACACTCGGTAACACTGACATGGAAAAGGATCTAGGAATTTTAATAAACAGCAAACTAAGCTGCAAAAACCAGTGTCAGGCAGCTGCTGCCAAGGCCAACAAGATAATGGGTTGCATCAGAAGGGGCATAGATTCCCGTGATAAGAACATAGTCCTACCACTTTACAAATCGCTAGTCAGACCACACATGGAGTACTGTGTACAGTTCTGGGCTCCTGTAAACAAGGCAGACATAGCAGAGCTGGAGAAGGTCCAGAGGAGGGCATCTAAAGTAATAACTGGAATGGGGCAACTACAGTACCCTGAAAGATTATCAAAATTAGGGTTATTCACTTTAGAAAAAAGACGACTGAGGGGAGATCTAATTAATATGTATAAATATATCAGGGGTCAGTACAGAGATCTATCCCATCAGCTATTTATCCCCAGGACTGTGACTGTGACGAGGGGACATCCTCTGCGTCTGGAGGAAAGAAGGTTTGTACACAAACATAGAAAAGGATTCTTTACGGTAAGAGCAGTGAGACTATGGAACTCTCTGCCTGAGGAGGTGGTGATGGTGAGTACAATAAAGGAATTCAAGAGGGCCCTGGACGTATTTCTGGAGCTTAATAATATTACAGGCTATAGCTACTAGAGAGGGGTCTTCCTCTGGATCAACTTGCGGGATAACAGGCTGAACTGGATGGACAAATGTCTTTTTTCGGCCTTATGTACTATGTTACTATGTTACTATGTTACTCTAAAACCAACAATCTGCCAGGCCTCTGATGATTACAAATATTTGCGATAAAACAATCGACCAGATAAAATATTCAATAATACAATATTCCATGGTATAATTATTCGATAATGAAATTCGATAATAAAGTTCGATGATAAAGGTTTACAATTGGGCAAGGACACCAAGTTCTTCCTAGTGTCAAGACAATGTACCAGATATTTGTCGATTTTAAGCACAAGTAGAAGTGAATAGTGTATGGAGCGCATCCCACTCACTTGATGCAAACAGTGGCGTCCCGCTGTGTATTCAACAGAATGCGATCGCGTTTCTGAAAAGGAACTAACACGGTCTTACCGGGAGGTCTTGAATGGACTTTGTTGTCCTCGACACGGTGTACCTTCTGCAGAGATAATGATTCCGGTCTCAAGGGCTGTTGTTTTGTTTGAATTCCGCGCCAAAACTTTGAACACACGTGGTCTTGTGATGAGACAAAGTATCGTCTGTGCAACAGACGTTATATTGGGTGGTTTGATTTTTTATATGGTAACGTCCATGCCTCCTCAGTCGGTCAGTCTACTTTTCATGAAGATGGGGATAATATCAAGCGCGTTTCGGGGTTTTGAGAAAGTGACCCCTTCATCAGTGGTTAACATCCCCCTATTAGTGCCCCTCCTTTATAGGGCTCAAGGTTCGTAAGAAAGCCTGGCTTGGAGTGTGTCCTTTCGAATATCCATTGGTCTCGAATTTCCCAAAAATCCTCACATATATCTATATATGTACGTATATTTATCCACAACCTCAGTGCCCGGTCAGTTTTGCTGGGTAAAACATATATATTTATTTGACACACTATAAAATGCATAACATATTTATCAAATATAAGTACAAATAAGTTGTTGGCAATTTGCCAGGCAAAAAAACTTTCATACAATTGTTCTATCTCAAATTCGGAATCATATTATATAAAAAAACACACTGGTATTGCATGCGTTTTCGGTGCGGTTCCAGTGCGTTTTTTTCAGAAAAATGCTAAAATAATAATACATAGTATAATTAAGGTTCACAATGATAAAAATGTGTGAGATCACAACAATTGTCCATAAACTATTAGTTTAATCACTTATTTCAGACTAAGTAGTCTCACTCTATCCAGGAGTTCGAAAAGAGAAGGACCTCTCCTTAGGAGAGTCTTCGGATATGTATAATAATGACTGAAGACTGTTAGATGGGGGCCGAGTGTAGAGGAAAAACTGAACGGATTAAGAAACCGCTCAGTTGATCATCGACAGACGGCGCCCATCTTATAAAAACCCAAAGAGTTCAAATTCCGCATTTAAACCTAGCGGCTGGAGTGTGTTTAATTAAAAAATCTGCTTTGTCTCTAAACGTGACATTTTTTCTACATGATTACCACCTCTCCAATCCCTATGCACTCTATCGATGGCTGCAAATCTTAAACATGATGGGTCTTGATTATGTGCCATTTTGAAATGGCTTGACAAGGAATGGTTGTCAAAGCCCTTCCTAATGTTTGCGACATGTTATGAGATGTGTTTCTTAAGCAATCTTTTGGTTCTGCCCACATATTGATATTTGCATGGGCATTCAATCATGTATATCACATCTTCCGAACTGCAAGTAAGCAATTCTCTAATCTTGTGACAATATTTGTTGGTGGTTGATCTTAACTCTGTTGTTTTTTTAGGGAAGGAAGTAATTTTACAATTGTTACACCTGCCACAACGGAAAAAGCCCTGAATGCCTCTGTACAGTAGGTGCTATTTTAATGTTCAAGTTGGGAGCTTTTGTAAATGTGATTTTAGGTTTGGGAGGTATCAGAGTGCTCAATATTTTATCTTTTTTCAATAAATGCCAGTGTTTATTAATGATAAATTCAATCTTCCTAAAATCTCCATTGAAAGGTAAAACCAAACGTAAATTGGAATCTGCTATATTTAAATCTTTTTTTGTCTTTTCAATAAAAAACTCCTTCCTGTCCATTTCTTTCACCTTATTAAGGTCTATATTTAGTATTTCTACAGGGTATTTTTTATCAAGAAATTGGTCCGTCATAGCTTTTGCTTCCTTTTCAAATTCCATCTCCAGTGTGCAGTTACATTTGACCCTACGTAATTGTCCTTGTGGGATGTTAACTAGCCAACTAGGGAGGTGACAGCTATTAAATAAAATATAACTGTTACATGCAGTGGGTTTGGTAAAAGTTGTGCATTGAAGTCTTCCTTCTTGGTTTAAAATCCTTATATCTAAAAATTCCAAAGATTTTTGTCTTGTGTCTCCTGAAAAGGTAAGGTTCCACTCATTTAAATTAATATCCTTTAAAAATTGTTCCAATTTGTCTTTTCCCGATTGCCAAATAAAAAGACGTCATCAATATATCGTTGCCAGAGCACCAGGTCAATCCCCAGTTTGGGTTGAATAAAGCGACAGCAGGCCCTCACCTACAAGCTCAGTCTCATTAGCCAAGAATCTGGTCAACATAATCCTCATCATAATGGCACACTGGGTGAACGTTGAGGAGGCCGGGAGCAAGTTGGCAGCTGGTACCCGACTTGCCCTCCAATAGATCCTCGTTAACGGAAAGTGTATTCATTCCAATAACAGGGCAGCTTAGAAGTGCTGTATTGTTATTTATTGTCATTACCTCCCCAAGTTGGAAGTGGGTAATTGCAGCGCGCCTGCTGCCTTCCTTGGATGCTTGTGCTTTATTAACTTGACCCACCCTCACTGGGTGGTTTACAATTAGGAAAAAAAGGGGCAAGGCAACAACAGCCAATCAGATTTCAGCCATTGACCTCCCTTGGATGCAATAGCCCTTTTCTCAGGCTCCCTCTCCGACAGCGAACCCTGATTGCACATTACCCGTGGTCACCATGGTAGGCTCAGAAAAGAACATCGAAAGTTGATAGGGCAGGCATTTGAATTAATCGTCGCCATCACAGGGACGTGCAATCGCCCAGAGGTTATCTAGAGTCACCAATGTGGCAGCAGGCCCTCTCCCCTAATGTTTTAGATTTTCAGATCAGCAGGCCCTTGCTCCAAATGCTTTTGAGGGTCACCATCAGGCCATCAATCATAATTTTTCAAGGCTATGTATGATGCCCTCCTTTATATGTAACAAAGGGTGTTTTGGTGTGCCGGGTTTTGTGCGTAATATTGTCAGTCTGTAAAAATGGCATACTACTCAGACAACATGGTTACCACCAGCAACCTGGGAGTCCAAGATGCATCCAGACACACTCCCTATGCTGTTCCTGAACCATTTCGGTGGTGTTTCCATCAATTTCTGACCTTTTCCTATGAACCAGGCACCCTCCCCTCTTCAGAGAAGGGGTGTCTGGTTTAATGCTCGGGTTCACCCATTGTGTTCCATTATACTCGGGTGCTCGGTAGAGCACCCGAGCATCCCGATGTGTTCGGCCAGAGCACCTGAGCACTTTGGTGCTCGATCATCACTAAGTGCACTTTGACCAGAGAGGAAAAGGGGTCAAATACTGAATTAGAGCATCACACATTACTATGATAAGTGCAATACTCTTCTAGGGACATCTTTACCTAGGCCTACCAAGAAAACAATAAAGCTGTCAAACTGTTATCCTAATTCTTATTTGCTATTTTACTTACAGATAACATCTGTCAGTAAACTATCAATACATTACTTATCTATACAATTGTTTGTTTAAAATCTTTTCCCTCTTTAAAATGGCAGACCTGGTTCTGTGCTGGAAGTGTTGTGCTTTTATTTCAGGTTCCACTCTTTGGAGGTTTGGATGCTGTCTGATCTGTAGACAGCTCTCCGTAATGCAGCAGGAAATTGCATTTTTTGAAATATGAGATTTGTAAATTAACTGTTAAACAAACTCAGGCTGGGAACGTTGCAATGCCACTGCCACAGAGGCCCCCTAGAAATGTAAAATTAGTTACTGCAGGTTCTGGTAGACTTAGAGTTGTGGATAGAAGACATGTCCCACAGCCTGTGGTTCTCTGTAATTTATTTGCAGTACTTTCAGAGCGCAAGAGCAACATGGAGGATGACTCAGGCACAGTGGGTGAGGAACAATCATCTCCTATGCCTAAAGTATGCAAGCATGCAGCCAAAGACAAAAAGGATAAGGTGAGGACTGATAGTAAGCAGCTGTTGGTGGGTGATTCTATCATAAGAGGTGTGAAGTTAGAGGAAAATGGTTTTGTGAGATGTCTCCGTAGTGCTACTGCTAGCAGGAACAGACGACTTATCCTTAATATTGTTAGGCAAGCAAAGCAGGAAAGGGAGGTTGATGTTATTGTCAATCTTGGGACAAATGATCTGGCTTGCAATTAGGTTTCAAAGGTGAAGAAAGCTTTTCACACACTTGGTAATGACATACGGGATGTTGCATCAACTGTTTCATTCTCTGCAGCTTTGCCTATGCATAACCTTCAGCATGACAGGCAGATGTGCATTAAGGAATTCAATTTATGTCTTGCTGTATGGTGTCTGAACCAAGGGTTTGGCTTTTTCTCTCATGTTAGCTCTCGTTGGAATGAAAAAAGAACTGTACAAGAAAGATGGTTTGCATCTTTTTCTCAAGGGAACAAATGTCCTCAGTGAACAGTTCAAAGTATTTGCTAAGGAGCATTTAAACTAGTAAAGGGGGTTTGTGGTAACAGTGAGCAAGAAGATGGCAACACTGTAAGTGACTGCCCTTCTCCTCCACTTGTCGCTCCATTTGTATTTGTTAGCACCGAATTTGGACAAAAAAATAAAATATATGTGGGCAAAACCACACAAGAATTTAGGAGGCGCATCTCTAAACATCTCAGCACTATAAATACTATCAGTGATACACCTCTTTCAAGACATATGCAAAGTAAACACAATGGGAACACCCAGAGCCTAAAGGTATGGGTTATCCAAAAACTCAAGCTAGGCCCAAGAATGGGTAATTTGGATAAGAGGCTACAACAGGAGGAAACCCGGTGGATATATCGCCTGGATAGCCTGGCTCCGCATGGTCTGAATGAGGGATTCACATACGCCTCGTTCCTCTGAGAGAGATTCCAATAACCCTATAAAATGATAAAATATATTAGAGATAAATTATGTATAGAACTACAAGATGAGTAAGAACTGGGCGGTAAACCAGTCCTGCTAAACCTGCAATATGACTAAGAAAATATGTATCTCTACATTGCAGGTCAAACCGTATGTTATAAGATGGAACCCTTTAAAAATCAAAATAACCCACTAGGACACAAAATAAAATACAGTAAAATATATACATACCTGGTGAACCATAAATGGGATACAGCGAAACTGGGATTTTGAGAGTATCTGCAAAACATACAATAAAGTAAGGATTAATGTTGAGCAGTAGATGAAGGTCACTACCATATGAAGCATGAAATAATAAGTCTAGTAACGATGGAAGAAGGAAAAATATGATCTGATCTATCTCCATCACTGTTTTGGTACTGCATGCAATATGTAAACAAGTAGGAAAATTCCATAGCTATATGCAGTATGTGGGCATACGCTAGTAAGGTAAAACATTCGGGCACCTCTGTGTGCCGAGGAAAAATATATATAGATGATGGATCCTGAAATAGAGAAGGTTTCATACTCTAACAGTGAGCGCACGCGCCCATGTGGCTGGGTAGCTGGACTGTGAAGAGGTCCCAGCACCAACCTATCCTGGACAGTGAAGTTTGTGAGGAATCTGAGGTCCCAAATGTGCACAGGAGGGGACTATCCCTTCAGGCCCATCACAAGCGAGCAGGCACAATTTTAAAATCAAGCCTCCACTAGGTTTAAGTGCTCTGACATGTGCAGCAGTAGCTGTGGCATACTTTCCAGCAACGAAGTCCCGGCGCATGCGCAGTAGCAGACTACACCAGCCTGCACTATCACCTTGAGCAGGCGTAGTATGCCAAGGTGCCTGTACTGGAAAAACACTAAGTAATCAGACATGCGCACGGATGAGATCCATCTGGCCGGCGCATAAGCACTAGAACTATTATACGCATGCGCTGCAGGCAGTAATGGTCAATTCAACTAAAGAGCGGATGCATGCGGGAGAGTGCCACCAGAATACAAGTGCCCAGACATGCGCAGTAACGGATGACAGTCTCGATCAGCATTAAGTCTGAGCGCAAGTACATACGGCGCAGCTAAATTAATCAACAGACGAGTGGGAGGAACTACTGATCAAGCGCTCCCCGAGAAGTGAATATGGATTGGCCGAATGCTCTGCTTAATAGTAAAAGAGATACACACTGGTCTGCGGAATCGTGATGCGTAAAGGGAGGTTTCAAAAGCCTGGACCCGCCCCCAACACACTTCACTGCCCATACCCCTGAATACGCCAAGTGTTTGGCGAAACATGTCGGGGGCAGAGAGAGATCTATGTTACATTTGAGCCAACCAGTATCATACAAAGCAAGGAGCTCCGATACATTAACAAGTAACAAGTGAAGGCTAGAAGGGCACTCGCTATCAGTAGGTAGCGCACTGTGAAGCAAACAGTGTGCGCCAAATAGAGCACGGGAGATTCTGTGCAGAGATAGTGGAGATTAGTGATGAGCGGCAGGGGAAATATTCGAATTCGTGATATTTCGTGAATATTTGGGCGAATATTCGCCATATATTCGAAAATTCGCGAATTTGTGATCTCCAGGTATTATTATCTTGATTCCGAAAATGTGCATAAAAGTTCGTATTAACTGATATTTAAAAAAAAAAAAAGAATATTCGCAATTACGAATATATTTTGTGATCTAAATATTCGTGAATTCTCGAATTGCCGATATTTGCGATTAAAATTCGCAATTCGAATATTCGTGAACAACACTAGTGGAGATAACCAGACAGCCACAAGTGAAGATTGCCCTCTAGTGGTCTCACAATAACATTCAGATCATTACCATTGACAGTGCAGACACGGTTGATATTTATAATCATGTCAGTTCTAGTTAAGATTTTAAGGACAAGTAATAAATGTTAATTTTTAGCCTCCTCGACCTCTTCCTCCTACATCATTCCTAATTTTTATTTTTTAAGGTCTTTTATGTTTTTTTAATTCATTTCCCTATCCATATTTGTTTGCAGAACATTTGCCATGTTCTTAAGCACATTTTGCTGCCTTTTGCAGCCCTCTAGCTCTTTCCATAGCTATTTTAGAGCCATTTTAGTGGCCAAAAGTTCAGGTCCCCATTGACTTCAATAGGGTTCGGTTTCAAGTTCGGGTCCTTAACCCGAACTTTTTTTTCAAGTTTGGCCGAATCTGCCGAACCCGAACATCCAGGTGTCCGCTCAACTCTACATGTCACAAAAGGCTTTCAAAGAAATAACTGCACCGCAGAGCGGCAAATATATGTTTTATTTTTCTACTAAAATACCCTACAAAAGCTTTTACTAGATATTACTGCACCACAGAGCAGGAAATATATTTTTTCTTTTTGTGCAAATACACGTCACAAAAGGCTTAACAAATAACTGCACTGCTAAGCTTCAAATGTATTTTTTCTTTCTCAGCTAAACACCTAACAAAAATACATGTCACAAAAGGCTTTACATTAAATAAATACACCGCTGAGCAGCAAATGTTTATTTTCTTTTTGCACTAACACGCATTACAAAAGACTTTAAAAGAAATAACTGCACCGCAGAGTGGAAAATATATTTTTCCTTTTTCTGCTAAAACACCCCACAAAAGCCTTTACTAGATATTACTGCACCGCAGAGCGGCAAATGTATTTTGTTCTTTTTGCGCTAATACACGTCACAAATGGCTATGCAATAAATAAATACACCACTGAGCGGCAAATGTATATTTTCTTTTTGCGCTAACACATATCACAAAAGGTTTTAAAAGAAATAACTGCACCGCAGAGTAGCAAATATAATTTTCCTTTTTCGGCTAACACAACGCACTAAAGCCTTTACTACAGTTAAGTGCACCGCACAATGAGAAATAAAACATATAAATATTGCCTTGTAACAAACCCTGTTAATGCCTGTATCAACCAGCATTTGCACCCCAATAAGAACGGTTGGCTGGAATTACAGAGCTGTATAATAGCTATTTGGATCCCCAGTCAGTGCTGCAAGATCTGATAGGAATGCTCCTAAGGTACTGATCAAAAGTTTAAGACCACTTGAAAAATGGCAAAAAAAAGATTTAATGAAAACAACGAATAAACTGAAACAGGCTGTTTTTCAGCTGATCAAAAGTTTAGGACCACACCTCCAAAAAATAAACGAAACCCCCCCAAAACAGAAATCCAACTTCCAAACATGAACTCAGTAATGAGTAGCTCCGCTGTTATTGTTTGTCACTTCAAAAATTTATTTCGGCATGCTTGATGCAAGCGTTTCCATGAGGTGAGTGGGAACATTTCTCCAAGTGGTGAAGACGGCCACACAAAGGCGGAACTGTTGTCCATTTTTGTAAACTTCCCTTGCCATCCATCCCCAAAGGTTCTCAATTGGATTTAGATCAGGGGAACATGCAGGATGGGCCAAAAGAGTGATGTTATTCTCCTGGAAGAAGTCCCTTGTCCTGCGGGCATTGTGTACTGTAGCATTGTCTTGTTGAAAAACCCAGTCGTTACCATACAGACGAGGGCCCTCAGTCATGAGGAATGCTCCCTGCAACATCTGGACATAGCCAGCGGCCATTTTACGCCCCTGCACTTCCTGAAGCTCCATTGTTCCACTGAAGGAAAAAGCACCCCAAACCACTGTGGTGCATAGAAAACATCTCAGGTGGGATCTGCTTGTCATGCCAGTAACGTTGGAAACCATCAGGACCATCAAGGTTACATTTATTCTCATCAGAGAATAAAACTTTCTTCCACCTTTGAATGTCCCATGTTTGGTGCTCTCTTGCAAAGTCCAAACGAGCAGTTCTGTGGTGTTCAAGGAGATGAAGTCTTTGAAGACATTTTGTTTTTGAAGCCCTTCAGTCTCAAATGCCGTCTGATGGTTATGGGGCTGCAGTCAGCACCAGTAAGGGCCTTAATTTGGGTCGAGGATCGTCCAGTCTCTTGACGGACTGCCAATTGGATCCTTCTGCTCAGTGCTGATGGTCAAGCGGTCTTCCACTTGACTTTTTTGTTCCATAACCCTCAGGATCATTTAAGAAATTCCAAATGACTGTCTTACTGCGTCCCACCTCAGCAGCTATGGCACGCTATGAGAGACCCTGCTTATGCAGTTCAACAACCTGACCATGTTCAAAAAGGGAGAGTTTTTTGCCTTTGCCATCACAACGTGTGACTACCTGACAGAAAATGACAATGAATCCACATCTTTGCACAGATTTGGCCTTTTAAATGCATGTAGTCCTAAAATTTGGATCAGCTGAAAAACAGCCTGTATCAGTTTAATCGTTATTTTCAATTAATTGAATACTCAAAAAAAGTTTTGTCTCACTCTCATTTCTTCTTGTTGCATGTTGAAGCTCTACTTGGAACCTTGTTAAGATCCAACAATGTAAAATATGATTTTTTGCCATTTTTCAAGTGGTCTTAAACTTTTGATCAGGACTGTATGACCCAGGTGGTCACCTCCCCGAATGAACCCTGTTCAACAGAAATGCAGTGGAATGATTTCTCCCTATCCTTTCCCTACACTTTGAATAATCTTTCCCTGCACTTTTAAATCGTTTTTTTTTGTTAGCACAATGAGTTTTTTTTTATCACTGTCCCTAGCGCCTGCAGACACGTCTCTCCCTGCACTAAGTACACTTGTGAATGGCAGAATCTAAGATGTCTGCCTTATTTATAGGACTGTGACATCACAGGGCTGGCTTGCTGCTGATTGGCTACATGAATGTCAGTATGGGTGATCCCGCCTTCTCAGAGTTCCTTTCTCCATGTCCTCACATGTGCAGCCGCCATTTTAGGAAAGAATGTGATTCTTTACTACAAAGCGCGAGGAAATTTGCATTTGGTGTGAATCAAATTTTTCCTGAAATTCGGAAGGAATTCCACTTCATCAGCTTTGATTTGCTCATCTCTACTCCTGTCTGTAATAAGTGGTGGAGAATCAGGCTCATAGAAAGCACATGCTAGGAAGAGTCAAAAGCAATTGCCCATTTCTACTTGAATAGCATTTATCTTCAAGAGATAATTAAAAATTGCAATAGATAGCAATTAGAAACAGCACTTCAGTCAGTAATTTTTGTTGTTACTGGTATTTCCAAGTAAATATCTACAGTACAAGAGCTGTCTTATCTGATAATATAATTTATGAAGATGACACTTAAGTTAACGCGTTATCCATTGAATATTCAGAGCATGGCACAAGCAGTATTGAGAAAGAAATCTACCTAGAAATGGAAAACTTAATGGACTAAATTATTCATCTCATACTCTTAACTGAGTCATTTCAAATAATTTAGCCATATAGAAATGCATATTGTTTTCATTAACCCCTTAATCACAGCTATTGCTGCCTTTTGTGGTTGGAGCAATGAAAAGTTACATGAATGTAGCTTTCTATAGCCATAAATTAATAGTTAAGGGTATAAAGTAAATATACAGTACAATAAAACCTCTAGGAAACATCTTTCCATTTTCTCTCTATTGGTCTTTAGTTTAAATATATTTTGCACCATTCAGTTTGAGTAACTCCTTGGCAATTATTAACTTAAAAATAATTTATTTTAACCCTTTAAGGACTCAGCCCTATTTCACCTTAAGGACTTGGCCATTTTTTGCAAATCTGACCAGTGTCACTTTAAGTGCTCATAACTTTAAAACGCTTTGACTTATCCAGGCCATTCTGAGATTGTTTTTTCGTCACATATTGTACTTCATCATACTTGTAAAATGAAGTAAAAATAATAATTTTTTTTTGCATAAAAAAATACCTACTTTACAAAAAATTGGGAAAAATTTGCAAATTTCAAAGTTTCAGTTTCTCTACTTCTGTAATACATAGTAATACCCCCAAAAATTGTGATGACTTTACATTCCCCATATGTCTACTTCAGGTTTGAATTATTTGGGGAATGATATTTTATTTTTTGGGGATGTTACAAGGTTTTGAACTTTAGAAGCAAATATTGAAATTTTTCAGAAATTTACAAAAACACAATTTTTAGGGACCACTACAGCTCTGAAGTCACTTTGTGAGGCTTACATATTAGAAACCACCCAAAAATGACCCCATTCTATAAACCTCACCCCTCAAGGTATTCAAAACTGATTTTACAAACTTGTTGCACAAGAGTTATTGGCAAATAGGGATGAAATTTGAGAATTTCATTTTTTTGCCTAATTTTCCATTTTAACCCATTTTTTCCACTAACAAAGCAAGGGTTAACAGCCAAACAAGACTGTATCTTTATTGCCCTGACTCTGCCGTTTACAGAAACACCCAATATGTGGCCGTAAACTACTGTGCGGCCACACAGCGGGGCGTAGAGTGAAAGGTGCGCCGTTTGGTTTTTGGAAGCCAGATTTTGCTGGACAGGTTTTTTGACACCATGTCCCATTTGAAGCCCCCTGATGCACCCCTAGAGTAGAAGCTCCATAAAAGTGACCCCATCTAAGAAACTACACCCCTCAAGGTATTCACAACTGATTTTGCAAACTTTGTTAACCCTTTAGGTGTTGCACAAGATTTAATGTAAAATAGAGATACAATTTCAAAACTTTTTGGCAGATTTTCCATTTTAATATCTTTTTTTCAAGTAACAAAGCAAGTGTTAACAGCCAAACAAAACTCATTATTTATGGCCCTGATTCTGTAGTTTACAGAAACACCCCATATGTGGTCGTAAACAGCTGTACGGGCACACGGCAGGGCGCAGAAGGAAAGGAATGCCATACGGTTTTTGGAAGGCAGATTTTGCTGGACTGGTTTTTTTGACACCATGTCCCATTTGAAGCCCCCCTGATGCACCCCTAGAGTAGAAACTCCAAAAAAGTGAACCCATTTTAGAAAATACGGGATAAGGTGTCAGTTTTGTTGGTACTAGTTTATGGTACATATGATATTTGGTTGCTCTATATTACACTTTTTGTGCGGCAAGGTAACAAGAAATAGCTTTTTTGGCACCGTTTTTTTGGTGTTATTTACAACATTCATCTGAAAGGTTAGATCATGTGGTAATTTTATAGAGCAGGTTGTCACGGACGAGGCAATACCTAATATGTATACTTTTATTTATTTATGTCAGTTTTACACAATGATTTCATTTTTAAAACAAAAAAAGCTTTAGTGTCTCCATAGTCTAAGAGCCATAGTTTTTTCAGTTTTTGGGCGATTATCATATGTAGGGTCTGATTTTTTGCGGGATGAGATGGCTGTTTTATTGACGCTATTTTGGGGTGCATATGACTTTTTGATCGCTTGCTATTGCACTTTTTGTGACGTTTTTATTTTTTTACGGTGGTCACCTGAGGGGTTAACTCATGTGATATTTTTATAGAGACGGTCGATACGGACATGGCGATACCTAATATGTATCCTTTTTTTTTATTTATGTAAGTTTTACACAATGATTTCATTTTTGAATGTTTTAGTGTTTCCATAGTCTAAGAGCCATAGTTTTTTCAGTTTTTGGGCGATTATCTTGGGTAGGGTCTCATTTTTTGCGGGATGAGATGACAGTTTGAGTGGCACTATTTTGGCGTACATGCGACTTTTTTGATCACTTTTATTACCTTTTTGGGGAAGTAAGGTGGGCAAAATTTAAATTTTCTCATAGTTTTTATTTTTTTATTTTTATGGCGTTCACCGTGCAGGGAAAGTAACATGACCGTTTTATAGATCAGGTATTACGGACATGGCGATACCAAACATGTGTAGGGAATTTTATTTTTTTCATTTTTAATTTGTGATAAATGTGTTTTTTGATTTTCACTTTTTTTCACTTTTTCTTACTTTTTTTTTACCCAGACCCACTTGGTTCTTGAAGATCCAGTGGGTCTGATGTCTGTATAATACAGTACAGAACCCTATATAGGGTTCTGTACTGTATTATACTTACACTGAACAGATCTCTGCTTTTAGCATAGATCTGTTCAGCACCATGGACAGCAGGATGCCTGAGAAGGCGTCCTGTTGCCATGGGAACCTTCCGCCGCTGCAAAGTTGTGGCCGTACGGACCGCTGTATGGAAAGGGTTAAACGGCTGACATCCATTCACAGATGTCAGCCGTTTATACCAGGGTGTCAGCAATGTGCTGGCACCCTGGTATACCCACTAGAAGCCAACGATTATTCGCCCACACCGCCCGCAACACCCCCCCTGCACCTCCCACCAGGCTAAAATCATGCAGGGGTGCAGGGAGGGTGATAACTATATATTTGTGCCACACTAAAGTTTCTGATCGCCACGGTCAGGGACCGCGGCGATCAGAAACAGCAGAAATCGCAACAAACCGCAGGTCTGAATTGACCTGCGGTTTGCTGCGATCGCCGATACGGGGTGTCATATGACCCCCCGAGGCGTTGTGACAGGATGCCGGCTGAATGATTTCAGCCAGCATCCTGTGCGGATTAACCCCTGGGGCGCCACAATCTCAATTTAAACTTATGACGTACCGGTACGTCATGGGTCCCTAAGGGGTTAAAGGGGTTGTCCCATGAAAAATATTTTAGAGTTTTTAAACCAGTACCTGGATCTGAATACTTTTGTGATCGCATGCAATTAAAAATGTAGCATGGCCAGTGAGTTATTCAATAAAATATACCTATATAGCACCACCTGTAGTTTGTTTTTTCTAATTTCTTTGTCCGGCTCACTGAGAAGGCTGCACATGCTCAGTCTCATCCTTCAACTTCCTTCTGAATGGTGATTGGAAGGGCATGGACACGCTTCCTTAGCTTCAGCAGAAACTCCCCTTGAGCTATCGGCTTGATATAAATCTAGAAGAGCAAAGAATGGGGAGATTTCTGGATCCAAGTGAGGTACAGGGCTGGTTCTAGCTTTGTTAGACCTTCTGCACACGACCGTTTTTTTTTTCTGTTTACGGGCCGTTTTTTGCATTCCATATATACGGAACCATTCATTTCAATGGTTCAACAACAAAAAAACGGAATGTATGCATTACGGATTTCTGTTTTTCCGTTCCGTTGAAAGACAGAACATGTCCTATTATTGCCCGCAAATCATGTTCTGTGGCTCCATTCAAGTCAATGGGTCCTCAAAAAAACCGGAACACATACAAAATGTACTCAGTTTTTGCGAAACCATCTATTGAAAATGTTATGCCCACCCCTTTTGTATACTGTATATGCCATAGGGAAAAACAGAATGGAAAAACACAACGGAAACAAAAAACGGAACAACGTATCCGTGAAAAACGGACCGCAAAACACTGAAAAAGCCATATGGTCGTGTGCAGGAGGCCTTAGAAAGAGATTGTCATGTACTGTATGATGTCTGATTTTCATTTCCTGGGCTAACCCATTTAAGTGATGCATTCTACATTTTAGAAAATTAGACAGAACACTGCACACATTCAGAGTATTAAACGAATTGACTTTGATCTGAATTTCATGAATTTCATGAAAAATTTGATTTGTCGCAAAGCTGAATTTACTCGTGCTTTGTGGTAAGGAATCAATTTTCCTGAAATGGTGGTAAAAAAACGTACTTACCTTTACCATTTGCTCGCGGAGAGGCCGTTAAGGCTATCGCGTAAAATCTCTTGTACGGTGATGTGTGACGGGATAACCCATAGTCCCAAGGGGGGTCCCCGAGTTTAAGGCCAAAGATCAGGTGGCAGCTGGATTTGAATCCCTACTCCCAATAGTGACAATCAACAAGAACGTCGACTGGATAAACGACATATATTATAATCAGCAAAGATTTGTAAACTACACCCGTGATGTCCTAAAAGGAATTGCAGAACAGTTAGAGGCTACTTCTGCTGTGGCCTTTCAGAACAGGATGGCCCTAGATATGATCCTACTGTAGCTGAGACTGGGGAAGTTTGTAAAATGATTGCAATACACAAGTTTACTAACCTCTGGGAGGAATTAAAACTAAACTCAGGGATAACAGACCCATGGGATCAGTACTTTGGATGGTTCACAAACTGGAAATCCTTCCTCACCCAGATAGGTATGGTGATAGTCTTGATGCTAGTATTAATGTCAGTAGTGTTATGTTGCATTGTACCCTGTGTCCGAAAAATATGCGAAAAAAATGTCATTTCAACTACTGAACAGCCCATCATGCTGCTATATGGCATAAAATGGACACTCGCTTGCCATTTACAAAATGGTGTCTGTCCGAGAGACAACCCCCAGTATGCATTCTATGATTGAAACTATTTGCAGCAAAGAATTGAAACTGTCAGGAATTCCTCTGAGTCTATCATACATATGCCTTAAACTTATTTCCTGTTTGCATTCCTTCTTGCTAAAAGACCAATCATGTGAGCCCACTCCTCCCACTTATATGGAGGGTATATAACGTGAAGCCCCCACCTAATAAATAAGAGTTATGCTTTGACCTTATCTAGAGTGTCAGTGTTATTTCTCTAGCTGTGCATGCACATATCTATCTATCTAATTCGGAGCAGTGTATCAACCTACCTGACCGTTGATCAGAACCAGAACATTTATGTCATCACATCCAGCCAGCATGATGACATTATGTCATCATCATATTACTGCTTGAGACCTTGCCTGTTTTTTTCAATCAACAAGGCCACAACGGCCTCTATGAAAGGCCTCAATGTTAATGTCAGATACCACGATCAGTGATTAATGCAACATGTAAGGGGTTCAATGACGGGGGGATGGCACGAACATCGTTCCTGTCATTGCGCCCGCTGCATGCAATGAAATGCGGTTCGTGACAAAGTAATTCATAACAAATCAAATTTCTTTGTGAAATTTGGTGAAGCAGGTAAATAGAATTTTTGATAACTTCACTCATCTCTAATTATCACAATACCTTGCAGTTTACATGAAAGACGAGTTTTACTCTATTGAGACAGAATTTCCATATCAATACATTAGCTGTGCAGGGTGCCTAGCCATGCTCCCCATACCAGGATGTAATCTAGCTCTACGGCATATTATTTACCATACTTGGGTGTAATTTCAACCAATTCAGGGTGGATAGTTGGCCTAAGATGTTTTGTAAGGCTCTACCCACTGCTTTAATCAAAACTACTAGGCCTCAAGCACACGACCGTATGTATTTTGTGGGTTTCAAAAAACGGATCCGCAAAAAATACGTATGACGTCCGTGTGCATCCTGTATTTTGTGGAACAGAACAGCTAGCCCCTAATAGAACAGTACTATCATTGTCCGTAATGCGTACAATAATAGGACTATTTTTTGCAGAACGGAAATATGGACATACGGAAACAAAATGCAGACCGAGTACCTTCCATAGTTCCGTACCTTCCATGGTTCCGTATTCAGTCTGCAAAAAAAAATGTACAAACACGGAAAGAAAATACGTTCATGTGCATGAGCCCTTAATACCTCGTTCTGGACATTTTGGGCAATGGTGAAAGAGGAATACCTATTGTTTGAAGATCTCTCCATGACATAGAAACTCATTTACTTTTGTGGGTATGTGAATTGTATCTTATATACATTTATTCACAATATAGTAAGTGGCCAGTATCAACATTAAAGGATTTGTCCATTTTTGGCAAAATGGTCCCCTAAACATTAGAATAATCAAAGTACTTTCTGCTGCTGGGACAACAACTATTCAAATTCCCTGCAAAACCTCCAGAGGAGGAACTGATGGGGGTTATCAAACTTAGAAAAATCATGGCTGCCTTTTCCAAAAACACTTTCTCCTCTGTCTACATGTTGTATGTTGTATTGCAGTACATTCCCCACAATAGAGCAGAGCATCAATACCAGATACAATTCATGGAATGGTTCTGTGCTGTTTTCGGAAGACGGCAGCCATGTTTTCCCAGACAAAGTCTTTAAACATTTCATTTGACTCAACAGGTTGTCTGTGTAATGCACAGATATGCTGAGTTCTCAAAATACAGATTGTGTTTGCAATGATTCCATATGCTGGGTCCTTAGTATAGGTTGTAAATAAGGGACACTCCTATATTAAAGTGGTTGTCCAGGATCATAAAAACTTGTTTAGGAGCAGAAAATTAAATGATATAAAAAATAACCATTACCTGAAAAAAGTAAAATCCCCTACCACTTCAGTGATCAATACAGGTCCTGCAGGAATTATGTATACATTATACATGTGACTGCTGCAGCCAATCACTGGTCTTGGTGGTGCCAGTGACCACCACAGTAGCACAAAAACGGCAGAAGACTTTTTTGAGTTATAAAATTCCATGCTCTTAGAAAAAAGTTTTTAAAATTCCAAGCTACAACTTTAACTAAAAAAACTTTCCTTTAGAGCAGGGGTGGATTGGCCATAGATCCTACAGGGAAATTTCCAGATGGGCCGATGGCTAGGTGGGCCAACCAATCTCTCCTCGCGACCGACAACAGGGGTTCATAATGAACTGATTCACTCTGATTCTCTCCTGAATTCAACTGTATCAATATCCTCAGGACAGTGACACAGTTGAATACTGTGAAGCAGGTGGTAGTATTTTGTGCTGCACTGTGGTATTTGATTCAGCTGGGGAAGTATATTGCTCTGCACTATGGTACTGGTGGCCCCCCTACTTCTGTTGTCCCTGCCTACATATGTTGGCCCTGCCTATGGCTACTTTTACACTTGTGCTTTCCCTTTCCGCTATTGAGATCCTTCATAGGATCTCAATAGCGGGGGAAAACGCTTCCGTTTTGTTCCCATTCATTGTCAATGGGGACAAAACTGAACTGAATGAAACGGAATGCACCAGAATGCATTCCGTTCCTTTTGGTTGCGTCCCCATTGGGGGCAGAATAACGCTGCAAGCAGCGTTTTTCTGTCCGCGATGTGGAGTGGAGCAAGATCGATCCATTTTGACACACAATGTAAGTCAATGGGGACGGATCCGTTTTTCTCTGACACAATAGAAAACAGATCCATCCCCCATAGACTTTCAATGGAGTTCATGACGGATCCGTCTTGGCTATATTAAAGATAAGACAACCAGATCCTTTCATAACGGATGCAGGCGGTTGTATTATCAGAATGGAAGCGTTTTTGCTGACCCATGTCGGATCCAGCAAAAACCCTGGTGTGAAAGTAGACTAATTATGTTGCCCCATCTTCTATCAGTTTGGACCCACCTGCAACATGGGGCAACATTTACCTTTTTTTCCAGGGCCACTTTTAGTACCCAGTCTGCCTCCGGATGTATTTATTTTGATGTATTTATTCATTTTTTTTTTATGTACAACCCCTTTAAATCAACATATTCTAAAATGCAAAATACAAATAAAAAAATATATCTTAGCATGGAAATTAGGATATTGGTTCATGAAGTGTGAATTCATGAACATTATTTCACACAGATATTGAAAAGGTCAGCAACAGAAAAAAGTTACAGTACAATCCTAACCGTCAGATTCAGTAAAATTGTTGGAAGAATAAAATCATTTTCTGAGAAAGCTAAATCAACTTTTTAATACAGAAGCAAAGAATCACTTTTTGGAAATTTCCAGCTAAAAAACATGATTGATATAGTGGAAATTTTATTCTTGAGTCAGTATAAATGTAGACTGCAGCTACATCCTTCTAGTCAGTTGATCTCCAGTGAGTGCATATTATGTTGATCTAAAGAGGTGCAGTTAAAGCTAAATAACTAGATCATCACCTATTTTGTTTAGACACAAAAATGTATATTCTTTCCATGATGTAGTTTAATTTATTGCTTGAGTGTATCACTAGACTGAATAGATACTGCTGTAGAATAGAGATGAGTGAATCGAAGTTGACGAAGTGGAATTCAATCCAAATTTCAGGAAAAATTCAATTTGCACCAAATCCAAATTTCCTGGTGTAACGATTAACATTTTTTCCTAAAATGGCTACTGCACGTGTTAGGGCATGGAGCAAGGAACTCTGGGAACGAGGGATCACCCACCATGCCATGCATGCAGCCAATTAGCAGCCAGCCCTGTGATGTCACAGCCCTATAAATAGCCCCAGTCATCTTGAATTCAGCCATTTTCAAGTGTACTTAGTGCAGGGAGAGACGGCAGCAGGCGTTAGGGAAAGTGCTAGAAAAGACTTTAAACCTTTTATTTTGCTGTATAGAAGTTCAGGGAAAGGATAGGAAGGAATCATTCCACAGTATTGAAGAAGAACAGGGTTCAGTAGGGGAGTTTACAGCCTGGTTAATAGGAACAATACTATAACACCTTGCTGCACTCACTGGGGATCCAAATTGCCATTGTACAGCTCTGTAATTCCAGCAAACCGTTCTTTTTATTGGGGTGCAAGTGTTGTTTGATACAGCCATTAACAGGGTTTATTACAAGGAAATATTTGTATGTCTTATTTGCCCTTGTGCGGTGCAGTTACAGTCGGGTCCATAAATATTAGGACATTTACACAAGTCTAAAATTGTTGGCTCTATACACCACCACAATGGATTTGAAATGAAACAAACAAGATGTGCTTTAACTGCAGACTGTCAGCTTTAATTTGAGGGTATTTACATCCAAATCAGGTGAACGGTGTAGGAATTACAACAGTTTGCATATGTGCCTCCCACTTGTTAAGGAACCAAAAGCAATGGGACAGAATAATAATCATAAATCAAAATTTTACTTTTTAATACTTGGTTGCAAATCCTTTGCAGTCAATTACAGCCTGAAGTCTGGAACAAATAGACATCACCAGATGCTGGGTTTCATCCCTGGTGATGCTCTGCCAGGCCTCTACTGCAACTGTCTTCAGTTCCTGCTTGTTCTTGGGGCATTTTCCCTTCTGTTTTGTCTTCAGCAAGTGAAATGCATGCTCAATCGGATCAGGTCAGGTGATTGACTTGGCCATTGCATAACATTCCACTTCTTTCCCTTAAAAAACTCTTTGGTTGATTTTGCTGAATGCTTTGGGTCATTGTCCATCTGCACTGTGAAGCGCCGTCTGATGAGTTCTGAAGCATTTGGCTGAATATGAGCAGATAATATTGCCCGAAACACTTCTGAATTCATCTTGCTACTTTTGTCAGCAGTCACATCATCAATAAATACAAGAGAACCAGTTAGATTGGTAGCCATACATGCCCACGCCATGACACTACCACCTCCATGCTTAACTGATGAGGTGGTATGCTTAGGATCATGAGCAGTTCCTTTCCTTCTCCATCATACTCTTCTCTTCCTATCACTCTAGTACAAGTTGATATTGGTCTCATCTGTCCATAGGTGTTACGACCATGTTTATGTCCGTGACTCCTTGAGAGCCGCATACAGTTGCCCGCGGTTTGGGTTGTTGTGTCAGCTGGAGGCATAATGTTGTTTGCCTCAAGTTCAGTTGCCGCGGACAACAGGAGTGTGTGCAGTTGCCTTGGAGTTGTGTGCGTGTATGTATGCACTTTTGTACGTCTGTGTGCACTCTGTTTTATGTGTGGTGTGCACTGACATCTTCCCTTCACTGTGGTTGTCCGTGGCAACGTTTGGTTGTATTGTGTACATGTGGTGGCAGTGTTCCGGCCTTTGGGCTGACTCCCAGGACATGGTTGCCACCCATATCGTTTCCTGCGGAAACAGCCACAGTGTGTTCTTGAGTTGGACACTTTCCCTTTATGTTTGTGTTTCCCTTCCCTGGTGCTGGAAGGGTTAACTCCCTTCCCAGTGTGTGTGTGAGTCACTGGGTGTGTCTGACTGTTGGGTGTGGCTTCTTGGCCTATATAGCCTCAGTGTTTAGCATATATCTGAGGGTTGCTTCAGCCATGCTTAGCTGGAGCAGCCTCCTGTGTTTTCAACCTGCCAGTGGGGGCCACCCTTGTGGTCATAAAGATTTATGTCACATTAAGTTTATGTCAAGTTTATGTGTGATGTCTATGTGATGTTTAGTTGGGATTTTCCTTTTGTTGTTTGGTGCAGCTTATGGATCTGGATTCCTGTGTGTGGTTCTGTGGACTTCAGGTTGACAGCACAGGGATCCAGTCAACAAGGCTGTGGCAGGTAGGTGGAACTAGTTCAGGTCACCTGCCATATCCATAAGACTGTTAGTGTTCCCCTTTTCCCGGCAGCTTGGCCAGTGAGACTCCTGTTCCTCCATGTCCAGAAGGAACAGGCCGTTTTACCTTGACTCCTAGTTCAGGGACCGGTCGGAGGGTGAGTTAGGGATCCGAGGTTCCTGAGCATGGGTCCTCCTACCTTAAAGGTCGGCCCATGCAGCTAGGAGTTAGGGACAGGATAGGGACGCTTTAGGAGGTGACCTGCTCCCTAATCCTGTCGTCCTGGCTGAGCAGCCTAACATCTTCTGGCATGGCACAGCTGAGGGTTTTCCCCATCCTCAGCCGTGACAATAGGATGTTGTTCCAGAACTGTGAAGGCTTTTTTTAGATGTCGTTTGGCAAACTCTAATCTGGCCTTCCTGTTTTTAAAGCTCACCAATGGTTTACATCTTGTGGTGAACCCTCTGTATTCACTCTGGTGAAGTCTTCTCTGGATTGTTGACTTTGACACACATACACCTACCTCCTAGGGAGTGTTCTTGATCTGGCCAACTGTTGTGAAGGGTGTTTTCTTTACCAGTGAAATAATTCTTTGGTCATCCACCACAGTTGTTTTCCGTGATCTTCCGGGTCTTTTGGTGTTGCTGAGCTCACCGGTGCATTTCTTCTTTTTATGACTGTTCCAAACAGTTGTTTTGGCCAAGCCTAATGTTTTTGCTATCTCTCTGATTGGTTTGTTTCGTTTCTTCAGCCTAATGATAGCTTGCTTCACTGATAGTGACAGCTCTTTGGATCTCATCTTGAGAGTTAACAGCAACAGATTCCAAATGCAAATAGCACACTTGAAATGAACTCTGGACCTTTTATCTGCTTATTGTAATTGGGATAATGAGGGAATAACACACACCTGGCCATGGAACAGCTGAGAAGCAAATTGTCCCATTACTTTTGGTCCCTTATCAAGTGGGAGGCACATATGCAAACTGTTGCAATTCTTACACCGTTCACCTGATTTGGATGTAAATACCCTAAAATTAAAGCTGACAGTCTGCAGTTAAAGCACATCTTGTTAGTTTAATTTCAAATCCATTGTGGTGGCGTATACAGGGAGTGCAGAATTATTAGGCAAATGAGTATTTTGACCACATCATCCTCTTTATGCATGTTGTCTTACTCCAAGCTGTATAGGCTCGAAAGCCTACTACCAATTAAGCATATTAGGTGATGTGCATCTCTGTAATGAGAAGGGGTGTGGTCTAATGACATCAACACCCTATATCAGGTGTGCATAATTATTAGGCAACTTCCTTTCCTTTGGCAAAATGGGTCAAAAGAAGGACTTGACAGGCTCAGAAAAGTCAAAAATAGTGAGATATCTTGCAGAGGGATGCAGCACTCTTAAAATTGCAAAGCTTCTGAAGTGTGATCATCTAACAATCAAGCGTTTCATTCAAAATAGTCAACAGGGTCGCGAGAAGCGTGTGGAAAAACAAAGGCGCAAAATAACTGCCCATGAACTGAGAAAAGTCAAGCGTGCAGCTGCCAAGATGCCACTTGCCACCAGTTTGGCCATATTTCAGAGCTGCAACATCACTGGAGTGCCCAAAAGCACAAGGTGTGCAATACTCAGAGACATGGCCAATGTAAGAAAGGCTGAAAGACGACCACCACTGAACAAGACACACAAGCTGAAACATCAAGACTGGGCCAAGAAATATCTCAAGACTGATTTTTCTAAGGTTTTATGGACTGATGAAATGAGAGTGAGTCTTGATGGGCCAGATGGATGGGCCCGTGGCTGGATTGGTAAAGGGCAGAGAGCTCCAGTCCGACTCAGACGCCAGCAAGGTGGAGGTGGAGTACTGGTTTGGGCTGGTATCATCAAAGATGAGCTTGTGGGGCCTTTTCGGGTTGAGGATGGAGTCAAGCTCAACTCCCAGTCCTACTGCCAGTTTCTGGAAGACACCTTCTTCAAGCAGTGGTACAGGAAGAAGTCTGCATCCTTCAGGAAAAACATGATTTTCATGCAGGACAATGCTCCATCACACGCGTCCAAGTACTCCACAGCGTGGCTGGCAAGAAAGGGTATAAAAGAAGAAAATCTAATGACATGGCCTCCTTGTTCACCTGATCTGAACCCCATTGAGAACCTGTGGTCCATCATCAAATGTGAGATTTACAAGGAGGGAAAACAGTACACCTCTCTGAACAGTGTCTGGGAGGCTGTGGTTCCTGCTGCACGCAATGTTGATGGTGAACAGATCAAAACACTGACATAATCCATGGATGGCAGGCTTTTGAGTGTCCTTGCAAAGAAAGGTGGCTATATTGGTCACTGATTTGTTTTTGTTTTGTTTTTGAATGTCAGAAATGTATATTTGTGAATGTTGAGATGTTATATTGGTTTCACTGGTAAATAAATAATTGAAATGGGTATATATTTGTTTTTTGTTAAGTTGCCTAATAATTATGCACAGTAATAGTCACCTGCACACACAGATATCCCCCTAAAATAGCTAAAACTAAAAACAAACTAAAAACTACTTCCAAAAATATTCAGCTTTGATATTAATGAGTTTTTTGGGTTCATTGAGAACATGGTTGTTGTTCAATAATAAAATTAATCCTCAAAAATACAACTTGCCTAATAATTCTGCACTCCCTGTAGAGCCCAAAATGTTAGAATTGTGTCAATGTCCCAATATTTATGGACCTGACTGTATGTGTTCTAAAGCATTTTTGGCTTGTATTAGTGGGGAAAAAAGGGCTTATTAGCCGTTGTGTGGTGAAGTAAGAAAATGACAGCCCTTTTTCTTATATTTGCCGTTCAGCTGTGCAGGGTTCTAAAGCTCTCTTTTGTGTGTATTAGTGGCAAACAAATATACATTATTTGCCATTCAGCAGTGCAGTTACAGACGTGGACAAAATTGTTGGTACCCTTTGGTCAATGAAAGAAAAAGTCACAATGGTCACAGAAATAACTTTAATCTGACAAAAGTAATAATAAATTAAAATTCTATAAATGTTAACCAATGAAAGTCAGACATTGTTTTTCAACCATGCTTCAACAGAATTATGTAAAAAAATAAACTCATGAAACAGGCATGGACAAAAATGATGGTACCCCTAGAAAACACAGAACATAATGTGACCAAAGGGACATGTTAATTCAAGGTGTGTCCACTAATTAGCATCACAGGTGTCTACAACCTTGTAATCAGCCATTGGGCCTATATATATGGCTCCAGGTAATCACTGTGTTGTTTGGTGATATGGTGTGTACCACACTCGACATGGACCAGAGGAAGCAAAGGAAAGAGCTGTCTCAAGAGATCAGAAAGAAAATTATAGACAAGCATGTTAAAGGTAAAGGCTATAAGACCATCTCCAAGCAACTAGATGTTCCTGTGAGTACAGTTGCACATATTATTCATAAGTTTAAGATCCATGGGACTGTAGCCAACCTCCCTGGACGTGGCCGCAGGAGGAAAATTGATGACAAATCTAAGAGACGGATAATCCGAATGGTAACAAAAGAGCCTAGAAAGACTTCTAAAGAGATTCAAGGTGAACTTCATGCTCAAGGAACATCAGTGTCAGATCGCACCATCCGTCGTTGTTTGAGCCAAAGTGGACTACATGGGAGACGACCAAGGAGGACACCATTGTTGAAAACGAATCATAAAAAAGCAAGACTGGAATATGCCAAACTACATGTTGACAAGCCACAAAGCTTCTGGGAGAATGTCCTGTGGACAGATGAGACAAAAATCGAAGTTTTTGCCAAGGCACATCAGCTGTATGTTCACAGACGAAAAAATGAAGCATATCAAGAAAAGAACACTGTCCCTACTGTGAAACATGGAGGAGGCTCTGTTATGTTCTGGGGCTGCTTTGCTGCGTCTGGCACAGGGTGTCTTGAATCTGTGCAGGGTACAATGAAATCTCAAGACTATCAAGGAATTCTAGAGAGAAATGTACTAGCCAGTGTCAGAAAGCTTGGTCTCAGTCGCAGGTCATGGGTCTTGCAACAGGACAATGACCCAAAACACACCGCTAAAAACACCCAAGAATGGCTAAGAGGAAAAAATTGGACTATTCTAAAGTGGCCTTCTATGAGCCCTGACCTCAATCCTATTGAGCATCTTTGGAAGGAGCTGAAACATGCAGTCTGGAAAAGGCACCCTTCAAACCGGACACAACTGGAGCAGTTTGCTCATGAGGAGTGGGCCAAAATACCTGCTGAGAGGTGCAGATGTCTCATTGACAGTTACAGGAAGCGTTTGATTGCAGTGATTGCCTCAAAAGGTTGCGCAACAAAATATTAAGTTAGGGGTACCATCATTTTTGTCCATGCCTGTTTCATGAGTTTATTTTTTTACATAATTCTGTTGAAGCATGGTTGAAAAACAATGTCTGACTTTCATTGGTTAACATTTATAGAATTTTAATTTATTATTACTTTTGTCAGATTAAAGTTATTTCTGTGACCATTGTGACTTTTTCTTTCATTGACCAAAGGGTACCAACAATTTTGTCCACGTCTGTATATGATCTAAAGCCTTTTGTGGAGTGTGTAAGTGGAAAAAAGTAAGGGCCTATTTGCAGTTCAGCGGTGCAGTTATATGCTCTAAAGTCCTTTTTGGCGTGTATTAGTGGCACAAAAAAAGTGTTTGCCATTGTGTGGTAAAGTGAGTAAATTACAGCCCTTTTTGGCGTGTATTATTGAAAAAATATATATATATTTGCCCTTCAGCGGTGCAGTTATATGTTCTAGAGCTCTTTTTGGCATGTATTAGGTGGCAAAGAAAAATGTATTTGCAGTTTAGCAGTACAGCTATATGTTCGAAAGCCCTTTTTGACGTGTATTAGTTGCATAAAAAAATGTATTTGCCGTTGTGTGGTGAAGTGAGAATATTAGAGCCCTTTTTGGCGTGTATTAGTGTAAAAAAAAATATTTGCCGTTCAGCGGTGCAGTTATATGTTCTAAAGCCCTTTTTGATATGTATTATTGGCAAAAAAAATATAAATTTGCCATTCAGCAGTGCAGTTATATGTTCTAATGCCCTTTTTGGCGTGTATTAGTGGCAAAAAAATATATATTATTTTCATTTCAGCAGTGCAGTTATATGTTCTAATGCCCTTTTTAGCGTGTATTAGTGGCACAAAAAAGTATTTGCCATTGTATGGTGAAGTCAGAAAATTACAGCCCTTTTTGGCGTGTATGGATTAGGCCTCATGCACACGACCGTTGTGTGCATCCGTGGCCGTTGTGCCGTTTTCCGTTTTTTTTCACGGACCCATTGACTTTCAATGGGTCCGTGGAAAAATCGGAAAATGCACCGTTTGGCAGCCGCATCCGTGAGCCGTGTTTCCTGGCCGTGAAAAAAATATGACCTGTCCTATTTTTTTCACGGCCAACGGTTCACGGGCCCATTCAAGTCAATGGGTCCGTGAAAGAACACGGATGCACACAAGATTGGCATCCGTGTCCGTGATCCGTGGCCGTAGGTTTTAGTTTCATACAGACGGATCCGAAGATCCGTCTGCATAAAAGCTTTTTCAGAGCTGAGTTTTCACTTCGTGAAAACTCAGATCCGACAGTATATTCTAACACAGAGGCGTTCCCATGGTGATGGGACGCTTCTAGTTAGAATACACTACAAACTGTGTACAAGACTGCCCCCTGCTGCCTGGCAGCACCCGATCTCTTACAGGGGGATATGATAGTACAATTAACCCCATCAGGTGCGGCACCTGAAGGGGTTAATTGTACTATCATATCCCCCTGTAAGAGATCAGGGCTGCCAGGCAGCAGGGGGCAGACCCCCCCTCCCCAGTTTGAATATCATTGTGCGGCCCCCCCCTCCCCTGTTGTTAACTCGTTGGTGGCCAGTGTGCGCACCCCCCTCCCTCCCTCCCTCTATTGTAATAATAGCATTGGGGCCAGTGTGCGCGCCCCCCCAACCCCTCCCTCCCTCTATTGTAATAATAGCATTGGGGCCAGTGTGCCCCCCCCCCCCCGATCATCGGTGGCAGCGGAGTAGAAGATTTTCATACTTACCTGGCTGCTGGCTGCTGCGATGTCTGCGTCCGGCCGGGAGCTCCTCCTACTGGTAAGTGACAGCAATGCGCCGCACAGACCTGTCACTTACCAGTAGGAGGAGCTCCCGGCCGGACACAGAGATCGCAGCAGCCAGCAGCCAGGTAAGTATGAATCTTCTACTCCGCTGGCACCGATGATCGGGGGGGGGGCACACTGGCCCCAATGCTATTATTACAATAGAGGGAGGGAGGGGTTGGGGGGGCGCGCACACTGGCCCCAATGCTATTATTACAATAGAGGGAGGGAGGGAGGGGGGTGCGCACACTGGCCACCAACGAGTTAACAACAGGGGAGGGGGGGCCCACTGGCCACCAATGAGTTAAAAACAGGGGGGGGTCTGCCCCCTGCTGCCTGGCAGCACCTGCCAGGCAGCAGGGGACAGTCATGTACACAGTTTTTTTGTATATTCTAACCTGAAGCGTCTCCATCACCATGGGAACGCCTCTGTGTTAGCATATACTGTCGGAAATGAGTTTCACGATGTAGCTCATATCCGACAGTATATTCTAACATAGAGGCGTTCCCATGGTGATGGGGACGCTACAAGTTAAAATATACCATCGGATTGGAGAAAACTCCAATCCGATGGTATAACAGAACTCCAGACTTTACATTGAAAGTCAATGGGGACGGATCCGTTTGAAATGGCACCATATTGTGTCAACATCAAACGGATCCGTCCCCATTGACTTGCATTGTAATTCAGGACGGATCCGTTTGGCTCCGCACGGCCAGGCGGACACCAAAATGACTTTTTTTTCATGTCCGTGGATCCTCCAAAAATCAAGGAAGACCCACGGACGGAAAAGCGGTCACGGATCACGGACCCACGGACCCCGTTTTTGCGGGCCGTGAAAAAAAACTGTCGTGTGCATGAGGCCTTAGTGGCAAAAAATATATATCTGCCGTTCAGAAGGGCAGTTATATCTGTTCTAAAGCAATTTTTTGCATGTATTAGTGGCACAAAAAAAAGTATTTGCTGTTGTATGGTGGAGTGAGAAAATAACAGCCCTTTTTAAATTACAGCCCTTTTCGGTGTGTATTAGTGGCAAAAAAAATATATTTGCCATTCAGCTATGCAGTTTTATATCTTCTAAAGCAGTTTTTGGCATGTATTAGTGGCAAAAAAATATATATTTGCCGTTCAGCGGTGCAGTTAAATGTTATAAAGCCATTTCTGGTGTGTATTAGTGGCAAAAAAAAATATATATTATTTGCCGTTCAGCATTGCAGCATTGCAGTTATATGTTCTAAAGCTCTTTTTGGCATGCATTAGTGGCAAAAAATATATATTTGCCTTTCAGCTATGCAGTTTTATATCTTCTAAAGCCATTTTTGGCGTGTATTAGTGGCAAAAAAATATATATTTGCCGTTCAGCGGTGCAGTTAAATGTTATAAAGCCATTTTTGGTGTGTATTAGTGGCAAAAATATATTAATTATTTGCCATTCAGCATTGGAGTTATATGTTCTAAAGGTCTTTTTGGCATGTATTAGTGGGAAAAAAATATATATTTGCCGTTCAGTTGTGCAGTTATATGTTCTAAAGCCTTTTGCAGTGTGTATAAGTGGAAAAAAATAAGGGCCCATTTGCCAGTCAACGGTGCAGTTTTATGTTCTAAAGCCCCTTTTGGCATGTATTAGTGGGAAAAAAAGGTTATTAGTTGTGTGGTGAAGTGAGAAAATTACAGACTTTTTTGGGGTGTTTTCATTTCCTTTTTATTTATTTATTTGATCTAACTGTATGTCAGAGATGTGCCAGGCCCTGCACAGGGGAGTGGCAGAGGCCTAATTGTTTGTGGCGCAGGCACAGGTCGCAGCAGAGTAAGTGGTACGCAGTTGGTCCTGTGACAATGTCCACATCTGCCTCCTCATCCTCCACCGTGTCCTCAGCCTCCACTGCAGGGGCAATTCACAGTGCTCCTCCAGCATACCACATGTGCAGGGCACGGCGGTGTCACTCCTTTCTTCTCATCATTTGCCTGGGCGAACGGAGTCACAAAGGGTAGGAACTGCTCCGTGTCCTTCATCAAGAAATCAAATCCTGGCTTTCTCCGCAACAACTCAAAATCAGAACCATGGTGACCAACAACAAGAAGAATATGGTGTTGGTGCTGCGTCAAGGAGGACTGAGCCATGCTCCCTGCATGGCTTATGTGTTAAATCTGGTTGTCAAGCTGTTCCTGAAGTCTTTCACCCATCTGCAAGACATCCTAAAAACAGCCAGGAAACTTTTCATGCACTTCAGCCACTCGTAAACTGCAAAGCACACCCTGCTTGAGCTGAACGGACTATACGAACAGAGAAAGTCCATAAAATATTTCTTGATAATCCAAGTGGACAGGAGTACTCCCCTGTGTAACTTTGATGTCAGCCAGTGGCAGCTCATGAGGGACACCTGCCGTTTTCACAGGCCCTTTGAGGATACCACGTTATTTGTCAGTCGCCAGGACTACGGGATTCCACTGCTTCATGTCCTGGAACAGATGCTGGTAAATCTGGCTAGTCAGGGGACTGCAGAAGTGACTGCTACATCTCATGGCTACATGAGCTCTGTGGGGGCTGAACTGGAGGAGGAGGAGGACATTGGAGCACAAGCAATGAGTGGAGAATTGGGTGGTTTTTATACACAGGTGACAGGAGAGGAGGAGCAGGAGCAGCAAGAGGAGCTACAGGGGGCAGTGAGGAAGACAAATCAGAGGACTCAGACACACCGTGGCAGTATGCAATGAGATGGAGGCAGGGAGTATCTCTGAGTCACTTGCGCAAATGGCCCGATGCATGCTCACTTGCTTTGGTAGGCACAGCCGAATTGTCACCTTTCGGCAGATGGATGACTTCTGGCCCTCCACCTTGTTAGACCCTCGCTACCGGTCAAAAATGTGGGCCTTTTTTACACCCGCTGAAGGGGAGGACAAACTGAACTACTATAGAGGCACCCTATGTAGTCAGTTGGCCACTGCCTATCTGCGCCATCGTCCATCCTCTCGTAGGTCTGATTGGGGGGACCTCTGCACTCAATTTCCTCTGCCATGGCTGCTGGGGGAGGGTGGGTGGCAGAAGCAGTACCAGCTCCATCAGCAGCAGCCTGAGTCTAGAGTTGCTGATGAGCAGCTTTCTTCCCCTGCCTAGTGAAGAAACTACTCACGAGCAGCAGCAGCTAGACCTGGAGCAGGACCTGAACCAACAGGTGGGGGCTTACTTGGACAGCACCCTGCCACCCCACATTGAAGATCCGCTGGACTACTGGGCAGCCAAACTGAATTTGTGGCCACAACTGGCAGAGTTTGCCCTGAAAAAGCTCTCCTGCCTGGCCAGTAGTGTGGTATCAGAGCAGGCGTTTAGTGTGGCGGGAACCATAGTTACCCTAAGAAGAACTTGCCTACCCACAGAAAATGTGGATAGACTGACCTTTTTCAAGAGGAATCAGGCATGGATCAGCCTGGATTTTTACCCACCAATGCCTGATGCATCAGACTAGATCATCCATGGTGCCACACTAGTACTTTGACCAGTTTATTCTTGCTACCTGCCTCAGCTACTATTCTGATGCTGCCACCTGCCTGATGCCAAACATCTGATGTCAAGTGCTTCTTCTTTCACCCACCATCATAAGCTGGTACTGGTATTGCCAACCACTTCCCCACTCTGTCACTGGGTCACTCTGTGGTCTCCTGATGCTGCTGCCACCTCCACACTATTTCACCTTGTCACTCTGTGGTCTCTGGATGCTACTGCCACCTTAACACTATGTCACCTTGCCACTCTGTGGTCTCTTGATGCTTCTGCCATCTCCACACTATGTCACCTTGCCAATCTTTGGTCTCCTGATGCTGCTGCCACCTTCACACTAGGTCACCTTCCCACTCTGTGGTCTCCTGATGCTGCTTCCACCTCCACAATATGTCACCTTGCCACTCTGTGGCCTCCTCCTGATGCTGCTGCCACTTCCACACTGTCATTGTGCCACACTGTGGCCTCCTCCTGATGCTGCTGCTACTCCCACACTCTGTCATTGTGCCATTATGTGTTCTCCTCATGCTGCTGCTGCCACCACCACACTGTCATTGTGCCACTCTGTGGTCTCCTCATGCTGCTGCTGCCACCTCCACACTGTCATTGTGCCACTCGGATTTTGTCTGTGTAGCAGCTGTAAGGCCTGCATGACATGGTCTCTATTTTGCATCAGAATTGGCTTATGATTTGGTAGTCAAAAGCAGGAGTTGGTACAAAACACAGAAGACATGCAAATATTCCATCCACATGTCATCTCTGTTTTGGATCCACTCCTGTTTTTATTTTATTTAGCAATACTAATGGATTACTGACCAATAGCTGACCAAGTTAAGGCGGATACTTCACAGACAGGATCTGTTTTTTGGAAGTTATTGTTCTGACAGATCAGAGGAAGGGCAAAATAATCAGTGAAGTCAACACAAATTTACTGCTCACACTCTCTCCACTCTGTTAGGTGGGCTCTACTTGTATAAGCGTTTAATAGAACAGGTTCTGTAGACATCTATGTGGAATCAGCTGCTGACGGTGTAAAAGGAGTGCGCTTCTTCTTAAGTTCACACTTTAGTTATTTGGTCAGTTTTGGCCCCGTGACTGCCCAAATAAGTGAAGTGTGCAGTGATTCTAAGAGCGACGACTGTCATCTGCATGTCATACTGACTCACAGTATTGTTTCAATACCACCGCAGACTCCCTGTGTGTGTTGCTGCAAGGCACAGTGTTCTACACCACTATAAAGGCTCTCTGCAGCCAGGAAACAGACATTTTTTAAATGTGATTCACCGCAAATAAATTCGGATCAAACCCAAAAAAATTAAAAAAATTGTCGAACTGGCTGAATCGAATTGTTGAGAAATTCACTCATCTCGGAAAAACTGTTGCTATTTTAATTCACAGAAATAGCAAGCAGCAGTATAACTTTTGATACCCCGTAATCCATTCCACAAGGCATTTACTGGTCATCTCATTCACAGCAGCACTGTTGCTAGTATAACTTCTGCATAATAATGCAATACAGATACATGCCTGAACGATAATAAAAGGACTTCTACATCTATATGTCACTTTTGTGTTTGAAATTTTAGATGTAGGAAAAAATATATCTTTTCCATAAAATGCAGCTGAATGGTGAATCAAGTGAAATATACAGGTCTAGCTCTGTAGTAATATAAATAAATGTTCCTATGAGAGCAAAGAATAGCTAAAAGTAATAATGTGTTGCTTTCAAGGACCAGTCTAGCCTGACTGGGTGGTTTGAACTGGGATGAATATCTCTAAATGATGAACGTGAGGATAACATTTTCATTTCAGCACTCTAATCACCCTTGCACGTTTATCAAAAACTTTCCTTGTGTTTCCAATCTTCTTATGAAATATTTTACACTATCATCTTCCAGACGTCAGATAAATACAGTAGAACGTTTTATGTTTTATATAAACATTCGAGGGGGCCATTCAAGGTTGGTTTTGTACCTATTTTAATAGTTGGTAAGAAACCACAGAGGGTGGGGAGAGAAATGTACTGGATTCATGAAAATTGCATGGGAACACCGGGACCTTCTGTCATGGGTGTGGTGTGTGGACTGTGATGTGGTCATAAAGGTGTTTTCCAGGATTGCGCATGATCTGGCTATTATGTGTGTATTTCTAAGCAGTTAACATGTGACTTGAGCACGGCAATCTCGCAGCACATGTATAATTTTTCACTCGGTGACATACTGGGCTTTTCATCTCTCTGCTAAGGCCTGAGTTCTGCCAAACACTGAGCCCAGTGACATCACCAGCATAGATTGGTGTGGTGTGTAGCGATGCCAGATGCTGGTTTGGAGGCGGGTACTATGCAGACACATGCTGCCTTCTGGGACCCATAAGACATTGCGGTAGGAAATGCCATGGACAGAATACGTGGATATAAACAATACCAAGAGTAGCATCAGGCACCTGTTGGGGGAGCAGAGGATTGTGAATATGCCATCAGGGAACCTTAAAACAAGGAAGTTAGGTGACTGAGAACATACTTAGATTCTATGCAAATCAGAATAACCCCTTTAAGCAGTATCCGAGAGTAGGCAAATTTTTAACTTTTCTTCAGGGTCTTGCTCATCTTCCTTGCATTCCCAAGCATGACCTAAAACATGTTGTTCACTGAAATAATTGCAATTGTTTGCTATCTCTATAAAATAAACTATATAATTATAGAGTCATCACTATTGTCATAAACGTGCCCTCATTAACTGATATACACTTATCTAAATGGTTAATAACCTTTATTTTGTACTTAAAATTCTTTTACAGTCTTGGAATGTTGCTTTATTTTTGTAATTCTTGATCAATATTTTTTTTATAACACTTCAAAAGGTCTTTGTTTAATCAGTAAAGATTTTAATACGCTTCATGCATCTTTCTCCAGTTGGAACTAATGATGTTCTCATACAGTTTGTTATGAAAATGTTATCGGCTTTGTTGTGTGATAGGTTTGACAGGGTTCTTATGTGGCATAAGCTCTTATAATTAGTTAAACATAAGTACAAATACTGTACAGAGTTCCCCTTAGTCATAACATTAACCCTTTCCTGGCATCAGCCATACATGTACAGTGGAAGCCAAGTCTTTAAAAAGCTGGAGCTGAGCAGGTGCCATAGTCAACAGGTGCCTGCTGTTAACAAAGCAGACACTTGGAGGGAGAGTTTGTTATTGTCAATAATGCATTTGGACTCTTGGGGGCCAAACAGCTCTGCTGTGCCAAGACTGGAGGAGCTGTTTGCTTGCTATGGAAGTATCAGGCCTTCTGAAGGCTCCGAAGTCTGTCAAAGTGAGGTTCCTCTCAAGCCCAGCCTGTGGTAGGGTACATATGTAACATATGTACCTGATGCTTCTAAATTAAAGCTGAGAGCATCAGATTGCTATGTACCTGGCCGGCAGCCATGAGGACTCAAGCAACCCTTGTGCAGTTTTACAGCATGGGGAAGACTGTAACAATGAAACACTTAAAACTGGTGGAATTGCATTTTTTTTCCAATTCGACCCCATTGGGACATTTTCTTTCCAGCTTTCCACTACACATTATGCAATAGTAAATGGTGCCATTAGAAAGTACAACTTGTCCCACAAAAAAACAAGCCCTTGTAGAGTTATGCGAACAGAAAAGTAAAAAAAAGCTATGCTTACGGGAACGCAGGGGGTAACAAATGAAAATGTAAAAACAGAAAATAGCTGCATCTGGAAAGGGGTTAAAAGATTCCAGGCTATGCGTTGGAACATAAAAATGTGTAGTATGATGGAAAGAAAGTAATTGGTTTTGAAGAAAATGTCAGCCTAACATAAAAAAATTACAAAGTAAGGCAGGATCTTAACCCTCTTCATCATGTGGTCTGGACTGATTGTCCAAACTGTGGCGTGGTGTTAAGCCCACTGGCCAATATACGACTGGCATCCAACTGGATGATCAGAGAAAAAGCATGGGCTGCCATGACAGCTGGTTGTCTGAAAAAAGTTTTCAGGCCTACCATTGCTATATGTCTGTTGTATACTGTAGCTTGACTATATGCCTATTGTACTATATGTTGTTTAGGTATGTAGCAGTACAGTACATAAAGCACAGGTAGTGAGTACAACGGTATATATGTACTGTATAGTACAGATAGTGGGCAGTACAGTACATGTAGAAGAGTTAGATGGAATTGCAGTACATGATCTATAGGTAGAAAGCAGTAAAGTATGTTTAGTACTTAGCAACATAGCGACAGTAGCAGGGTTGCCGGGAGGGCAATGTCACACCCCCATTTGCAAGGAGGAGTCCACCAGGGCCCCTACCACTCTCCACAGGATGCCAACACAGCTGAAGCCTATGATAGAGCAGGGAGCCATATGCTCCCTGAAACACAATTCTCCATCTTGTCTACAGGATCAACCACTGGATTTTAGTATCTCGAGGTAGGCGGTAAGCCGATGTCCCCCTACCTGCACAAGTTTAGATGGCAATTGTGACCTTACTATTTCTTTATGGGCTTTATTCGTTTTATCAAGGAGCTCATTATTAATTATGCTGGGGGAGAGGGGGCGTTATTATTTATTATGGTGGCACAGGGTCATTATTATTTATTCAGTGGGCATAGTGTTGAGCGCGAATATTCGAATTGCAAATTTTTTTCTCGAATATCGTAACTTCGAGATTTCGTGAATATTTAGAATATAGTTCTATATATTCGCGAAATCGAATATTCGTTTTTTTTTATTGTTATATTTTTTACTTTCCCACTTCCCTAAAGTAGTTCTAACCTGTCCTTTGGATTCCTGGCTTCCTGGCTGCTCCAGTCAGTGTCCGTTGCCGCTTCTGCCGACTTCCGTGCTCATGGAGCGTCCCCATCACCATGGGAACGTCTCCATATACTAGAATGTGCTGTCGGATTTGAGAATTACGTTGAAATCGCAATTCGATTAATTCAAGTTATAATAATCGAATTGCGATTTCAACTTTTTACGTATATTCTTAATACTCTAACTTCGTCTTTTAGAATATTTGTAATATTCTAAAAGACTAAGTTAGAGCAATATAACGAATATTCTAAAAGACAAAGTTAGAGCAATATTACGAATAGTCTAAAAGACGACGTTAGAGCAATATTAAGAATATTCGTAAAATACACATATAGATTGTAATTTAGCTAATATACTGCTATAGTAATTTTTTTAATAGTGTACATATTTTACAAAACTTAAGTTAAAAAAAAATTGAGGAAAAAAAAGGATTATAGCACTATATTAGCTAAATTACAATCTATTTGTGTATTTTACAAAAAATTAATAATATTGCTCTAACTTCGTCTTTTAGAATATTAAGAATATTCTAAAAGATGAAGTTAAAGCAATATTAAGAATATTCGTAAAATACACATATTAGCCTAGCCATAGTCAATTAGTCATAGTTATAGTCATATTAATTAAATTGCATATTATTCGTGATAATTGGAATAATTACGAATATTCGATTTCGACGAATATAGCACGAATATTGAATCGAATATTCGCGAAATATTGCAAAATCGAATATGGCACCTCCCGCTCATCACTAGGCATAGTGGGCCTTATTATGTATTCAGGGGGCACAGGGGAATTATTATTTAGTCAGGTGCTAAGGGACATTACTTTAGGAGCACATGGGCATTATTATTTATTCAGATAGCATAGGTAACATTATTAGTTTGGAGGGGAAACTCAAGGGGCAATGTTATTTTTATGGAGTAGTCTTAGGATATTATTACCTTCAGGGGCATAAAGTAGGGGTTATTACTGCCTAGGGAAAAAGACAACACTATTACTTTCTAGGGCACCTACAAGGGTCATTATTTAGGGAATTAGGGTTTATTATTATTGCTGATGTTATTAATGAGCGCACATAGGTGCATAAATACTACATGAGATATTGGTAGTGGTCATGGTGTTGCATTATCTTGGTTAGGAACCCACTCAGCTGATGGATGTGTTTTTTGCCTCCCTCATGCTGAAACCCAAGCTACACCTCTGGTAGTACAGGTACAGTAGACAACAGCACAGTACATGCATTATAGGTAGATAGCAGTACAGTACAGGATGCACAGGTAGAGAGTAGTAAAGTACATCTATCTTGTATTTATTTATTAAAAATATTTTTTTTACTTAAATTGATTCTATATTAATCAAATATGCTCCAATTGGCATATGACACTCTGAGGTCTCGTAAGACTTTTTTTTAATATCTTTTGTTATCTCTTTTTTATTTTTTTATGAATTTTTGCTTTTTAATTCCTCTCCCTGTCCCCTTTTAAGCTCTTGAATGCAGTAACAACTTTCCAAATTTCTATTTCTCTACTTTTTAAATACATAGGAATACCTCCTAAAATAGTTATTACTTTACATTAGCCATATGTCTGTTTCATGTTTGGATCATTTTGTACATTTTCTTTTTTTGGAATGTTGAAAGGCTTAGAAGTTTAGAAGCAAATCTTAAAATTTTTAAGACAATTTCCAAAACAATATTTTTTAAGGACAAGTTCAGTTATGAAGTCACTTTGTGGAGCTTACATATTAGAAACCACCAATAAATAACCCCATTTTAGAAACTTCACCCCTCAAGCTATTCAAAACTGATTTTACAAACTTAGTTACCCCTTTAGATGTCCCACAAGAATTTAAGGAAAATGGGGATGACATTTCAAAATTTAACTTTTTTTAGCAGATTTTCCATTTTAATAAATTTTTCCTGCAACACATCAAGGGTTAACAGCCAACCCTGATTTTGTAGTTTACAGAAAAAAACCATATGTGCTCAAAAACTGATGTATGGACACACAGCAGGCTTCAGAGTGGAAGGAGCACCATATGGCTTTAGGAGAGCGGATTTAGCTACACCCCTCAAGGAATCTTTCAAGGTGTGTAGTGAGCACTTTGACCTCAAAGGTGTTTCCTAGAATTAAGAAACACTTGGGAGTAAAAATTAAAAATTGCATTTTTTTTCACAAAAAAGTTGCTTTACACCCACATATTTCACTTTCCCAAATACAGCAACACACCATATGTGCTCAAAATCTGATGGCAGGCAAGCTTTTAGGTGCCATGTCGCATTAAAAAAATACTGAGGTCACCAGGAATTAAAAACTCCAAGAAGTTACCCCATTTTGAAAAAAGTGTACCCCCGTACAAACATTTCAAGGGGTGGAAAAAGCACTTTTGACCTAAAAGGTGTTTCACAGAAGGCAGAAACACTTGTCAAAAGGATTTTAAAGCACACGGCTGTGAAAATGAAAGATGACTAGCAGACCACAATTTTTCACTTTCACAGGGGTTAACAGAATAAAATACACTCCACATTTTGTTCCCCATTTTCTCCACATTTTGGAAACACCCCATGTGTGCTTGTAGCCTGCTGTATGGGTGCACAGCAGGCATACGGCAAAATATGGATTTTGTAGGCAGGCCTGAATTGGCAGACATGGATTTTAGGTGCCATGTCGCATAAAAAAAAAAATCCTGAGGTCCCCAGAAATTAAAAACCCCATGAAGTGACCCCATTTTGGAAATTGCACCCCTGTATGAACATTTTAAGGGGTGGAAAGGGCACTTTTGACCTGAAAGGTGTTTCACAGAAAGCAGAAATACTTGTCAAAAATATTTTAAAGCACACGGCTGTGAAAATGAAATGACTAGCAGACCCCAATTCTTCTCTTTCACAAGGGTTAACAGGAGTAAATGCACCCCACATTTTGTCCCCCATTTTCTCCCCATTATGGAAACACCCCATATGTGCTTGGAGCCTGCTGTATGGGCGCAAGGCAGGAAAACTTAAAAATATGGATTTTGCAGGTAGGCCTGAATTGGCAGATATGGATTTTACAGTGCCTTGCAAAAGTATTCACCCCCTGACTTTTTTCGTGTTTTGTTACATTACAGCCTTAATTTCAATGTTTTGATCATCTGAATTTTATGTGATAGATCAGAACACAATAGTCTAAGGGTCCATTCACACGTCCGTAGTGTATATTGCAGATCCGCAAATTGTGGATCCGCAATGCACCCGGCCAGCACCCCCATAGAACTGCCTATTCTTGTCCGCAATTGCGGATAAGAACAGAACATGCTCTATTTTTTTCGGGAGCTGCGGACCGGAAGATCGGGGCCGCACTCCGGAAATGCGGATGTGGACAGCACACTGTGTGCTGTCTGCATCTCTTCTGGCCCAATAGAGAATGATTGGGTCCGGATTCGTTCAGTAACTTTGCGGAACGAATCCGGACCCATTCTACAAATGTGGGAATGGACTCTAAGTTGGTGAAGTAAAATGAGAAAAATATATAAATTAAACTATTGTTTAGAAATAGAAAACAGAAAATTGGCATGTGTGTATGTATTCACCCGTTTTATAGGAAGCCCATATAAAGCTCTGGTGCAACCAATTACCTTCAAAACTCACATAATTAGTGAAATGATGGCCATCTGTGTGCAATCTAAGTGTCACATCTGTCATTACATATACACAACTTTTTTGAAAAGGCCCCAGAGGTTGCAACACCTAAGCAAGAGGCATCACTAACCAAACTACAACACTACCATGAAGGCAAAGGAACTCTCCAAACAAGTAAGGGACAATGTTGTTGAGAAGTACAAGTCAGGGTTAGGTTATAAAAATATATCCAAATCTTTGATGATCCCTAGGAGCACCATCAAATCTATCATAAACAAATGGAAAGAACATGGCACAAGAACAAACCTGTCAAGAGACAGCCGCCCATCAAAACTCACAGACCGGGCAAGCAGGGCATTAATCAGAGAGGCAGCACAGAGACCTAAGGTAACCCTGGAGGAGCTACAGAGTTCCACAGCAAAGACTGAAGCATCTGTACATAGGACGACAATAAGCTGTATGCTCCATAGAGTTGGGCTTTATGGCAGAGTGTCCAGAAGAAAGCCATTACTTTCAGCAAAAAACAAAAACGCACATTGTGAGTTTGCGAAAAGGCATGTGGGAGACTCCCAAAATGAATGGAGGAAGGTGCTCTGGTCTGATGAGACTAAAATTTTTAGCCAACAACGCTATGTCTGGTGCAAACCCAACACATCACCCAACACTGTCCGAGATGCACGGCCAGCTTTTTGTACAACACTTTAGTTTTTCATGTGGCATTGTAGGGCTTCAGAACTTGATCTGAAAGATCAACCCCTCCCATGTTCCTGTTGTAATCAAGGATGCAAACTGGTAGTAGTGGTACCTTGTACAGCTGCAGGGATGCTGGTGGTTCTGTGAATGGTGGTCAGTAAAAGGATCTCCCTCTTGTCCTTATACTTAACCACCACCATTTTCTCATGGAGGAGAGCCTTGTTTTTACCCATGCTCAGTGGTTGCCCTACCAGGGATCTAGGGAGGCCTCTCAAATTTTTTAACACTGTACCGCAAGCCACAGTACCTCTGGCAGTTAGGGAAATGAATAGGGGTATGCTGGTATAACCCTTATCCAGCAGTGAGTGCAGTAAGTCCCACATTATCTTCCCACTAACTCCTAGGATGGGGGGGCATTCTGGAAGTTCTATCCGGGAATCTTTTCCTTCATAAATGTGGAACTTGTGGATGTACCCAGAGCTACTCTCACAAAGTTTTTAAATCTTAATGCCATACCTTGCTCGTTTGCTAGGCAGGTACTGGTGGATTTTAACCCTCCCTTTGAAAAGTAATAGGGACTCCTCTACACAGACATTTTAATCAGGGGTGTACACCTCAGCAAACCTGGTGTTAAAGTGGTCGAGGACAGGCCTAACCGTGAACAGACGGTCAAATGTCGGGCTGTTATGCGATGGGCACTGTGCATTGTCATTGCAGTGTAGGAATTTCCCAATTGACTCAAATCGCTTCCGGGTCATGGTAATACTGTAAATTGGAGTCTGGTAGAAAATGTCCAAAGTCCAATATTTTCTAACGTTTGGCTTCTTAACAAGGCCCTCATGCAGCACGAGTCCCCAAAACGTTATCATTTCTGCTGCATTTACTGGGGTCCAACCTAAGGGTCTAGCATATGGAATTGTGGGGTTCTGAGCAATGAATTGTTGGGGGTATAAATTGGTTTGGGCCACCATTCAATTTACAAAATCTTCAGAAAAAAAAATCTAGTTCAGTCAAGCCCGCACAATCGAACTATTCCGTAGCTGCCCTCAAAATCTGCAATTTTGGGCTGATAATCCTCAGGGGGTGGGGTCCATAAGAGTTCACTCTGGGGGGCTGCCCCCACTACTACCCTTGGGTGCCTTCTTGAAGGTCCCTCATCACTGGATGATGATGATTAGGGATGAGCGAATCGACTTTGGATGAAACATCCGAAGTCGATTTGCATAAAATGATGTTCCAATACTGCATGGAGCAGTAGCCGACCGGTCAGAAAAATGAATGTTTCTGATTAGTGCTCAGCAGGTGCAGGACTCATGCATGCACACAGATGCGTGCAAAAATCTACACTAACTACCTAAAATTGATTTCTATGTAACACTAAATATATTTTTTTCTCCCGCCCCAAAAAAAGAAAGCTGAGCACAAAACTGAGCTCCTGACGAAGCCGCTGAGGTGAAACACGCGTTGAGGTCCTGCACTTAGGGCTATTACATCCATCTGGGCTTGGTCATGTCTTCAGGTATGTCCCAGGACAAATGTGTCTATTGAGACACCATTATAGATGCTGCCATCTACAGCATCCATATTAGGCCTATGTTATTGATCAGGTCATATATATATATATCATCGTGTTCTGTGCTTAGATTAGGCTGTGAATATTTTGGTACCAGGCACCATATACATATGTTGCTTACGGCTACCAAGGACGTAGGCTGTGGATCGCACTAACATCCATGAAATATTCTTTGATATAATTGTATTATATTATGCAATTTTCCATTGGGGTGTGTATATTATATATCACCTCCTTGGCATACATTGGATGCTTGTGAGACACAGCATTGACCTGGTACCCGGTAAGTGCTTAGTAGCCTTGTAGCCCTTTGCTTTTCTGTATACTTTTTCCATCTTGCCCTTTCTCTCTATATTTTATATATAATAAAGTGATATGAATTTGGATATATTATCTCCACTTTTTGATATGACATTGTATGTTATTCCAGGTGGAATCTTGTGCTGTCAATTATAGACAGAGAGGTTTTTTATAGGTTCATGAGCACAAAAGCGACCAGTAAAAAAAATATGATACATACTATTAGGGATGGGCTGCACCTCAATGGGGAATGGGCAGCTGTGTTGGGGGAGAAGATGGCTCAAAGGTTAGAGGAGTGTTTAAACTAGGGACTGGGGGGAGGGAAATTACGATATAGGATGGGAAGATAGAGATAGAGACAGGGGGCAAGGTAATGGGACTGGGGGAGGAAATAATGGAGGGACTAGAAGAGTTCAGAAGGAATTGTATGTATACTAATGCCAGAAGCCTGACTAATAAAACTGGTGAACTGGAATTAGTGATGTGTGAGGAGGACTATGACATAGTGGGAATAACTGAAACATGGCTGGATGATAGCTATGACTAGGCAGTTAATGTACAGGGTTATAGTCTGTTTAGGAAGGATCGCAAAAACGGGAGAGGGGGAGGGGTCTGCCTTTATGTAAAGTCCTGTCTAAAGCCCACAGTCCGAGAAGATATAAGTGAGGGACATGAACATATGGAGTCACTGTGGGTAGAAATACAAAAACAATAATAAAATACTAATAGGAGCTTATTATAAACCACCTAATATACCACACAGAAAATCTGCTACTAAATGAGATAGACAAGGCAGCAGATCATAATGAGCTCATTATTATGGGGAACTTCAAATACCCAGATATAGACTAGGAAACTGAAAACTGTATATCTCATAAAGGAAACAGGTTCTTGGCAATAACCAAAGACAATTACCTTTCCCAGCTGGTTTAGGGCCTGACTTGAAGGACAGCCATACTGGACTTTTATTAACCAATAGACCTGACAGAACAACCGATGTGCAGGTTGTGGGGACACCTGGGAAATAGTGACCATAAAGTAGTAACCTTCCAATTGTCATTCAAAAGAGTGTTTCTTCAGGGAGGAACAAAAATACCAAACTTCAAAAAAAGCTAAATTTAGTCATCTAAGAGAGGCCATAGGCCTAACTAACTGGGACATAGTCCTCAATAAATAAATAAAAATACTGCCACAAAATGGGATATTTGTGAGAGGTGCATACCTTATAGGAATAAATGGTTAAGGAGAGAAAAAAAAAAAAAAAACTATGTGGATAAATAGAACTGTAAAGAAAGCAATAAAATGACAAAAAGAAAGCATTTAAATCACTAAAACAGGTGGTGGGTAGTGATAAAGCACTGGAAAAAAAAATAGAATATGTAAAAAACAAATAAAAGCAGCCAAACTAGAGACTGAGATTAATTGCCAAAGAGAGCAAAACTAACCCTAAAACATTCTTCAATTATATAAATGGTAAAAAGTATAAATTTGAAGGTGTCGGTCCTCAGTAGCAGAGAGCAATGAGGAGAAAGCAAAGGTATTGAATATTGTTTTCTCCACTATATTCACTAAGGAAAATAAACTGTCAGATAAAATGCAGAATGTAAAATTACATTGCCCATTAAAAGTGCCCTGTCTGACCAAGGAAGAAGTACAGCGGCGCCTTAAAAATATTAAAATAGACAAGTCACCAGGACCAGATGGCATACACACCAGTATACTAAGAGAATTAAGTAATGTCATAGCCAGACCCTTATTTCTGATATTTAAGGACTTTATCCTAAAGGGAGTGTTCCACAGGATTGGCGAATAACAAATGTGGTGCCAATATTTAAAAAGGGTCCAAAAACAGAGCCCGGAAACTATAGGCCGTTAAGTTTAACATCTGTTGTGGATAAACTGTTTGAAGGTTTTCTAAGAGATGCTATCTTGGAGTACCTCAAAGAAAATAAGCAAATAACTCCATATCAGCATGGCTTCATGATGGATCAGTCATGTCAAACTAATTTAAACAGTTTCTATGAGGAGGTAAGTTCTATACTTGGCAGCGGCGAATCAATGGATGTCACATATCTGGACTTCTCCAAAGCATTTGACACTGTACCACATGAAAGGTTAGCATGCACAGGTTAACATACACAAGACATACCCACATAAATGTTGGGCAAAATTGTCTGACCCTAAACTAGCTAGCTTAGCATCATGAAGTAATCCTAAAAAACAAAAAAATGATATTTTACTGTGCAAACCTTCTACAAGATCATTAATACATATATTAAAGAGAACAGTGCCCAATACTGACCCCTGAGGTACCCCACTAGTGACAGTGAGCCAATCTGAGTGTGTACCGTTAATAACCACCCTCTGTTTTCTATCATTGAGCCAGTTACTTACCCACATACAGACATTTTCCCCTAGTCCAAGCATTCTCAATTACAACCCTTCATGTGAACTGAGACTAAAAAGGCTAAATAAATAAATTTTAATTAATTTATTTATTTATACACTATTCTCTCATGCATATTTATGTGTTTTAACCACTGCTTCATCACTAATCACTATCGATGTGTCACTCATTTTTTCTATTAATTTGTTTCACACATGGATATATTTACACCAACTATATTACTATTGTGCTTCTAAATCCATCTACTGTGACCCCCGCATACATCCATCGCATCTACTATGGTGCATTAGTATTTGCACCAGTTATTTTCTGTAGGACCTGTGGCAGACGTCACCTGACCATGATGCGGTCGGTCATGTGACTGGCCATCACGTGACCGACATGCTCGTCATTCAGTGGGAGGTTTATGTGCGCAGCGCCTGAGTGGCCATCGGGATTGTCGTTCACCACCTCACATGCTGGTTGGTGACATCTCCCACAGGAGGTGTGTTCGCACACAAGTCTTTTTCACATTTCATTTATGTCAGGTGAGCTGGGGACTTTAAAAGGTAGCACTTTCTCAGGGGGAGCTGCGCCCCCGGAAGAAGGCAGACGCCGAAACGCGTGTTGGAGTGTACAGCTCTCCTGAGGAATCATCTCCCCCTAACTTCATGGGTCGGTTTATGGGATTCTATTGTCAGTAATATGAGGGCATTGTGTTTGCTTTTTTTCACTTTGCTCTTTATCTCTGTTAGGAGGTTTGGGAAGCATACATTGATAGTGATTCACTGTGACTGCCAGTTTAGTGTTTGTCATTTTTTACAGTTATATACAATTTAGGTAGTTGCATAAAGTTTTTTACATTTTCCCTTATTTTACCGTTTAATATATATCTTACCATTGTGTTGCACTACCTCTTTGTATTTCTACCTTTAACACTAACAAGACAACTTCTGGTGTTTTTTTTTTTTTTTGTTTTTTTTTTATGGCAGCCCCACCTGATCACTTATATTCCCTTCCCACTTCCAGGGATGTTTTAGCTTTTTTTTTTTTACAAAACTCCATTTATATACATCTGTGTTATACTATTCCTCAGGAGTGATTCATACCACATCTTTTGATGTGCTTTTGTGTCTTTTGTCATTTTTATGTATTTAATAAAATTGCTGATTATTTTAGCCTGTTTAGTCTCGTTCACATGAAAGGTTATAATTGAGAATGCTTGGACTAATAAAAAAATGTCTGTAAGTGGGTAAGTAACTGGCTCAATGATAGAAAACAGAGCGTGGTTAATAATGGTACATACTCAGATTGGGTCACTGTTACTAGTGGGGTACCTCAGGGGTCAGTATTGGGCCCTATTCTCTTCAATATATTTATTAATGATCTTGTAGAAGGCTTGCATAGTAAAATATCAATTTTTGCAGATGACACTAATCTGTGTAAAGTAATCATCACGGAAGAGGACAGTATACTGCTACAAAGGGGTCTGGATAGATTGGAGGCTTGGACAGATAAGTGGCAGATGAGGTTTAACACTGACAAATGTAAGGTTATGCACATGGGAAGGAATAATGCAAGTCACCCGTACATAATAAATGGCAAAACACTGGATAACACTGACATGGAAAAGGACCTAGGAATTTTAGTGGACAGCAAACTAAGCTGTAAAAACCAGTGTCCGGCAGCTGCTTCCAAGGCCAATAATATAATGGGTTGCATCAAAAGGGGCATAGATGCCCGTGATGAGAACATAGTCCTACCACTCTACAAATCACTAGTCAGACCACACATGGAATACTGTGTACAGTTCTGGGCTCCTGTGAACAAGGCAGACATAGCAGAGCTGGAGAGAGTCCAGAGGAGGGCAACTAAAGTAATAACTGGAATAGGGGAACTACAGTACCCAGGGCCGTCTTTAATATTGATTGGACCCTGGGCAAAAATTTACTTGGGCCCCCTGGATCCCGCCTTCCCACACCTTAGCAGGCAATCACCACCTCCACCACAACACACACACAAAAAATCCACACATCTGGTAGAGTCCAGTGAATGACTGTAAATACTTCCAGTTCTGAAGACTCCAGCGGCTCAGGATCAGTGTTCTGGGCTGGATGTGGGCACCGCTCTGCAGAAAGGAGACCAGGGCTCGGCTCACCCTAGCGTTACAGTGCACCCCAGCACCCCACAGTATGCAGTATAGCACCCTATAGTATACAGCACCACACAGTATGCAGTATAGCACCCTATAGTATACAGCAACCCACAGTATGCAGTATAGCACCCTATAGTATACAGCACCACACAGTATGCAGTTTAGCACCCCACACTATACAGTACCCCACAGTATATAGTAGAGCAGTATAGCAGCCCACAGTATACAGCACCTCACGGTATACAACACCTCACTGTATACAGCACCCCAAACTATTCACGATACAGCCCCCCACAATATACAGTACAGCAGTATAGCACTCCACACTATACCGCACCCACAGTATACAGCCCCCCACACTATACAGTACAGCAGTATAGCACTCCCCCCCACTATACAGGCCCCCCCACACTATACAGGCCCCCCACAGTATACAGCCCACCACACAGTATACAGGCCCCCACACAGTATACAGGCCACCCCCCCCCCACAGTATACAGCCCACCACACAATATACAGCCCATTACACAATATATAGCCCACCACACAATATACAGCCCACCACACAGTATACAGCCCACCACACAGTATACAGCACCCCACTATACAGTAGTTTACAGTATATTAACATAACAGCCCCTGTCACCTTTTTCTGATGTAATCTTTACACAAAAAAGCTCCACAGTTAACTTCTGCAACACTCCACAGGACCTGTGATGACCTCATAGCCATGTGACCAGTAATTGCTAGGTTACTAGTCACATGGTAATGATGTCATTAAGGTCCTAGATCAAAACTCATTAAGGTCCTAGAATTAAGATCATTAACACAGTACGATCATGATGCCTGTGTAGCCGACAGCCTGACACCCGGGGCAGTAGCTAGCAGGGCTCAAGAGGCAGCTGCCTTGGGCCCCCCAGGAGCAACTGGGCCCAGGGCAGCTGAAAAATTATCAAAATTACGGTTATTCACTTTAGAAAAAGACCACTGAGGGGAGATCTAATAACTATGTATAAATATATCAGGGGTCGGTACAGAGATCTCTCCCATCATTTTTTTTTTCCTCAGGACTGTGACTGTGACAAGGGGACATCCTCTGTGTCTGGAGGAAAGAAGAAGATTCTTTACGGTAAGAGCAGTGAGACTATGGAACTCTCTGCCTGAGGAGGTGGTGATGGTGAGTTCACTAAAAGAGTTCAAGAGGGGCCTGGATGTATTTCTGGAGTGTAATAATATTACAGGCTATAGCTACTAGAGAGGGGTCGTTGATCCAGGGAGCTATTCTGATTGCCTGATGTGTGAAAATATGGCAGCACCAACCATTAATGAAAGTGGGTGCTAGCTCAAGAGGAGAGGTTTACCCAAAATGTATTGCTGAAAAATAGAGCAGCACTACAAGATTGCGGTAAAAAAAGGGATGTATTTATTCACCCATAAGTGACGCAACGTTTCGGCTCCAACATGAAGCCTTTCTCAAGCTTGAATAAATACATCCAATTTTTTACCGCAATCTTGGAGTGCTGCTCTACTTTTCAGCTATATATATATATATATATATATATATAATATGAAATCCGGCAGCACTCACTTTAGAGGTTATCAGGTGCAAGCGTCTCGCCTTTGACCATAGGCTATTATAGTCAAGGAAAATTCAACGCAGCACTCTTCTTGTAGAAAAAATGCAGTGTCTTTATTCACACATGTGACACAAAAATATGCAACGTTTCAATCCTCTTCCGGGATCCTTCTCAAGCCAAGTGCACAGACCAACAACATGCTGGCATCTAAATACATATCCAACTTTTCAATACATGTGTACAACATCAATTATTCAAGTGATTACAATTAGTGACAGCTGATACAAAATCAAAGTAAAAAAATTCGCTCCATTCCAATCTTTCAACGGATCTTCTTGTATTGTGATCTTGATATATATTCTCATGCGTCTTTGTATATAAAGTGCTTATGCCAATAAAGTGCAGCTTCCAATCAAAGTATACAAGAACAATCTCATATTATAAATAAGTGCAAGTGCATTTTAAAATCACAATAAAACCACTTGGCTATATTACATTCATTAATTCATCAGGATAGAGAGACGTGTGCTGCACTTGAATGCATTTCATCCAGCTTGCATTTTTTTTTTTTTTAAACGCATAGTGTGAACACCACCCATCTGCAGGGTACATAAAAAATAAAAAATAAATTATATTTTTATTTCTATAGATGATCATGTCAGTGCTATCTCTTGAGTTGCGGACTGGTCTGCACAGGGATCTAGTGCCAAGTGGTCATGTGACGCCTATTTGGAGCCTAAGAATATCCAATCTTCCCACAGAGAAAAAATTTAATCATCCTGCAGGACGCCTCTCTTATCCCATGGATCCACATATCTGCAATACAAAACAAAGATCATTATCTTCGCAAAACTTCATAACTGGTCTGTACATTCAATGTAATGATGTAATGACCGGCATCACGCACAGGGAGGGAAAAGGGAAAGCCCTGCCCAAGGGAGAGGGAAAGGTGGTGACCCCTGACTCACCTTGCGGCTGGCACCTGACTGCCCTGATGTCCCTAGATGGGTTCCTCACCCGTGCGGCGATCACGTGCCTAAACCCTGGCTTTCCCTAAAATGAGCCCTAGATAGTGAACGCTAGTCCGCACCACTGGGATCTGGAATCGCTAGTCCGCACCACTGACACTAAGAGGGAAACACCAGGGATAGGACAGACAATACAGACAAACACATAAACCCAGGTGGGCGACCACAGCAGACCACAAAGGTCCAACAGGGATCCGGAGGGAAACATTCTGGACCAACAACCAGAGAACGCAGCAACACAGCTCCAGTGGGTCAAGTATAGAAGTCCAGGCAGGAAGCTCTATATCTGGCAACCAGAGAAGTGTGAGAGGGGAATATAAGGAGGTTGGGAGTGCTGGACAAGGAACAGCTGAGGAGAAGGAGCTATGGATCCCTGAGTGAGCCAAAAAGGGTTGCAAAGCAAACTCAGAAAGCTACCATAAGGAAACAGCCCTATCTTACATAGAGCGCGCAGCCAACCGCTGCGACTTCCTGACCCTGGGTATAACGGAGTCAGGAGTGGGTCTTGACACCCTCGTGACAAATGATGTGCCTAGTGATCACGCAATCGGGAGCCCGTGTCCCTTATCTCATCCCTACTGTAACACGATAATCTATATTCAAACCATGGGGTTTTAATGTACCAAGGCGACGTATCCATTTTAGTTCACATTTCTTCAAGAGAGTAAGTCTGTCCCCCCTCTTTTTAACACATTAATTCTTTCCAAAATTGTAAATTTCAGATCTTGTTCCTTATGGTTTTTTTCGGAAAAATGTTTAGCCACATGAAGATCTTTTCTTTTATCTCTAATAGACTGTCGATGATTGTTTAGTCTCGCCTTGATATCGCACATAGTCTCCCCCACATAGAGTAAGTGACATGGGGACCACAACACCTATACTACCCATGAGGAATCGCAAGTCAAGTATTCTTTGATCTCAATACGTTCCCCAGTCTGCGGATGTGTGAAATCCCTACCCTTCTGTAGATACTTACAATTCACACACCGCAGACATGGGTAAAAACCTGTCCTCTTAGATTTACATAAGGTCTGCTGGACTTGTTTTTTCTGCCCCTCTACCTCAGTTCTAACAATCCTGTCTTTGATGTTTCTGGAGCGTTTATACGACATTAAGGGCGGTGCAGTGAAGGCCGAAATCGCAGGGAAACCGCTCCTCAATGCACCCCAATGTGAACGCACAATCCGCTCCACTGCCGGACTTAACTCATTGAATGTTGTTACAAATGGTATCCTCTCTATATTTGATTTAGTTTTACCCCTCAAAAGAGTATCGCAAGTTACTTGGTCGACTTTATTCCTATTCTCCTGAATAACCCTTTCAGGATAGCCTCTGATTTCAAATGCATTTTCCAATATTTGTAACGCCCCTTCCGCGTGCTCCTCATTGTCTACAATTATTTTTACCTGCAGCATTTGGCCATATGGTAGTGACCTGATCGTTTTTCGTGGGTGCCCACTTGCAAAATGTAAAATCGTGATTTTATCTGTAGCTTTAATATTTAGATCTGTATGTAGGCTCCCATTTTCCACGTAGACCTGTGTATCTAAAAATTGCACCCGTTCACTCGAGGCTGTTAGCGTAAATTTTATATTGTTATCCATATTGTTCAGAAAATCATGAAATACATGTAGCGACTCGCTTGTACAATTCCAAATAATAAACACGTCATTTGTGAATCTCCACCACCCCAGCATAGATGACTAGGGATGAGCGAACTCGAACTGTATAGTTCGGGTTCGTACCGAATTTTGGGGTGTCCGTGACACGGACCCGAACCCGGACATTTTCGTAAAAGTCCGGGTTCGGGTTCGGTGTTCGTCGCTTTCTTCGCGCTTTTGTGACGCTTTCTTGGCGCTTTTTGAAAGGCTGCAAAGCAGCCAATCAACAAGCGTCATACTACTTGCCCCAAGAGGCCATCACAGCCATGCCTACTATTGGCATGGCTGTGATTGGCCAGAGCACCATGTGACCCAGCCTCTATTTAAGCTGGAGTCACATAGCGCCGCCCGTCACTCTGCTCTGATTAGCGTAGGGAGAGGTTGCGGCTGCGACAGTAGGGCGAGATTAGGCAGATTAACTCCTCCAAAGGACTTGATTAACTGATCGATCTGCAGCTGTGGATCATTGAGCTGCTGATCCTCAATTGCTCACTGTTTTTAGGCTGCACAGACCGTTTGTCAGTCTCATTTTTCTGGGGTGATCGGCGGCCATTTTGTGTCTTGTGGTGCGCCAGCACAAGCTGCGACCAAGTGCATTTAACCCTCAATGGTGTGGTTGTTTTTTGGCTAAAGCCTACATCAGGGTGAAGCTGTCACACCAAGTGCATTTAACCAGCAATAGTCTGTTCATTTTTTGGCCATATACAAAATCAGGGGCAAGCTGCGCCTGTCACCAAGTGCATTTAACCCTCAATGGTGTGGTTGTTTTTTGGCTAAAGCCTACATCAGGGTGAAGCTGTCACACCAAGTGCATTTAACCAGCAATAGTCTGTTCATTTTTTGGCCATATACAAAATCAGGGGCAAGCTGCGCCTGTCACCAAGTGCATTTAACCCTCAATGGTGTGGTTGTTTTTTGGCTAAAGCCTACATCAGGGTGAAGCTGTCACACCAAGTGCATTTAACCAGCAATAGTCTGTTCATTTTTTGGCCATATACAAAATCAGGGGCAAGCTGCGCCTGTCACCAAGTGCATTTAACCCTCAATGGTGTGGTTGTTTTTTGGCTAAAGCCTACATCAGGGTGAAGCTGTCACACCAAGTGCATTTAACCAGCAATAGTCTGTTCATTTTTTGGCCATATCCCAGTCTAATTCTGTCACTAAATCCATACCGGTCACCCAGCGCCTAAATACTAGGCCTCAAATTTATATCCAGCTAAATCTGTCCCTAGTGCTGTAGCTGGGCGAGTTATTTAGTGTCCGTTCAAGCACATTTCTTGTTCTGGGTTGAAATACAATTCCCAATTTAGCAATTTCATAATTTAGTGGTTCCTGCTATATCAGAGCTCTTTGAAATCTATCCCAAAAAGGGTATATAATATTGAAGGTGCACATAGGGTCATTCAGAGTAACTTCACACACACCCGCTACTGTGTATTTCCAAGTCTAATTCTGTCACTAAATCCATACCGGTGACCCAGCGCCTAAATACTAGGCCTCAAATTTAATTCCCTCTAAATCTCTCGTTACCCACCGCTGTACTGTTGTTGCTGGGCAAGATATTTAGTGTCCGTCAAAGCACATTTTTTGTTCTGGGTTGAAGTACAATTCCCAATTTAGCAATTTCATAATTTAGTGGTTTCTGCTATATCAGAGCTATTTGAAATCTATCCCAAAAAGGGTATATAATATTGAAGGTGCACATAGGGTCATTCAGAATAACTTCACACACACCCGCTACTGTGTATTTCCAAGTCTAATTCTGTCACTAAACCCATACCTGTCACCCAGCGCCTAAATACTAGGCCTCAAATTTAAATCCCTCTAAATCTCTCGTTACCGTTGTCCTGTTGTAGCTGGGAAAGTTATTTAGTGCCCGTCAAAGCACATTTTTTGTTCTGGGTTGAAGTACAATTCCCAATTTAGCAATTTCATAATTTAGTGGTTCCTGCTATATCAGAGCTATTTGAAATCTATCCCAAAAAGGGTATATAATATTGAAGGTGCACATAGGGTCATTCAGAATAACTTCACACACACCCGCTACTGTGTATTTCCAAGTCTAATTCTGTCACTAAATCCATACCGGTGACCCAGCGCCTAAATACTAGGCCTCAAATTTAATTCCCTCTAAATCTCTCGTTACCCACCGCTGTACTGTTGTTGCTGGGCAAGATATTTAGTGTCCGTCAAAGCACATTTTTTGTTCTGGGTTGAAGTACAATTCCCAATTTAGCAATTTCATAATTTAGTGGTTTCTGCTATATCAGAGCTATTTGAAATCTATCCCTAAAAGGGTATATAATATTGAAGGTGCACATAGGGTCATTCAGAATAACTTCACACACACCCGCTACTGTGTATTTCCAAGTCTAATTCTGTCACTAAACCCATACCTGTCACCCAGCGCCTAAATACTAGGCCTCAAATTTATATCCAGCTAAATCTGTCCCTAGTGCTGTAGCTGGGCGAGTTATTTAGTGTCCGTTCAAGCACATTTCTTGTTCTGGGTTGAAATACAATTCCCAATTTAGCAATTTCATAATTTAGTGGTTCCTGCTATATCAGAGCTCTTTGAAATCTATCCCAAAAAGGGTATATAATATTCAAGGTGCACATTGGGTCATTCAGAATAACTTCACACACACCCGCTACTGTGTATTTCCAAGTCTAATTCTGTCACTAAATCCATACCGGTGACCCAGCGCCTAAATACTAGGCCTCAAATTTAATTCCCTCTAAATCTCTCGTTACCCACCGCTGTACTGTTGTTGCTGGGCAAGATATTTAGTGTCCGTCAAAGCACATTTTTTGTTCTGGGTTGAAGTACAATTCCCAATTTAGCAATTTCATAATTTAGTGGTTTCTGCTATATCAGAGCTATTTGAAATCTATCCCAAAAAGGGTATATAATATTGAAGGTGCACATAGGGTCATTCAGAATAACTTCACACACACCCGCTACTGTGTATTTCCAAGTCTAATTCTGTCACTAAACCCATACCTGTCACCCAGCGCCTAAATACTAGGCCTCAAATTTAAATCCCTCTAAATCTCTCGTTACCGTTGTCCTGTTGTAGCTGGGAAAGTTATTTAGTGCCCGTCAAAGCACATTTTTTGTTCTGGGTTGAAGTACAATTCCCAATTTAGCAATTTCATAATTTAGTGGTTCCTGCTATATCAGAGCTATTTGAAATCTATCCCAAAAAGGGTATATAATATTGAAGGTGCACATAGGGTCATTCAGAATAACTTCACACACACCCGCTACTGTGTATTTCCAAGTCTAATTCTGTCACTAAATCCATACCGGTGACCCAGCGCCTAAATACTAGGCCTCAAATTTAATTCCCTCTAAATCTCTCGTTACCCACCGCTGTACTGTTGTTGCTGGGCAAGATATTTAGTGTCCGTCAAAGCACATTTTTTGTTCTGGGTTGAAGTACAATTCCCAATTTAGCAATTTCATAATTTAGTGGTTTCTGCTATATCAGAGCTATTTGAAATCTATCCCTAAAAGGGTATATAATATTCAAGGTGCACATTGGGTCATTCAGAATAACTTCACACACACACGCTTCTGTGCATTTCCAAGTCTAATTCTGTCACTAAATCCATACCGGTCACCCAGCGCCTAAATACTAGGCCTCAAATTTATATCCCGCTGAATTTGAATACAATACATTGGGCCAAATAATATATTTGTTGTTGTGGTGAACCATAACAATGAGAAAAACATCTAGTAAGGGACGCGGACGTGGACATGGTCGTGGTGGTGTTAGTGGACCCTCTGGTGCTGGGAGAGGACGTGGCCGTTCTGCCACATCCACACGTCCTAGTGTACCAACTACCTCAGGTCCCAGTAGCCGCCAGAATTTACAGCGATATATGGTGGGGCCCAATGCCGTTCTAAGGATGGTAAGGCCTGAGCAGGTACAGGCATTAGTCAATTGGGTGGCCGACAGTGGATCCAGCACGTTCACATTATCTCCCACCCAGTCTTCTGCAGAAAGCGCACAGATGGCGCCTGAAAACCAACCCCATCAGTCTGTCACATCACCCCCATGCATACCAGGGAAACTGTCTCAGCCTCAAGTTATGCAGCAGTCTCTTATGCTGTTTGAAGACTCCGCTGGCAGGGTTTCCCAAGGGCATCCACCTAGCCCTTCCCCAGCGGTGAAAGACATAGAATGCACTGACGCACAACCACTTATGTTTCCTGATGATGAGGACATGGGAATACCACCTCAGCATGTCTCTGATGATGACGAAACACAGGTGCCAACTGCTGCGTCTTTCTGCAGTGTGCAGACTGAACAGGAGGTCAGGGATCAAGACTGGGTGGAAGACGATGCAGGGGACGATGAGGTCCTAGACCCCACATGGAATGAAGGTCGTGCCACTGACTTTCACAGTTCGGAGGAAGAGGCAGTGGTGAGACCGAGCCAACAGCGTAGCAAAAGAGGGAGCAGTGGGCAAAAGCAGAACACCCGCCGCCAAGAGACTCCGCCTGCTACTGACCGCCGCCATCTGGGACCGAGCACCCCAAAGGCAGCTTCAAGGAGTTCCCTGGCATGGCACTTCTTCAAACAATGTGCTGACGACAAGACCCGAGTGGTTTGCACGCTGTGCCATCAGAGCCTGAAGCGAGGCATTAACGTTCTGAACCTGAGCACAACCTGCATGACCAGGCACCTGCATGCAAAGCATGAACTGCAGTGGAGTAAACACCTTAAAACCAAGGAAGTCACTCAGGCTCCCCCTGCTACCTCTTCTGCTGCTGCCGCCTCGGCCTATTCTGCTGCTGCCGCCTCGGCCTCTTCCTCCGCCTCTGGAGGAACGTTGGCACCTGCCGCCCAGCAAACAGGGGATGTACCACCAACACCACCACCACCACCTCCGTCACCAAGCGTCTCAACCATGTCACACGCCAGCGTTCAGCTCTCCATCTCACAAACATTTGATAGAAAGCGTAAATTCCCACCTAGCCACCCTCGATCCCTGGCCCTGAATGCCAGCATTTCTAAACTACTGGCCTATGAAATGCTGTCATTTAGGCTGGTGGACACAGACAGCTTCAAACAGCTCATGTCGCTTGCTGTCCCACAGTATGTTGTTCCCAGCCGGCACTACTTCTCCAAGAGAGCCGTGCCTTCCCTGCACAACCAAGTATCCCATAAAATCAAGTGTGCACTGCGCAACGCCATCTGTAGCAAGGTCCACCTAACCACAGATACGTGGACCAGTAAGCACGGCCAGGGACGCTATATCTCCCTAACTGCACACTGGGTAAATGTAGTGGCAGCTGGGCCCCAGGCGGAGAGCTGTTTGGCGCACGTCCTTCCGCCGCCAAGGATCGCAGGGCAACATTCTTTGCCTCCTGTTGCCACCTCCTCCTTCTCGGCTTCCTCCTCCTCTTCTTCCACCTGCTCATCCAGTCAGCCACACACCTTCACCACCAACTTCAGCACAGCCCGGGGTAAACGTCAGCAGGCCATTCTGAAACTCATATGTTTGGGGGACAGGCCCCACACCGCACAGGAGTTGTGGCGGGGTATAGAACAACAGACCGACGAGTGGTTGCTGCCGGTGAGCCTCAAGCCCGGCCTGGTGGTGTGTGATAATGGGCGAAATCTCGTTGCAGCTCTGGGACTAGCCAATTTGACGCACATCCCTTGCTTGGCGCATGTGCTGAATTTGGTGGTGCAGAAGTTCATTCACAACTACCCCGACATGTCAGAGCTGCTGCATAAAGTGCGGGCCGTCTGTTCGCGCTTCCGGCGTTCACATCCTGCTGCTGCTCGCCTGTCTGCGCTACAGCGTAACTTCGGCCTTCCCGCTCACCGCCTCATATGCGACGTGCCCACCAGGTGGAACTCCACCTTGCACATGCTGGACAGACTGTGCGAGCAGCAGCAGGCCATAGTGGAGTTTCAGCTGCAGCACGCACGGGTCAGTCGCACTACAGAACAGCACCACTTCACCACCAATGACTGGGCCTCCATGCGAGACCTGTGTGCCCTGTTGCGCTGTTTCGAGTACTCCACCAACATGGCCAGTGGCGATGACACCGTTATCAGCGTTACAATACCACTTCTATGTCTCCTTGAGAAAACACTTAGGGCGATGATGGAAGAGGAGGTGGCCCAGGAGGAGGAGGAGGAGGAGGAGGAAGAGGGGTCATTTTTAGCACTTTCAGGCCAGTCTCTTCGAAGTGACTCAGAGGGAGGTTTTTGGCAACAGCAGAGGCCAGGTACAAATGTGGCCAGCCAGGGCCCACTACTGGAGGACGAGGAGGACGAGGATGAGGAGGAGGTGGAGGAGGATGAGGATGAAGCATGGTCACAGCGGGGTGGCACCCAACGCAGCTCGGGTCCATCACTGGTGCGTGGCTGGGGGGAAAGGCAGGACGATGACGATACGCCTCCCACAGAGGACAGCTTGTCCTTATCCCTGGGCAGCCTGGCACACATGAGCGACTACATGCTGCAGTGCCTGCGCAACGACAGCAGAGTTGCCCACATTTTAACCTGTGCGGACTACTGGGTTGCCACCCTGCTGGATCCACGCTACAAAGACAATGTGCCCACCTTACTTCCTGCACTGGAGCGTGATAGGAAGATGCGCGAGTACAAGCGCACGTTGGTAGACACGCTACTGAGAGCATTCCCAAATGTCACAGGGGAACAAGTGGAAGCCCAAGGCCAAGGCAGAGGAGGAGCAAGAGGTCGCCAAGGCAGCTGTGTCACGGCCAGCTCCTCTGAGGGCAGGGTTAGCATGGCAGAGATGTGGAAAACTTTTGTCAACACGCCACAGCTAACTGCACCACCACCTGATACGCAACGTGTTAGCAGGAGGCAACATTTCACTAACATGGTGGAACAGTACGTGTGCACACCCCTCCACGTACTGACTGATGGTTCGGCCCCATTCAACTTCTGGGTCTCTAAATTGTCCACGTGGCCAGAGCTAGCCTTTTATGCCTTGGAGGTGCTGGCCTGCCCGGCAGCCAGCGTTTTGTCTGAACGTGTATTCAGCACGGCAGGGGGCGTCATTACAGACAAACGCAGCCGCCTGTCTACAGCCAATGTGGACAAGCTGACGTTCATAAAAATGAACCAGGCATGGATCCCACAGGACCTGTCCGTCCCTTGTCCAGATTAGACATTAACTACCTCCCCATAACCATATATTATTGGACTCCAGGGCACTTCCTCATTCAATCCTATTTTTATTTTCATTTTACCATTATATTGCGAGGCTACCCAAAGTTGAATGAACCTCTCCTCTGCCTGTGTGCTAGGCCTAAATATATGCCAATGGACTGTTGCAGTGGTGGGTGACGTGAAGCCTCATTCTCTGCTATGACATGCAGACTGATTCTCTGCTGACATGAAGCCAGATCCTCTGTTACGGGAGCTCTCTCCTCTGCCTGGGTGCTGGGCCTAAATTTATGACAATTGACTGTTGCAGTGGTGGGTGACGTGAAGCCTGATTCTCTGCTATGATATGAAGACTGATTCTCTGCTGACATGAAGCCAGATTGTCTGTTACGGGACCTTTCTCCTCTGCCTGGGTTCTGGGCCTAAATTTATGAAAATTGACTGTTGCAGTGGTGGGTGACGTGAAGCCTGATTCTCTGCTATGATATGAAGACTGATTCTCTGCTGACATGAAGCCAGATTGTCTGTTACGGGACCTTTCTCCTCTGCCTGGGTTCTGGGCCTAAATTTATGAAAATTGACTCTTACAGTGGTGGGTGACGTGAAGCCTGATTCTCTGCTATGATATGAAGACTGATTCTCTGCTGACATGAAGCCAGATTCTCTGTTACGGGACCTCTCTCCTCTGCCTGGGTGCTGGGCCTAAATTTATGACAATGGACTGTTGCAGTGGTGGCTGACGTGAAGCCTGATTCTCTGCTATGACATGCAGACTGATTCTCTGCTGTCATGAAGCCAGATTGTCTGTTACGGGACCTCTCTGCTCTGCCTGTGTGCTAGGCCTAAATATATGCCAATGGACTGTTGCAGTGGTGGCTGACGTGAAGCCTCATTCTCTGCTATGACATGCAGACTAATTCTCTGCTGACATGAAGCCAGATTGTCTGTTACGGGACCTCTCTCCTCTGCCTGGGTGCTGGGCCTAAATATATGACAATGGACTGTTGCAGTGGTGGCTGACGTGAAGCCTCATTCTCTGCTATGACATGCAGACTAATTCTCTGCTGACATGAAGCCAGATTGTCTGTTACGGGACCTCTCTGCTCTGCCTGTGTGCTAGGCCTAAATATATGCCAATGGACTGTTGCAGTGGTGGGTGACGTGAAGCCTCATTCTCTGCTATGACATGCAGACTGATTCTCTGCTGACATGAAGCCAGATTGTCTGTTACGGGACCTCTCTGCTCTGCCTGTGTGCTAGGCCTAAATATATGCCAATGGACTGTTGCAGTGGTGGGTGACGTGAAGCCTCATTCTCTGCTATGACATGCAGACTGATTCTCTGCTGACATGAAGCCAGATTGTCTGTTACGGGACCTCTCTGCTCTGCCTGTGTGCTAGGCCTAAATATATGCCAATGGACTGTTGCAGTGGTGGGTGACGTGAAGCCTCATTCTCTGCTATGACATGCAGACTGATTCTCTGCTGACATGAAGCCAGATTGTCTGTTACGGGACCTCTCTGCTCTGCCTGTGTGCTAGGCCTAAATATATGCCAATGGACTGTTGCAGTGGTGGGTGACGTGAAGCCTCATTCTCTGCTATGACATGCAGACTGATTCTCTGCTGACATGAAGCCAGATTGTCTGTTACGGGACCTCTCTGCTCTGCCTGTGTGCTAGGCCTAAATATATGCCAATGGACTGTTGCAGTGGTGGGTGACGTGAAGCCTCATTCTCTGCTATGACATGCAGACTGATTCTCTGCTGACATGAAGCCAGATTGTCTGTTACGGGACCTCTCTGCTCTGCCTGTGTGCTAGGCCTAAATATATGCCAATGGACTGTTGCAGTGGTGGGTGACGTGAAGCCTCATTCTCTGCTATGACATGCAGACTGATTCTCTGCTGACATGAAGCCAGATCCTCTGTTACGGGAGCTCTCTCCTCTGCCTGGGTGCTGGGCCTAAATTTATGACAATTGACTGTTGCAGTGGTGGGTGACGTGAAGCCTGATTCTCTGCTATGATATGAAGACTGATTCTCTGCTGACATGAAGCCAGATTGTCTGTTACGGGACCTTTCTCCTCTGCCTGGGTTCTGGGCCTAAATTTATGAAAATTGACTCTTACAGTGGTGGGTGACGTGAAGCCTGATTCTCTGCTATGATATGAAGACTGATTCTCTGCTGACATGAAGCCAGATTCTCTGTTACGGGACCTCTCTCCTCTGCCTGGGTGCTGGGTAGTGTTGAGCGCGAATATTCGAAAAGCAAATTTTTTTCGCGAATATCGCAACTTCGCGATTTCGCGAATATTTCGAATATAGTGCTATATATTCGTAAAAACGAATATTCGTTTTTTGTTTCCCCCCCCCCCCCCACAAAATTACAGTACACATATAATTGATTGTTTCCCAAAGGTCCAACAGCTCAGATCTTACTCACATTGCCTAGAAAGTGATTGAGGCGCGAATCTTCGTAAGGCGATTTTATTAGCGCACATGCGAATATCGGCACGTCCCAGAACAGAGGCAAAGGGCTTTGCATTCATACATTAGTGAATTGAGTTGCGAATCTTCGTAAGGCGATTTTATTAGCGCACATGCGAATATCTACACTTGTCCCAGAACAGAGGCAAAGGGCTTTGCATTCATACATTAGTGATTGAATTGAGCTGCGAATCTTCGTAAGGCGATTTTATTAACGCAAATGCAAATATCTACACTTGTCCCCAGAACAGAGAGGCAAAGGCCTGTGCATTCATATAGTATAGCACCATATTCGCGAATACGTAGAACTTCGTAAAATTCGATTTACGAATATTCGTATTTTTTATTTTACTTTCCACCTTACAGATTACATTGATCTGTACTCTGTCAACTACTGTCATCACCCCCCACTGTATCTCGATTGATTCCCAAAAGTCTCACATTCCCTAGAAAGTGATTGAGGTGCGAATCTTCGTAAGGCGATTTTATTAGCGCACATGCGAATATCTACACTTGTCCCAGAACAGAGGCAAAGGGCATTGCATTCATACATTAGTGATTGAATTGAGTTGCGAATCTTCGTAAGGCGATTTCATTAGCGCACATGTGAATTTTGCATAGCATATGTATTATGCGATAATTCGAATTATCGCATATGCGAAATAATAACGAATTTGAATAATCGCGAATATTTTACGAATATTCTTTCGAATATTCACAAAATTTCGCGAATTCGAATATGGGACATGCCGCTCAACACTAGTGCTGGGCCTAAATTTATGACAATGGACTGTTGCAGTGGTGGGTGACGTGAAGCCTGATTCTCTGCTATGACATGCAGACTGATTCTCTGCTGACATGAAGCCAGATTGTCTGTTACGGGACCTCTCTCCTCTGCCTGGGTGCTGGGCCTAAATATATGCCAATGGACTGTTGCAGTGGTGGCTGACGTGAAGCCTCATTCTCTGCTATGACATGCAGACTAATTCTCTGCTGACATGAAGACAGATTCTCTGTTACGGGACCTCTCTCCTCTGCCTGGGTGCCGGGGCCTAAATATCTGAGAATGGACTGTTCCAGTGGTGGCTGACGTGAAGCCTCATTCTCTGCTATGACATGCAGACTAATTCTCTGCTGACATGAAGACAGATTCTCTGTTACGGGACCTCCCTCCTCTGCCTGGGTGCTGGGCCTAAATATATGCCAATGGACTGTTGCAGTGGTGGCTGACGTGAAGCCTCATTCTCTGCTATGACATGCAGACTAATTCTCTGCTGACATGAAGACAGATTCTCTGTTACGGGACCTCCCTCCTCTGCCTGGGTGCTGGGCCTAAATATATGCCAATGGACTGTTGCAGTGGTGGCTGACGTGAAGCCTCATTCTCTGCTATGACATGCAGACTGATTCTCTGCTGACATGAAGCCAGATTCTCTGTTACGGGACCTCTCTCCTCTGCCTGTGTGTGTGCTGGGCCTAAATATATGCCAATGGACTGTTGCAGTGGTGGCTGACGTGAAGCCTCATTCTCTGCTATGACATGCAGACTGATTCTCTGCTGACATGAAGCCAGATTCTCTGTTACGGGACCTCTCTCCTCTGCCTGTGTGTGTGCTGGGCCTAAATATATGCCAATGGACTGTTGCAGTGGTGGCTGACGTGAAGCCTCATTCTCTGCTATGACATGCAGACTAATTCTCTGCTGACATGAAGACAGATTCTCTGTTACGGGACCTCCCTCCTCTGCCTGGGTGCTGGGCCTAAATATATGCCAATGGACTGTTGCAGTGGTGGCTGACGTGAAGCCTCATTCTCTGCTATGACATGCAGACTGATTCTCTGCTGACATGAAGCCAGATTCTCTGTTACGGGACCTCTCTCCTCTGCCTGTGTGTGTGCTGGGCCTAAATATATGCCAATGGACTGTTGCAGTGGTGGCTGACGTGAAGCCTCATTCTCTGCTATGACATGCAGACTGATTCTCTGCTGACATGAAGCCAGATTCTCTGTTACGGGACCTCTCTCCTCTGCCTGTGTGTGTGCTGGGCCTAAATATATGCCAATGGACTGTTGCAGTGGTGGCTGACGTGAAGCCTCATTCTCTGCTATGACATGCAGACTAATTCTCTGCTGACATGAAGACAGATTCTCTGTTACGGGACCTCCCTCCTCTGCCTGGGTGCTGGGCCTAAATATATGCCAATGGACTGTTGCAGTGGTGGCTGACGTGAAGCCTCATTCTCTGCTATGACATGCAGACTAATTCTCTGCTGACATGAAGACAGATTCTCTGTTACGGGACCTCTCTCCTCTGCCTGGGTGCCGGGGCCTAAATATCTGAGAATGGACTGTTCCAGTGGTGGGTGACGGGAAGCCAGATTCTCTGCTATGGAACCTCTCTCCAATTGATTTTGGTTAATTTTTATTTATTTAATTTTTATTTTAATTCATTTCCCTATCCACATTTGTTTGCAGGGGATTTACCTACATGTTGCTGCCTTTTGCAGCCCTCTAGCTCTTTCCTGGGCTGTTTTACAGCCTTTTTAGTGCCGAAAAGTTCGGGTCCCCATTGACTTCAATGGGGTTCGGGTTCGGGACGAAGTTCGGATCGGGTTCGGATCCCGAACCCGAACATTTCCGGGATGTTCGGCCGAACTTCTCGAACCCGAACATCCAGGTGTTCGCTCAACTCTATAGATGACGCGTTCCTCCAATGATCGCACAAAGATATTTGCATAGGTGGGCCTGATGTTGGATCCCATCGCCGCGCCCACCCTCTGCATGTAATACCTGTCCTGGAAGGCAAAATAATTATGCCGCAGCGTAATCTCCAACAAAAAACTCCTTGCCTGCTCCGTATAATGGGAATAAAGCCGACCAAGTAACTCGCGATACTCTTTTGAGGGGTAAAGCGAAATCAAATATAGAGAGGATACCATTTGTAACAACATTCAATTAGTTAAGTCCGGCAGTGGAGCGGATTGTGCGTTCCTATTGGGGTGCATTGAGGAGCGGTTTCCCTGCGATTTCGGCCTTCACTGCACTGCCCTTAATGTCGTATAAACGCTCCAGAAACATCAAAGACAGGATTGTTAGAACTGAGGTAGAGGGGCAGAAAAAACAAGTCCAGCAGACCTTATGTAAATCTAAGAGGACAGGTTTTTACCCATGTCTGCGGTGTGTGAATTGTAAGTATCTACAGAAGGGTAGGGATTTCACACATCCGCAGACTGGGGAACGTATTGAGATCAAAGAATACTTGACTTGCGAGTCCTCATGGGTAGTATAGGTGTTGTGGTCCCCATGTCACTTACTCTATGTGGGGGAGACTAAGTGCGATATCAAGGCGAGACTAAACAATCATCGACAGTCTATTAGAGATAAAAGAAAAGATCTTTATGTGGCTAAACATAAGGAACAAGATCTGAAATTTACAATTTTGGAAAGAATTAATGTGTTAAAAAGAGGGGGGGACAGACTTACTCTCTTGAAGAAATGTGAACTAAAATGGATACGTTGCCTTGGTACATTAAAACCCCATGGTTTGAATATAGATTATCGTGTTACAGTAGGGATGAGATAAGGGACACGGGCTCCCGATTGCGTGATCACTAGACACATCATTTGTCACGAGGGTGTCAAGACCCACTCCTGACTCCGTTATACCCGGGGTCAGGAAGTCGCAGCGGTTGGCTGCGCGCTCCATGTAAGATAGGGCTGTTTCCTTATGGTAGCTTTCTGAGTTTGCTTTGCAACCCTTTTTGGCTCACTCAGGGATCCATAGCTCCTTCTCATCAGCTGTTCCTTGTCCAGCACTCCCAACCTCCTTATATTCCCCTCTCACACTTCTCTGGTTGCCAGATATAGAGCTTCCTGCCTGGACTTCTATACTTGACCCACTGGAGCTGTGTTGCTGCGTTCTCTGGTTGTTGGTCCAGAATGTTTCCCTCCGGATCCCTGTTGGACCTTTGTGGTCTGCTGTGGTCGCCCACCTGGGTTTATGTGTTTGTCTGTATTGTCTGTCCTCTCCCTGGTGTTTCCCTCTTAGTGTCAGTGGTGCGGACTAGCGATTCCAGATCCCAGTGGTGCGGACTAGCGTTCACTATCTAGGGCTCATTTTAGGGAAAGCCAGGGTTTAGGCACGTGATCGCCGCACGGGTGAGGAACCCGTCTAGGGACGTCAGGGCAGTCAGGTGCCAGCCGCAAGGTGAGTCAGGGGTCACCACCTTTCCCTCTCCCTTGGGCAGGGCTTTCCCTTTTCCCTCCCTGTGTGTGATGCCGGTCATTACATCATTACATTGAATGTACAGACCAGTTATGACGTTTTGCGAAGATAATGATCTTTGTTTTGTTTTGCAGATATGTGGATCCATGGGATAAGAGAGGCGTTCTGCAGGATGATTACATTTTTTCTCTGTGGGAAGATTGGATATTCTTAGGCACCAAATAGGCATCACATGACCACTTGGCACTAGATCCCTGTGCAGACCAGTCCGCAACTCAAGAGATAGCACTGACATGATCATCTATAGACATAAAATATATATATATATATTTTTTTTTTATGTACCCTGCAGATGGGTGGTGTTCACACTATGCGTTTTTTCAAAAAAACAGCAAGCTGGATGAAATGCATTCAAGTGCAGTACGCGCCTCTCTATCCTGATGAATTAATGAATTTAATATAGCCAAGTGGTTTTGTTGTGATTTTAAAATGCACTTGCACTTGTTTATAATATGAGATTGTTCTTGTATACTTTGATTGGAAGCTGCACATTATTGGCATAAGCACTTTATATACAAAGACGCATGAGAATATATATCAAGATCACAATACAAGAAGATCCGTTGAAAGATTGGAATGGAGCGAGTTTTTTTACTTTGATTTTGTATCAGCTGTCACTAATTGTAATCACTTGAATAATTGATGTTGTACACATGTATTGAAAAGTTGGATATGTATTTAGATGCCAGCATGTTGTTGGTCTGTGCACTTGGCTTGAGAAAGATCCCGGAAGGGGATTGAAACGTTGCCTATTTTTGTGTCACATGTGTGAATAAAGACACTGCGTTTTTTCTACAAGAAGAGTGCTGCGTTGATTTTTCCTTGAATATATATATACTTCTAACTATTACTTAAAAAAAAAAAAGGCAGAGATAAAAGTGCTGTAGTGCTATAGAGTAGTTTTTTTAGAATATTCGTCATTTTTTTCCACCTGAAGTTATGATTCCTCCCCGCTTAAGCAACTTTTCAAAGTTGCAATATTCGCGATAAATATTCGTAATTTGAATATTCGCGCTCAACACTACTTGTTAGGAAGGCAGTTGATATGTGTGCGGCTGTTTAGGAGTAGTAGTAATAGTAGTAGTAGTAGTGACGGCTGTGTAGTTGTAATTGAAATCTCAGTAGATGGATAAGCAGAAGGGAGCATAAAGTGCTGTGGCGGCTGCAGCAGTCATATGTTATGGAACATGATGGTGGCCAGGCAGAGTGGCAGAAGCATAATGGCAACTGCAGCCATATGGTAGACTGGTGTGGCACATGAAAAAATGTCTCATCATGTTGATGATACTGAACTAGCTGCTACTACTGCTGCTATGGCTTCTGCTTGTTGTAGCAGAGATGGCGGAAGGTGGGGGACAGAGAAGGGACTCCTGAGCAGACACACGGGTGGCAGGCTTCGGCTCATCAAAAGCTGTGGCAAGTTGCATATACAGTGTATCCTGGTAAGGAAGTAATTTGGCCTCTCTTTTGGCAACATGAAACCATTCTCCTATTTTGCTTTAATAGCAAAGGTCTAAAAGCATGGCCATTCAGTAAACCTCAGATTGCTTGATGGTAAGGATGTGCCTGTCATTATGTAAGTAAGCAAGCAAGAATATAACTTGCCATTCTCGACAGCTTGCCTGAGGACTCAGTTTATTCCATCTCCGACCCCCATCGAGATGATTGGTCATCATGGCTGGTGTTGTTGTCGTCATCATCATCAGCAGCCATATCCTCCTGCACAAGTGACACTTTCTCCATGTGGTTCTCCAACAGCTACAATGTTGCCAGAAAAATGCCATAGCTGTTCTTTTTCCACTGTCCACTATATCAATATGAGCATCTGGTACAAAGTAAATATCAGGGGGGTGACATCATTGATGCCATAGTTGTCACTACTGACAAATCTGGTGTCGTCTTCAAAGGCCTGAGTACACAACAGGCATCTCTGATGAGCTCCCGGTGCCTGACCTCAAAACAACACATGTCCCTTGCTTAGGTGGTCTGGTACATGATGAAATTATTCATATAGACATTCTAGCATATGCAAGGTGGAATTTCAGTGAGTTGGAACATTCAATGATCAAGTGGGTCAATGGCAGACCATTCTGTTGCTGCAAGTCCAGAATCTTGTTCCTTGCCACATAAGAATGGCTGCAATGATTGCACAATCTGGACATGGCCAGTGTCTTCTGCAAGCCACTGTACCTTTTCAAAAAGTGTTACATTTATGAGCTGAACCATGCGGGAAGCATGCAACATTTCCCCAAACTGAAACATGCCAAAATGTTCCTGCCATTGTCGCCGACCACCTTGCCGGCTAGAGTTGGCATGGAGAAAGCACTTTAGCAAGTGATCAGCTGATCAGCTATAATATGGCATGCTTCACTTAACAAATATGAGGAGGGGGGGTGAGATAGTTCAAGTGGCATTCTGCCCTGCTTTTGTTGGGTATAGGAGAATGTCCATGGAGAAGGACATAGAAGAAGAAGCTAAGCACCTGTTGTGGGAACCAGATTGACACAAACATGAAGGTGTCAATGGGACCAGGCCTTCTTGCTGCAGTGCTGTTTTGTCATAAAAAATATTGACCCAGATGGCCATGAAAGACATGTACTGTAATATCCATGCCCGTAACAGCTACTCCAAACATCGACTGAGCCATGCACTTTGCTGCACAGTGAGAATTGCAAGAAGTGACCCACATTCTCCACCACATGTAAGTACAAGGCAGGGATAACTTTTTGCATACATAATGCCTGCTAGGTATCTTCTTGTGAGGATAAGTGCATGCCATCAGCTCTCTAAAGGCAGATATTCCACTAAGTGGTACAGCAGTGACTGCACCACCAGAAGTTTGGCCAGCTAAGAGTTAAACTTGTCATTAGTGGATTTCTGGGTATGTAGAGTTGTTTATGGCCCCATATTCCCATATCTATGTTTGACGAAGAAGCAGAGTAAGAGGAGGAGGAGTAGTCTGAGCAGGAAAAGCAGTAAGTGATTATGATGATGATAAGGACACTGTACTGAACATACTGTAGATGCAACCTGGCTTCTGAAAAGGAGACTAAGAGAAGGATGATACTCTTGCCAGAAGGTACATACTTGCACACTCTGCACAGAGCTAACCAAGCTTGGCTTAGGTCTGGCATGTTTTGAGCCTGCGCCCACAGTATCAGTGGCATCATCATTTCCCAAGCCGCGTGTATTGCTGCCACTGCCACCACCCTATTCTTCTTATGTTACATCCTCCTCAGCGTCCCAATCTAAATAGGTCCTGTCCAATACACAATCATTGTCATTTTCACCTTTTATCACTTTTATCAGACTGATATGTGATTGTGGGCTGCTTGGCCCATCTCCTGATTCCCTGCCCTGTATTTGTTCCAAGTGCTACTGACACAACTATGCGTTCAATAACATGAGTATAACAATGCAATTTTTGTAGTAAAATTTCTTCTTCTTTTTTTTTTCAAAAGCTTTATTACACAAAAGCAAGTTTACAATATTGGAGGAGTCAAACATACCTCCAGTAGAATGTCAGAAAAACAATCAATGTGAACATTAAGTATAAACAATGAGTAGGTCACATGAGAAGACTATGTCTTCATGCATGGTTTCTGGATGGTTTCTGGAAAGAGTCAGCTGTCCGCCTCAGGAGTCGGGAGAGAGATGTTTGTTTTGGGGGAAGTGGCAGGTATTACTGAGGAAAGTTGTTACCAAGGTTTTTTTTTCTCTCTTTCTTATCAAAAACCCCTGTGAGTCTTCCAGTCGTGAATTAGTCTCAATTCCCAAAAGGAAATTTCCTTGAATATGTAAATCTGATCTACTTTGGTATACCATTGTTCTATAGAAGGGATTTCCATGGAAAGCCGATATTTGGGAATCAGAAATCTAGCCGCATTAACAAGGTGTTTGAAGAGGCTAATATTGGGGATTCTACATGTTTTTTGTTAGAGGTTCAGGAGAGCAATCTCCGGTAAAGGTTGCAGCGATGCCCCACAAATTTGGTTACATAAGCTAAATATCTTTTTCCACCAGTCAAGTAGTATTAGGCAATCCCACCTTATATGGAGGAAGGATCCTCTAGCTTTGGTATACCTCCAGCATGTATCAGAGGCAGACGCAGAATACAGACAGGTTTTGTCAGGGGTCTTTGTAACTAGACGACTTTATAACTTTGTAACTATTCTTCTGTATACTAACACATCTCGGTGTCTTATATGGGGAGGTAAGGATGTTGTCTATTTCCGGCGTGGAGAATGAGCGATTCTATTTTTTCTCCCATAGTCTAATGAACGCTGGGATAGTGGAGGTGTCTGGAGTCTGTAATGATTCTAGTTGGTTCCTGAACATTGCTGATTAGGCTCTCCACCCAGACCTGTGGGCGAAATAGGTTTTGTATATTGACATTTTTTTTGAATATATGTATGTAGGAAGTAAAGGGGGGTAGGACTGAGAAGCTGATAATTCAATTTATCTCTCAAGTCTTCCAGGGTAATCAGGTGAGAATCATCAAATAGGTCTCTCACTGGGATAGTGGAGCTTTTAAAGTGACTAGGTACACTATCCCTAAGGGCTCAAGGGGCTAAGTTGATTACGTCTCTGACTTGTAATATTTGAGAGGGAAATGATAGTAGGTGTTGAGTGTCCTGTAGCCATTTCCAGGTGGAGATAGTAGCTTTCATTAAGGGGGAGGCGTTAGGGGGAAGAGAGTGTAAAGGTCTTATGGCCTACTAGGAAGGACCTAAATGTGGAGCCTAGAAATGCTTGTTCGATGGAAACCCACGATTTGTGTGAAGGGGCTCTCAACCAGTCTATTGCTCTTGAGAGGATTAAGAAAAGCTATACCGCACCATTTCTTTGCTCGGTTCAGCGTTTTAGTATGAAATATGGGCTTTCTTTTTGTTCCAAAATATAGCATCGAAACAGGGATCTCACATTGGCATAGAATGGGGATGGGATTGGGATAGGGAGTATCTGCTGTAGGTATGTTAATTTGGGGAGGATTATTGATGTTAGAATATTTTTCCTGTCAAACCAGGAAAGTATGAGTAGGTCTAGGTTAGATAGTGTATTTGAAATGTCCTTCAATAGGGGGGTGTAATTCAAGGAGAACAATTTAGTGGGATCTGCACTTATCTTCACCCCTAAGTAAGTCAGGTGTGGGAATGTCCAATTGAAGGGAGATATTTGAGCTAGATGGTTTTTAATAGTTACAGGAAGGCCGTAAGTCTCAAGGTGTTGTTATATCCGGGGAGTGCTAAATCTGGATTGCTAGTCATAACTAGCAGGTTATCCGCAAAAGCAGCTGTTTTATGTTCCTGATCTCTCAGTGTAATACCCTTTATAAATGTGTCTTGTCTAATGGATTGCAGGAGGGTTCCAAGGTCAGGACAAAAAGAGGGGACAAGGGGTGCCCCTGTTTGGTACCATTTCTAATGCGGAAAGGGGACAAGAGGGTGCTGTTGACTGAAATAGAGGCAGAGGCATTGTGGTACATGGCGTTGATGGTATAAAGGAAGGAGTTCGGGAATCTTTGTGATGAGAGAACGTGTTTCATGAAGGACCATTTGACTCTGTCAAAGGCCTTTTCAGAGTCCGTGCTGAGAAGGACTAGAGGAAGGTAAATGGTAGTGTAAAATATTCAAAACTCTTGCGGTACTGTATTAGTGATGGAAGGATTTTTGCCAATCTGTTTGCTAACATTTTAGCTAGACATTTTAAGTCTGTTAAGGAGGGAGATGGGCCTGTAGTTTGGGCATTGGGTATGGTCTTTACCTTCCTTTGGAATAAGGATTATGTGGGTTTTTTGTCATTTCTACCAAAAGGGGTTTATCTAACGTTGAGTTATAGACAGAGATTAAGTGTGGGATCAGGGTGCTATGGAAGGCAAGATAGTAAGGGATGGCAGGCCATCTGCTCCTGGACTTTTCCCTTTAGGGGAGTGTCAAATTACCTCCAGGAGTTCCTTCTCAGTGAAGGGGGATTGAAGTAGTGTTCTGTCATTTTCTGACAAGTTTGGAAGATCTAGTCCGTCTAGGAAGGACCTTGTAGGTGAACTGTCTTGGTTGTCATTAGAGGTGTGGTGTGGGGAATCAATATTATATAGAGCTTCGTAGAAGTTCCTAAAATGAGTAGCAATTTGTATAGGGTCGTATGTCAAGGAGCCTGATGTGTCTCCGAGTTTATGTACATAGTTATTCATTTTTCTTTTCTCGACACTTTGAGTCACAAATTTAAATGCTTTGTTGCCTTTGTTTATGAGGTTTTTAAGGGTAGATCTATGTTCTTGAAGTTCCAATAAATTTGAATGTTTATGTATGCCTTCCAAGTTTCTGATCTTGTTATGAAGGAAAACTCATTTTTTGTCACTTTCTTTTTTAATATGTGAGCCCATGCTAATGCAGTGGCCTCTAATAAAGGCTTTGTGTGCATCCCAAAGTGTCTGAGGAGAGATGTCAGTGTGTTGGTTTGGTCAAAATAACCATCTAGTAACTTCTGAAGACGGTATTTCGTTTCTGCGTTTCCCAGCAAATGCTTGCTTAGGCACCAAGATTTATTATATGGTCGTGTTTTAGGGGCTGTTAAGGATAGGTAAATTGGAGCATGGTCCGATAGGAGGAAAGATCCCACGTCTGCATCTGCACACAGCTGAAGGTGATCTTTTGTAATGTACAAATAGTCCAAACATTGATACGACTTATGAGCTGAAGATTAGAAAGTGTAATCAATACCGTCTGGATGTAGGATTCGCCATGCATCTATTAAATGGGTAGAAACTGCTGGATGGTAAAATGTAGTTATGGGCCGCAAATCCCTAAAGTTATTCAGAGCAGGAAGGGGAAAAGACCCCAAAGAATGTTATGCTCGGGAGAAGAACCTTAGGTAGGTATGCAGATTTCATCAATGGGGATCCATGGAAGTTTATTTTTCCTGTTGCGGTCCTTTGGTGTTAGGATAAAAGTTTCTCCATTGTCTACCAGGACTCTATTAAAGGTATGGAGAGGGTTTTTTGAGGTCCCCTCTCACATCAAGATGGAATGGGAAGAAAATCCGAACAAAAATGGAAACTAGGAAAGTTCGGAAGGTAGGAATCAGAAGGAGTCCATGTTAATCCTTCTTGGTGTTAGAGGTGAGCTCTTCCTCTTCTGGCATTGAGCTTTAGGGGTTTGTCTAGTCTCAAAAGGGACGGTTTTTGGAATCTCTGGGAGAGAGGTTAGATCCTGTATGATGTCCCAATTTTCGTTATCCAGGGACTGTATCTCAAGGTGGTCAAACAGCTGGGCTAGGTTGGCATGAGAGTGTACGGTGAGTCTACGACCTTTAAAATTTAAGGAGAGACCAAATGGAAAGGTCCAGCGATAAGATGTTTTATGGTTTCTGAGCCAGTCCGTCAGGAGTTTGAGGATGGGTGCTAGATTTTGGTATATTTTGATATGTGCGCCTTGGTACATAACTGTGGAGGAGTTGCGGGACTTAAATAGGACAGCTTCTTTATCTTGGTAATTAAGGAAGTGACATACTGTATGTTTTGGTTGAGGGCAAAGAGCTTGGTGGGCTCTTTCTAGTATTATTTGCGAGGGATATTCTGGGCCTAGTAGGTCTGCACATATGGATTTTATGGCTATCGGTACCTCAGAAGCATTGATGGATTCCGGCGCTCAACGGAACCGGAGGTTAATTATCATTCCGCAATTTTCCTGGTCCTCCAATGCTGTATAGACCGCGTTGAGGTGCTCTTGACATTTCTGAAGACTGAGGGATGCCGCTGTTTGCCAGTCTGGCATGGTGGCTTGAATTGATTCCTATGTGTCTCACATACTGGCGGAGGAAGGCTAGTTTGTGGGCCACAGGCTCTAACGCTTTGGATAAAGCCCTTTAAAGGTATTTCCTCAAGATCGCGAGGCTCTGTGATCTCCTTGCCTCCTCTGTATCACTTTCTCTCTCTGAAGCCTCGTGCTCACTCATGGATGCCTCATTTTGTGGTGCGGGCACCATCTTGGAGTCTTTGGCGGCGGTTATTGCCTCAGCTTTCCTGATGAATTTATCCATTTCTCCTCCACCATTCAAGTTCTTCTGATGGCAAGGGGTGTCCCCGGGTTTGGCATTTCCTATTTTCACCATGGTTGGTCGGGTTTGCTGGCATATGCTAGAGAGAGATCGGGTCTGTGTAGTGGAGCTCAGGCAGCGTGCAACCATTCCCTTCTGGCGCTAGCCCTGCCCGCTGTAGTAAAATGTCTTTGAACTACATGGTATGTGTACGAACACATATACAGTCTAAGGTTGTTAAACCACTGTGTCAAGTAATTATTTTGACATTGCTTCCTCGGTATTCACTCTTTAACCCCTATACTGGAATGTGAATTGTGCTGCATTGCTCCAGATTCCTGTGACAACCTACTAGGACCTTAAAGAGTCACTCCCAGCTCATCTACAGTAGCTGCTGTCCGTACTGCATACGGAGGTTACTAGTTGTCATAATAATGTGAGTCAACTGTGTAGTATTACTATGCAGGTCATGCATACACATCTAGATACAGTATACAGCATATGAACAGATCTACTGAAGGATAGTTAGACTTCAGAGTTGGTTGATAGGTTTTGACATGTTTGAAGGCATAGAAGTTTTAAGAAGCAACTTTCAGTACAAGAGTGAACTTTTATATCAAATTTAGGATATCTCATATAGTCATTAGGGTGATATCATTCCTAATGAGGATATGTTTTTTTTTTTTCAAGCTGAATTAGCTAGTTGGCTATGAAACTCACTAGTTCCACAATAAGTACTGACAGATTTACGATAACAGTAACCATCTCTGGACAACAACTAAATTTATCATCTGTCTCTAAGATACTGCTGCTAGGAAACCTTTATGAAACCTCAGAGGGCTCAAAACAATTTTAAAGAGAATCCATTGTCTGACGTTTCTTTATGTTACACAATTTTTTTTTAAAAATTTGTACTTTTTTTCATTTTCCATGTCACTATTTATATTTAAAGGGAACCTGTCACTATGCAATGCAATTTTTAGGCAGCATGGTATAGAGTAGGATGAGCAGATTGATATATAGTTTGGTGGGAAAAGATTCAGTTAAACATGTAGGGGTACATTTATCAAACTGGTGTAAAGTAGAACTGGCTTAGTTGCCCTTAGTAACCAATCGAAAGAAGGAATCTGATTGGATGCTATAGACAACTAATTCAGTTCCACTTTAAACCAGTTTGATAAATAACCCCTATAATTTATACATTTATACCTCCGTTATTTTTATGCATCATAATCATGTGGGTTGCCCTACCCATTGATTTTAACAAAATAGAGAAGTGAGAGTGTTCATAGACAGAAGTGTAGATGAAGGCACAGAGGCCAAGTAAAAAAGCCGCTCATCTGTGTGCATCACGCTTGTAGAGAGTGAATTTCGTAAATGAGGAAGTGTGAATCCTGAACCCTGGATGAAGAAGCAACAGTAAACTGTAGACAGAAGAAGTAGAAGGGGAGTTCAGCACAGCGTGAGTTTAGCATGGCACAACCTTCGCACTCAAATAATATTGAAGATCACTACTTTATTGCTATCTGATATTTCGCCAGGCAGACACCAATCAGATTGGTGTCTGCCTGCTTAAGGGACCAGTATAGTCAAGATATGCGCAGCTTATATACCAATATAGTACCGATCATTTGAGTCCAGAGGCTGGGCTGAAGTCCCCTTCTACTTCTACTCTCTATAGTTTACTGTCGTTCCTACTCAGTGATTGACAGCCTTTCTTGTATGCTTAGTAATGATGAGCGGCAGGGGCAATATTCAAATTTTCAATATTTCTCAAATATTTATCATATATTTGCAAATTCGAGAATTTGAGATTATCTTCTTGACTGTAATATGCGCGTATTGTGCGCGCAATACAGTCGTGGGTCACTGTTGCTACGTTTTTCAAGCTGCTAGAAGTTTCCTGAGACTGGAGAAAATTGTTGGCACTGGCAGAACCTTACAATAGCTTTATATTCAGATAGAGTGCTTTAATATATTTGCGATTGCGCAAATCAGCAATTAATGATGCGCATATTTATGTGCAATACGTGCAACTTCCCATTTTAGCAGGTCTGACTACATATTACTGATTGGTGCACTCTGTATTATTGTGACATCACAGCACTATGTCTGTAGCATGTATGTATGGACAGCAGAACCTATCGCACTACCTAACACCCTGCAGTGGAACCAGCTACACTATATCACTATCTAACCTACACTGACTATCTCCCACTAACTATCTGTATTATATCTATATGAGCTAACTAGCTAACTATCTAATGTAATGACACAGCAAAGCAGAGAGCATGGCAATGACACTGCTGTCTCTCTCAGAACTCTATAAAACTACAGAAAATGGTTGCTGGGAAGGTTCTTATATAGTAGGGGTAGGCAACTTTCCTATTGGTTGTTAGGGATGTTGCTAAGCTCAGACAAAGATATTGCAGCCTTCTCACTGGCCCACAAGCAAGAAGGGAGGTTACTGATGAAAGAATACGAATATATAGCACTATATTCTAAATCTTTGCAAATTCTCAAAGTGGCGATATTCACTATTTAAATTTGTGATTTGAATATTCACACCCCACACTAATGCTTAGTTATAGGAAAGAGAAAATCGATTTGTTGATTTAATTCTCTGTGTGTCAGGGGCTGTCCCTTTACAGATGATTCCCTGTCCTGGCAGCAGTATGACATGGCTGCACATCTTGTGAGGCTATGACATTCTCAGGCATGTGTGAGATTGTAGATAAGCTATGCCTGTATGATATTTATGTTTAAATTGTATTGGAGCTGTAATTTGGCATTCCGGGCACTAGAGGCCACTGTTTTGCAGCACAGTCAGCACACTCTGGGATCTGCATATGCAAAGCAGAGTATGACTCATGCTTCTGTGTGAACCAGGAAGTGTGGATCTGACATGGTGGAAGGATTGTGCTGTGAGGGACTGAATCCGATTCCATCGTGGCTTGCGGATGTCCGGCAGTGAATGGACACTCAAAGGAAGGAGAGTATCTGCGGTCCTCTGTCTGGATCCAGCTCTTTTAATGAGAGGTTGTCCCAGGAAGTCCAGTTCCAGTGGCCGCACGGTTGCTGAGAGCTTGGTGGCCATCCCGGGTAAGCGGCATCTTAGGGCCCAGAATGGACGCAGGTCAGTACACCTGATTACCAATTGTACATTACTGTTTGGGGCCTAAAGTAACAGACTAGCCTAGGCCTTGTATTAGCTAGTTTGATAGGGTTATAGCTTTGTTAGGCCTTACTGTACTGGACTGCAGCACAGTAATTGACTTGCAGGCTCTGCTGCGTCTGCCACCGGTTAGGTGTGTCCTCTATAGTGGCACAGTACGACTTGTAGGCTCTGCTGTGTACGCCAATGGGCTAGACCTGTCCCTCAGACAGGGACAGTGACTGTGGGCCTGGGGTATTACTTATACTGTTTGTACTTGTGTTAATACTGTTTCCAAAGTAAAGTTTATAGTCTTGCATATAAAGCTGGTGTCAGTGTCGCTTTACTTGTCTGTGACTTTTCTGTATCCTGGGGAGCCCACCCCGGTACACGGCTTACACATGCACTGTTACTATGAGTAGAAGTGCATGGACTGATGATCTGACTGCAAATATGAATCAATAACTGTGCACCTGCTGCTAAAATTCCTTTAGTGGCACATGCAAATTTGTTGATGCAAATTTGTATGCAGATCATCTGTGCATGTGTAACGGTACATACTCAAGATTATCGGTGCCTGTTGAGATATGCAGCACTACGGTATAATCAAGCAGTTGAAGGATCATCCAGAGCTGTTGGGATGCTCGTTTACAGATGAACAAATCGATTTGTATGAATAGATTCGCTCATCCCCACTTAGTCATACAGAGCTAGCTGTCAGACTGCCGAACTGTCCATATTACTCTGATGCATAATTGAATAAATTACAAACTTTACTAAATTTACTCACACAAATCTATATACCAATCTGCACGGTTCCTCCCACTCTATAAATGCTGGCTGCAAATTGCATTGCATTTCAAGGCAACAAGTTCCCTTTAAGAAACCCTGAAATATTGCAGTTTTTACTCTGACCACTGAGCCTTACAAAACAATGTCACTTTCTATTTTATAGAGATGACTTCTCAGCAATTATCCTATTTTTAGCATAGCATTCCATTATGTTCTGTAAGTCAGTGATTCTCACACTGATGACCATGAGACAAACCCTGAAAAATCTTTTTCATTCCCCTTCAACCTCAAAGAAGGTTGGTGTAGAAGAGAAAGGTAAATTACCATATAATTGTTTAATTTGATTAACCCCTTAAGGATCAGGCTCATTTTCACCTTAAGGACCAGGCTATTTTGGGAAAATCTGACCAGTGTCACTTTATGTGTGAATAAATAAAGGATAACTGTCACATTTAGACCCTAATTTCAATGTTCATATATGTAGTTACTAATAACATGACATTCCAGAATCAGTTACTATTAGACTGACTTACCCCATATTTAATAAGATTCAGCCCTTAGCAACCAGTCTGCATAAAACTGCAATTTCACTATTCAGTTAAGATGGCCGCCACTGCCCTCACCCTGAGGCTAATCCCTCCTGACCTCACTAGCCAGTAACAATAGCCCCCCAAAAGTGTCAGTAACCAGATCCCTCCCACCTAAAGGGTTAATATCCTGCAGCACAAAGGGGTCCTCTTACCACATGTTCTTTTTATTTACACACTGAGCAGATGGCAGATCTCCCTTCCCTGTTGTGTGCTGCTTCAACTCTGCATTCTCCAAGTCTGCTGAGTGAGGGAGCATCTGCCAAGTGCAGGGATAGGGAGAAGTGCACACAGCCCAGGTACTGTTATCAGCTGCTGGGGAGGACCTGGCTTTAATCATTTAATTACAGTGCCTGTCTGTCAGTAATGTGAGCCTGCACGCTGTGTGCTCCGTCTATCAACAGATAGACAGACCATGCCTAGCAACCCTATTTTAAGCACAGGTAAAAGTAGGCAGTACAGGTAACAAAACTGTGGAATTAAGGGGTAATTGAATACATAGTGAAAAGTTGAAATAGGACCACCAAGGTGATATTAATCACCACAATCCAATACACCAATATATATATATGTATATATATATATATATATATATATATATATATATACAGTACAGACCAAAAGTTTGGACACACCTTCTCATTCAAAGAGTTTTCTTTATTTTCATGACTATGAAAATTGTAGATTCACACTGAAGGCATCAAAACTAAGAATTAACAAATGTGTGGAATTATATACATAACAAAAAAGTGTGAAACAACTGAAAATATGTCATATTCTAGGTTCTTCAAAGAAGCCACCTTTTGCTTTGATTACTGCTTTACACGCTCTTGGCATTCTCTTGATGAGCTTCAAGAGGTAGTCACCTGAAATGGTTTTCACTTCACAGGTGGCCCTGTCAGGTTTAGTGGGATTTCTTGCCTTATAGATGGGGTTGGGACCATCAGTTGCGTTGAGGAGAAGTCAGGTGGATACACAGCTGATAGTCCTACTGAATAGACTGTTAGAATTTGTATTATGACAAGAAAAAAGCAGCTAAGTAAAGAAAAACGAGTGGCCATCATTACTTTAAGAAATGAAGGTCAGTCAGTCAGCCGAAAAATTGGGAAAACTTTTAAAGTAAGGGCTATTTGACCATGAAGGAGAGTGATGGGGTGCTGCGCCAGATGACCTGGCCTCCACAGTCACCGGACCTGAACCCAATCGAGATGGTTTGGGGTGAGCTGGACCGCAGAGTGAAGGCAAAAGGGCCAACAAGTGCTAAGCATCTCTGGGAACTCCTTCAAGACTGTTGGAAGACCATTTCAGGTGACTACCTTTTGAAGCTCATCAAGAGAATGCCAAGAGTGTTGAAAGCAGTAATCAAAGCAAAAGGTGGCTACTTTGAAGAACCTAGAATATGACATATTTTCAGTTGTTTCACAGTTGTTTGTTATGTATATAATTCCACATGTGTTAATTCATAGTTTTGATGCCTTCATAGTCATGAAAATAAAGAAAACTCTTTGAATTAGAAGGTGTGTCCAAACTTTTGGTCTGTACTGTATATATATATATATGACAGTTATCCTTTAAAACACTTTTACTTATCTAGGCCATTCTGAGATTGTTTTTTCGTCACATATTGTACTTCATGACACTGGTAAAATTGAATTAAAAAAAATCATTTTAACTTATAAAAAAATACCAAATGTACCCAAAATTTTGAAAAATTAGCAAATTTCCAAGTTTTATTTTCTCTACTTCTATAATAAATAGTAATACCTCCAAAAATAGTTATTCATTTACATTCCCCATATGTCTACTTCATGTTTGGATCATTTTGGGAATACCATTTTATTTTTTGGGGACGTTACAAGGCTTAGAAGCAAATCTTGAAATCTTTCAGAAATTTTCCAAAACCCACTTTTTAAGAACCACTTCAGGTCTGAAGTCACTTTGTGAGGCTTACATATAAGAAACCACCAGCAAAATGATTCTAAAAACTACACCCCTCAAGATATTCAAAACTGATTCTACAAACTTTGTTAACCCTTTAGGTGTTCCACAAGAGTTCATGGCAAATGGAGATAACATTTCCAAATTTAAATTTTTGTGCAAATTTTCAATTTTAAACCATTTTATCCAGTAACAAAGCAAGGGTTAACAGCCAAACAAAACTCAATATTTATTGCTCTGATTCTGTAGATTGCAGAAATGCCCCATTTGTGGTTGTAAACTGCTGTACGGGCACATGGCAGGGCACAGAAGGAAGGGAACGCCATATGGTTTTTGGACGGCAGATTTTGCTGGACTGGTTTATTTACACCATGTTCGATTTGAAGCCCCCTTGATCCACCCTACAGTCGTGATGGCCCGAACTATTCGCCGGCGAACATAGCTTGTTCGCGTTCGCCGCGGTGGGCGAACATATGAGATGTTCGGTCCGCCCCCTATACATCATCATTGAGTAAACTTTGACCCTGTACCTCACAGTCAGCAGACACATTCCAGCCAATCAGCAGCAGACCCTCCCTCCCAGACCCTCCCACCTCCTGGACAGCATCCATTTTAGATTCATTTGGAGGCTGCATTCTCAGTGAGAGGAGGGACAGTGCTGCTGCTGCTGATTCAATAGGGAAGTGGTTGATGATGACGATGTGTCCGTGGATGCCACGTGGGTGCCTGCTCGAAGAGAAGAAGAAGAGGGGGAAAGTTCAGAAGGGGAGACAGAGAGAAGGAGGAGACGAGTTGGAAGCAGGGGGAGGTCGTCGCAAGGAGCTAGTGGCACAGTCAGACAGCATTTATCGGCACCCGGGGTCAGCCAGACAGCACGCCAATCAACGCATGCTGTTGCCACCACCAGAATGCCGTCATTGCAAAGCTCAGCAGTGTGGCATTTTTTTTTGTGTGTCTGCCTCTGACAACAGCGATGCCATTTGCAACCTGTGCCAAAAGAAACTGAGTCGTGGGAAATCCAACACCCACCTAGGTACAACTGCTTTGCGAAGGCACATGATCTCACATCACAAACGCCTATGGGATCAACACACGATGACGAGTAAAAGCAGCACACAATCTCAAAGCCACCATCCTCCTCCTGGTCCAGCATCTTCAGCCACGTCAACCACTGTCCTCCTTGCCCCCTCTCAACCACCCGCCACTCCGCCTCTCAACTTCAGCAGTCATCTCATCTGTTCACAGTCAGGTGTCTGTAAAGGAAATTTTTGAGCGTAAGAAGCCAATGTCACAGAGTCACCCCCTTGCCCGGCGTCTGACGGCTGGCTTGATGGAACTCTTAGCCCGCCAGCTTTTACCATACCAGCTGGTGGAGTCTGAGGCCTTCAAAAAATTTGTTGCTATTGGGACACCACAGTGGAAGGTACCAGGACGATTATTTTTTTTTCAAAAAATGGAATCCCAAACCTCTACTCAGTGATTGAAAAGGAAGTCGTGGCATCTCTGGCATACAGTGTTGGGGCAAGGGTCCATCTGACCACTGATACCTGGTCTGCAAAGCACGGTCAGGGCAGGTATATCACCTACACTGCGCATTGGGTCAACCTGCTGACGGCTGCCAAGCATGGAATGCGTGGCTCTGCAGCGGAGTTGGTGACACCGCCACGACTTGCAGGCAGGCCTACTGCCACCTCCTCTACTCCTCCTACTCCATCCTCTTCCATAACCTCCTCGGCTGAGTACTCTTCTGCTGCGGAGTCTGGCTGCACATCAACTGAATCCCCCCAGCTCCCCAGGGGCTATTTCACACCCCGGATACGACAGTGTCACGCTGTCTTGGGGTTGACTTGCCTAAAAGCAGAGAGCCACACCGGACCAGCACTCCTGTCTGTCCTGAATGCACAGGTGGATCAGTGGCTGACCCCGCACCAACTGGAGATTGACAAAGTAATATGCGACAATGGAAGTAATTTGTTGGCGGCATTGAATTTGGGCAAGTTGTCACATGTGCCGTGCATGGCACATGTGTTGAATCTCATCGTACAACGCTTTGTGTCTAAGTACCCAGGCTTACAGGACGTCCTCAACCAGGCCAGGAAGGTGTGTGGCCATTTCAGGCGTTCATACACGGCCATGGCGCACTTTGTAGACATTCAGCACCGAAACAACATGCCAGTGCAGCGCTTGATTTGCGACAGCCTGACACGTTGGAATTCAACACTCCTAATGTTCGACCGCCTGCTTCAACAAGAAAATGCCATCAATGAGTATTTGTATGACCGGGGTGCTAGGACAGCCTCTGCGGAGCTGGGAATTTTTTTGCCATGTTAGTGGATGCTCATGCGCAATGCCTGTAGGCTCATGCGTCCTTTTGAGCAGGTGACAAACCTAGTCAGTCGCACCGAAGGCACCATTAGCGACCTCATCCCATTTGTTTTCTTCCTGGAGTGTGCCCTGTGAAGAGTGCTGGATCAGGCTGTAGATGAGCATTAAGAGGAAGAGTAAGAGTTGTGGTCACCATCACCACCAGAAACAGCTTTGTCATCATCGCTTGCCGGACCTGCGGCAACCCTGGAAGAGGAGTATGAGGAAGAAGAGTCAGAGGAGGAATGTGGCTTTTTGGAGGAGGAAGACCAACCACAGCAGGCATCCCAGGGTGCTCGTTGTTGTCACCTATCTGGGACCTGCGGTGTTGTACGTGGCTGGGGGGGAAGAACAGACCGTCAATGATATCAGTGAGGACGAGGAACGGGAAATGAGTAGCTCGGCATCCAACCTTGTGCAAATGGAGTCTTTCATGCTGTCATGTCTGTTGAGGGACCCTCGTATAAAAAGGATGAAGGAGAACGACCTGTACTGGGTCGCCACGCTACTAGACTCCGGTATAAGCATAAAGTGGCAGAAATGTTACCAAATAACCGAAAGTAAGAAAGAATGCAGCAGTTCAAAACCAAACTAAAAAATATGCTTTACACAGCTTATAAGGGGGATGTCACAGCACAACGGGAATCTAACAGGGGAAGAGGTGAAAGTAATCCTCCGCCTACCACGACCACGGCGGCAAGACAAGACGCTTTACAGATGTGTTGTTGATGGAGGACATGGGGAGCTTTTTCAGTCCTACACATCGCGCCACAGGCCTTCGAGATCCAGCCTTAGAGAACGACTCGACCGACAGGTAGCAGACTACCTCGCCTTAACTTCAGATATCGACACTCTGAGGAGCGATGAACCCCTTGAATACTGGGTGTGCAGGCTTGACCTGTGGCCTGAGCTATCCCAGTTTGCGATAGAACTTCTGGCCTGCCCCGCTTCAAGTGTCGTGTCAGAAAGGACCTTCAGTGCAGCAGGAGGCATTGTCACTGACAAAAGAAGTCGCCTCAGTCAAAAAAGTGTTGATTACCTCACCTTCATTAAGATGAATGAGGCATGGATCCCAAAGGGACTGACAGTGGGGGATACGTTTGACTAACAAAAGGCCTGATGATATGCCTTGGCCTCAAAATGGTCCCAAAATGGACATTAATGGTTTAATGTCTGCAAACCGGATGACTTTCGTGAATTCTCCGCCACCAACTAGGGTTCAAGCCGCAATGTTTTAGTCACCTTTCTGCCTGGAAAACATCAATTTTTCAGGCATTTGTACATGCCTAATTTTTCTGGCCTCTAGTGCTGCACTGTGGCTGCAAAAACAAAACAAAAAAAAAGGCACATACATGTATCAATTCCCCTTCGTGATTGGTACCTTGTTGTGGTGAAAGGGCTTGCGTATCACAATGAAGCGATCATCATCTCTATGAGTGTGTTGGCAATGTTGCCACACCCCAGATAAGGCCATTGCTTCATTATGATCAGACTAAAAGCGATCGGCTGGATAATTTTTCATAGAAAAAACATTATTTTTCATTTTTTTTAAGTTGTATGGGTTTTTAATACATAAAATAAAATAAAAAATCATAATAAAGTCTCTTAATAGTTTTTTTGAAATAATGCAGACAATTTAAAAAATCCCTATCAATTCCAATACAAAGCAAGTACAGAGCTCAGAACAAAATTATTTCAGGATGTTGTTTATTCGACAATGATTAATCAATTCGACACACGTCCCCGAATAGGGGACGTAACAGGGATTAAACTGATAGGAATAGTACTAGTTAAGACACCACTCATATAGGGTGTCACAGCACATTGTTCCGTGCACGCGCAGTGCCCCAACTTGGGAGTAAAAGGACCGACCAAGCTGCTTTTTCTTTTTTTTTGGTCTGTCACTGTGAAGGCAGTCGAAGGTACCCGGCCTAAATTTTTTTTCACAAAAAAGCAATCCCTGATATGGGACGTAACAGGGATTTATCTGCTAAGAAGAATACTACAGAAAATACCACTCATATCGGGTGTGACAGTAAATTGCACGTTGCAGACGCAATGACCGTGGCGTGTATTCATACAAAGGGGAGGGAGCCAGCGTTTTTTTAACCATCTCCCCGTTCGAAAAATCTATTCAATTCACCTTTCGGGGACCTTTGGTGTTGTATGTGGCTGGGTGGAGGAAGAAACCTTTAATTACATCAACGGGACGAGGCTAGCTTGGTATCCAACCTTGTGCAAATGGGAAGTTTGCGGTTGGGCAAATGGACTGTTTGCGGTTGTTTGCGGTGCATTAAAAGTGGAGTTTGGTCTGTGAATGTCTGTGAAGCGGGCGTAACCCTTACACTACCTGATCGATACAACATCATATCTGATCGTATACCCACACTGGATGTTTTAAACCATATTGTTCAAAAAAATTTAGGATTGTTAAGTGATTTATGCCCTTTATGGATCAAAATCCAACTCTGCGTCAACTATGTAATTTTCCATGGGAGTTTTGCCATGGATCCCCCTCCGGCATGCCACAGTCCAGGTGTTAGTCCCCTTGAAACTAGAGTTGAGCGAACACCTGGATGTTCGGGTTCGAGAAGTTCGGCCGAACATCCCGGAAATGTTCGGGTTCGGGATCCGAACCCGATCCGAACTTCGTCCCGAACCCGAACCCCATTGAAGTCAATGGGGACCCGAACTTTTCGGCACTAAAAAGGCTGTAAAACAGCCCAGGAAAGAGCTAGAGGGCTGCAAAAGGCAGCAACATGTAGGTAAATCCCCTGCAAACAAATGTGGATAGGGAAATGAATTAAAATAAAAATTAAATAAATAAAAATTAACCAAAATCAATTGGAGAGAGGTTCCATAGCAGAGAATCTGGCTTCCCGTCACCCACCACTGGAACAGTCCATTCTCAGATATTTAGGCCCCGGCACCCAGGCAGAGGAGAGAGGTCCCGTAACAGAGAATCTGTCTTCATGTCAGCAGAGAATTAGTCTGCATGTCATAGCAGAGAATGAGGCTTCACGTCAGCCACCACTGCAACAGTCCATTGGCATATATTTAGGCCCAGCACACACACAGGCAGAGGAGAGAGGTCCCGTAACAGACAATCTGGCTTCATGTCAGCAGAGAATCAGTCTGCATGTCATAGCAGAGAATCAGGCTTCACGTCAGCCACCACTGCAACAGTCCATTGGCATATATTTAGGCCCAGCACACACACAGGCAGAGGAGAGAGGTCCCGTAACAGAGAATCTGGCTTCATGTCAGCAGAGAATCAGTCTGCATGTCATAGCAGAGAATGAGGCTTCACGTCACCCACCACTGCAACAGTCCATTGGCATATATTTAGGCCTAGCACACAGGCAGAGCAGAGAGGTCCCGTAACAGACAATCTGGCTTCATGTCAGCAGAGAATCAGTCTGCATGTCATAGCAGAGAATGAGGCTTCACGTCAGCCACCACTGCAACAGTCCATTGGCATATATTTAGGCCTAGCACACAGGCAGAGCAGAGAGGTCCCGTAACAGACAATCTGGCTTCATGTCAGCAGAGAATCAGTCTGCATGTCATAGCAGAGAATCAGGCTTCACGTCAGCCACCACTGCAACAGTCCATTGTCATAAATTTAGGCCCAGCACCCAGGCAGAGGAGAGAGGTCCCGTAACAGACAATCTGGCTTCATGTCAGCAGAGAATTAGTCTGCATGTCATAGCAGAGAATCAGGCTTCATGTCAGCCACCACTGCAACAGTCCATTGTCATAAATTTAGGCCCAGCACCCAGGCAGAGGAGAGAGGTCCCGTAACAGACAATCTGGCTTCATGTCAGCAGAGAATTAGTCTGCATGTCATAGCAGAGAATCAGGCTTCATGTCAGCCACCACTGCAACAGTCCATTGGCATATATTTAGGCCCAGCACCCAGGCAGAGGAGGGAGGTCCCGTAACAGAGAATCTGTCTTCATGTCAGCAGAGAATCAGTCTGCATGTCATAGCAGAGAATGAGGCTTCACGTCACCCACCACTGCAACAGTCCATTGGCATATATTTAGGCCTAGCACACAGGCAGAGCAGAGAGGTCCCGTAACAGACAATCTGGCTTCATGTCAGCAGAGAATCAGTCTGCATGTCATAGCAGAGAATCAGGCTTCACGTCAGCCACCACTGCAACAGTCCATTGGCATATATTTAGGCCTAGCACACAGGCAGAGCAGAGAGGTCCCGTAACAGACAATCTGGCTTCATGTCAGCAGAGAATCAGTCTGCATGTCATAGCAGAGAATGAGGCTTCACGTCAGCCACCACTGCAACAGTCCATTGGCATATATTTAGGCCTAGCACACAGGCAGAGCAGAGAGGTCCCGTAACAGAGAATCTGTCTTCATGTCAGCAGAGAATCAGTCTGCATGTCATAGCAGAGAATGAGGCTTCACGTCAGCCACCACTGCAACAGTCCATTGGCATATATTTAGGCCTAGCACACAGGCAGAGGAGAGGTTCATTCAACTTTGGGTAGCCTCGCAATATAATGGTAAAATGAAAATAAAATAGGATTGAATGAGGAAGTGCCCTGGAGTCCAATAATATATGGTTATGGGGAGGTAGTTAATGTCTAATCTGGACAAGGGACGGACAGGTCCTGTGGGATCCATGCCTGGTTCATTTTTATGAACGTCAGCTTGTCCACTGCAGAAAGACGCAGCAGTTGGCACCTGTGTTTCGTCATCATCAGAGACATGCTGAGGTGGTATTCCCATGTCCTCATCATCAGGAAACATAAGTGGTTGTGCGTCAGTGCATTCTATGTCTTTCACCGCTGGGGAAGGGCTAGGTGGATGCCCTTGGGAAACCCTGCCAGCGGAGTCTTCAAACAGCATAAGAGACTGCTGCATAACTTGAGGCTGAGACAGTTTCCCTGGTATGCATGGGGGTGATGTGACAGACTGATGGGGTTGGTTTTCAGGCGCCATCTGTGCGCTTTCTGCAGAAGACTGGGTGGGAGATAATGTGAACGTGCTGGATCCACTGTCGGCCACCCAATTGACTAATGCCTGTACCTGCTCAGGCCTTACCATCCTTAGAACGGCATTGGGCCCCACCATATATCGCTGTAAATTCTGGCGGCTACTGGGACCTGAGGTAGTTGGTACACTAGGACGTGTGGATGTGGCAGAACGGCCACATCCTCTCCCAGCACCAGAGGGTCCACTAACACCACCACGACCATGTCCACGTCCGCGTCCCTTACTAGATGTTTTTCTCATTGTTATGGTTCACCACAACAACAAATATATTATTTGGCCCAATGTATTGTATTCAAATTCAGCGGGATATAAATTTGAGGCCTAGTATTTAGGCGCTGGGTGACCGGTATGGATTTAGTGACAGAATTAGACTTGGAAATGCACAGAAGCGTGTGTGTGAAGTTATTCTGAATGACCCTATGTGCACCTTCAATATGATCTACCCTTTTAGGGATAGATTTCAAATAGCTCTGATATAGCAGAAACGACTAAATTATGAAATTGCTAAATTGGGAATTGTATTTCAACCCAGAACAAAAAATGTGCTTTGACGGACACTAAATAACTTTCCCAGCCACAACAGGACAGCGGTAACGAGAGATTTAGCGGGATATAAATTTGAGGCCTAGTATTTAGGCGCTGGGTGACAGGTATGGGTTTAGTGACAGAATTAGATTTGGAAATGCACAGTAGCGGGTGTGTGAAGTTATTCTGAATGACCCTATGTGCACCTTGAATATTATATACCCTTTTAGGGATAGATTTCAAATAGCTCTGATATAGCAGAAACCACTAAATTATGAAATTGCTAAATTGGGAATTGTATTTCAACCCAGAACAAGAAATGTGCTTGAACGGACACTAAATAACTCGCCCAGCTACAGCACTAGGGACAGATTTAGCGGGATATAAATTTGAGGCCTAGTATTTAGGCGCTGGGTGACAGGTATGGGTTTAGTGCCAGAATTAGACTTGGAAATACACAGTAGCGGGTGTGTGTGAAGTTATTCTGAATGACCCAATGTGCACCTTGAATATTATATACCCTTTTAGGGATAGATTTCAAATAGCTCTGATATAGCAGAAACCACTAAATTATGAAATTGCTAAATTGGGAATTGTATTTCAACCCAGAACAAGAAATGTGCTTGAACGGACACTAAATAACTCGCCCAGCTACAGCACTAAGGACAGATTTAGCGGGATATAAATTTGAGGCCTAGTATTTAGGCGCTGGGTGACAGGTATGGGTTTAGTGCCAGAATTAGACTTGGAAATACACAGTAGCGGGTGTGTGTGAAGTTATTCTGAATGACCCAATGTGCACCTTGAATATTATATACCCTTTTAGGGATAGATTTCAAATAGCTCTGATATAGCAGAAACCACTAAATTATGAAATTGCTAAATTGGGAATTGTATTTCAACCCAGAACAAGAAATGTGCTTGAACGGACACTAAATAACTCGCCCAGCTACAGCACTAGGGACAGATTTAGCTGGATATAAATTTGAGGCCTAGTATTTAGGCGCTGGGTGACAGGTATGGGTTTAGTGCCAGAATTAGACTTGGAAATACACAGTAGCGGGTGTGTGTGAAGTTATTCTGAATGACCCAATGTGCACCTTGAATATTATATACCCTTTTAGGGATAGATTTCAAATAGCTCTGATATAGCAGAAACCACTAAATTATGAAATTGCTAAATTGGGAATTGTATTTCAACCCAGAACAAGAAATGTGCTTGAACGGACACTAAATAACTCGCCCAGCTACAGCACTAGGGACAGATTTAGCGGGATATAAATTTGAGGCCTAGTATTTAGGCGCTGGGTGACAGGTATGGGTTTAGTGCCAGAATTAGACTTGGAAATACACAGTAGCGGGTGTGTGTGAAGTTATTCTGAATGACCCAATGTGCACCTTGAATATTATATACCCTTTTAGGGATAGATTTCAAATAGCTCTGATATAGCAGAAACCACTAAATTATGAAATTGCTAAATTGGGAATTGTATTTCAACCCAGAACAAGAAATGTGCTTGAACGGACACTAAATAACTCGCCCAGCTACAGCACTAAGGACAGATTTAGCGGGATATAAATTTGAGGCCTAGTATTTAGGCGCTGGGTGACAGGTATGGGTTTAGTGCCAGAATTAGACTTGGAAATACACAGTAGCGGGTGTGTGTGAAGTTATTCTGAATGACCCAATGTGCACCTTGAATATTATATACCCTTTTAGGGATAGATTTCAAATAGCTCTGATATAGCAGAAACCACTAAATTATGAAATTGCTAAATTGGGAATTGTATTTCAACCCAGAACAAGAAATGTGCTTGAACGGACACTAAATAACTCGCCCAGCTACAGCACTAGGGACAGATTTAGCTGGATATAAATTTGAGGCCTAGTATTTAGGCGCTGGGTGACAGGTATGGGTTTAGTGCCAGAATTAGACTGGGATATGGCCAAAAAATAAACAGACTATTGCTGGTTAAATGCACTTGGTGTGACAGCTTCACCCTGATGTAGGCTTTAGCCAAAAAACAACCACACCATTGAGGGTTAAATGCACTTGGTGACAGGCGCAGCTTGCCCCTGATTTAGTATATGGCCAAAAAATGAACAGACTATTGCTGGTTAAATGCACTTGGTGTGACAGCTTCACCCTGATGTAGGCTTTAGCCAAAAAACAACCACACCATTGAGGGTTAAATGCACTTGGTGACAGGCGCAGCTTGCCCCTGATTTTGTATATGGCCAAAAAATGAACAGACTATTGCTGGTTAAATGCACTTGGTGTGACAGCTTCACCCTGATGTAGGCTTTAGCCAAAAAACAACCACACCATTGAGGGTTAAATGCACTTGGTCGCAGCTTGTGCTGGCGCACCACAAGACACAAAATGGCCGCCGATCACCCCAGAAAAATGTGACTGACAAACGGTCTGGGCAGCCTAAAAACAGTGAGCAATTGAGGATCAGCAGCTCAATGATCCACAGCTGCAGATCGATCAGTTAATCAAGTCCTTTGGAGGAGTTAATCTGCCTAATCTCGCCCTACTGTCGCAGCCGCAACCTCTCCCTACGCTAATCAGAGCAGAGTGACGGGCGGCGCTATGTGACTCCAGCTTAAATAGAGGCTGGGTCACATGGTGCTCTGGCCAATCACAGCCATGCCAATAGTAGGCATGGCTGTGATGGCCTCTTGGGGCAAGTAGTATGACGCTTGTTGATTGGCTGCTTTGCAGCCTTTCAAAAAGCGCCAAGAAAGCGTCACAAAAGCGCGAAGAAAGCGACGAACACCGAACCCGAACCCGGACTTTTACGAAAATGTCCGGGTTCGGGTCCGTGTCACGGACACCCCAAAATTCGGTACGAACCCGAACTATACAGTTCGAGTTCGCTCATCCCTACTTGAAACAACTTTTCCATCACGACTGTGGCTAGAAAGAGTACCTGTGGGTTTTAAAATTCGCCTGCCTATTAAAGTCAATGGCGGTTTGTCCAGTTCGCCCGTTCACGAACATTTGCAGAAATTTGCATTCGCTGTTCGCGAACAGAAAATTATATGTTCGAGACATCTCTACCCTACAGTAGAAACTCCAAAAAAGTGACCCTACTTTGGAAACTATGGGATAAGGTGGCAGTTTTGTTGGTACTATTTTAGGGTAAATATGATTTTTGGTTGCTCTATATTACACTTTTTTTTTAAGGCAAGGTAACAAAAAATTGAAATTCTGAAATGTCATCTCCATTTGCCAATAACTCTTGTGGAACACCTAAAGGGTTAAAAAGTTTGTAAAATCAGTTTTGAATACCTTCAGGGGTGTAGTTTCTTAGATGGAGTCACTTTTTTGGAGTTTCTACTCTAAGGGTACATCAGGGGGCTTCAAATGGGACATGGTGTCAAAAAACCAGTCCAGCAAAATCTGCCTTCCAAAAACCATATGGCGTTCCCTTCCTTCTGTGCCCTGACATTTGGCCATATAGTAGTTTACAACCACATATGGGGTGTTTCTGCAAACTACAGAATCGGGGCAATAAATAATGAGTTTTGTTTGTCTGTTAACCCTTGCTTTGTTACTGGAAAAATTGATAAAAATGGAAAATTTGCAAAAAAAATTTGCTGTTTTGGGACAGTTTTTATTTTTTGTTATTTACATCGTTGATCTGACAGGTTAGATCGGGTGCTATTTCTATAGAGCAGGTTGTTACTGATGTTACTGACATAACAATACCAAATATGACTACTTTTTCGGGGGTTTTGTTTCAGCTTTACATAATAAAGCATTTTTGCTCCACATTCGGAAAGCCATATTTTATTTTTATTTTTGGGGCAACTGTCTTATGTAGGGGCTCATTTTTTGTGGGATGAGATGTCGGTTTGATTGGCACTATCTTTGGGTGCATATGACATTTTGGTCGCTTGCTATTACACTTTTTAAGATGTAAGGTGACAAAAATGGCTTTTGACATCGTACTTATATAATTTTTTTTGCTGAGGGGTTAGAGATCATGTGTTATTTTTATAGAGATAGAGCAGGTTTGTATATACATATACTTTTTTTAATTTAAATTTTACACAATAATATCATTTTAGAAAATATAAATAAATCAATTAGTGTCTGCATAGTCTGAGAGCCATATTGTTTTTAACTTTTTGGGCGATTGTCTCATGTAGGTGTTCATTTTTTGCGGGATTAGTTGCCGATTTGATTGGTACCTACGACTTTGATTTGTTGTACATATGAGTTTTTGATCACTTTTATTGCATTTTTTGGGAAGTAAGGTGGGCAAAATGTAAATTTCATCATAGTTTTTTTCTTTATGGCATTCACCGTGCGGGGAAATAAACATGACCGTTTAATAGATCAGGACATTATGGACGCAGTGATATCAAACATGTGTAGTGTACTTTATTTGTTTAATTTTTAATCAGTGATAATTGTGTTTTTTATTTTTCCCTTTTTTTTTTACCCAGACCCAGACCTGCAGTTTGCAGTGATCGCTGATACAAGGTGGTGGGGTGGTCACAGAACCCCCCTCAGTATTGTCACAGAGTGCCTGCTGAATGATTTCAGCAGGCACTCTGTTCTGATCACCGCCTTCCGCGCAGCGGTGATCGGGAATACACAGGGCGTACAGGTACGCCGTGTGTTCTTGAGTACCAGGACATCAGGGCATACCTGTACGCCTTGTGTCCCCAAGAGGTTAAAGGGAGTTTGTCACCTGGAAACTCACTGTAAACCCTTAGAGGTTCAGAAGATTTTCGGTTTCTGCGTTTTTGTTCACACTCCCTGCCTTCCCAAAGCCATAACATTTTTATTTTTCCATTCATATAAATGTATGAGGCTTTTTTTTTTTTTTGTAGGACAAGTTGCACTCTCTAATGTCACCATTTAATACTGCATACAAAGTAGTGGGAAGCTGGAAAAAAATGCTGGAATCTTAATATACAGTGTTGAGCGAGCACCAAAGTGCTTGTGTGCTCAAGTAGAACACTTTTCGATGCTTGGGTGTTCTACCGAGCACGCAAGCACAATGGAAGTGAATGGGAGAACCCCAGGCACCCCATGCTCTAAGAGGGGAGAGTTTCGGGACTCTAGTTCGGCTTAGGTGTCCCTGCTCTGACTCCATATATATAGCTATGTCCATATATGGAGTTAGTGCTTGGGGACACCTCAGTGTATTCAAATTTAATTTAATTTTCAGAAAAGTTTCTGCTGAGATTCAAACTCACCTGCCGATGAAACTCTGTGACTAAGCATAACTGCAACAGTGAAATGCATATATATTTTTCTTTTTGTATTTAAATAGGTCACTAAACGCTTTCACTATAAATAACTGCAACAGTGAAATGTGTCTCTATTTTTATTTTTGTACTGAAATAGGCCAGTAAACGCTTACATCACAAATAACTGCAACAGTGAAATTTATATATATTTTTCTTTTTGTACTGAAATAAGCCAGTAAACGCTTTCACCACAAGTAACTACAACAGTGAAATGCGTATATATTTTTTCTTTTTGTACTGAAATTGACGACTAAATACTTTGACCACAAATAACTGCAATAGTAAAGTGCTTACATATTTTCCTTTTTGTACTGAAATAGGCCACTAAACGCTTTCACCACAAATAACTGGAACAGTGAAGTGCTTGTATATTTTTCTTTTTGTACTGATATAGGCCACTAAACTCTTTCAACACATATAACTGCTGAAGTGAACTAAGAATATTTTTATTTTTGCATTGAAATTAGCCAATAAACGCTTACACCGCAATTAATTGCAACAGTGAAATTCATATATATTTTTCTTTTTGAAATAAGCCAGTAAAAGCTTTCACCACAAGTAACTACAACAGTGAAATGCGTATATATTTATCTTTTGGTACTGAAATTGGCGACTAAATGCTTTCACCACAAATAACTGCAATATTAAAGTGCTTACATATTTTGCTTTTTGTGCTGAAATAGGCCACTAAACTCCTTCAACACATATCACTGCAGAAGTTAACTGAGAATATATTTTTATTTTTGTACTGAAATAGGCCAATAAAAGCTTTTACCACAAATAACTGCAACGGTGAAATATGTATATATTTCTCTTTTTGTTCTGAAATAGGTCACTAAACGCTTTTACCACAAAAAACTGCAACAGTGAAATGCGTATATATTTATCTTTTTGTACTAAAATAGGCCACTAAATGCTTTCACCACAAATAACCAACAGTGAAATGTGAATATATTTATCTTTTTGTACTAAAATAGGCCACTAAACGCTTTTACCACAAATAACTACAACTGTTAAATGCGTATATTTTTTCTTTTTGTACTGAAATAAGCCACTAAATGCTTTCACCACAAATAACTGCAACAGTGAAATGCGTATATATTTTTCTTTTCGTATTTAAATAGGCCACTAAATGCTTTCACCACAAATAACAGCAATAGTATAATGCGTATATTGTATATTTATCTTTTTTTACTAAAATAGGCCACTAAACGCTTTTACCACAAATAACTACAACAGTGAAATGTGTATATATTTTTCTTTTTGTACAGAAATTGGCCACTAAACGCTTTTAACACAAATAACAGCAACCGTGAAATGCGTATATTTTTTTTCTTTTTGTATTTAAATAGGCCCCTAAACGCTTTCACCACAAATAACTGCTACAGTGAATCACGTATATATTTTTCTTTTTGTTCTAAAATAGTTCACTTAGTACTTTAACCACAAATAACTGCGACAATGAAATGCATATATATTTTTATTTTTGTCATTAAATAGGCCACTAAACGCTTACACCACAAATAACTGCAACAGTGAAATTTATATATATTTTTCTTTTTGTACTGAAATAAGCCAGTAAATGTGTTCACCACAAATAACTGCAACAGTGAAATGCGTTTGAAATGCATTTATATTTTTCTTTTAAATAGACCACTAAATAAATAAATAACTGCATTCTGACCTGCATTTGAAGCGAAGTTTTACGCAGGCAATATTGGGTCTTTCCCCCGCTCCGAGCTGACCCCCTACCAATTACAAGTTAGCATGGAAGCTTTTATGGTGGCAAAGGCCTTGATAATTAAATATTGGGGTACGAAGAATAGCCCTAGTTTTTATGAATGGAGGGCTCGGCTAGACACTATTGAGGCCTAAAGAAGAGTGGCAAGGAAATTGGAGTGATGGCTCCCCGAGGGGGCAGGCTTCCTTACTCGCTTCAGGCTCCCAAGATCCCTTATACTGGGAATTTTTGGAAATAGAAATCAAGGTAGATATTAAAATGCGGACGGATCCCGCAGCAGGGAAACAAAAGGGATGGGGTGGGTTAAAAGGAACAAGTGTATAATCTTGCAAAAAGTATATTTGTAAATTTTAACTGGTTGATATGAGAACTTGTATATTTGCTCTAGAAAATAATAAAGGATTAAAAAACAAACAAAAAAAAATGCATTTTGACCATTAACCTCCACCGGAGATGAAGATTCCTGTGGAGGAACAACAGGCGAAATGTACTTTTTGAGCAAAGATTTATGGAACACATCATGCATTTGAAACGTGTCTGGTAGTGTCAGCTTAAAAGACAATGTCAAATATTTCATATGGTCCTATAAAGCGTGGCGCAAATTTCCTAGACACCCCTTTTAAGGATAGATTTTTGGTGGATAGCCACATCTTCTCACCGACCTCAAAATTAGCTCCCTTAGTGCGTTTCCTGTTAGCTTGCTTTTTCTGAACCTCCTGGGCTTTCTCCAGGTTCTAAATTGCAGTAAAACGGAGATACTCCATGGATGAGTTCACCTGGTTGTTATTGGCAATCTCCGCCAATGGACGGTACTTCACCCACAGACGCTGGTTGTCAGAGATATATCACCTAAGGAATTGTTCGACAGCCTGATTCAAGAGTTCCGTCTGCCCAATAGTCTCAGGATGAAAGGCCGATGGAAAGGACAATGAAATTTCTTATCTCTGGCAAAAGGCTTTCCAGAATCTGGAAACCAATTGGACACCCCTGTCGGAGAGAATATTCTCAGGAATTCTATGATACCGAACAATGTGATCGATAAACAAGGAAGCCAAAGTCTTGGCACTAGGTAGTTTACTTAGAGGAACAAAATGTATCATTTTGCTGAATCTGTCTACCACTACCTAGATCACTGACTTTCCTTCAGGAGGGTGGCAAGTCAGTGATGAAATCCATAGAGATGTGTGACCAAGGTCTACTCGTAATAGGTAGTAGTAGCAACTCACCCGCAGGACTGGTTCTAGGAGTTTTGGACCTTGCACATATCTCGCAGGCAGACACATACGAACTGATGTCCCTAAATAATGTAGGCCACCAGAAGGTTCTAGATACCAATTCCTTAGTGGCTTCAACGCCAGGATGACCACAGATCACAGAATCATGGCACTCACCCAGAAGTCGGAGACGGAAATGGCCAGGAACAAATAACTTATCTGTGGGTGTTCGTGCAGGAGCGAGATGTTGTGCAGATTTAATCTGACACAGTGTTTGGCCCCCTCCAAAAAGTGTCTCTACTCCTCAAATGCCCACTTAATAGCCAGTAATTCACGATTCCCAATGTCGTAATTCCTCTCTGAGGAAGTAAATTTTAACGGGAGGAAAAAAAGCACAGGATCTTAGATTGGTGACCTTAGGCGATCCCTAAGAAAGAACCGCCCCCACTCCATCCTCAGAAACATCAACTTCAACCACAAAAGGTCTCTCCTGATCTGGCTGAATCAAGATTGGGTCGTCTTGGAAGCACTTCTTAAGGGTTTCAAAGGCTTTGATGGCCCCAGTAGGCCAATTAACAAGATCTGCCCCCTTCTTGGTTAGGTCAGTTAGCGGCTTGGCAATAACAGAATTTTTTTTTTAGACATTTTCTACAATATTTAGAGAACCCCAAAAAACTATGTAATGCCTTTAGGGAAGATGGTCTCACCCACTCCAGGATAGCCCGCACCTTCCCCGGATCCATGATCCATCTTAAATGAGTGAGGGGTAAGAACATAACCCAGATACAATATCTCTTGTACCCCAAACATACATTTTTCTAACTTAGCGGATAGCTTATTTTCTCTGTAAAATTTGAGCGCAAGTTTAAGATTGGACATATGGGAATATTAATCCGCAGAGAAAATAAGGATGTAATCCAAATAAATGATCATAAACATGCCAATAAATTCCCTGAAGATGTCATTCATAAAATTCTGAAAAACTGCTGGGACATTACTGAGTCCGAATGGCATTACCAGGTACTCAAAATGTCCCTCCGGAGTATTGAAGGCAGTATGTCCCTCCTTGATATGAATCAGGTTATATGCCCCTCTTAAATCAAGTTTAGCAAACCATGATGCTCCCAGAGCCTGATTAAACAAGTCAGGAATCAAAGGGAGGGAATATTGATTTTTAATGGTGATCTTGTTCAATTGTCTGTAATCAATACAGGGTCTGAGGCCACCGTCCTTCCTTTTAACAAAAAAAGAAACCAACCCCATAGGAGAAGTAGATGGCCGGATATGCCCCTTACTTAGGCTCTCTTTAATATAATATTTCATGGCACCATGTTACGGACCAGACAAGTAAAAAATACGACCCTTGGGAAACCTGGATCCCGGCACTAACTCAATAGCACAATCGTAAGACGAATGAAGTGGAAGTTTCTCGACCTTGGAGGTAGAAAAAACATTGCAGAAGTCTTTAATATATGGAGAAATGGCCATAAAGCTAGAAGCAACCCCCGCTACCACTATGGATACACAAGAGGAACAGTTAGGACCCCACCTTTCTAATTCCCCCATAGCCCAGTTGATGGTCGGGTTGTGAACTTGGAGCCATGGCATTCCTCAGACCACTTCAACAAGCAAATTCTCCAGTTCAGTATGACACACTCCCACGGACAAGGTTATCTCTGGGGTGCAATATCTCCCCCCCCCCGCGCAAAGGAGTAGAGTCAATGGCTGCAAGACTTATAGGAGTGGATAAGGTTAACACTGGTATTCCCACTTGTAGGGCGAACCCTAGATCTAGAAAGCTAGTGGCAGAATCAGAATCAATAAAAGCATTACCTGAACCCTAATTAGGCCCAAAACAACAGTAATGGGAACCAGCAACTTTTTTCTTACCACCACAGGAAGAACCTTGCCTTTGGATCCTTCAGGAATGGATGAGCTTTCGGAGGAAGGGATCTTAGGACATTGACGGACCCAATGATCAGTGCCACCACAGTAGAAACAGGTACCTTGTTGTCGCCATTGTTCCCTTCTGGTCATACCTAATTCCATAGGTTCTTCAGTTGGCGCTTCCACCCTGAGTTCCACTGGAACGGATTCAGGGTTAGGGACAGTCTGTGAAAGAAATAAACGTTCCCGCTGTCTCAGAGAGTCTGGACCTGAACTGGCTTTTGAGCGCCGGTTAATTCCAGCCAGAAGGAACGCACCATTTACAAAACTGAGTGCAGTGATCATCTACTGGACGATCACCCTGGACTAGGGCCTTAAGCTGGGACTCAGCTACGGATGCTCTATCAGGTACATCATAAATGACCCCTAGGGCCTGAAAAAAATGCATTAACCGACCTAAGACACTGAGAGTCGGAAGGCAAAAAAAATACCCACTCTTGAGGGTCCCCTTGTAAGAGGGAAATAACAATTCCCACCCTTTGCTGATTGGACCCATACGAAATGGGCCGCAGGCGGAAGTATAATTTACAACCCTCCTTGAAGGTCAAAAAACACTTGCGGCCCCTAGAAAATCTATCTGGCAGTTTGACATGGGGTTCTGCCTGAAGTACAGGTAGATCAGAAGTAGGGAGAGATTGAGCGGATTCTTGGTGTTGTAATCTCTCCCTTAAATCCTGCACAATCTGCCCCAGGTTCTGGACATGGTCAGTAAGGCTCTGCAGGGGATCCATAGGCAGATAAGGCCTGCGATTCTGTATTCACTAGGGAGTGGGGAAGAGGAAGTGCACCCACTAGCTGCCATCCACGCCTCTGTCCCTGCCTACTTACACTACCCGTCCTAGGCGATGGTGCGTAACTGGGCAATGGTCCCTAACCTCTATAAGTGCAGAGAGGCAGAGCAGACAGAGACATAATATAGCCAGGCAGAGACAGTAGGAGGGAACCCTACAGATGGATCCAAAGTCATGTGTCAGGAGCAAGACTGAAATGCCAGAGATCAACACTAACGTAGGCGAACAGGGGTAACAAGGACAGTAAACAAACATGCCTAGGGTCAAACCAGGATGTCACATCAGTACACAAGAATAGCAAGGACAGGGTTAGAGAACAAGCTGAGGGTCAATCCTGGAGGTCACGTTAGTACACAAGGGCAGGCAAGGTCAGGTTAGGAACAAAAGCCAAGGGTCAAAATCCAGAGTAGCTAGAAGCACTGAGTAGTAGCAGTTGGGCACAGGACCAAAATCGCAGGCAACCTGTGGCCAGCAGGCTGCCTGTATAAATAGTTAAAGGCTAAGGTCATGTGACATGGCCAGCGTCACATGACCCGCTCAGACACAGAGGCCAAGTAACGAGTGGCCAGCTCGGTGCTCAGCCTGCTACTGTTGTTAGGGGAATGGAGGACACAGACTGCATAGACAGCAGGAGCGCGGTCGGGTCCGCTCTGCCCCCTGTTATCTGGCAGACGGGGACGACGAGTGCATTGCCGCTCAGGGATAGAGGCAGGACGCCGGCGGCGCAGCGCATGAAGATCATGTGGCTGGCGCCCTGTGACAACATTTTTCTTTTTGTACTGAAATAGGCCACTAAACGCTTTCACCACAAATAACTGCAACAGTGAAATGCGCATATATTTATCTGTTTGTACTAAAATAGGCCACTAAATGCTTTTACCACAAATAACTACAACAATTAAATGCGTATATATTTTTATTTTTGTACTGAAATAGGCATCTAAACGCTTTCACCACAAATAACTGCAACTGTGAAATGCCTATATATTTTTCTTTTTGTACTGAAATAAGCCAGTAAACGCCTTCACCACAAATAACTGCAACAGTGAAATGCGTATATTTTTTTCTTTTTGTAATGAAATAGGCCACTAAACGCTTTCACCATAAATAACTGCAACAGTGAAATGCGTATATATTTTTTATTTTTGTACTGAAATAGGCCTCTAAACGCTTTTACCACAAATAACGGCAACAGTGAAATATGTATATATTTTTCTTTTTGTTCTGAAATAGGCCACTAAACGCTTTCACCACAAGTAACTGCAACAGTGAAATGCGTATATTATTTTCCTTTTGTAATGAAATACACCACTAAATGCTTTCACCACATATAACTGCAGAAGTGAACTGAGAATATATTTTTATTTTTGTACTGAAATAGGCCACTAAACACTTTCACCACAAATAACTGCAACAGTGAAATGCATATATATTTATCTGTTTGTACTAAAATAGGCCACTAAATGCTTTTACCACAAATAACTGCAACAGTGAAATATGTATATATTTTTCTTTTTGTTCTGAAATAGGCCACTAAACGCTTTCACCACAAGTAACTGCAACAGTGAAATACGTATATATTTTTTCTTTTTGTACTAAAATAGGCCACTAAACGCTTTTACCACAAATAACTACAACAGTGAAATGTGCATATAATTTTCTTTTTGTACTGAAATAGGCCACTAAATGCTTTCACCACAAATAACTACAACAATGAATTGCGTATATATTTTTATTTTTGTTTTTAAATAGGCCACTAAACTCTTTCACCATAAATAACTGCAACAGTGAAATGCGTGTATATTTTTCTTTTTGTACTGAAATAAGTCAGTAAACGCTTTCACCACAAATAACTACAACAATTAAATACATATATATTTTTCTTTTTGTACTGAAATAGGCCACTAAACGCTTTCACCATAAATACTGTAACTGCAACAGTGAAATGCGTATATATCTATCTTTTTGTACTAAAATAGGCCACTAAATGCTTTTACCACAAATAACTACAACAATGAAATGCATATATATGTTTCTTTTTGTACTGTAATAGGCCACTAAACGCTTTCACCACAAATAACTTCAACAGTGAAGTACGTATATATTTTTCTATCTGTACTGAGATAGGCAACTCAACGCTTTCAACACATATAACTGCAGACGTGAACTGAGATTATATTTTTATTTTTGTACTGATATAGGCCACTAAACGCTTTCAGCATAAATACTGTAACTGCAACAGTGAAGTGCGTATAAATTTTTCTTTCTGTACTGAAATAGGACACTAAACGCTTTCATCACAAATAACTGCAACAGTGAAATGCCTATATATTTATCTGTACTGAAATAGGCCACTAAATGCTTTCACCACATAAAACTGTAGAAGTGAACTGCGTATATTATTTTCCTTTTGTAATGAAATACACCACTAAATGCTATCTGCTATCACCACATATAGCTGCAGAAGTGAATTGCGTATATATATATATATTTTTTTTCTACTGAAATACGCCACTAAATGCTTTCCCCACATATAGTTGCAGAAGTGAACTGAGTATATATTTTTTTTGTAATGAAATATGCCACTAAACGCTTTCACCACATATAGCTGTAGAAGTGAACTGAGAATATATTTTTCTTTTTGTAATAAAATACGCCGCTAAATGCTTTTAACATGTATAGCTGCTGAAGTGAACTGCATATATATTTATCTTTTTGTACTAAAATACGCCACTAAACGCTTTCACCAAAAATAACTGCAGAAGTGAACTGCGTATTTTTTTTTATTTTTTTCACAGATATAAGCCGCTTTTCAACATAGCAGTTGTACCCCAAGAACAAGTTGCTGGAATGACAGCGCTGTATATTGGCTATTTGGATCCCCAAATAATCTTTCCCTGCACTTGTAAATTGCTTTTCTAGCACTGTCCCTAGCTCATTCTGCCGTCTCTCCCTGCACTAAGATGCTGTGAAATTATTCCTTCCTGTCCTTTCCCTGCACTTATAAATCATTTTTTTTTGTCACAATGAGGTTTCTCATATTGCCGTCCCTAGCTCCTTCTCACGTCTGTTTCTGCACTCTGAACGCTGTAACATGTCTGAATCCAAGATGGCCACCGTATTTATAGGGCTGTGACATCACAGGGCCTGCTGGCTGATGATTGGCTACATGCATGGAATTATGGGTCATCCCACCTTACCAGAGATCCTTGTCCCATGTCCTCACATGTGTAAGCCGCCATTTTAGGAATAAATGTGAATACCACGAAGCACGAAGAAATTTGCATTCGTTGCAAATCAAATTTTTTCTGAAATTCTGATCAAAAATTTAATTCGCTCATCTCTAGTTCCAACCATCACAGCCTTCACAGTGATGTTTCCTGCACAGAGGCAGACCTTCTCCCTCCTGTTCCCTGAGGCTTGTGCGTGGAGCATCATCAGAGCAGAGAGAGAATCTGATGTCACAGGTCATGTGATACTCAGCTAACTAGGAGAACAGTGCAACTGTAGATGAAGTGACGTGAATTGAAAACCTCTTACATTTGCTTAGTTAGAAACATATATAATAACTTGGATAACTCCTTTAAGTCTACTCTAGCTGGCATAGATTTGAGTTTCTGGCACACAGGGGGCCAAAGATGCCTCTTACTAAATTAGGCACGTCTCACTCCAGCACACAGGAGATTAAAACCAGTGTAGGAAACACCAGTCTTGATAAATGTCAACTTTGTTTTCAACAGTATATCCTAAATCGACTTTCACCTAGACAGAAAGCAGACTTTTTCACTGCTAACTAATGGTGAGCGTTTCAAGCAGTGACATTTATTGGGCCATCTATAATTAATATTTTGTTTGTGATTTAAGATTAGGTTGTGGAAAGAATTGCTTGGAATATATTTCAGATAAGATATAATTGAAGACTTTATACTATTTAAGTTGTTTGTATACCCAATAAATCTCCTATCAATATTGAACTCTAGACTTCACCTCATGCAAATTGCCTACACTACATGATACAATAAATCGGGTGCACGCTATGAGGCTATTGCAACATTTTTAGGTTGTGGAAATAATTGCTTGGAATAGATTTCAGATAACATATAATTGAAGACTTTATACTATTTAAGTTGTTTTTATACCCAATAAATATTCCATCAATATTGAACTCTGGAGTTCACCTAATGCAAAGTGCCTACACTACAAGATACAATAAATCAGGTGCACACTACGAGGCTGTTGCAATGTAACATCTCACTCACCATCTGCAGCACTGGCTATGAATGTATCAGAAGAACACCATTAGTAGGGAACTGAAAAGAGTACTTTATTGTCAATTTAGCTAAATTTAAGAGGACTAACGAATGTTACCATATTCATTATACTTCAATAAAAAGGTAATGGTGTGAATATGTTGGAGATTTGCATCGTATATTTTCATTACTGTTTTAAAATATGTTTCACTGAGAAAATATGCTACTGCTGGATGGAAATGTAGTAGTAAAGTTTCAGTCATCTGACTGAATAGGATTAAAAAGGAGTTCAATGGAAATTTCAGGGTCAATTGTTAAAGGGACATTTCCATCAGAAAGGCGTACCGTATTTTTCGCCCTATAAGATGCACCATCCCATAAGACGCACCTAGGTTTTTGAGGAAGAAAATAAGAAAAAAAAATATTTTGAACCAAAAGGTGTGCTTTTGGTGGGCTTTGAACTAATGGTAGCCTGTGAATGACACTATTATGTGAATGACACACTGTTATGGAGGATCTGTGGATGACACTGTTATGTGGGTCTGTCGATGGCACTGTTATGGGGGTCTGTGGCTGACACTGTTATGAGCGTCTGTGGATGGCACTGTTATGGAGGTCTGTGGATGGCACTGTTATGGGGGTCTGTGGCTGACACTTTTATGGGGGTCTGTGGCTGACACGGTTATGGGGGGCGTCTGTGGATGGCACTGTTATAGGAACGTCTGTGGATGGCATTACACTGCTACGGGAGGGTCTGTGGATGACATAAAAATAGCATCTTATGCTATTTGTCATCCACAGATCCCCCATAACAGTGTCAGTGTCACGGATGAAGTTGCAGATAGCTGTAACTTATAAATAAACAAGCAACTGGCTTGATCCCAAACTAATTAGCATATAGGTGAGCCCTATAAAACCCTAAGAGCTCTCCCTGACTGCTATGCACATGCAAGGGTCTCAATGGTAGACGATTGCATGCCCACGTACCTAAGACTGTGTGACACCTGAAAACCCTATAATAGTGAGGGGACATGACCACCGGCTTCCTGCACTTAATACGAACGGAGTCAGGGTCAACTAGAATCAAGCCAGCAAGGAAACACAATAAAGGAAAAGACTTGTCTTGAGCAAACAGCAGCAGCAGCCTCCAGCAGTGAACACTTCATCCAGGAAGTAGAATAAACTGCAAAGTGAGGCAGTATGGGAGGGAATATAAAGGAAGACGATTAGTCTAAATAGGTGACACCTGGCAGAAGGAAAGGAGATGACAAAGTGAAACAAAAACAAAGAACGTCATACAAGAGGTAGAGAAGAACGTCTGCCAGACCTTCTCACAGAACTGGCGGTGACAGTCAGCCACTGTGAATGACCCCCATTACAGGGGGTGGGGGCTGGCATCTACACTAGTTTTTTAATGGCAGTGAGGGCTCAGTGCAGTCATTGTATTCTATTGCACCAGGCCCCGCTCACTGTACTAATCGTATCTACGGTAACTGCAGGCAATGTTTAACTATAGAATATGTTCGATCCAGCAGCCTGTAGTTACGACCGCAGGAGGCAGGAGGCTGGGTGGGTGGGCACTGGCAGTGTAACTCACTACATCACGTGCCAGCGCCGCCTGCTTCATTCATAAAGTGGGCGGAGCAGGCACGTAACATGGGTAGTTATGCTGCCAGTACCCGCCCGCCCCCCAGCCTCCGGCCTCCTACGTGCTGTATTCGTAAGTACAGGCTGCTGGATCAAACATATTCTACAGTTAAACATTGCCTGCAGTTACCGTAGATATGATTAGTACAGTGAGCGGGGCCCGGTGCAATAGAATACAGTGACTGCACCGGGTCCCGCTGCCATTACAAAACTATGTTCCCCAATGATACACCTCTGGCCACGCTGTGCAGCATGCAATTGGCGGTGTATCAGTGTAAACAGCAGCATTCGCCCCATAAGACGCACTGCCATTTTCCTCCCACTTTTGGGGGGGGAGTGCGTCTTATAGGGCGAAAAATACGGTAATTCTTCCTTATAATATTATAATATTTGTGAAAAATTAATTACATGTGTTGGCTGTTTTTTTTTTCAGTTTGTCAGTACTATTCTATTATAAAATATAATTTTTTATTTAAATTCTAAATAAAATATGAGTTATTGTCCTTTTGACAAATGATGACCTATAAAGATAGATAATCCATTTTTAGTTTACTGCTGCTGTAAGGGGAAAATGTTATGTCAAGGGTAATCCTAATGACAATAGTAAATGTAGAACAGTAAATGTAGTGCTTTATTGTTCTCTTCATAGAGTTAGATAAAGATGCCCACAGAAGAGCATTGTATTGATTAATGCACAGTAATGTGTAATGCTTTAATTGCATTATTACGGGGGGCTTTCTCTGATCACAGTTAAATGAGTCTGTTTATTGAGAAGAGTACATGGAGTGATTTCAAAAAGTTATAATCAGAAAACCATTCAATCAATAATTATATAGGATAGTATATAGACATATAAGTTATTAATATGTTATTAAAAATGATGGAAGTGTCCCTTTAATAAAGAGAAAAATGATCTGTAAGGCTGGGGCTACACTAAGATATGTCGCATGACAGAAAGCTTCAGATGATTTGCTTGTTACTTGCAGTTTATATTAAAATCAAGTGGAGTAAACATCAAATGAAACTTGTATCCTGTGAAATCTATCAAGGCTGGATTTTTGGGACAGTTGTGTTGCAGTCACAGCATGTCGTATGTTGCATTGTGACACGCCGTGTAGAAATATTGTAGTAAATTTACAATTAATTTTCACTAAAACATTTTTAGGGGTTGGTTATGTTTAATCTATCTTTAAGTAAAATCATAAAACCATATAAAGATATACAGTATAACATGAAACAAAGACAAATGTCATACATAGAAGATTGTCCTTTTTTCATTGGATCAAGTTAACTCTTAAATATATAGAAATACTAAATAGTAACAATCCCAGCATCTGCATGATATAGATACATCTATAAATTTAATCAAGTAGCCACATAGTATTCTATGTAAAAAAATAAATATATATATATATATATATATATATATATATATATATATAGTAAGGCCATTAGGCTTGAATTTGTGAGGAGTAAGTCCCCTACTTAAACACCCAGCCCTACTCACCTCTGACGTTCGAGTTCAAGTGTTCCTTGTTCTACATCCGGTTCGCGTGTGTCTGCAGGTTTGCGTCACTTCCGGTTCGGGCGTCTGACGTATTGGCTGCACGGCGGAAATCCTCAGTTTTTGGGCGGTCCGGTCTTGGCCTTCCAGCCTAATCATCGTACTGTGTAATACGACAAAAAAAAAAAAAAAAAAATAAACATTTGCAAAAAACAGGGGTTCTTCTCCTCAAAAAAATACAGGTTCTCTTTCTACAATAGCACCAACCAGTTTGCTCATTCTATATGGCAAACCCTGATTCTTTGTTTTTAATCCAGGTACAGTTTTTATTTATTCTACTTTTCTTCGCACAATACGCTCATACGTCACGCTCGCTCAGATTTACATCTGTCTTAAAACCCTTAGGTTTCTTCTATCATAAACATCAAACAAGCTTTGCTTCTCCTAAAAAAAAACAAAAAACGCAAGACCTTGGTTCTCGTCCCTTATATCCAGGTATAGTATTTTTTCTTTAATACTTCAGTATTTATTTTCTTCAGTTTCTGTTTTAAGGCCACAGTCAGCCTTCATTGTCATTTGCCGCTCTCTCGTATCACTCATTTATGCCCCCCAGTAATTTATGAGGCGCTCATACGCCACGCTCACAGATCTACATCTGTCTCAAACCCCTTAGGCTTCTTCGGCGATATCAACAACCGCTGGGCCTGTCTTTCATATATACTCAAAGATCAAATCCCCGGGTATAATCACTCTCAAGATTAGTATTCTACCATCACATAAATTCACCAATTTATCTCATAGATGGTACTTGAACTGGCTCACAGGGTCTGGGCATCAGACCTAGCTAACCGAGGCATATACAAACCATCTCCCACCTCAACACGGAGGTACGGCCCAACGCACAAATCATAGTTAAACGCCTCATTCACTCTTTTATAGGGCCATAGTCAGGGCCTCACTTTCCATGGCCACACTTTTTGAACCTTTTAACTGTCATCGAGAGTAGTGATGAGTGGGAGGTGCCATATTCGATTTCGCGATATTTCGCGAATATTCGATTGAATATTCGTGTTATATTCGGCGAAATCAAATATTCGTAATTATTCAAATTTTCGCGAATAATATGCGATTTAATTAATCGCGTATTGCGATTTTTTTCTTTTTTTCTTTTGATAGTATAAGGCAACGTTCCTATGACTAATTGACTATGACTAGGCTAATATGTGTATTTTACGAATATTCTTAATATTGCTCTAACTTTGTCTTTTAGAATATTCGTAATATTCTAAAAGACGAAGTTAGAGCAATATTACGAATTTTCATAAAATACACATATAGATTGTAATTTAGCTAATATAGTGCTATAATTAGGGATGAGCGAACTCGAACTGTATAGTTCGGGTTCGTACCGAATTTTGGGGTGTCCGTGACACGGACCCGGACATTTTCGTAAAAGTCCGGGTTCGGGTTCGGTGTTCGTCGCTTTCTTCGCGCTTTTGTGATGCTTTCTTGGCGCTTTTTGAAAGGCTGCTAAGCAGCCAATCAACAAGCGTCATACTACTTGCCCCAAGAGGCCATCACAGCCATGCCTACTATTGGCATGGCTGTGATTGGCCAGAGCACCATGTGACCCAGCCTCTATTTAAGCTGGAGTCACATAGCGCCGCCCGTCACTCTGCTCTGATTAGCGTAGGGAGAGGTTGCGGCTGCGACAGTAGGGCGAGATTAGGCAGATTAACTCCTCCAAAGGACTTGATTAACTGATCGATCTGCAGCTGTGGATCATTGAGCTGCTGATCCTCAATTGCTCACTGTTTTTAGGCTGCCCAGACCGTTTGTCAGTCACATTTTTCTGGGGTGATCGGCGGCCATTTTGTGTCTTGTGGTGCGCCAGCACAAGCTGCGACCAAGTGCATTTAACCCTCAATGGTGTGGTTGTTTTTTGGCTAAAGCCTACATCAGGGTGAAGCTGTCACACCAAGTGCATTTAACCCTCAGTAGTGTGGTTGGTCAAGCTATCACACCAAGTGCATTTAACCAGCAATAGTCTGTTCATTTTTTGGCCATATACTAAATCAGGGGCAAGCTGCGCCCGTCACCAAGTGCATTTAACCCTCAGTAGTGTGGTTGGTCAAGCTGTGACACCAAGTGCATTTAACCAGCAATAGTCTGTTCATTTTTTGGCCATATACTACATCAGGGGCAAGCTGCGCCCATCACCAAGTGCATTTAACCAGCAATAGTGTGGTTATTTTTTGGCCATATCCCAGTCTAATTCTGTCACTAAATCCATACCGGTCACCCAGCGCCTAAATACTAGGCCTCAAATTTATATCCCGCTAAATCTCTCGTTACCGCTGTCCTGTTGTGGCTGGGAAAGTTATTTAGTGTCCGTCAAAGCACATTTTTTGTTCTGGGTTGAAATACAATTCCCAATTTAGCAATTTAAAAATTTAGTGGTTTCTGCTGTATCAGATCTATTTGAAATCTATCCCTAAAAGGGTATATAATATTCAAGGTGCACATAGGGTCATTCAGAATAACTTCACACACCCGCTACTGTGCATTTCCAAGTCTAATTCTGTCACTAAACCCATACCTGTCACCCAGCGCCTAAATACTAGGCCTCAAATTTATATCCAGCTAAATCTGTCCTTAGTGCTGTAGCTGGGCGAGTTATTTAGTGTCCGTTCAAGCACATTTCTTGTTCTGGGTTGAAATACAATTCCCAATTTAGCAATTTCATAACTTAGTGGTTTCTGCTATATCAGAGCTATTTGAAATCTATCCCTAAAAGGGTATATAATATTCAAGGTGCACATTGGGTCATTCAGAATAACTTCACACACACCCGCTACTGTGTATTTCCAAGTCTAATTCTGTCACTAAACCCATACCTGTCACCCAGCGCCTAAATACTAGGCCTCAAATTTATATCCTGCTAAATCTCTCGTTACGCTGTCCTGTTGTGGCTGGGAAGTTATTTAGTGTCCGTCAAAGCACATTTCTTGTTCTGGGTTGAAATACAATTCCCAATTTAGCAATTTCATAATTTAGTGGTTTCTGCTATATCAGAGCTATTTGAAATCTATCCCTAAAAGGGTATATAATATTCAAGGTGCACATTGGGTCATTCAGAATAACTTCACACACACCCGCTACTGTGTATTTCCTAAGTCTAATTCTGTCACTAAACCCATACCTGTCACCCAGCGCCTAAATACTAGGCCTCAAATTTATATCCTGCTAAATCTCTCGTTAGTGCTGTAGCTGGGCGAGTTATTTAGTGTCCGTTCAAGCACATTTCTTGTTCTGGGTTGAAATACAATTCCCAATTTAGCAATTTCATAATTTAGTGGTTTCTGCTATATCAGAGCTATTTGAAATCTATCCCTAAAAGGGTATATAATATTCAAGGTGCACATTGGGTCATTCAGAATAACTTCACACACACCCGCTACTGTGTATTTCCAAGTCTAATTCTGTCACTAAACCCATACCTGTCACCCAGCGCCTAAATACTAGGCCTCAAATTTATATCCTGCTAAATCTCTCGTTAACGCTGTCCTGTTGTGGCTGGGAAGTTATTTAGTGTCCGTCAAAGCACATTTTTGTTCTGGGTTGAAATACAATTCCCAATTTAGCAATTTCATAATTTAGTGGTTTCTGCTATATCAGAGCTATTTGAAATCTATCCCTAAAAGGGTATATAATATTCAAGGTGCACATTGGGTCATTCAGAATAACTTCACACACACCCGCTACTGTGTATTTCTAAGTCTAATTCTGTCACTAAACCCATACCTGTCACCCAGCGCCTAAATACTAGGCCTCAAATTTATATCCTGCTAAATCTCTCGTTAGTGCTGTAGCTGGGCGAGTTATTTAGTGTCCGTTCAAGCACATTTCTTGTTCTGGGTTGAAATACAATTCCCAATTTAGCAATTTCATAATTTAGTGGTTTCTGCTATATCAGAGCTATTTGAAATCTATCCCTAAAAGGGTATATAATATTCAAGGTGCACATTGGGTCATTCAGAATAACTTCACACACACCCGCTACTGTGTATTTCCAAGTCTAATTCTGTCACTAAACCCATACCTGTCACCCAGCGCCTAAATACTAGGCCTCAAATTTATATCCTGCTAAATCTCTCGTTACGCTGCTGTAGCTGGGCGAAGTTATTTAGTGTCCGTTCAAAGCACATTTCTTGTTCTGGGTTGAAATACAATTCCCAATTTAGCAATTTCATAATTTAGTGGTTTCTGCTATATCAGAGCTATTTGAAATCTATCCCTAAAAGGGTATATAATATTCAAGGTGCACATTGGGTCATTCAGAATAACTTCACACACACCCGCTACTGTGTATTTCCAAGTCTAATTCTGTCACTAAACCCATACCTGTCACCCAGCGCCTAAATACTAGGCCTCAAATTTATATCCTGCTAAATCTCTCGTTAGTGCTGTAGCTGGGCGAGTTATTTAGTGTCCGTTCAAGCACATTTCTTGTTCTGGGTTGAAATACAATTCCCAATTTAGCAATTTCATAATTTAGTGGTTTCTGCTATATCAGAGCTATTTGAAATCTATCCCTAAAAGGGTATATAATATTCAAGGTGCACATTGGGTCATTCAGAATAACTTCACACACACACGCTTCTGTGCATTTCCAAGTCTAATTCTGTCACTAAATCCATACCGGTCACCCAGCGCCTAAATACTAGGCCTCAAATTTATATCCCGCTGAATTTGAATACAATACATTGGGCCAAATAATATATTTGTTGTTGTGGTGAACCATAACAATGAGAAAAACATCTAGTAAGGGACGCGGACGTGGACATGGTCGTGGTGGTGTTAGTGGACCCTCTGGTGCTGGGAGAGGACGTGGCCGTTCTGCCACATCCACACGTCCTAGTGTACCAACTACCTCAGGTCCCAGTAGCCGCCAGAATTTACAGCGATATATGGTGGGGCCCAATGCCGTTCTAAGGATGGTAAGGCCTGAGCAGGTACAGGCATTAGTCAATTGGGTGGCCGACAGTGGATCCAGCACGTTCACATTATCTCCCACCCAGTCTTCTGCAGAAAGCGCACAGATGGCGCCTGAAAACCAACCCCATCAGTCTGTCACATCACCCCCATGCATACCAGGGAAACTGTCTCAGCCTCAAGTTATGCAGCAGTCTCTTATGCTGTTTGAAGACTCCGCTGGCAGGGTTTCCCAAGGGCATCCACCTAGCCCTTCCCCAGCGGTGAAAGACATAGAATGCACTGACGCACAACCACTTATGTTTCCTGATGATGAGGACATGGGAATACCACCTCAGCATGTCTCTGATGATGACGAAACACAGGTGCCAACTGCTGCGTCTTTCTGCAGTGTGCAGACTGAACAGGAGGTCAGGGATCAAGACTGGGTGGAAGACGATGCAGGGGACGATGAGGTCCTAGACCCCACATGGAATGAAGGTCGTGCCACTGACTTTCACAGTTCGGAGGAAGAGGCAGTGGTGAGACCGAGCCAACAGCGTAGCAAAAGAGGGAGCAGTGGGCAAAAGCAGAACACCCGCCGCCAAGAGACTCCGCCTGCTACTGACCGCCGCCATCTGGGACCGAGCACCCCAAAGGCAGCTTCAAGGAGTTCCCTGGCATGGCACTTCTTCAAACAATGTGCTGACGACAAGACCCGAGTGGTTTGCACGCTGTGCCATCAGAGCCTGAAGCGAGGCATTAACGTTCTGAACCTGAGCACAACCTGCATGACCAGGCACCTGCATGCAAAGCATGAACTGCAGTGGAGTAAACACCTTAAAACCAAGGAAGTCACTCAGGCTCCCCCTGCTACCTCTTCTGCTGCTGCCGCCTCGGCCTATTCTGCTGCTGCCGCCTCGGCCTCTTCCTCCGCCTCTGGAGGAACGTTGGCACCTGCCGCCCAGCAAACAGGGGATGTACCACCAACACCACCACCACCACCTCCGTCACCAAGCGTCTCAACCATGTCACACGCCAGCGTTCAGCTCTCCATCTCACAAACATTTGATAGAAAGCGTAAATTCCCACCTAGCCACCCTCGATCCCTGGCCCTGAATGCCAGCATTTCTAAACTACTGGCCTATGAAATGCTGTCATTTAGGCTGGTGGACACAGACAGCTTCAAACAGCTCATGTCGCTTGCTGTCCCACAGTATGTTGTTCCCAGCCGGCACTACTTCTCCAAGAGAGCCGTGCCTTCCCTGCACAACCAAGTATCCGATAAAATCAAGTGTGCACTGCGCAACGCCATCTGTAGCAAGGTCCACCTAACCACAGATACGTGGACCAGTAAGCACGGCCAGGGACGCTATATCTCCCTAACTGCACACTGGGTAAATGTAGTGGCAGCTGGGCCCCAGGCGGAGAGCTGTTTGGCGCACGTCCTTCCGCCGCCAAGGATCGCAGGGCAACATTCTTTGCCTCCTGTTGCCACCTCCTCCTTCTCGGCTTCCTCCTCCTCTTCTTCCACCTGCTCATCCAGTCAGCCACACACCTTCACCACCAACTTCAGCACAGCCCGGGGTAAACGTCAGCAGGCCATTCTGAAACTCATATGTTTGGGGGACAGGCCCCACACCGCACAGGAGTTGTGGCGGGGTATTGAACAACAGACCGACGAGTGGTTGCTGCCGGTGAGCCTCAAGCCCGGCCTGGTGGTGTGTGATAATGGGCGAAATCTCGTTGCAGCTCTGGGACTAGCCAATTTGACGCACATCCCTTGCTTGGCGCATGTGCTGAATTTGGTGGTGCAGAAGTTCATTCACAACTACCCCGACATGTCAGAGCTGCTGCATAAAGTGCGGGCCGTCTGTTCGCGCTTCCGGCGTTCACATCCTGCTGCTGCTCGCCTGTCTGCGCTACAGCGTAACTTCGGCCTTCCCGCTCACCGCCTCATATGCGACGTGCCCACCAGGTGGAACTCCACCTTGCACATGCTGGACAGACTGTGCGAGCAGCAGCAGGCCATAGTGGAGTTTCAGCTGCAGCACGCACGGGTCAGTCGCACTACAGAACAGCACCACTTCACCACCAATGACTGGGCCTCCATGCGAGACCTGTGTGCCCTGTTGCGCTGTTTCGAGTACTCCACCAACATGGCCAGTGGCGATGACACCGTTATCAGCGTTACAATACCACTTCTATGTCTCCTTGAGAAAACACTTAGGGCGATGATGGAAGAGGAGGTGGCCCAGGAGGAGGAGGAGGAGGAGGAGGAAGAGGGGTCATTTTTAGCACTTTCAGGCCAGTCTCTTCGAAGTGACTCAGAGGGAGGTTTTTGGCAACAGCAGAGGCCAGGTACAAATGTGGCCAGCCAGGGCCCACTACTGGAGGACGAGGAGGACGAGGATGAGGAGGAGGTGGAGGAGGATGAGGATGAAGCATGGTCACAGCGGGGTGGCACCCAACGCAGCTCGGGTCCATCACTGGTGCGTGGCTGGGGGGAAAGGCAGGACGATGACGATACGCCTCCCACAGAGGACAGCTTGTCCTTACCCCTGGGCAGCCTGGCACACATGAGCGACTACATGCTGCAGTGCCTGCGCAACGACAGCAGAGTTGCCCACATTTTAACCTGTGCGGACTACTGGGTTGCCACCCTGCTGGATCCACGCTACAAAGACAATGTGCCCACCTTACTTCCTGCACTGGAGCGTGATAGGAAGATGCGCGAGTACAAGCGCACGTTGGTAGACGCGCTACTGAGAGCATTCCCAAATGTCACAGGGGAACAAGTGGAAGCCCAAGGCCAAGGCAGAGGAGGAGCAAGAGGTCGCCAAGGCAGCTGTGTCACGGCCAGCTCCTCTGAGGGCAGGGTTAGCATGGCAGAGATGTGGAAAACTTTTGTCAACACGCCACAGCTAACTGCACCACCACCTGATACGCAACGTGTTAGCAGGAGGCAACATTTCACTAACATGGTGGAACAGTACGTGTGCACACCCCTCCACGTACTGACTGATGGTTCGGCCCCATTCAACTTCTGGGTCTCTAAATTGTCCACGTGGCCAGAGCTAGCCTTTTATGCCTTGGAGGTGCTGGCCTGCCCGGCAGCCAGCGTTTTGTCTGAACGTGTATTCAGCACGGCAGGGGGCGTCATTACAGACAAACGCAGCCGCCTGTCTACAGCCAATGTGGACAAGCTGACGTTCATAAAAATGAACCAGGCATGGATCCCACAGGACCTGTCCGTCCCTTGTCCAGATTAGACATTAACTACCTCCCCATAACCATATATTATTGGACTCCAGGGCACTTCCTCATTCAATCCTATTTTTATTTTCATTTTACCATTATATTGCGAGGCTACCCAAAGTTGAATGAACCTCTCCTCTGCCTGTGTGCTAGGCCTAAATATATGCCAATGGACTGTTGCAGTGGTGGGTGACGTGAAGCCTCATTCTCTGCTATGACATGCAGACTGATTCTCTGCTGTCATGAAGCCAGATTGTCTGTTACGGGACCTCTCTGCTCTGCCTGTGTGCTAGGCCTAAATATATGCCAATGGACTGTTGCAGTGGTGGGTGACGTGAAGCCTCATTCTCTGCTATGACATGCAGACTGATTCTCTGCTGACATGAAGCCAGATTGTCTGTTACGGGACCTCTCTCCTCTGCCTGTGTGCTAGGCCTAAATATATGCCAATGGACTGTTGCAGTGGTGGCTGACGTGAAGCCTCATTCTCTGCTATGACATGCAGACTAATTCTCTGCTGACATGAAGCCAGATTGTCTGTTACGGGACCTCTCTCCTCTGCCTGGGTGCTGGGCCTAAATTTATGACAATGGACTGTTGCAGTGGTGGCTGACGTGAAGCCTGATTCTCTGCTATGACATGCAGACTGATTCTCTGCTGACATGAAGCCAGATCCTCTGTTACGGGACCTCTCTCCTCTGCCTGTGTGTGTGCTGGGCCTAAATATATGCCAATGGACTGTTGCAGTGGTGGCTGACGTGAAGCCTCATTCTCTGCTATGACATGCAGACTGATTCTCTGCTGACATGAAGCCAGATTCGTCTGTTACGGGACCTCTCTCCTCTGCCTGTGTGTGTGCTAGGGCCTAAATATATGCCAATGGACTGTTGCAGTGGTGGGCTGACGTGAAGCCTCATTCTCTGCTATGACATGCAGACTGATTCTCTGCTGACATGAAGCCAGATTGTCTGTTACGGGACCTCTCTGCCTCTGCCTGTGTGCTAGGCCTAAATATATGCCAATGGACTGTTGCAGTGGTGGCTGACGTGAAGCCTCATTCTCTGCTATGACATGCAGACTGATTCTCTGCTGACATGAAGCCAGATTCTCTGTTACGGGACCTCTCTCCTCTGCCTGTGTGTGTGCTGGGCCTAAATATATGCCAATGGACTGTTGCAGTGGTGGCTGACGTGAAGCCTCATTCTCTGCTATGACATGCAGACTGATTCTCTGCTGACATGAAGCCAGATTCTCTGTTACGGGACCTCTCTCCTCTGCCTGTGTGTGCTGGGCCTAAATATATGCCAATGGACTGTTGCAGTGGTGGCTGACGTGAAGCCTCATTCTCTGCTATGACATGCAGACTGATTCTCTGCTGACATGAAGCCAGATTGTCTGTTACGGGACCTCTCTCCTCTGCCTGTGTGCTAGGCCTAAATATATGCCAATGGACTGTTGCAGTGGTGGCTGACGTGAAGCCTCATTCTCTGCTATGACATGCAGACTGATTCTCTGCTGACATGAAGCCAGATTGTCTGTTACGGGACCTCTCTCCTCTGCCTGGGTGCTGGGCCTAAATATATGACAATGGACTGTTGCAGTGGTGGCTGACGTGAAGCCTCATTCTCTGCTATGACATGCAGACTGATTCTCTGCTGACATGAAGCCAGATTCCTCTGTTACGGGACCTCTCTCCTCTGCCTGTGTGTGTGCTGGGCCTAAATATATGCCAATGGACTGTTGCAGTGGTGGCTGACGTGAAGCCTCATTCTCTGCTATGACATGCAGACTGATTCTCTGCTGACATGAAGCCAGATTCGTCTGTTACGGGACCTCTCTCCTCTGCCTGTGTGCTAGGCCTAAATATATGCCAATGGACTGTTGCAGTGGTGGCTGACGTGAAGCCTCATTCTCTGCTATGACATGCAGACTGATTCTCTGCTGACATGAAGCCAGATTCGTCTGTTACGGGACCTCTCTCCTCTGCCTGTGTGCTAGGCCTAAATATATGCCAATGGACTGTTGCAGTGGTGGCTGACGTGAAGCCTCATTCTCTGCTATGACATGCAGACTGATTCTCTGCTGACATGAAGCCAGATTGTCTGTTACGGGACCTCTCTCCTCTGCCTGTGTGCTAGGGCCTAAATATATGCCAATGGACTGTTGCAGTGGTGGCTGACGTGAAGCCTCATTCTCTGCTATGACATGCAGACTGATTCTCTGCTGACATGAAGCCAGATTGTCTGTTACGGGACCTCTCTCCTCTGCCTGTGTGTGTGCTGGGCCTAAATATATGCCAATGGACTGTTGCAGTGGTGGCTGACGTGAAGCCTCATTCTCTGCTATGACATGCAGACTGATTCTCTGCTGACATGAAGCCAGATTGTCTGTTACGGGACCTCTCTCCTCTGCCTGTGTGTGTGCTGGGCCTAAATATATGCCAATGGACTGTTGCAGTGGTGGCTGACGTGAAGCCTCATTCTCTGCTATGACATGCAGACTGATTCTCTGCTGACATGAAGCCAGATTCTCTGTTACGGGACCTCTCTCCTCTGCCTGTGTGTGCTAGGGCCTAAATATATGCCAATGGACTGTTGCAGTGGTGGCTGACGTGAAGCCTCATTCTCTGCTATGACATGCAGACTAATTCTCTGCTGACATGAAGCCAGATTGTCTGTTACGGGACCTCTCTCCTCTGCCTGGGTGCTGGGCCTAAATTTATGACAATGGACTGTTGCAGTGGTGGCTGACGTGAAGCCTGATTCTCTGCTATGACATGCAGACTGATTCTCTGCTGACATGAAGCCAGATCCTCTGTTACGGGACCTCTCTCCTCTGCCTGTGTGTGTGCTGGGCCTAAATATATGCCAATGGACTGTTGCAGTGGTGGCTGACGTGAAGCCTCATTCTCTGCTATGACATGCAGACTGATTCTCTGCTGACATGAAGCCAGATTCTCTGTTACGGGACCTCTCTCCTCTGCCTGTGTGTGTGCTGGGCCTAAATATATGCCAATGGACTGTTGCAGTGGTGGCTGACGTGAAGCCTCATTCTCTGCTATGACATGCAGACTAATTCTCTGCTGACATGAAGACAGATTCTCTGTTACGGGACCTCCCTCCTCTGCCTGGGTGCTGGGCCTAAATATATGCCAATGGACTGTTGCAGTGGTGGCTGACGTGAAGCCTCATTCTCTGCTATGACATGCAGACTAATTCTCTGCTGACATGAAGACAGATTCTCTGTTACGGGACCTCTCTCCTCTGCCTGGGTGCCGGGGCCTAAATATCTGAGAATGGACTGTTCCAGTGGTGGTTTCAAAGGAAAGGACCGGCACTTCGCTGATGTAGATCACAATGTAGATTTATTCAGTCACATATTCAAAATGGCATAGTGACGCGTTTCAGCACAGATGTGCTTTCATCAGACTGCATAAAACATCTTACACTCCAGCTATTTATACATAAATGAAACACAAAGGAACTGACATCATCAAAGAAGCTCCGCCTCCCTCATTAAATAAAATTCGCATATCAAATAATCGCAATGAAAAATTCGCATTGAAAAATTCGCAATTGAAAATTCGCAACTGAAAATTCGCAATTGAAAATTGAAAATTCGCAATTGAAAATTCGCAACTAAAAATTCGCAACTGAAAATTCGCAATTGAAAATTCGCAAAAAACATATCCACTCTATACTGGCGAAGATTTTCAGTCACATAGTCCATTCTTGCAGTGATTAATCACGCTGAAGAAAAAAAGAAATATATTTATCAGATTGCATAAGGCCGAATGCCTTATAGGAAGCAGGACACATTGTACTCACGATTGAGGCCCCTGGGCTCCATTGTCTGAAGACGATGGATCCAGTAAGCCTCCCTTTTCAATAACAATTTATTTCTGTCACCCCCTCGACGGGGTAATGATACACCTTCAATAATCTGATACCTCAACTGCGAGATGTTGTGTTTTTTATCATAAAAATGAAGGGGTATTGGGAGTAATAAATTCTGTTTACGGATAGTAGATTTGTGTTTACTTAGTCTGTCCTTCATTCTCATTGAGGTTTCCCCCACATATAGTAATCCACATGGACATTTAAGAATGTAAACCACAAATCTACTATCACAAGTGAACGTGCCCCTTATTGGAATATTTTCACCTGAGTGAGGGTGGGAGAAACATGAACCCTTTATAACGCTGGAACAATTGACACAGTTTAAACAAGGAAAAGTGCCCCGTCTAGGTGTAGATAAAGTACTCTGTCCTCTTTCTATTTTATTACTTCCCACATCCGCCCGGACTATTTTATCCCTAATATTTTCTGCCCGTTTATAGCATATCATGGGTGGCCTCTGGAACTCTCCTATCCGTGGATAGGACTTAGATAATATGTGCCAATGTTGATTAACAATAGTCCTAAGGCGCTGGGACCAGGGATGGTATTTAATCACTAAGGGGATCCTTGTTTCTTTCTTAGTTCTATCTGGTGGTGTAATCTCAGCTTTATTACGCTGTATTTTCAATAGATCAGGGGGGTAGCCTCGCTCTCTAAATTTATTGGTCATATCGTCTAATCTTGTTTGACACATATCCCTATCACTAACGATCCGTCTAACCCTCTGGTATTGCCGCCCTGCTTCTTACTAGAATTGTTCCAGTGGTGGGTGACGGGAAGCCAGATTCTCTGCTATGGAACCTCTCTCCAATTGATTTTGGTTAATTTTTATTTATTTAATTTTTATTTTAATTCATTTCCCTATCCACATTTGTTTGCAGGGGATTTACCTACATGTTGCTGCCTTTTGCAGCCCTCTAGCTCTTTCCTGGGCTGTTTTACAGCCTTTTTAGTGCCGAAAAGTTCGGGTCCCCATTGACTTCAATGGGGTTCGGGTTCGGGACGAAGTTCGGATCGGGTTCGGATCCCGAACCCGAACATTTCCGGGATGTTCGGCCGAACTTCTCGAACCCGAACATCCAGGTGTTCGCTCAACTCTAGCTATAATCCATTTTTTTTCTCAATTTTTTTTGCCTCTGAACTTAAGTTTTGTAAAATATGTACACTATAAAAAAAATTACTATAGCAGTATATTAGCTAAATTACAATCTATATGTCTATTTTACGAATATTCTTAATATTGCTCTAACTTCATCTTTTAGACTATTCGTAATATTGCTCTAACTTCGTCTTTTAGAATATTCGTTATATTGATCTAACTTCGTCTTTTAGAATATTACGAATATTCTAAAAGACGAAGTTAGAGCATTAAGAATATATGTAAAAAAGTTGAAATCGCAATTCGATTATTATAACTTGAATTAATCGAATTGCGATTACAACTTAGCACTGCTATATTACATATTAGGCTAGAATTAAGGAATATGGAATATAGCAGTGTTAAGTTGAAATCGCAATTTGATTATTATAACTTGAATTAATCGAATTGCGATTTCAACGTAATTCTCAAATCCGACAGTACATTCTAGTATATGGAGACGTTCCTATGGTGATGGGGACGCTCCATGAGCATGGAAGTCGGCAGAAGCGGCAACGGACACTGACTGGAGCAGCCAGGAAGCCAGGAATCCAAAGGACAGGTTAGAACTACTTTAGGGAAGTAGGAAAGTAAAAAATATAACAATAAAAAAATTTAAAAAAAACGAATATTTGATTTCAGGAATATATAGAACTATATTCTAAATATTCACGAAATCTCGAAGTTACGATATTTGAGAAAAAAAGTTTGCAATTGGAATATTCACGCTCAACACTAATCGAGAGGCCAACATCCCGCCACCACATCTGTGGCAACGTAGTTCCCTCGCCCAAATCATAGATAGAGCCTCTCACCGACACTTGGCTTTAGCAGGGTCTCATCTGTCACTAGTCTAAGTTAAGTTTTTTGCTTCAGCAGTAGCCTTACAGTCCAGTTCACAGGAGCCATTCCACCCCCCCCCCACCCCTTGATATTATTTTTCTCAGACAACCCTACTAAATCCAACGCATTTAATTAATTTTCTAAAATGTCGCAAGATACATCTCCCATGAATGAGATGCCCGATGAGGATATAATATCCACTCCTATCAGACCAGAATCCCCAGGAGTATCTCACGCCCCTTCTACCCCTACGTCTTTGAGAGCATGGACTATACCAAAAATCACGACCGAAGTTAGGCTTAGGGGCATCCCCTTTCCTACTATGGCCAGAAAGGCGGAATTATACAGACTGTTAACCAACCAAGCCCCTGAGCCTAGGCAAGGCACAAGCTCTCAAAGTCAACCTTCCGGTGCTGGCTTTGACACCCAGGACACCCTTGCAGCAATCCTGGCCAACCTACAGACCTTGAACAGCAGGTTAAGCAAGGTGGAAAGTGCCATAGCCTCCCCAGGTAACCTTTCTGATCATATAGCCCCTATCCCGGCGGTACCTATGGCACTAACACACGTCCCTACACTTCCCCCTCCAGCTCCTGCTCCAGTCACGTCACCTTTCGTGTCACCAGCTCACTCTGTCCCAGACTCCATTAGGAAAGAATTCCTAGATGGGAAGGAAGTGTATCTGGTGTCATTACTAGAGTTGAGCGGACACCTGGATGTTCGGGTTCGAGAAGTTCGGCCGAACTTCCCGGAAATGTTCGGGTTCGGGATCCGTACCCGATCCGAATTGAAGTCAATGGGGACCCGAACTTTTCGGCACTAAAAAGGCTGTAAAACAGCCCAGGAAAGGGCTAGAGGGCTGCAAAAGGCAGCAACATGTAGGTAAATCCCTTGCAAACAAATGTGGATAGGGAAATTAATAAAAATAAAAATAAAATAAATACAAATTAACCAATATCAATTGGAGAGAGGTCCCATAGCAGAGAATCTGGCTTCACGTAACCCACCACTGGAACAGTCCATTCTCAGATATTTAGGCCCCGGCACCCAGGCAGAGGAGAGAGGTCCCGTAACAGAGAATCTGGCTTCATGTCAGCAGAGAATCAGTCTGCATGTCATAGCAGAGAATCAGGCTTCACGTCACCCAACATTGGAACAGTCCATTGGCATATATTTAGGCCCAGGCACCCAGGCAGAGGAGAGAGGTCCCGTAACAGAGAATCTGGCTTCATGTCAGCAGAGAATCAGTCTGCATGTCATAGCAGAGAATCAGGCTTCACGTCAGCCACCACTACAACAGTCCATTGTCATATATTTAGGCCCAGCACCCAGGCAGAGAAGAGAGGTTCCGTAACAGAGAATCTGGCTTCATGTCAGCAGAGAATTAGTCTGCATGTCATAGCAGAGAATCAGGCTTCACGTCACCTAACATTGGAACAGTCCATTGGCATATATTTAGGCTCCGGCACCCAGAAAGAGGATAGGTTCATTCAACTTTGGGTAGCCTTGCAATATAATGGTAAAATGAAAATAAAAATAGGATTCAATGAGGAAGTGCCCTGGAGTACAATAATATATGGTTAAGGGGAGGTAGTTAATGTCTAATCTGCACAAGGGATGGACAGGTCCTGTGGGATCCATGCCTGGTTCATTTTTATGAATGTCAGCTTGTCCACATTGGCTGTAGACAGGCGGCTGCATTTGTCTGTAATGACGCCCCCTGCCGTGCTGAATACATGTTCAGACAAAACGCTGGCCGCCGGGCAGGCCAGCACCTCCAAGGCATAAAAGTCTAGCTCTGGCCACGTGGACAATTTAGAGACCCAGAAGTTGAATGGGCCGAACCATCAGTCAGTACGTGGAGGGGTGTGCACACTTACTGTTCCACCATGTTAGTGAAATGTTGCCTCCTGCTAACACGTTGCGTATCAGGTGGTGGTGCAGTTAGCTGTGGCGTGTTGACAAAACTTTTCCACATCTCTGCCATGCTAACCCTGCCCTTAGAGGAGCTGGCCGTGACACAGCTTCCTTGGCGACCTCTTGCTCCTCCTCTGCCTTGGCCTTGGGCTTCCACTTGTTCCCCTGTGACATTTGGAAATGCTCTCAGTAGCGCGTCTACCAACGTGCGCTTGTAGTCGCGCATCTTCCTATCACGCTCCAGTGCAGGAAGTAAGGTGGGCACATTGTCTTTGTACCGTGGATCCAGCAGGGTGGCAACCCAGTAGTCCGCACAGGTTAAAATGTGGGCAACTCTGCTGTCGTTGCGCAGGCATTGCAGCATGTAGTCGCTCATGTGTGCCAGGCTGCCCAGGGGTAAGGACAAGCTGTCCTCTGTGGGAGGTGTATCGTCATCGTCCTGCCTTTCCCCCCAGCCACGCACCAGTGATGGGCCCGAGCTGCGTTGGGTACCACCCCGCTGTGACCATGCTTCATCCTCATCCTCCTCCTCCTCCTCATCCTCCTCCAGTAGTGGGCCCTGGCTGGCCACATTTGTACCTGGCCTCTGCTGTTGCAAAAAACCTCCCTCTGAGTCTCTTCGAAGAGACTGGCCTGAAAGTGCTAAAAATGACCCCTCTTCCTCCTCCTCCTCCTCCTGGGCCACCTCCTCTTCCATTATCGCCCTAAGTGGTTTCTCAAGGAGACATAGAAGTGGTATTGTAACGCTGATAACGTTGTCATCGCCACTGGCCATGTTGGTGGAGTACTCGAAACAGCGCCACAGGGCACACAGGTCTCGCATGGAGGCCTAGTCATTGGTGGTGAAGTGGTGCTATTCCGCAGTGCGACTGACCCGTGCGTGCTGCAGCTGAAACTCCACTATGGCCTGCTGCTGCTCGCACAGTCTGTCCAGCATGTGCAAGGTGGAGTTCCACCTGGTGGGCACGTTGCATATGAGGCGGTGAGCGGGAAGGCCGAAGTTACGCTGTAGCGCAGACAGGCGAGCAGCGGCAGGATGTGAAAGCCGGAAGCGCAAACAGACAGCCCGCACTTTATGCAGCAGCTCTGACATGTCGGGGTAGTTGTGAATGAACTTCTGCACCACCAAATTCAGCACATGCGCCAGGCAAGGGATGTGTGTCAAACCAGCTAGTCCCAGAGCTGCAACGATATTTCACCCATTATCGCACACCACCAGGCCGGGCTTGAGGCTCACCGGCAGCAACCACTCGCCCCACACCTGTGCGGTGTGGGGCCTGTCCCCCAAACATATGAGTTTCAGAATGGCCTGCTGACGTTTACCCCGGGCTGTGCTGAAGTGGGTGGTGAAGGTGTGTGGCTGACTGGATGAGCAGGTGGAAGAAGAGGAGGAGGAAGCTGAGTAGGAGGAGGTGGCAACAGGAGGCAAAGAATGTTGCCCTGCGATCCTTGGTGGCGGAAGGACGTGCGCCAAACAGCTCTCCGCCTGGGGCCCAGCTGCCACTACATTTACCCAGTGTGCAGTTAGGGAGATATAGCGTCCCTGGCCGTGCTTACTGGTCCACGTATCTGTGGTTAGGTGGACCTTGCTACAGATGGCGTTGCGCAGTGCATACTTGATTTTATCGGATACTTGGTTGTGCAGGGAAGGCACAGCTCTCTTGGAGAAGTAGTGCCGGCTGGGAACAACATACTGTGGGACAGCAAGCGACATGAGCTGTTTGAAGCTGTCTGTGTCCACCAGCCTAAATGACAGCATTTCATAGGCCAGTGAAATGCTGGCATTCAGGGCCAGGGACCGAGGGTGGCTAGGTGGGAATTTACGCTTTCTCTCAAATGTTTGTGAGATGGAGAGCTGAACGCTGCCGTGTGACATGGTTGAGACGCTTGGTGACGGAGGTGGTGGTGTTGGTGGTACATCCCCTGTTTGCTGGGCGGCAGGTGCCAACGTTCATCCAGAGGCGGAGGAAGAGGCCGAGGCGGCAGCAGCAGAAGAGGCCGAGGTGGCAGCAGCAGAAGAGGCAGAGGCGGCAGCAGCAGAAGAGGTAGCAGGGGGAGCCTGAGTGACTTCCTTGTTTTTAAGGTGTTTACTCCACTGCAGTTCATGCTTTGCATGCAGGTGCCTGGTCATGCAGGTTGTGCTAAGGTTCAGAACGTTAATGCCTCGCTTCAGGCTCTGATGGCACAGCGTGCAAACCACTCGGGTCTTGTCGTCAGCACATTGTTTGAAGAAGTGCCATGCCAGGGAACTCCTTGAAGCTGCCTTTGGGGTGCTCGGTCCCAGATGGCGGCGGTCAGTAGCAGGCGGAGTCTCTTGGCGGCGGGTGTTCTGCTTTTGCCCACTGCTCCCTCTTTTGCAACGCTGTTGGCTCGGTCTCACCACTGCCTCTTCCTCCGAACTGTGAAAGTCAGTGGCACGACCTTCATTCCATGTGGGGTCTAGGACCTCATCGTCCCCTGCATCGTCTTCCACCCAGTCTTGATCCCTGACCTCCCGTTCAGTCTGCACACTGCAGAAAGACGCAGCAGTTGGCACCTGTGTTTCGTCATCATCAGAGACGTGCTGAGGTGGTATTCCCATGTCCTCATCATCAGGAAACATAAGTGGTTGTGCATTCACATAAGTGCGTCAGTGCATTCTATGTCTTCCACCGCTGGGGAAGGGCTAGGTGGATGCCCTTGGGAAACCCTGCCAGCGGAGTCTTCAAACAGCATAAGAGACTGCTGCATAACTTGAGGCTGAGACAGTTTCCCTGGTATGCATGGGGGTGATGTGACAGACTGATGGGCTTGATTTTCAGGCGCCATCTGTGCGCTTTCTGCAGAAGACTAGGTGGGAGATAATGTGAACGTGCTGGATACACTGTCGGCCACCCAATTGACTAATGCCTGTACCTGCTCAGGCCTTACCATCCTTAGAACGGCATTGGGCCCCACCATATATCGCTGTAAATTCTGGCGGCTACTGAGACCTGAGGTAGTTGGTACACTAGGACGTGTGGATGTGGCTGAACGGCCACGTCCTCTCCCAGCACCAGAGGGTCCACTAACACCACCACGACCATGTCCACGTCCGCGTCCCTTACTAGATGTTTTCCTCATTGTTATCGTTCACCACATTAACCGCTTTAAGTCCGCCCATAGGATATAAACGTCCTATGGGTGAACCTCTATTTCTGAAAGCACGTTTTAAAACGTGCTTTTAGAAATAGCAACTGCACGCTAATCGTGCAGCTGCTGATCGGGTTGCCCGCTGTCAGTGACAGCAGGGCAACCCAGAAAGAAGGCAGGGACAGTGCCCAGGTGTCCCTGCCTTCCGGATCGCTGCAGACACATCGGAGCGTGCAGGAGCTGTGTGAGGTCTTACAGAGACCTCGATCAGCCCTGCTCTGAGGCTGTACAGCGCAGAATCACGCTGTACAGCCTCTCTGGGGGGTGCATTTCTTCTGTAACTGGGGCTACTATGTCACCCCCAGTTACAGGAGAAATCAACAGTGAAAAAAAAAAGAAAAAGTGAAGCAAATGTCCCCCAGAGGTCTTGTATGACCTTATGGGGGACGAAAAGTGTAAAATAAACTAAAAAAAATAAAGGGTTGAAAAAATAAAATAAAAAAAGTTTCACATGTAAAAAAAAAAGGTCCCCAAGTAAGGAATAAAAAAAAAAAATTCAAAGTAGAAAAAATAAAATAAAACAGACATATTTGGTATTGCCACGTCCGTAAAAACCAGCTCTATAAAAATATCACATGAGCTAACCCCTCGGGTGAACACTGTAAAAAAAAACAAAAAAAGATGTGTCAAAACAAGCAATTTTTATAACCTTGCATCACAAAAGGTGCAACACCAAGTGATCAAAAATGCGTATGTCCCACAAAATGGTACCAATAAAACCGTCACCTCATCCTGCAAAAAATGAGCCCCTACATAAGAAAATCTCTCAAAAAATAAAAAAACTATAGCTATCAGAACATGGACACATTAAAACATAATTTTTTTGTTTCAAAAATGCTATTATTGTGTAAAACTTTAATAAATGAGAAAAAGTGTACATATTAGGTATCGCCACATCCGTCACAATCTGCTCTATAAAAATGTCACTTGACTGAACCCCTCAGGTGAACGCTGTAAAAATAAATAAATAGAAACTGTGCTAAAACAACCAATTTTTTGGTCACCTTGCCCCATAAAGTGTTAAAATGAATGATCAAAAAATCATATGTACCCAAAAATAGTACTTATAAAACTGGCACCTTATCCCCTAATTTCCAAAATGGGGTCACTTCTTGGGAGTTTCTACTGTAAGGGTGCATCAGGGGGCTTCAAATGGGACATGGCATCTAAAAACCATGTGGAGTTCCTTTTCTTCTGCGCCCTGCCGTGTGCCCATACAGCAGTTTATGACCACATGTGGGGTGTTTCTGTAAACCGCAGAATCTGGGTAATAAATATTGAGTTTTGTTTGGCTGCTAACCATCGATGTGTTAAAGAAAAAATTGGATTAAAATTGAAAATCTGCCCACAAAGTGAAATTTAAAAATTTGATCTCCATTTTCCTTTAATTCTTGTGGAACGCATAAAGGGTTAACAAAGTTTGTAAAATCAGTTTTGAGTAACTTGAGGGGTGTAGTTTCTACAATGGGGTCATTTATGGGGGTATCCACTATGTAGGCCCCACAAAGTGACTTCAGACCTGAACTGGTCCTTATAAAGTGGGTTTTGGCAATTTTCTTAAAAATTTGAAGAATTTCTTCTAAACTTCTAAGCCTTCTAACGTCCTAAAAAAATAAAATGACAATTCCAAAATAATGCCAACATAAAGTAGACATATGGGGAATGTTAAATAATAAATATTTTATGAGGTATCACTTTCTGTTTTAAAAGCAGAGAAATTGAAATTTAGAAAATTGCGAATTTTTCAAATTTTTAGGTAAATTTGGGATGTTTTCATAAATAAAGGTGAAATATTTTGACTCAAATTTATGACTATCATGAAGTACAATGTGTCACGAGAAAACATTCTCTGAATGACTTGGATAAATAAAGGCGTTCCAAAGTTATTACCACATGAAGTGAGATATGTCAGTTTTGCAAAATTAGGCCTGGTCAGGAAGGGGGCAAATGGCCCAGATGGGAAGTGGTTAACAAAAATATTATTTGGCCCAATGTATTGAATTCAAATTCAGGCCTTTTTTTACAGACACCTAACACTATCTGGCTATCTATTTAGGTACCGTATTACACTAATACAGGCACAGCAGTAACCACAGATTTAGCTGAATATAAATTTGAGGCCTAGTATTTAGGCGCTGGGTGACAGGTATAGGTTTACTGACAGAATTAGACTTGGAAATGCACAGTAGCGTGTGTGTGAAGTTATTCAGAATGACCCTATGTGCACCATGAACATATATACCCTTTTAGGGATAGATTTAAAATAGCTCTGATACAGCAGAAACCACTAAATTATGAAATTGCTAAATTGGGAATTGTATTTCAACCCAGAACAAAAACTGTGCTTTGACGGACACTAAATAACTTGTCCCAGCCACAGAAATAACCACAGATTTAGTTGACTATAAATTTGAGGCCTAGTATTTAGGCGCTGGGTGACAGGTATAGGTTTACTGACAGAATTCGACTTGGAAATGCACAGTAGCGTGTGTGTGTGTGATATTATTCAGAATGACCCTATGTGCACCTTGAATCTTATATACCCTTTTAGGGATAGATTTAAAATAGCTCTGATGCAGCAGAAACCACTAAATTAGGAAATTGCTAAATTGGGAATTGTATTTCAACCCAGAACAAAAACTGTGCTTTGACAGACACTAAAAAACTTGACCAGCCACAACAGTACAGCAGTAATGACAGATTTAGCTGGATATAAATTTGAGGCCTAGTATTTATGCGCTGGGTGACAGGTATAGGTTTACTGACAGAATTAGACTTGGAAATGCACAGTAGCGTGTGTGTGAAGTTATTCAGAATGACCCTATGTGCACCTTGAATCTTATATACCCTTTTAGGGATAGATTTAAAATAGCTCTGATACAGCAGAAACCACTAAATTATGAAATTGCTAAATTGGGAATTGTATTTCAACCCAGAACAAAAACTGTGCTTTGACGGACACTAAATAACTTGCCCAGCCATAGAAATAACCACAGATTTAGCTTACTATAAATTTGAGGCCTAGTATTTAGGCGCTGGGTGACAGGTATAGGTTTAGTGACAGAATTCGACTTGGAAATGCACAGTAGCGTGTGTGTGAAGTTATTCAGAATGACCCTATCTGCACCTTGAATCTTATATACCCTTTTAGGGATAGATTTAAAAAAGCTCTGATACAGCAGAAACCACTAAATTAAGAAAATTGCTGAATTGGGAATTGTATTTCAACCCAGAACAAAAACTGTGCTTTGACGGACACTAAATAACTTGACCAGCCACAACAGTACAGCAGTAACGACAGATTTAGCTGGATATAAATTTGAGGCCTAGTATTTAGGCGCTGGGTGACAGGTATAGGTTTACTGACAGAATTAGACTTGCAAATGCACAGTAGCGTGTGTGTGAAGTTATTCAAAATGACCCTATGTGCACCTTGAATCATATACTTTTTTAGGGATAGATTTAAAATAGCTCTGATACAGCAGAAACCACTAAATTAGTAAATTGCTAAATTGGGAATTGTATTTCAACCCAGAACAAAAACTGTGCTTTGACGGACACTAAATAACTTGACCAGCCACAACAGTACAGCAGTAACGACAGATTTAGCTGGATATAAATTTGAGGCCTAGTATTTAGGTGCTGGGTGACAGGTATAGGTTTACTGACAGAATTAGACTTGGAAATGCACAGTAGCGTGTGTGTGTGAAGTTATTCAGAATGACCCTATGTGCACCTTGAATCTTATATACCCTTTTAGGGATAGATTTAAAATAGCTCTGATACAGCAGAAACCACTAAATTAGTAAATTGCTAAATTGGGAATTGTATTTCAACCCAGAACAAAAACTGTGCATTGACGGACACTAAATAACTTGACCAGCCACAACAGTACAGCAGTAACGACAGATTTAGCTGGATATACAACTCGTCAGCTTGCAACATAATTAATAAAGGGCGCTCTTCCTCTCTTACCATCATGCAGCTGATTCGCAAGCTGACCTGGTTGGCAGCAACCATCCAGTTCCACTTAATTTGCCTTCACATCACGGGTATTCACAACACGGCTGCTGGCGCTCTGTCTCAATCTCAATTTCAGGTGTTTTTCCAGCTACCCCCGTCAGCCCACCATCAACCATCCAGAACACCGAATTTTCATGAGTTAATCTTGGATTGAACGCACTTATGCACCATGCTAGGACCCTTACGCACCAAGCACTATCACCAAACACTACTATCACCTACAGTAGGGCACTTACCATTTTCAACAAATTTACAGCAGAATTCGGATTTCAAGGTGATTTCTCACCCCTCTTTTTGCCACTTACACTTAAAACTTTCCCACAACACAATTAAATTATACCTCACGGGGGTGCAGCATTACAGCCTCACTAATTTCCCTAAGAATACCCCCATTTTGTCATCATACCCCATCAAGAAAATCTTAAAGGGGATCTCTAAAGTATCGGTTCCACCTATAACCACCAGACTACCATTAGACGGACCTATCTTTAGAGCACTTAGCAACCTCCTTGACGAATCCCCTTTTGATCCCAACACTAACCTGGTGATCAAATCTGCTATCTATTTGGCTTTTTATGGGTTCTTAAGACCTAGGGAATTTACTGTTGTTTTTTCAAGGAGATACCACTCACAGCCTTAAAACCTCACAACTCACTAAAGTTGACGGCCATTACATTCTTACAATCCCATCTACCAAAATTGGTGCCCAGTTAAGACACTAGACCTCTTACGGTTAACCTATAGCACACACTTATCAGACTCACCACTCTTACAACTACAAGGGCACCCTCTCACTACAGCAAAATTCACCACGCACGTTAGAACCTTATTGGGAAAATTGGGTTACAGCCCAACTTCATTCTCTGGGTATTCCTTTCGTATAGGAGCTGCTTCATCAGCTTCTAGCACTAACACCCCGATCCACATCATAAAGAGACTGGGTCGCTGGAAGTCCTCTATATATAATACGTATATTCCACGACCAGAAAGAGAACTTCGCTAAGCTAATGCAATAAAGTGTGGGTTTTGAACTTGTCTTTGCCCTCTTTTATTTACAGGCCCACTCGGACGTTGGTTTCGGCACACCACAACCAATTTTTTCTCTGACATTATCCATTACATATTAAATTCCGAGCACAAGTAGTAAGGCCATTATGCCTGAATTTGTGGGAGGAGTAAGTCCCCTACTTAAACACCCATCCCTACTCACCTCTGACATTCGAGTTCAAGTGTTCCACACCCACCGGCACCCTTAGAACATACAATTCTCCTTGGTGGCCCCTCTTTTATTTACAGGCCCACTTGGACGTTGGTTTCAGCACACCACGACCAACTTTTTCTCTGACATTATCCATTACATATTAATTTCCGAGCACAAATATATATATATATATATATATATATATATATATGAGATATACTAAAATAACAAATACAATATATTTGTTGGGGCTTGGTCAAAAATGTTAAACCCTTTATTTCATTATATTATGAAAAGTTATTAACTTTATAGTAGTGCATACCTTGATAATGCATACGTTGTAACAAGGACTGTGAACAAATTGCTTCAGGCTTCTCGTACATCCGCCTGCAGCTTACTGCTAATTTTTGGGCCTTACCTGTATTTGAAAAAGTGTACGTGTACATTTTATTAATTTCATTTTGTACAGTCAGCCTTAGTCACATTATCCACATTACTTTCTTTTTTAAAACCTACTATTTCTATTTATCTCCAATGTTTTGTGAAAGATGAACATATTCATAGAACATTGTTTAGGGGTGACATTTAGGTAGTTTTTTTTTTTTTGTAGCAGTGTGTGAGGGGGATATTTGTAACCTTTATATTTGTACAATAGTACGCAACAGTTATGGATCTAACTATTTAAAAAAAGAAGTAAATTACTTAAAATAATGTAGCAAATTTAGTAATAATTAATCCAATTTTTTTGGTCTTCAGAGGGTGATGCTGCAAGCAGAAATTAACTTACAAAATGTGAAGAAAACTCTGAATGAATTTTTAATACAGATCAACAGCAGGGAGGTCATGGACTGCCAAGTGTAATTAATTTACACTTAGTACGCCAAATGAGTCAGATGATAGATTTGTATTGGAATGGGAGCAATGGCCATATTGGGTCCAGATTGAATGCATTCATTCTCTTTCATGAATGCATGGCTCCCTGTTACACAATAGATTGGATATACAGAATATTTTGGAAACTATTTGAAGCAAAACTATCTTTTGCAATGTAATAAAAATTGGATATTATGAAATCTGACAGGTATATGTTGTTTAATATTTACTAACAATTTCCCATAAAACCTAAAAGTTGTATTTAACCATTAGTGTTCACATTACTATCAAAACTTCTCCATTGTTATGTGACTTTATTTTTTAGGGTGCATTTATCTCGTCTGATGGCAATATTGTCCTATTAAATTGTCGGTTTATGTTTGAAAAAACCTTTTCTCCTATATAATGCCCCATCCTCACCAGATAAAGCTGCCAAAATAAAGAAAATTATTTTATTGGTGGTGGTTTGATGATGTTTTGCTACTTTGGGATCTAGATAACTGTAAATTTTGAAGGGACAATTATCTTTATATAATTTTTTATTTTATATTCTAATATTAAATATTAGAAAGAATATTCTGCCATCTGTTCACAAACTGAAATTGAAGCATAACTGGGTTAGGCCATATGACAACAATCCAAATCATATACATTAAGTACAATTAGCTAACAAATATGCAGGTTATATAGGGGGTTAAAGGAGATCTACACTTAGAAACTACATTCATTTTTCATCAGAAAAAAATTGGATTCCTATTTATTATTGATTCTTATTGGTATATTGATTACTCATGGGGCCACATTTTAATTGTGGGGTAAAATGTTGGGTAACAGTTTCTACTCCCTAGAGTATTTGCCCTTTAAGGGTGCTAAGAGGTCTTTTTTAATTTTGGGAAGTTACTTTTAGATTTATGTCTATTATATCACCTTCTTTCATAAGGGTAAACAAACAAAGCTAATAGAGTTCTGGCGTAGTCTTTTGGCTTTAGGTTATTCCCATTTCTAGCGCAAGTATATTTACAATATATAGCTATATACTTATTATCTAAATTGGAAACCACAGCATAAATCTCTTCATTTGTCGTAAAAATGATTGCCTATTCCTCAGGTGTGGGAAAAGAACATAGATTCTTGCTCTCTTTTCTCCCAGGAGATAGATGTCATACTGTAAAGAGCAGATCATGCATCTTAACAAAGAAAATACTTAGCAAGATGGATGCCATTGCTATCCCAGCAGCCTTCTTCTCTTGAGAATATGGAAGAAATAAGAATAATTCTCCCTGAGGATGGCAAGTTTGTACAGAATAGGTGTTTGGGGAACGGGGACGATTGAACAAAAATGTAAGTATGCAATTTATTAAAGAAAGTATGCAAAGTTCTATGTAGTAATTAAAATTAGAGTTAGTATAATGATAGGGATAAGCCAAAATGCTTTTTCATGACTGTGCAGCAGTAGTTTGCTGAAGGAATAGTAGAAACATGCTTATGGGTATCAATTTTAGTAAAGGTATTGAGAATATTTTATAAATTATGTTATTTGCAAGTCTTGATGATTTTATGAAAATTGATCAAAGTTGCACCAAAATGAATGCACTTGTTTAGATCCATAATGTAAGCTTGTAAAATGACACTGATTAATACAAGTGTTACATTATGTATATAATACCAACATATTCCACAATGCTGTACACAAATTATGATTATTCACATCAGTATGTAAGAGGATCATAAAATTATGGATATAGTCTATAACCATTAGGGTACATGCACATGTTCAGGATTCATGTACGGAGAATCTATACTGAAATCTGCAGGTGTTTGCTGGAAAATCTGTGCGGTCAACCCGCTCAATTGGTGTGGATTTGCATGCGGATTTGGTGCAGATTTTTTCGCATGCAGATTTTACTGAGTGAATGAAGAAAATCTGGTCAGGAAAAATAAAATAAATTGACATGCTGCAGATTTCAAAATTCCAGACCGGAGGTCAAAATTTGGGTGGAAAAAATCTGCACACAGACTAGCAAGGATTCACTTAAATAATGGTTTACTCAAAATAAGGCAACAAGCATGCAAAAACAAAGTAGGGTACAAACATGTTAGTTACACACAGTATTGTGCTGCAGTACTAGGTGGTTGCACATTAAATTGTGAGGTACAGGACTTAACAGTTATGATTAGTAACAGTAGAGTATATGCAGGTTGCACAATATATCTACAGATGGCTGCCAAAAGCAACACAATCATTTTGTTATACACAGGCAGTTGTTTCTTGTGCCAGGAGAGTCTTCATACTCCACAGGCAGTTAACATCATCAGTAGGACAATGTGTTTAGCTGGGCAATTTCTATTGTAAGCTCTTGAAACCACTTTTTGAGAAATTCTGAAGCATGTCCATGGGGACTGTGGGAGCACACATCCTCAGGATTAGAACCAACTCACTACTCCAAATTAGGAGAGTCATAAATACTATATATGAGCGTTACCTATGGATGCTGCATGCTTCAAGGATGGGACAGTGACTCAGCAAAGCAGTTTACTTAGAATGAGACAAGAAGTATACAGTTACACTCTCTGAGAGGGCACAAACTTGTTGGTTATACACAGTATTGTGTTACAGTGCTTGAGAGTTCAACAACATAAATGTAAGGCAAATATTTTGGTGGCTTTGAATTGCAGTAGTGCACTGTATATGTTCTATGCTAAATACATCCACCAGCAGTACTCAACACTAACGGAACAATTTCTATTCTCCACACGCTGTTACCACTGATTATCAAGACAGTCTCTATACTCCATATGAAGTTGCAACTAATATAAGGACTGTCTGTATTCTACACACCCAGGGCACCTGTTCCAGGTAGTTGCTCTTATGCTAACAGACTCATCACACATTGATAGTGTACTTACAACATTGTATAGACTGCCTCCACCAGCAACAGATCAGTCTTTTTACTCTGGCCAAACATTCTACATGAACAGAGCCACTATTCACAGTCCTCTTTACACACAAAGTGGGTAGCGGAAAGGTTTGATAATCTGGTTGGGTCTCAGTCTCTGATACCCACTGCCTCCAGAAAATCATATTTGGGCCTAGCATGTTACAGTTTCCACATCATAAGGGGTTATTCAGGGTTGTCTCCTGTTTGGGAGCGAATACTCTCTGAAGCAGCACCATCAGCAGCAGCAGTCCAGTGCAGGTTGCAGGTTCCTGAATTGGTGGTGGTTCATAAGCATCCCGTTACACAGGGTGTGTACCTCTCAGCAGCTCCAACCACAGATCTTCCTCATTTCTACACTACGTGCAGAATTATTAGGCAAATGAGTATTTTGACCACATCATCCTCTTTATGCATGTTGTCTTACTCCAAGCTGTATAGGCTCGAAAGCCTACTACCAATTAAGCATATTAGGTGATGTGCATCTCTGTAATGAGAAGGGGTGTGGTCTAATGACATCAACACCCTATATCAGGTGTGCATAATTATTAGGCAACTTCCTTTCCTTTGGCAAAATGGGTCAAAAGAAGGACTTGACATGCTCAGAAAAGTCAAAAATAGTGAGATATCTTGCAGAGGGATGCAGCACTTTTAAAATTGCAAAGCTTCTGAAGCGTGATCATCGAACAATCAAGCGTTTCATTCAAAATAGTCAACAGGGTCGCAAGAAGCGTGTGGAAAAACCAAGGCGCAAAATAAATGCCCATGAACTGAGAAAAGTCAAGCGTGCAGCTGCCAAGATGCCACTTGCCACCAGTTTGGCCATATTTCAGAGCTGCAACATCACTGGAGAGCCCAAAAGCACAAGGTGTGCAATACTCAGAGACATGGCCAAGGTAAGAAAGGCTGAAAGACGACCACCACTGAACAAGACACACAAGCTAAAAAGTCAATACTGGGCCAAGAAATATCTCAAGACTGATTTTTCTAAGGTTTTATGGACTGATGAAATGAGAGTGAGTATTGATGGGCCAGATGGCTGGATTGGTAAAGGGCAGAGAGCTCCAGTCCGACTTAGATGCCAGCAAGGTGGAGGTGGAGTACTGGTTTGGGCTGGTATCATCAAAGATGAGCTTGTGGGGCCTTTTTGGGTTGAGGATGGAGTCAAGCTCAACTCCCAGTCCTACTGCCAGTTTCTGGAAGACACCTTCTTCAAGCAGTGGTACAGGAAGAAGTCTGCAAGGTAAGAAAAACATGATTTTCATGCAGGACAATGCTCCATCACACGCGTCCAAGTACTCCACAACGTGGCTGGCAAGAAAGGGTATAAAAGAAGAAAATCTAATGACATGGCCTCCTTGTTCACCTGATCTGAACCCCATTGAGAACCTGTGGTCCATCATCAAATGTGAGATTTACAAGGAGGGAAAACAGTACACCTCTCTGAACAGTGTCTGGGAGGCTGTGGTTGCTGCTGCACGCAATGTTGATGGTGAACAGATCAAAACACTGACAGAATCCATGGATGGCAGGCTTTTGAGTGTCCTTGCAAAGAAAGGTGGCTATATTGGTCACTGATTTGTTTTTGTTTTGTTTTTGAATGTCAGAAATGTATATTTGTGAATGTTGAGATGTTATATTGGTTTCACTGGTAAAAATAAATAATTGAAATGGGTATATATTTGTTTTTTGTTAAGTTGCCTAATAATTATGCACAGTAATAGTCACCTGCACACACAGATATCCCCCTAAAATAGCTAAGACTAAAAACAAACTAAAAACTACTTCCAAAAATATTGAGCTTTGATATTAATGAGTTTTTTGGGTTCATTGAGAACATGGTTGTTGTTCAATAATAAAATTAATCCTCAAAAATAAAACTTGCCTAATAATTCTGCACTCCCTGTATTGTAACCTAACCCCACCTGAAATGCAGCATGTGTGATACAGTGCTACAGTACAATGTCTGTGCATGTTACCCCTAACCTAAGCCAAAATGTGTGCCTGTAGCTATAGTCAAAGTACAATCTGAAAATACACACTAAACATACAGTACCTGCAATAAAATTCATGTTAGCCCTCACAAACACTTCTCAGAACTTGTGAAACATGACATATTACACATTGACACATTAGCATTTGTTGGTTGCAAAATGGTTTTGGCCATATTGAAAACACACTCTGTGTCGACTGTGAAGCAGTGCGGAAGGGTGTAAGTGCTTTATGACAGATGGAATCCATGGAAGTCTCTAGGAAGTAATTACGTACATGCAATCTACCAGAGACAAATATATGACCAGGGAGATGCATACAGATCCTTCTTGTGTCTATAGTATTGCTATCCTACTGTATCTAGGCTTCCAGCAGTTAAATAGAACTGTCATTAACTTATTGACTATTTTCTAATAATACAATGACTCTGCTCATCATTTCCCAGTCTATACAGCAAATCTAACAATTTATCTATGAAATCTATACATATCAGCATTCTATATGTAAGAATCAAAGAACAAATGTACTTTTATCACTTGTTCTGAACTTTGTAAAATATAGTATAGTTATAGCTTAAAAAATATAGTCTTGAAAAAACTGATGGGGTGATTATTCCTTTCCTAAGAAGTGATGGCAAATCACAGCAGTGTTCTGCTGTGATAACCATAGGCAGCATAAAAAACCGACAGGTGCAGCGTCCCACATATGTGTATAAAAGGGACACTTTAAGCATCTGCCTTCTTATCTAATGTATTTGCAATATATGGTATTTCCTATTAATCAGGTTGGCAATGCATTACACCCATTCGCCCCTAGGTGGTGTTGGCGACACATAATATGTATGGCCAGGCATTTGCTAATAAAGTTAGTTGAAGAGTTAGTTCAGAGTGCAGCGAGAGGAGGAAAACAAGTGAATGGAGAAGAGAAACAGGCCTTATCCACGATGTAGCTACAATTTCTTTCCTCTGGGACCTGATCAATACTGGAGAGAACAAACCAAGGGTACTTTCACACTAGTGCTATTATTTTCCGGCATTGAGTTCCGTCCTAGGGGCTCAATACCAGAAAAGAACTGATCGGTTTTATCCTAATGCATTCTGAATGGAGAACAATCCATTCAGGATGCATCAGGATGTCTTCAGTTCAGTCTTTTTGCCTTTTCAGGATGGAGATAATATCGCTGTCCAAAATTCCGGAACACTTGCTGGAATGCCGGATCCAGCATTTTTTCCCATTGAAATGCCTTAATGCTGGATCCAGTGCTGAGTGTTCTGGCAAACCGGATTCGGCAATGCGGTCTATGCATGCTCAGACATAAAGAAATTGGAAAATAAATAAATGCCAGATCCGTTTATCCGAATGACACCGGAGAGTCAGATCCAGCATTTCAATCCGTTTGTCATATGGATCATCTGAAAAATGCCATCAGTTTGCATACGTTTTGAAGGATCCGGCAGGCAGCTCCAGCAACAGAACTGTCTGATGAAACCCTCTGCCACAAGTGTGAAAGTGCCCTAAGAGTAGTTACAGCAGCTTAGCACCAGACAGTAAGTCTATGTCTAAATAGTAAGCAAGCCTAGTGAAGGTTAGAGCTGAGTCTGGCATATGGACTTCACAAGCACAAGTGACCAAAAGTAACTTTCCAAGTGCCTGGACACGACTGGATGATTAAAGGTCATAATTATCCTTATTCACTAGAAGCCTTCTGGGATATAGTGAACCTGAATACTTCAGGAGAGCATCCTGCAAGTAGTGTTGCAGAGAGTTTGCCTGCCGCGAGAGAGAAACACCCTTATTGGATAGCTCAAGATAAGTAGAAAACAGCATATTTAGTACCAGCGTGCTATAGTTTGGACTTAGAATAATTACAGAAGTCTTGCCTGTAAAGTGTCAGCCTTAAAGAAAACTCATCTGACAATTCCCTAAACCTGATAAAAGGAATACTACAGAACCTATATCACTCATGCCATACAAATGAACTGTATCTGTACTGACTACCTGAAGACAATTGATTCAGTAAATGTTCAACTGTTTGATTACAACCGACTCATCATTTCTACTATTACACTCAACATTTGCACTTTACGGTGCTGGCATTATGAACACAGGTGCCCAGCCACCAAAGCACCTTAAACACCTACAGTATACCATCAAGGGCACCTCAACTTCCATCTGGCTGGTGTTCCTGCAATAGAGTGTGCCTGGAGGATTTAGTGCTGTCTTCCCATCCACTGCACTGCCGACCCAGGGAGCCCATCGTAGCCTCACGTGTTTTCCCCTGTGGTCCGGCTCTCTGCATTAGAATTGGCGTCATGAACAGGATGCTAAATCCCTTGCGCTTTATGCGAAAAGTATGCAAACAGGATGCAAACTCCTCTGCGCCTTATGATAATAAGCCCCACTCGTTTACTTGAGGAAATTTGTATGTGCTTTGACACAGTGGAAACTTTAAATGTCTTTATTGAACTGGATAATTGTTTCAATCGCTTGATAACTACATGGGCATTCTACCCAAGTCAGTTGCTATCGAATTGCAGTGTCAAAAGTGAAAAAATTGCATGTTGTTGTGTCACTATCACTGTTTGCTGTCAGTGAATAGACTATCATTCTTGAACATAGAATGGCCGCCAGAGAGCTTCTTGATTAATTTTTTTCCTGCGCAATTACTTTGAGCTACACCCCCTTCAGAGCAGGAAAATGTATTGCGCCACCCCTTTATGCAAAGTAATTAATAATGTGCATCCTGTCACGAACTATGGATCCGATCGCTCCGGATCCCACAGCTGTGACGTAGTGGTCTGTGACGGAGTCTGCGCACACACAGAGACCTCACGTGACCGGGGTATTACCATCCGGCTAACACCCTCCACTACACTTCGGTAACTGCCTCCACGTGGGTTCCCGGTCCACGAGCCGACTATCCGGGTCATTCACTATCACACAGATTAGTGGATGATCCGGATATCACTTACTGACCAACCGCAGTCAATCACCCCCAGCTACAATTCCTAAATGCAATTTAACTAACTACCTGGTAACGTCTCTTCAAAGGCAAGGTACGTTGTTCAGCAGCTTAGAATATGGAAGACTTGGCTATTTAGATTTTATAATCTTTAATAAGAGGTAAAAAGTAGAGTTGAGCGAACACCTGGATGTTCGGGTTCGAGAAGTTCGGCCGAACATCCCGGAAATGTTCGGGTTCGGGATCCGAACCCGATCCGAACTTCGTCCCGAACCCGAACCCCATTGAAGTCAATGGGGACCCGAACTTTTCGGCACTAAAACGGCTGTAAAACAGCCCAGGAAAGGGCTAGAGGGCTGCAAAAGGCAGCAACATGTAGGTAAATCCCCTGCAAACAAATGTGGATAGGGAAATTAATTAAAATAAAAATTAAATAAATAAAAATTAACCAAAATCAATTGGAGAGAGGTTCCATAGCAGAGAATCTGGCTTCCCGTCACCCACCACTGGAACAGTCCATTCTCAGATATTTAGGCCCCGGCACCCAGGCAGAGGAGAGAGGTCCCGTAACAGAGAATCTGTCTTCATGTCAGCAGAGAATTAGTCTGCATGTCATAGCAGAGAATGAGGCTTCACGTCAGCCACCACTGCAACAGTCCATTGGCATATATTTAGGCCTAGCACACAGGCAGAGGAGAGAGGTCCCGTAACAGAGAATCTGGCTTCATGTCAGCAGAGAATCAGTCTGCATGTCATAGCAGAGAATGAGGCTTCACGTCAGCCACCACTGCAACAGTCCATTGGCATATATTTAGGCCCAGCACACACACAGGCAGAGGAGAGAGGTCCCGTAACAGAGAATCTGGCTTCATGTCAGCAGAGAATCAGTCTGCATGTCATAGCAGAGAATGAGGCTTCACGTCAGCCACCACTGCAACAGTCCATTGGCATATATTTAGGCCCAGCACACACACAGGCAGAGGAGAGAGGTCCCGTAACAGAGAATCTGGCTTCATGTCAGCAGAGAATCAGTCTGCATGTCATAGCAGAGAATGAGGCTTCACGTCAGCCACCACTGCAACAGTCCATTGGCATATATTTAGGCCCAGCACACACACAGGCAGAGGAGAGAGGTCCCGTAACAGAGAATCTGGCTTCATGTCAGCAGAGAATCAGTCTGCATGTCATAGCAGAGAATGAGGCTTCACGTCAGCCACCACTGCAACAGTCCATTGGCATATATTTAGGCCCAGCACACACACAGGCAGAGGAGAGAGGTCCCGTAACAGAGAATCTGTCTTCATGTCAGCAGAGAATTAGTCTGCATGTCATAGCAGAGAATGAGGCTTCACGTCACCCACCACTGCAACAGTCCATTGGCATATATTTAGGCCTAGCACACAGGCAGAGCAGAGAGGTCCCGTAACAGACAATCTGGCTTCATGACAGCAGAGAATCAGTCTGCATGTCATAGCAGAGAATGAGGCTTCACGTCACCCACCACTGCAACAGTCCATTGGCATATATTTAGGCCTAGCACACAGGCAGAGCAGAGAGGTCCCGTAACAGACAATCTGGCTTCATGTCAGCAGAGAATCAGTCTGCATGTCATAGCAGAGAATGAGGCTTCACGTCACCCACCACTGCAACAGTCCATTGGCATATATTTAGGCCTAGCACACAGGCAGAGCAGAGAGGTCCCGTAACAGACAATCTGGCTTCATGACAGCAGAGAATCAGTCTGCATGTCATAGCAGAGAATGAGGCTTCACGTCACCCACCACTGCAACAGTCCATTGGCATATATTTAGGCCTAGCACACAGGCAGAGCAGAGAGGTCCCGTAACAGACAATCTGGCTTCATGTCAGCAGAGAATCAGTCTGCATGTCATAGCAGAGAATGAGGCTTCACGTCACCCACCACTGCAACAGTCCATTGGCATATATTTAGGCCTAGCACACAGGCAGAGCAGAGAGGTCCCGTAACAGACGATCTGGCTTCATGTCAGCAGAGAATCAGTCTGCATGTCATAGCAGAGAATCAGGCTTCACGTCAGCCACCACTGCAACAGTCCATTGTCATAAATTTAGGCCCAGCACCCAGGCAGAGGAGAGAGGTCCCGTAACAGACAATCTGGCTTCATGTCAGCAGAGAATTAGTCTGCATGTCATAGCAGAGAATCAGGCTTCATGTCAGCCACCACTGCAACAGTCCATTGGCATATATTTAGGCCTAGCACACAGGCAGAGGAGAGGTTCATTCAACTTTGGGTAGCATCGCAATATAATGGTAAAATGAAAATAAAAATAGGATTGAATGAGGAAGTGCCCTGGAGTCCAATAATATATGGTTATGGGGAGGTAGTTAATGTCTAATCTGGACAAGGGACGGACAGGTCCTGTGGGATCCATGCCTGGTTCATTTTTATGAACGTCAGCTTGTCCACATTGGCTGTAGACAGGCGGCTGCGTTTGTCTGTAATGACGCCCCCTGCCGTGCTGAATACACGTTCAGACAAAACGCTGGCTGCCGGGCAGGCCAGCACCTCCAAGGCATAAAAGGCTAGCTCTGGCCACGTGGACAATTTAGAGACCCAGAAGTTGAATGGGGCCGAACCATCAGTCAGTACGTGGAGGGGTGTGCACACGTACTGTTCCACCATGTTAGTGAAATGTTGCCTCCTGCTAACACGTTGCGTATCAGGTGGTGGTGCAGTTAGCTGTGGCGTGTTGACAAAAGTTTTCCACATCTCTGCCATGCTAACCCTGCCCTCAGAGGAGCTGGCCGTGACACAGCTGCCTTGGCGACCTCTTGCTCCTCCTCTGCCTTGGCCTTGGGCTTCCACTTGTTCCCCTGTGACATTTGGGAATGCTCTCAGTAGCGCGTCTACCAACGTGCGCTTGTACTCGCGCATCTTCCTATCACGCTCCAGTGCAGGAAGTAAGGTGGGCACATTGTCTTTGTAGCGTGGATCCAGCAGGGTGGCAACCCAGTAGTCCGCACAGGTTAAAATGTGGGCAACTCTGCTGTCGTTGCGCAGGCACTGCAGCATGTAGTCGCTCATGTGTGCCAGGCTGCCCAGGGGTAAGGACAAGCTGTCCTCTGTGGGAGGCGTATCGTCATCGTCCTGCCTTTCCCCCCAGCCACGCACCAGTGATGGACCCGAGCTGCGTTGGGTGCCACCCCGCTGTGACCATGCTTCATCCTCATCCTCCTCCACCTCCTCCTCATCCTCGTCCTCCTCGTCCTCCAGTAGTGGGCCCTGGCTGGCCACATTTGTACCTGGCCTCTGCTGTTGCAAAAAACCTCCCTCTGAGTCACTTCGAAGAGACTGGCCTGAAAGTGCTAAAAATGACCCCTCTTCCTCATCCTCCTCCTCCTCCTCCTGGGCCACCTCCTGTTCCATCATCGCCCTAAGTGTTTTCTCAAGGAGACATAGAAGTGGTATTGTAACGCTGATAACGGTGTCATCGCCACTGGCCATGTTGGTGGAGTACTCGAAACAGCGCAACAGGGCACACAGGTCTCGCATGGAGGCCCAGTCATTGGTGGTGAAGTGGTGCTGTTCTGTAGTGCGACTGACCCGTGCGTGCTGCAGCTGAAACTCCACTATGGCCTGCTGCTGCTCGCACAGTCTGTCCAGCATGTGCAAGGTGGAGTTCCACCTGGTGGGCACGTCGCATATGAGGCGGTGAGCGGGAAGGCCGAAGTTACGCTGTAGCGCAGACAGGCGAGCAGCGGCAGGATGTGAACGCCGGAAGCGCGAACAGACGGCCCGCACTTTATGCAGCAGCTCTGACATGTCGGGGTAGTTGTGAATGAACTTCTGCACCACCAAATTCAGCACATGCGCCAAGCAAGGGATGTGCGTCAAATTGGCTAGTCCCAGAGCTGCAACGAGATTTCGCCCATTATCACACACCACCAGGCCGGGCTTGAGGCTCACCGGCAGCAACCACTCGTCGGTCTGTTGTTCAATACCCCGCCACAACTCCTGTGCGGTGTGGGGCCTGTCCCCCAAACATATGAGTTTCAGAATGGCCTGCTGACGTTTACCCCGGGCTGTGCTGAAGTTGGTGGTGAAGGTGTGTGGCTGACTGGATGAGCAGGTGGAAGAAGAGGAGGAGGAAGCCGAGAAGGAGGAGGTGGCAACAGGAGGCAAAGAATGTTGCCCTGCGATCCTTGGCGGCGGCAGGACGTGCGCCAAACAGCTCTCCGCCTGGGGCCCAGCTGCCACTACATTTACCCAGTGTGCAGTTAGGGAGATATAGCGTCCCTGGCCGTGCTTACTGGTCCACGTATCTGTGGTTAGGTGGACCTTGCTACAGATGGCGTTGCGCAGTGCACACTTGATTTTATCGGATACTTGGTTGTGCAGGGAAGGCACGGCTCTCTTGGAGAAGTAGTGCCGGCTGGGAACAACATACTGTGGGACAGCAAGCGACATGAGCTGTTTGAAGCTGTCTGTGTCCACCAGCCTAAATGACAGCATTTCATAGGCCAGTAGTTTAGAAATGCTGGCATTCAGGGCCAGGGATCGAGGGTGGCTAGGTGGGAATTTACGCTTTCTATCAAATGTTTGTGAGATGGAGAGCTGAACGCTGGCGTGTGACATGGTTGAGACGCTTGGTGACGGAGGTGGTGGTGGTGGTGTTGGTGGTACATCCCCTGTTTGCTGGGCGGCAGGTGCCAACGTTCCTCCAGAGGCGGAGGAAGAGGCCGAGGCGGCAGCAGCAGAATAGGCCGAGGCGGCAGCAGCAGAAGAGGTAGCAGGGGGAGCCTGAGTGACTTCCTTGGTTTTAAGGTGTTTACTCCACTGCAGTTCATGCTTTGCATGCAGGTGCCTGGTCATGCAGGTTGTGCTCAGGTTCAGAACGTTAATGCCTCGCTTCAGGCTCTGATGGCACAGCGTGCAAACCACTCGGGTCTTGTCGTCAGCACATTGTTTGAAGAAGTGCCATGCCAGGGAACTCCTTGAAGCTGCCTTTGGGGTGCTCGGTCCCAGATGGCGGCGGTCAGTAGCAGGCGGAGTCTCTTGGCGGCGGGTGTTCTGCTTTTGCCCACTGCTCCCTCTTTTGCTACGCTGTTGGCTCGGTCTCACCACTGCCTCTTCCTCCGAACTGTGAAAGTCAGTGGCACGACCTTCATTCCATGTGGGGTCTAGGACCTCATCGTCCCCTGCATCGTCTTCCACCCAGTCTTGATCCCTGACCTCCTGTTCAGTCTGCACACTGCAGAAAGACGCAGCAGTTGGCACCTGTGTTTCGTCATCATCAGAGACATGCTGAGGTGGTATTCCCATGTCCTCATCATCAGGAAACATAAGTGGTTGTGCGTCAGTGCATTCTATGTCTTTCACCGCTGGGGAAGGGCTAGGTGGATGCCCTTGGGAAACCCTGCCAGCGGAGTCTTCAAACAGCATAAGAGACTGCTGCATAACTTGAGGCTGAGACAGTTTCCCTGGTATGCATGGGGGTGATGTGACAGACTGATGGGGTTGGTTTTCAGGCGCCATCTGTGCGCTTTCTGCAGAAGACTGGGTGGGAGATAATGTGAACGTGCTGGATCCACTGTCGGCCACCCAATTGACTAATGCCTGTACCTGCTCAGGCCTTACCATCCTTAGAACGGCATTGGGCCCCACCATATATCGCTGTAAATTCTGGCGGCTACTGGGACCTGAGGTAGTTGGTACACTAGGACGTGTGGATGTGGCAGAACGGCCACGTCCTCTCCCAGCACCAGAGGGTCCACTAACACCACCACGACCATGTCCACGTCCGCGTCCCTTACTAGATGTTTTTCTCATTGTTATGGTTCACCACAACAACAAATATATTATTTGGCCCAATGTATTGTATTCAAATTCAGCGGGATATAAATTTGAGGCCTAGTATTTAGGCGCTGGGTGACCGGTATGGATTTAGTGACAGAATTAGACTTGGAAATGCACAGAAGCGTGTGTGTGAAGTTATTCTGAATGACCCAATGTGCACCTTGAATATTATATACCCTTTTTGGGATAGATTTCAAATAGCTCTGATATAGCAGGAACCACTAAATTATGAAATTGCTAAATTGGGAATTGTACTTCAACCCAGAACAAAAAATGTGCTTTGACGGACACTAAATATCTTGCCCAGCAACAACAGTACAGCGGTGGGTAACGAGAGATTTAGAGGGATTTAAATTTGAGGCCTAGTATTTAGGCGCTGGGTGACAGGTATGGGTTTAGTGACAGAATTAGACTTGGAAATACACAGTAGCGGGTGTGTGTGAAGTTATTCTGAATGACCCAATGTGCACCTTCAATATTATATACCCTTTTTGGGATAGATTTCAAATAGCTCTGATATAGCAGGAACCACTAAATTATGAAATTGCTAAATTGGGAATTGTACTTCAACCCAGAACAAAAAATGTGCTTTGACGGACACTAAATATCTTGCCCAGCAACAACAGTACAGTGGTGGGTAACGAGAGATTTAGAGGGATTTAAATTTGAGGCCTAGTATTTAGGCGCTGGGTCACCGGTATGGATTTAGTGACAGAATTAGACCTGGAAATGCACAGAAGCGTGTGTGTGAAGTTATTCTGAATGACCCTATGTGCACCTTCAATATTATATACCCTTTTAGGGATAGATTTCAAATAGCTCTGATATAGCAGAAACCACTAAATTATGAAATTGCTAAATTGGGAATTGTACTTCAACCCAGAACAAAAAATGTGCTTTGACGGACACTAAATATCTTGCCCAGCAACAACAGTACAGCGGTGGGTAACGAGAGATTTAGAGGGATTTAAATTTGAGGCCTAGTATTTAGGCGCTGGGTGACAGGTATGGGTTTAGTGACAGAATTAGACTTGGAAATACACAGTAGCGGGTGTGTGTGAAGTTATTCTGAATGACCCAATGTGCACCTTCAATATTATATACCCTTTTTGGGATAGATTTCAAATAGCTCTGATATAGCAGGAACCACTAAATTATGAAATTGCTAAATTGGGAATTGTACTTCAACCCAGAACAAAAAATGTGCTTTGACGGACACTAAATATCTTGCCCAGCAACAACAGTACAGCGGTGGGTAACGAGAGATTTAGAGGGATTTAAATTTGAGGCCTAGTATTTAGGCGCTGGGTCACCGGTATGGATTTAGTGACAGAATTAGACTTGGAAATGCACAGAAGCGTGTGTGTGAAGTTATTCTGAATGACCCTATGTGCACCTTCAATATTATATACCCTTTTAGGGATAGATTTCAAATAGCTCTGATATAGCAGAAACCACTAAATTATGAAATTGCTAAATTGGGAATTGTACTTCAACCCAGAACAAAAAATGTGCTTTGACGGACACTAAATATCTTGCCCAGCAACAACAGTACAGCGGTGGGTAACGAGAGATTTAGAGGGATTTAAATTTGAGGCCTAGTATTTAGGCGCTGGGTCACCGGTATGGATTTAGTGACAGAATTAGACTTGGAAATGCACAGAAGCGTGTGTGTGAAGTTATTCTGAATGACCCTATGTGCACCTTCAATATTATATACCCTTTTAGGGATAGATTTCAAATAGCTCTGATATAGCAGAAACCACTAAATTATGAAATTGCTAAATTGGGAATTGTACTTCAACCCAGAACAAAAAATGTGCTTTGACGGACACTAAATATCTTGCCCAGCAACAACAGTACAGTGGTGGGTAACGAGAGATTTAGAGGGATTTAAATTTGAGGCCTAGTATTTAGGCGCTGGGTCACCGGTATGGATTTAGTGACAGAATTAGACTTGGAAATGCACAGAAGCGTGTGTGTGAAGTTATTCTGAATGACCCTATGTGCACCTTCAATATTATATACCCTTTTAGGGATAGATTTCAAATAGCTCTGATATAGCAGAAACCACTAAATTATGAAATTGCTAAATTGGGAATTGTACTTCAACCCAGAACAAAAAATGTGCTTTGACGGACACTAAATATCTTGCCCAGCAACAACAGTACAGCGGTGGGTAACGAGAGATTTAGAGGGATTTAAATTTGAGGCCTAGTATTTAGGCGCTGGGTCACCGGTATGGATTTAGTGACAGAATTAGACTTGGAAATGCACAGAAGCGTGTGTGTGAAGTTATTCTGAATGACCCTATGTGCACCTTCAATATTATATACCCTTTTAGGGATAGATTTCAAATAGCTCTGATATAGCAGAAACCACTAAATTATGAAATTGCTAAATTGGGAATTGTACTTCAACCCAGAACAAAAAATGTGCTTTGACGGACACTAAATATCTTGCCCAGCAACAACAGTACAGCGGTGGGTAACGAGAGATTTAGAGGGATTTAAATTTGAGGCCTAGTATTTAGGCGCTGGGTGACAGGTATGGGTTTAGTGACAGAATTAGACTTGGAAATACACAGTAGCGGGTGTGTGTGAAGTTATTCTGAATGACCCAATGTGCACCTTCAATATTATATACCCTTTTTGGGATAGATTTCAAATAGCTCTGATATAGCAGGAACCACTAAATTATGAAATTGCTAAATTGGGAATTGTATTTCAACCCAGAACAAGAAATGTGCTTGAACGGACACTAAATAACTCGCCCAGCTACAGCACTAGGGACAGATTTAGCTGGATATAAATTTGAGGCCTAGTATTTAGGCGCTGGGTGACCGGTATGGATTTAGTGACAGAATTAGACTGGGATATGGCCAAAAAATGAACAGACTATTGCTGGTTAAATGCACTTGGTGTGACAGCTTCACCCTGATGTAGGCTTTAGCCAAAAAACAACCACACCATTGAGGGTTAAATGCACTTGGTGACAGGCGCAGCTTGCCCCTGATTTTGTATATGGCCAAAAAATGAACAGACTATTGCTGGTTAAATGCACTTGGTGTGACAGCTTCACCCTGATGTAGGCTTTAGCCAAAAAACAACCACACCATTGAGGGTTAAATGCACTTGGTGACAGGCGCAGCTTGCCCCTGATTTTGTATATGGCCAAAAAATGAACAGACTATTGCTGGTTAAATGCACTTGGTGTGACAGCTTCACCCTGATGTAGGCTTTAGCCAAAAAACAACCACACCATTGAGGGTTAAATGCACTTGGTGACAGGCGCAGCTTGCCCCTGATTTTGTATATGGCCAAAAAATGAACAGACTATTGCTGGTTAAATGCACTTGGTGTGACAGCTTCACCCTGATGTAGGCTTTAGCCAAAAAACAACCACACCATTGAGGGTTAAATGCACTTGGTCGCAGCTTGTGCTGGCGCACCACAAGACACAAAATGGCCGCCGATCACCCCAGAAAAATGAGACTGACAAACGGTCTGTGCAGCCTAAAAACAGTGAGCAATTGAGGATCAGCAGCTCAATGATCCACAGCTGCAGATCGATCAGTTAATCAAGTCCTTTGGAGGAGTTAATCTGCCTAATCTCGCCCTACTGTCGCAGCCGCAACCTCTCCCTACGCTAATCAGAGCAGAGTGACGGGCGGCGCTATGTGACTCCAGCTTAAATAGAGGCTGGGTCACATGGTGCTCTGGCCAATCACAGCCATGCCAATAGTAGGCATGGCTGTGATGGCCTCTTGGGGCAAGTAGTATGACGCTTGTTGATTGGCTGCTTTGCAGCCTTTCAAAAAGCGCCAAGAAAGCGTCACAAAAGCGCGAAGAAAGCGACGAACACCGAACCCGAACCCGGACTTTTACGAAAATGTCCGGGTTCGGGTCCGTGTCACGGACACCCCAAAATTCGGTACGAACCCGAACTATACAGTTCGAGTTCGCTCATCCCTAGTAAAAAGCAGTGCATACAAGTCTAATGAAAATGACTATAAATCTACAGAATAATAATAACAATATAAATAATCACGACAGTTCAAATGAAAGGGAAAAAGATGAAAGAATACTTAGTTTCTCTGGAGGGTTTCAGATGGTCGTTCATATGTCCTTTTTGAATCCTTGCAAACCCCTTTTCAGTATGTATCAGGGGGGACCCTCAAAGTTCTTCTGATACAGGGCTATGCGGTCAATGTCTAATTAAGTGTCTGGTGATGTTCCATGGGTCTCTGTCCTCTGTCCTTGTGCACAGATTTTTATGAACTCTCCCATGGGCAGGAGACTTACTCCTGTCAGCCAATGGCAGCAGTGTGACTGTGAAGCCTAGCGATTGGCCTCCAAGTGTTTTATGACCCCATCAAAGTTCAGTTCCTACAATGAGGATTATACTTAAGCTCGTATCTCCCTGATACATCGGCATATTTTTATACAGAAGTACATACACATATTTGCGATCCTTATTTATTTACATACAGAATAAGACTACACACGGTAATGCTGGGACCTGTAGTTCTTCTACCACCCATAGGTCAGCTACAGAATCACATCCTCTAGTCATATTTTATACCCAATTAACCACAATACTCTGTAGCGCCTGGATCTGGTGTCAGAAAGGGCATAAGTTGATTCATAAATGAAATATGAAAGTGGACTGTTTTTATGCCCAGAGCTAATTAAGGGCTATTAGCTCTCCTCAAACCAGACCTGGAAATTAATGATGTCATGCTCCAGCCAGGCTTGACAGCAAGCTGATCTTATCTTAAGGGACAGGATGAGCTGGGCCTGGTATAGCCTTTATGACCTTTTATAGCTGGCCTCACAGAGTAGTGGTAATAAAAGTGTCTATCTATATCATAGGTGACCCAGGCTTCACATTTTTACATATGCCAGAAGCATATAAGATGGCTACCCAGAGGAATTATGTATGTATGCCGGCACACATCCCACCTCTGATGTATCGTCCCAACAATGCAAAGCGGACCATGGGGGAGGGTCGCGCACCAGAAGAGTGTGACGTACATGCGCACGCTGAGCATGTCAGTAGACACAGAACTCGACAGTGTAGAGGAGGTTCACCCAGCCGCATTAGTGTTAGGGTCTGGTAATCCCTGCAGCCCTCACAGATGAAGGATCGATGATAGCCTGCATACGGAGCACTGTGGGACCAAGAGCAAGAGGTAGACCCTCCACCAAAACTGCCAGCCTACCCCACAGGTTAGCTATCCACCGGAAATAAGTCCCATATACCTAAACAGGTCGGTTGGCCAATATTAAATGGTAGCAAGAGACACTGTTGCAAAAGGGACTCTGACTATGGACACCACAATTCAGAAAACCTCAGTTGCACCTTGTTTTGTGCCTTTTATTTTCCTTTTTACCCACTTCTGAGGTTGTCTGGGACTTTTAGTCAACATTTTTATGTAATGTTCAAGGAACTGTTTGTTCACAGAAAGACTTTTCTGTGCCTTATCCTATGCAACGCACAACCTCTTAACTCCTTAAGGACACAGCCTTATTTTACCTTAAGGACCAGGCCATTTTTTGCAAATCTGACCAGTGGTGATAACTTTAAAATGCTTTAACTTATCCAGGCCATTCTGAGATAGTTTTTTCATCACATATTGTATTTAATGACACTGGTAAAATGGAGTAAAAAAAAAAATCATTTTTATTTGTAAAAAAATACCAAATTTTTCCCAAAATTTGGAAACATTAGCAAATTTCCAAGTTTCAATTTCTCTACTTCTATAATACATATTAATACCTACAAAATAGTTATTACTTTACATTTCCCATATGTCTACTTCATGTTAGGATCATTTTGGGAATGACATTTTATTTTTGGAGGACGTTACAAGGCTTAGAAGTTTAGAAGTAAATCTTGAAATTTCTCTGAAATTTTTAAAAAACAACTTTTTAAGGACCAGTTCAGGTCTGAAGTCACTTTGTGAGGCTTACATAATAGAAACCACCCAAAAATGACCCCATTCTAGAAACTACACCCCTCAAGGTATTTAAAACTGATTTTACAAATGTCATTAACCCTTTAGGTTTTCCACAAGAATTAATGGAAAATAGAGATACAATTTCAAAATTTCACTTTTTTTGGAAGATTCAGCATTTTAATACTTTTTTCCAGTTACAAAGCAAGGGTTAACAGCTAAATAAAACTCAATATTTATGGCCCTGATTCTGTAGTTTACAGAAACACCCCATATATGATCGTAAACTGTTGTATGGGCATATGACAGGGCGCAGAAGGAAAGGAATGCCATACGTTTTTTGGAAGGCAGATTTTGCAAGACTTTTTTTTTTTTTTACACCATGTCCCATTTGAAGCCCCCCTGATGCACCCCTAGAGTAGAAACTCCATAAAAGTGACCCCCATCTAAGAAACTACACCCCTCAAGGTATTTAAAACAAATTTTACAAACGTCGTTAACCTTTTAGGTGTTCCACAAGAATGAATGGAAAATTGAGTTACAATTTCAACATTTCACTTTTTGGGAATATTTTCCATATTTTTTTTTTTTCCAGTTATAAAGCAAGGGTTAACAGCCAAACAAAACTCAATATTTATGACCATGATTCTGTAGTTTACAGGAACACCCCATATGTGCTCGTAAACTGCTGAAAGGGCACACGGCAGGGCGCAGAAGGAAAGGAATGCCATACGGTTTTTGGAAGGCAGATTTTGCTGGACTGTTTTTTTTACACCATGTCCCATTTGAAGCCCCCCTGATGCACCCCTGAGTAAAAACTACAAAAAAGTGACCCCATTATAGTTTGGAAGTTTTGTTGGTAATAGTTTAGGGTACATATGATTTTTGGTTGCTCTATATTACACTTTTTGTGATGCAAGGTAACAAGAAATAGCTGTTTTGGCACAGTTTTTTAGTTATTTACAACATTCATCTGACAGGTTAGATCATGTGGTATTTTTATAGAGCAGGTTGTTACGGACACGACGATACCTAATATGTATACCATTTTTTTTATTTATGTAAGTTTTACACAATTATTTCATTTTTGAAACAAAAAAAATCATGTTTTAGTGTCTCCATAGTCTGAGAGCCATAGTTTTTTCAGTTTTGGGGCAATTATCTTAGGTAGGGTATTTTTTTGCGGGATGAGATGACATTTTGATTGGCACTATTTTGGGGTGCATATGACTTTTAGATCCCTTGCTTTTACACTTTTTGTGATGTAAGATGACAGAAAATTTATTTTCTTACATCGTTTTTAATTTTTTTAATTTACGGTGTTCACCTGAGGGGTTAGGTCATGTGATATTTTATAGAGCCGGTCGGAACGGACGCGGCGATACCTAATATGTATACTTTTTTTATTGATGTATCATGTATTAGTGTCTCTATAGTCTGAGAGCCATAGTTTTTTAAGTTTTTTGGCGATTATCTTAGGTAGGTTCTCAATTTTAGCGGGATGAGATGATGATTTGATTGGCACTATTTTGGGGCGCATATGACTTTTTGATCGCTTGCTATTACACTTTTTGTGATGTAAAATGACAAAAAATAGCTTTTTTTACAAGTTTTTTATTTTTATTTTTTATGGTGATATTTTTATAGAGGCAGTCGAAATGGATACGGTGATACCTAATATCTATACTTGTTTTAATTTACTTAAGTTTTACACAATAACATCTTTTTTAAAACAAAAAAAAAATGATGTTTTAGTGTCTCCATATTCTGAGCAATAGTTTTTTTTATTTTTTGGGAGATTGTCTTAGGTAGGGGCTCAGTTTTTGCGGGATGAGGTGATGATTAGATTGTACTATTTTGGTGGGCATATGCCATTTTGATCGCTTACTGTTGAACTTTTTGTGATGTAAGGTGACCAAAAAATTGTTTATTTAGCACAGTTTTTATTTTTATGGTTTTAATCTGATGGGTTAGGTAATGTGATAATTTTATAGACGGTCGATATGGACGCGGCGATAACTAATATGTCCCTATTTTTTACCAAATTTGTTTTTTACTTTATTTGGGGAAAATGACATTTTTGTTTATTTTTACTTTAAACTTTACATTTTTTTGGGGGGGGGGGGACTTTATTTTTTCAACTTTATTTTTACTTTATTTTTTGTCCCACTTTGGGACTTCAACTTTTGGAGGTCTGATCCCTATTACAATGCATTCCAATACTGTATTGGAATGCATTGACTGTATGAGTTATACTGTGTGTATTACTCATGCAGCTTCCGGCCTGTGAGATCCAGGGGGCTGGATCTCACAGGCTTGTCACAGGAAGGCAGCGCTGATGCCCCAGTAAGGCATTGCACTGCCTTTAATGCCATCAGGTCCCCTCTACAACCCCATGCGGACCCAATGGCACTTGCACCCGCCGCCCCATCCTCTAAAATATATATATATTTTTTGCATATTATTGTCAGTCTGTAAAAGTGGCGTACTACTCGGACATCATGGTTCCCTGCAGCGACCTGGGAGTACAAGATGCATCCAGACATCCTTCCCATGCTGTTCCCAAAGCATCTCAGAGGTGATTTTGGTAATTTTTTACCTATTCCTATGAACCAGGGACACTCCCCTCTTCAGTTGCTTGATCAACACTAAAGAAGAACAATGCCCATTATCCCTTTTTGCTATCTTGTGCAATAATATGCAATACATTTATGCACCTGAATTAACTTGAAAATGTGAACTATGCAAAATGCATATGTGATAAATTGCCTAATCTGTATTGTTGTGCATAACCCTTTTTATTACAGGAGGTTATCGAATCGTCATAATAGTACATTGCAATGGATATATGCATATTTGTGTGTGTGTGGAGTGTATTTGGTGTATTTCAGGTGGAGATCCACAGCTTCTATCAATGCAAACGTCGAGGACGACTTATCTTTTAGCAGTGGGGTATGCAGCGTCCCAAAAATGTATGTAAAAGGGACACTTTAAACATCTACCTATTTATCTAATGTATTTGCAATGTATGGTATTTCCTATTTATCAGGCTGGCAATGTCATTACACCCATCCACCCGTAGTTGGTGCTGGCACCACATAATATGCAGGGCAGAGATGGCCTCTCGGTTCGCCCGGCGGTCGTTTCGCGGTGAACTTTGCCCGTTCGCTGTTCACTGAACGGGCGAATATATGGCAATATCCACGCCCACCATATTCTTTTGCATTGTAAAGAACTTTGACCCATGAAACATCCATCAGGTAGTACAGGACAGCCAATTGAGACATTTCAGCACATGGACATACCCCCTACCTTATAAATAAACCTGATCAGGGTGCCATTTTACATTCAGTCTTTTGCCAGTGTAGGGAATGGTTGCTGTGTGGAGCAGGGACAGACTGTCAGGGACACAAAACGCTAGCTAATAGGGCCACAAAAGTCCTTTTAAGGACTGGTATAGGTGTGCTATTGATTGGTGTGACATACTGAGAGGTGTAATATACTTATAATATACTTTCTAACATAGAAAGTATATTATAGTGCAATTGTAGCAGCAATTGTGTGCGGTTCTGCTGCGATACTGCAGCCACACAGTGTGAGTTACTAGTTGCCCCCCAAAAAACCTGATTGAGGCAGGGGTGTTATATACCAATAATATGATTTCTATATAGTGCATTTAGGTAGTGCAGCATTTGTTTGCGATTTTGCTGCGTTACCACATCTACAGAGTGTCACAGGGTCATTTTGAAAATGACAGGCAGAGGAAGAGGCAGGCCATTCCGCAGGGGTGGTGGGGGTTGGGCAGGTGCACCAGGCCGGAGCATAAGTTGCAGAAGATGCGTGCGATTAAGTCAAAGGACGCACCAGACTTGGTTGATTGGCTCACTCAGCCTCCCGATTCTGCACCCTCCTCATCCTCTATATCTGCACCCTCTTCACTCTCTGCTGCGTGCACCCCCCAAAAACACTACCACCACCATATCCCCTCCAATCGAGTCAAAGGAATTATTTTCCCATCCATTACAAGACCTAACCGATCCGCAGCCATTATTGGCATCAGATCAGGAAGAGGAAATATCAACAGTCGCCACCCAGGAGTCTGACGAGAGTACCCAGATCAGCCCAAGGAGGGTGGTCCCCGCTGTTGCTGACTACCCTGAGATCTCTAATGTCAGTGGTGGTATAGGTGCAGATGATGACGTGTCGATGGATGTCACATGGGTGCCCACAAGAGAGAAAGAGGACGGAAGTTCAGAGGGAGAGACTGAGCAGCAGATAGGGAGGAGAAGGAGGAGAAGCAGGCAGAACTTGCAGCGCACAGGAGGCAAAAAGCACACTGCTAATGTATCTGGAACGAGTCATCCACCATGCACGGTCACATCTGGCACGCCCAGCATTCCGGCACATGGCTCCGCAGTGTGGGCCTTTTTTTAACGTGTCTGCTGCTGACAATAGTGTTGCCTTCTGCAGCCTCTACAGTCAACACATAAGTCACGGTAAGCCCAACATTAACCTAGGGACGACCATCCCATCACCGAGCCCAGTGGTAGCAACACCGTCAGAACCCACAAAGCAGCACTCTCGGCACTCCACGTCCTGCCTCTTCTCCATCTCCTCTCTCCTCCCAGTTGTCCTCCACTCCACCTTCCACCATGCCGGCTGTCGCATTTATCTGGCAAAAGGCAAGCTTCCTTGCCCCAAATTTTCAAGTGAAAAAAGATGATGATGCCGGATATCCCTATTGCTCAAGGGCTGACCGCTGGCTTGTCAGAACTGCTAGCCCACCAACTACTGCCATATAAACTGGTGGACTTGGAGGCCTTCATAAAATTTGTGGCTATTGGAACACTGCAAGGTTCCCGGAAGGAAATATTTCTCCCAGAAGGGCATCCCAGAGCTATATGGCTATGTTCAGTGGCAAGTGAATGTATCTCTAGCACACAGTGTCGGTGCCAAGATACATCTGACCAGAGACACGTGGTCTAGCAAACACTGGCAGGGACGGTACATAACTTTCACTGCCCACTGGGTGAACCTTCTGATGGCCGTCAAGCATGCAACCCGTGGCACCCATGTAGAGTTGGTATTAACGCCATGGATTGCATGCAGGCCTGCAACTTCTTCTCCTCCTCCTACTCCATCCTCCCTCTTCTCCTCGACTGACTCCTCCTTTTCCACTGCTACCGTCTCTTCCGCCCCCCAAGTTCCCCAGAACCTATTCGATGTGCCAGGTAAGATGTTGCCATGCTGTGCTGCGGCTATTGTGCCTGGAAGCGAAGAGCTATATCGGTCCTGCACTCATTTCAGGTTTATGGTCACAGGCCGAACAGTGACACCCCGCTCAATTTGACAGTTGGTAAAGTGGTGTGCGACAACGGTGCCAATCTGCTGAGCTCTCTGAAACAAGGCAAAATGACACACGTGCCGTGCATGGCACACGTCCTTAACTTAGTCTTGCAGCAATTTGTTGCCAAATACCCAGGGGTCCAGGACGTCTTGCGGCAGGCCACGAAAATCTCTGGCCATTTTAGAAGATCTTGAACGGCCATGGCTCACCTTGCTGACATTCAGCGGCGACACCACCTGCCTGTCAGACGTCTGATTTGTGACTGCCCGTTGCCATGGAACTCCACCTTGTATATGCTTGATAGGCTGCTCCAGCAGAAACTTGCAGTTAATGACTACCTGTACGAACTCTGCGACAGGACAAGTTCTGGGGAGCTTGTTTTTTTTCACCGCACCAGTGGCTGTTCATGTGCGACACATGCAGACTTCTGCGGCTATTTGATGAGATCACCAAACTGGTTAGTTGCAGCCAGGGCGCCATCAGTGACATCATACCTTACGCCTTCTTTCTGGAGCGTGCAATGCATTGTGTCATTGATCAAGCCGTCGAGGAGCAGGAGCATGAAGATGAGGAAGTCGCAATGCTGGATGAATTCCAAGGGGGGGGGGCTACTCCATCTGAGACAACAACAAAGTCAACAACTGAAGAGTCTGAAGAGGAGTCAGAGGAGGATGGTTCCGGGGCGGAGGAGTAGCAAGAAGAGCATGCTTTAAACTTTTCTGGAATCCCTGGTGTTGTCCGTGGATGGGGGGAGGAGAACAAGGACGACATTATCCTGGATGATTAGCAGGAGCAAGGCCACTCCACCGCTTCCAGTTTAGTGCAAATGGGAGCCTTCATGCTCCAGTGTTTGAAGAGGGATCCCCGTATAAAACGCATAAAGGGCAAGGACCAGTACTGGGTGGCAATGTACTTAGACCCCCGGTACAAGCACAAAATGGCGGACATATTAACACCATCACAGAGGGCTGTCAGAATGCAGCACTTCCAGGCCTTGCTTCGAGAAATGCTGCATTCTGCTTTTGCGAGCACTGGCAGAGGAATTTCCACTCACAGAGAAACAGTTGCTGGTACCAATCCAACAGTTTTGTACCAGCAACTGTTTGAAGATGTGTTGGTGACTTCAGATATGAAATCATTCTTGCAGCCAACCCATCGACAGCTGTCCTCCGTATACAGCCTCAGGGAACGCCTAGACCAACAGGACTACATTGTGTTAACGGCCGATGTGGACGCTCTGAGAAGCGATGAACCCCTGGACTACTGGGTGTGCAGGCTTGACCTGTGGCCATAGCTGGCACAATTTTCCATGGAACTGTTGGCTTGCCCCTCGTCCAGTGTCCTGTATGAAATGACGTTCATCGCAGCAGGGGGGATCATGACCGATAAGCGCACTCGCCTAGCTCACCACAGTGTGGACTACCTCGGATTTCTAAAAATGAATGAGGCATGGATCTCGGGGGAAATCAACACATGTGACGAATCGACCTTGTTCGATTGAATTTCCTCATGACAGCCCACAAATATCTGCCACCACCCAGAACAAATCATGGTCCCTGTCTTAGGTAAATACAGCGGCATAAAAGGCCTTTTATGTCCGTTGAATGCCTAATTTTTGGGGCCTGTACTGGCCGACAGTTACATTTTAATCCTGTGACCGCCTAATGTACCTCCAGCCACAGAATCCAAAGTTCCTTGCTGTCAGGTGAATGCCTATTGCCTAATTTTTGGGGCCTGCACTGGCCTACAGTTACATATTTATCATGTGAACGCCTAATGTACCTCCAGCCACAGAATCCAAAGTTCTTTGCTGTTAGGTGAATGCCTATTGGCTAATTTTTGGGGCCTGTACTGGCCTACAGTTACGGTACATTTTTATCCTGTGAACACCTAATGTACCTCCAGCCACAGAATCCAAAGTTCTTTGCTTTCAGGTGAATGCCTATTGGCTCATTTTTGGGGCCTGTACTGGCCGACAGTTACATTTTAATCCTGTGACCGCCTAATGTACCTCCAGCCACAGAATCCAAAGTTCCTTGCTGTCAGGTGAATGCCTATTGGCTAATTTTTGGGGCCTGTACTGGCCTACAGTTACATTTTTATCCTGTGAATGCCTAATGTACCTCCAGCCAAAGAATCCAAAGTTCTTTGCTTTTAGGTGAATGCCTATTGGCTAATTTTTGGGGCCTGTACTGGCCTACAGTTACATTTTTATCCTGTGACTGCCTAATGTACCTCCAGCTAAAGAATCCAAAGTTATTTGCTATCAGGTGAATTAATGCCTATTGGCTAATTTTTGGGGCCTGTACTGGCCAAAAGTTAATTTTTGTCTCTAGTTACATAATCACACCCTTGTCTCACTCCTTTCCCTCTCATTATGGTGGCGTATGACCTGCATTCACCATAAGGACCTTCTAATGTCACAGGGTCATGTGAATGTGCCCCCTACCCTTTACTGTGCCCCTCACCCTGTACTGTGCACCCTTATACCCTGCATTGTGCCATCTTACCACACCCTGTGCAGTACCCCTAGTCATTCCCTGTACTGTGCCCTCTTATACTCTTTTATCCGGTCACCGTATGGCGGTGTTATCCGGTCACTGTGCAGAGGTGTTATCCGGTCAATGTATTGCGGTGGTATCCAAAATCTGGATGGCAATAACTGTATCCCTTTTCCTGCCCACGCCATCCATTTTTAAACCTGGCATGAGCGGGAAAAATATGCAGATTGCGGTACTAAGGACCTTGGAGCCACATCTGTGTCAGAAATACGCCTGACATAGACATATTTTTATATAATAATTGATCACCTAATTGTATTATCAATCGGGAGTAGGGCTAATATCTTTATATTATATAGATTCTAGTGTATTATACTGTACCCTGTATTTCCCAGTAGAAAATGATCCTTGGGAAACACAGTCCTCATCCCTGACCACCAGAACGAGGTAGCGCTCTCTGTCAGTACATAGCAGCCTCCCCTATCTGCCACGCTGCTCCAATGTGTACTGGTGCTTATTCTGACATTCACATGGGTTCACATCCTATTTTTGCCATCCATTTAATGCATACCAAAAATGTATGCATTAACAGATGCCTCAGACTGATGCCGTACAGTGGCATCCGTTCACCATACAGTTCCATGGTAGAACATTTTTTTACGTTAACATATGCATATTTTTTTTATTGACTCTGCAGGATACAAAACTTGGAGTGCTGCAAATTTGTATACATCAAACCGATAGGAAATAAAATTTATAGGCTCCAACAGGGCACATTTTTGAAAGTTTCCCTTTAAGATGCATAAAAATGCCCCCTGATTAAAATCCACCTCTGGTATATCATTGTCCGTGTTGTGGGACTATTTGTGTACTTCTAGTAAGTGTTTTCTGGCTGCAAATATGAGCTGAAGGTTTTTCGGGCTAGCCTGCCATTAAAGTGAGTGGGGCTGTCACGAACTTGCGGACATTTGATCGCATTCGCGCAATCGTGTTTGTGAACCATGCTGGCCAATGTTCGTCCATAACTAGCCAGGGGTTTGCTAATAAAGTTAGTTAAAGAGTTAGTTCAGAGTGTAGTGAGAGGAGGAAAGCAAGTGTATGGAGGAGAGAAACAGTCCTTATCCACGATGTAGCTGCAATTTCTTTTTTCCTTGCCCTGATCAATCCTGGAGAGGACAAACTATGAGTAGTTACAGTGGCTTAGCACCAGACAGTAAGTCTATGTCTAAATATGAAGCAAGCCTAGAGAAGGTTAGAGCTGAGTCTCTACTGTTTGATTACAACCGACTCTTCATCATTTCTACTACTACACTCAACATTTGCACTTTACGGTGCTGGCGTCACGAAAACAGGGGCCCAGCCACCAAAGCACCTTAAACACCTATACCATCAAGGGCATCTCAACTTCCATCTGGCTGGTGTTCCCTGCAATAGAGAGTGCTCCCAGAGGATTTAGTGCTGTCTTCACATCCACTGCACTGCTGACCCAGGAAGGTTCTGCTAACTGTGAGTACAAACAACTACTACCCTCATAGGCCCACTGTAGCCTCATGTGTAGTGTTGATCGAGCACCAAAGTGCTCGGTTGCTCATGCCAAACACCTCGGGATGCTCCGGTGCTCTACCGAGCACAATTAAAGCCAATGGCAGAACCTGAGCATCAAAGCAGGTGTCCCCTGCTCTGAAGAGGGGAGGGTGACTGGTTCACATGAAAAGGTCAGAATTGATGGAAAAACCACTGAAGTGGTCCGGGAACAGCATGGGGAGGATGTCCGGATGCATCTTTTACTCCCAGGTCACTGCTGGGAACGATGTCGTTCGAGTAGTACGCCACTTTTACAGACTGACAACAATACACACAAAACTAAAGATAAAATCGATTTTAAAGGAAAAATTGTTAGGAAACATTTTTTCTTGTATATTTACTTGTGTATAAAGTGCAAGTGCTGCCAAAAATTACAAGGAAGAGGCACTCCGATACAACATGTTCCCATTTTGGTAGTGGGACTCCTACACTCATAAAGCCTATGCACTAAGTGAAAGGGCTGCCAAAAATTACAAGGAACAGATGTTCTGCCTGATTCCTATACTGTGGTAGAATGCTATACCCGGAAGTGATGTTGCCACACTGGAATCAGCTGGAGGAGGGTGTGTGTGGATCTGCGCAAGCGCAGATCCACTGGTTTTGTAAAAATAATTGCACCGCCGCGGAAGAAGCATCTACTTCATTTGCATTGCCGAAACTGCACACTGTGGGTGCGCACTCAGGGTGACCCAATATACTGCACTTAGCTCTGCTATGTGGTGTCTCTAATACCCTGCACTCAGCTCTGCTATGTGGTGTCCCCAATATTCCACACTCAGTTCTGCTATGTGGTGACCCCACCACCCCAATATCCTGCAATCACCTCTGCTATGTGGTGTCCCCAATATCCTGCACTCAGCACTGCTATTTGGTGAGGCTGAACTGCTCCAGATGATGTGTCCAACGTGCGCACTCAGGGGTAGGGAGATCTGATGGAACATTTTGCACTGAATAATCTACCTACCCCTGAGTGCGCAGACGCGGTGTACGGTTTTGCACATGCAAATGAAGTAGATGCTTCTCCCGCGCCAATGCAATTATTATTATGAATCCAGTGGATCTGCGCTTGCGAAGATCCACACACACCCTCCTCCAGCTGATTTTGGTGCGGCCGCTACACTTCTGGGTATAGCATTCTGCCATGTATAAGAATCTGGCAGAACACTGGCACTCCAATACACCCTTTATTACACATAAAGGAGGGAATCATACACCCTTGAAAAATTATGATTGATGGCCTGCTGGGAAGCTGATCTTCTAAAAAATTACATGCGAGGACCTACAGGTGAGCTGACCCTCAAAAAAATGATATGCGAGGGCCTGCAGGTGAGCTGACCCTGTAAAAGATTGTAGGTGAGTGACTACAGGTGAGCTGACCCTGTAAAAGATTGTAAGTGAGGGCCTGCTGGTGTGGAAACCCTCTAAAAAATTATATGCAAGGGCCTGCAGGTGAGCTGACCCTCTAAAAAATGATATACGAGGGCCTTCAGGTGAGTTGACCCTGTAAAAGATTGTAGGTGAGAGATTAAAGATGAGCTGACTCTATAAAAGATTGTAGGTGAGGGCCTGCCGGGGCAACTAACCCACTAAAAAATTATATGCAAAGGCCTACAGGTGAGATGACTCTGTAAAACATTATATGAGAGGGCCTGCTGGTGAGCTGACCGTCTAAAAAATTATATGCAAAGGTCTGCAGGTGATTTGACCCTGTAAAAGATTGTAGGTGAGGGCCTGCAGGTAAGCTGACCCTGTAAGTGATTGTAGGTGAGGGCCTGCAGGTGAGCTCATCCTCTAAAAAAATTATATACGAGGGCCTTCGGGTGAGTTGACCCTGTAAAATATTGTAGGTGAGAGATTAAAGATGAGCTGACTCTATAAAACATTGTAGGTGAGGGCCTGCTTGGGAGCTAACCCACTAAAAAATTATATGCAAAGGCCTACAGGTGAGATGACTCTGTAAAACATTATATGAGAGGGCCTGCTGGTGAGCTGACCATCTAAAAAATTATATGCGAGGGTCTGCAGGTGATTTAACCCTGCAAAAGATTGTAGGTGAGGGCCTGCATGTAAGCTGACCCTGTAAAAGATTGTAGGTGAGGGCCTGCAGGTGAGCTGACCCTCTAAAAGATTATATGCGAGGAAGTGCTGGTGAGCTGACCCTTTAAAACATTATATGTGAGGGCATATATGCAAGGGCATTATATGAGATGAATAAGCATGTTGATATGATGGAAGAGGAGGATGAGAAAAGGAAGATTCAACCATATACCCTTGTTTGTGGTGAAAGGGATGCATGGGAATACAGTGTATTCTGTACATTATAAACAGCACATTTAAAGTGCCTTTATGTTCATCAGCTTTCCTCTGGAGGAGTCGAGAAGTCATGGTCAATCCAGGCATTGTTAATTTTTATAAGAGTTAACCTGTCAGCATTTTCAGTTGACAGGCGGATATGCTAATCTGTTATAATGCCACCAGCAGCACTAAATACCCGCTCAGACAAAACGCTGGTGGTAGGGCAGGACAGCACCTCCAAGGCGTAGAACGCCAGTTTGTGCCATGTGTCCAGCTTGGACACCCAGTAGTTGTAAGACACTGAAGGATCATTGAGAACGCTGACACAGTCTGCCATGTACTCCTTCACCATCTTCCAAAACTTTCCCTCCTTGTGACAGTAGGCCGTGCATCAGGGTGAGGGTGCTAGCAGGGTGTCATCAATCTGTCCCAGGCTTTGGAGAGTGTTACCCTGCCTGTGTTGGAACTGCTGTGTGTTCCTTTTGTCTCCCCTCCTTGGTTGGACAAGTGTCATGGTCTTACCTCCTTGCTGTTCTCCTTCGTTTGACATGTGCTGGCGGCCATCTTGGTTTCTGGGTTTCTTGTAGCCTCCCACCCTGCGGCTCCTCCTTCCCACTGGGAGGAGCTGGATGCCTAGCTCATATATATAGGAGGTCTGTGGCTTCAGTTCCCTGCTTGGTCCTCCTGTGCTCACATGCTTCTAAGACTGCTGCTGCTTCTGGTTCCTGATCCTGGCTTCGTCTGACTACCCTGCTGATTCCTGATCCTGGCTTCGTCTGACTACCCTGTTGGTTCCTGATCCTGGCTTCATCTGACTACCCTTCTGGTTCCTGATCTCTGGTTTCGCAAGACCCTGCTTCGGTTTAGCCATCCGTTTGGACTTTTGCCTTACAGCTTTATTTTCAATAAAGCCTTCTTATTTCCACTCATCTCTTGTTCTACGTCTGGTTCATGGTTCCATGACAACAAGGAACTACGGAGTCTTGAGCCAGCGTTGTCAGATGGAAATCTTTGGAGCTATTTTTTACCAAGGACCTTCTGGTATTGCATCGTTTTGCTCGTCCTCTCCACCTGAGGAATGAGAGAAGGGTGAACAACCAGTAATCCGTGTTGTCTAAAATGCGTATAACGCACGGGTCGCTTGAAAGGTAAACTAACATGTAGTCAGCCATGTGTGCCAGAGTACCAACAGGCACGACATTGCTGTCGTCATCAGGAGGATGACTCTTAATCTCCTCATCCTCTTCCTCCTCTTCTGCCCACCCACGCAGAACAGATGGAATTAAACTTCCCTGGGTACTACCCTCTGTAGCGGAGGCAACCCTCTCCTGCTCGTCCTCCTCCTCCTCTTCATCGTCCAATTCGCACTAAGAAGACAAGCTGAGGATTGTCTGGCTATCACCCTGTGTAATGTCTTCCCCCATTTCCACCTCTCCCACATGCAAAGCGTCGTCCCTAATTGTGAGCAGCGAGCGTTTGAGTAGACACAGAAATGGGATGGTTACGCTGATAATAGCGTTATCACCACTCACCATCTGTGTTAATTCCTCAAAGTTTCTTAAAACCTCACACAGGTCAGACATCCATGCCCACTCCTCACTTGTGAATAGCGGAAGCTGACTGAAAAGGCTCTCTGCTGCTCAGAAAGCCTGGCCAACATGTGGAACGCAGAGTTCCAGCGCGTGCTCATGTCGCACAATAGCGGGTTAGCTGGCAATTTCCAGCGCTGCTACAGCGTTGACAGACCGGCTAAAGCTGGTGATGACTTGCAGAAATGTGCAGACACACGGCGCACCTTCACTAGTAGCTCAAGAGAATTGGGGTAGGTTTTGACAACCACTAAGTTTAAGACGTGGGTTAGGCATGGGATGTGTGTGAGCTTGCCAAGCTCCAGAGCCACCACCAAGTTACGGCCATTATCAAACACAACCATGCCTGGTTGAAGGTTGAGTGGCGAGAGCAACAGCTCAGTCTGGTCTCTTATCCCCTGCCACAGCTCTGCGGCAGTGTGCTGTTTGTCCCCTAAGCATTTCAGCTTCAGCTCGGCCTGTTCCCCACTGCAGTGCTACACTGCTTCCAGGTCTGATGGCTGACTGGTGCTGTTTGTGGATAATTCGAAGATGGAAGTGGAGGCGGAGGAGGAGAAGTGGGGGTTGGAGACACTAACATAGGTGCTGGTGGAAACCCTGATGGAATTAGGGCCCGTAATCCTTGGCATCAGTAGGCCCTTTGCTATCCCAGGGTATGACTCGCTCACGGCCTCCACAACATTCAGGGAAATGTGCCATCAGAGAAATGTAGCGTCCCTGTCCGAATGCACTTGTCCATGTGTCCTTGGTTAAGTGGACCTTCCTAGTAACTGCGTTGGTTAGAGCACGTGTGATGTTACGGGACACATGTTGGTGTAAGGTGGGCACGGCACACCGTGAAAAATAGTGGCGGCTGGGGACTGCGTAATGAGGGACGGCCGCTGACATCAGTCTGCGGAAGGCCTCAGTTTCCACAAGCCTAAATGGCAACATTTCCAGGGCCAGTAATTTGGGAAGTTGCGCATTTAGTGCTTTGGCCTGTGGATGGGTGGCTGGAGTAGTTGCACTTGCGTTCAAATGCCTGCAGTAAGGACATTTGTACGCTGTGCTGGGACACAGAAGTGGATGTGCTTGCGAAGGTCAAGGTGCAGGGTGGGAGGCACCCGGGCCTGCGCATTCAACAGGGGATTGGCCAGCACGTAACACAGGGGAAGAGGAGGCAGTGGTGTGACCCGCAGAGACAGATTGTGGACCCAGGCATTCGGTTTACTTATTTCGGTGCTTGGATGCCATGTGGCGTATATCATGCTGGTGGTGATGAGGTTGCTAGTGTTCATGTCCTGGGTCATTTTGGTATGGCACAGGTTGCAAACTACAATTCTTTTGTTGCCCACTCTTTTTTCCCAAAAAGCGCCATACTGCGGAACACCTACACCTTTGAAAATAAGATTTCCGCAAGGGGTGCTCAGTGGAACAGTTGCGGGCCTGTTTGGTAAGGTCCACCTTCTCCCTTTGGCCACCCCACTGCCTCTTACAGCCTGTTACGGTGCATCATACCCCCCCTCCCCCCTGTACTTCTGCCCTCACTCAGCTTTCCACCTTCCCAGGTTGGGTCAGTGACCTCATCATCCACTTCCTCACTCTGCTCATCCTCCTGATTTGTTGACCGAACTACAACCTCATTGATTGAAAACTATGTCTCATTCTCTTCCTCAACCTCTTGGGATACTAATTGCCGTTGACTTATTAGCAAGTGTGTAGTATCATCATCCACCTCATTTAACAGTAATTGCCATTCCCCACCGTCATCTTCTTGTGACTGTGGATTCTCAAGAGTTTGGGAATCAGGGCACAAGATCTGTCCCTCTTCAAGCATGCTTGGCTACAGGACAAATCAAGGAATGGCGCTCAAAAGAACTCCTCAGAATATCCGAGTGTGGGATCACTTGTTTGCCCAGACTCTCCATGGTGGGAGGAAAGAGGATGAGGGTGAGGATTGTGTTAAGCAGACTCTTGACTGGACTTGGTGGAAGACAGGATGGTGCTTAAGCGACTCAAAGCATTATCTGCTGCAATCCAACCGACCACCTGGTCGCACTGGTCTGACTTCAAGAGTTGTGTCCATGGATGTCACAGATATTTTTTGGATGCGCACACTTTGCACTGGAGATGTGGCACAGCTAATGTCACTGTCCGCAGTGGAAACCGTCTATGGAAAAAGTACACTGGATGTCACAGATATTTTTGGGATGCGCATACTTTACACTGGAGATGTAGCGCAGGTAATGTCACTGTCCGCAGTGGACACCATCTACGGAGAAAGTACACTGGATGTCACACATATTTTTTGGATGAACACACTTTACATTGGAGATGTGGCACAGCTAATGTCACTGTCCGCAGTGGACACTGTCTAAGGAAAAAGTACACTGTATGTCACAGATATTTTTAGGATGCACACACTTTACACAGGAGATGTGGCGCAGCTAATGTCGCTGTCTGCAGCAGCCTAACTATTGCACGCTATTTAGCGCAGGATGTTCTAAAAATAGATATTGCTGCCACACACAACAGTCCTTAAAAGGACTTTTGGGTCTGTAAAGTTTTAGCTATTTAGCGCAGTTTGCACTAAAAATATATATTGCTGCTGCCACACACAACAATAGTCCTTAACAGGACTTTTGGGTCTCTGAAAAGTTTTTCTAATACAATTATTCCTATATCACTCCCTACACTGTCTCTCCCTTTCTCAGCACAGCTCTCCCTGACTAAGACTGAGACGAACACGCGTCATCGGGTGCTATATACCAGCCAATCACTGTAATGCCAGTAATCAACATGGCTAAGGCATTACAATAAGGGCAGTACTTGCATGCACGTATATTTGCTGCGTTGCAGCCAAGAAATGTACAGGGAGGAGACTAAAGCTTTGCACTCAATCACATGCGGTATTCGGCCGAATACCACCATGTGCAGAGCATCGAGACGCACGAGCCGAGCATGCTTGATCAATACTACTCACGTGTTTTCCCCTGAGGTCCGGCTCGCTGCACAGGCTCCCAAAATAACTATGGGTTAATCTGAAGCACTAACAATTATGAGATTCTAAAACAAGTCAGGCAGGAGGAGAAGTGTCCACTGGGCGGCTTTCTTCTGGCTCCTCCATGATCTGATTGACAAGTTTCTCATATGTCAAAAGAAGAGACCTTTCTGTCACATTGAACTAGGCAGAGGGAAGTTGTGAATTAGGGTTGCATTCTCTCCATACTTGGTTTGTTTCCAAAGTGTTTCAGTTACATTTCTTTGTAATAAAGCAGCCTGTCATTATTTCATGCTACCGGTGATTAGGGTATCATGAACCTACAAACAAGTTCCTTTTAAAGACTCCACACAAAACGACGCAATAATCTACAGCGGAAGCAATTTTTTTTCTGTTCACGAGGGGCCAAGTGCACACACAGCATCTGTAGTTTTCATTTCTTGAGAAAAGTGTTTAATTCATGCCTGTTATACCTATAAAACAACATTCTTAATTCTCTGGAGTACAGCACTAACATGCAGATTTATTAATTATAGACATACGCTGGTAAATCGTGTCCCCAGAGGAAGCACAATTAATACAATCTGACATCTTTATAAGCCAACATTAAACTGCCCAAACTCAACAGCCGTCTGTGGATCAGAAGGAAAGCGGAGTAAGCAGGTGGTGGAGGCCTGGTAGCTTGCTTAAGTAGATTATAAAAGGGCTTCCTTAACAATACCTAAAGGAACAAAACTATAAAATACACGGATGTAAAATAGACACATTTGAACATTAAATCAGGCAGCCTACGGAATGAAAATAAATATAATATTTTCCTTAGAATGACATAGTTATATTATTGAGTACTTTGGATTATTAATCATTAGAGATGAGCGAATTTCAAAAGTTTTTGATTCTGCCTGACCTGGCTGCAGAGAGCCAGAACCAGTCTTGATTCCTGGCTGCGGAGAGCCTTTATAGTAGTGTTAGAACACTGTTGTAGTGAAACAATACTGTGAGTCAGTATGATATGCAGATGACAGGCGTTGCTCTTAGAATCACTGCACACTTCACTTATTTGGGCAGTTACGGGGCCAAAACTGACCAAATAACTTAAGTGTGAACTCAGCCTTACAGGTCAATGTTAGCATCAAGAAGAAGCGCACTCTTTTTACACCGTCAGCTGCTGATTCCACATAGATGTCTACAGAACCTGTTCTATGTAATGCTTATACAAGTAGAGCTCCCACGACAGAGTGGAGAGGGTATCAGCAGTAAGTTTGTGTTGACGTCACATATTATTTTGCCCTTCCTTTAATCCGGCAAAACAATAAACCCCAAAATACGGATCCTGAACGTGGAGCATCCGCCTTCGCTCGGTCAGCATTTGATTAGTAATCCATCAGTATTGCTAAAGCCATAAAACCAAGAGTGGATCCAAAACAGAGATGACACGTGAATGGAATATTTGCATGTCTTCTGTGTTTTGTACCCACTCCTGATCTTGACTACCAAATCATAGGCCAATTCTGATGCAAAATTGGGACCATGTCATGCAGGCCTTAAAGCGGTTACATAGACAGAATCTGTTGTGTTAGGGACCACTCATTAAGGCGACCTTGACATGGTGAGTGGCTTATTACGCTTTGGCCAAAATGTACACCAATGCCTTATTCAACATCCAGCATAAAGGCAGGGCAGAGTGCGATTGCATTTTGTGTTTTTGCGTTAGAATCTGTTGTGCATCTCATAAAAAGGGTCAAATAAATGATGATGTTAGCCAGGCTGAAAGACTGAAGGCTGAAGTGGCACAATGACAGTGTGGATGTGGCGGCAGCAGCAGCATCAGGAGGAGGCCACAGGGTGGCACAATGACAGTGTGGAGATGGCTGCAGCATCAGGAGGCCACAGAGTGTCGCAATAACAGAGAGTGGAGGTGGCTGCAGCAGCAGCATCAGGAGGAGGCCACAGAGTGGCACAATGACAGTGCGGAGGTGGCGGCAGCAGCATCAGGAGGAGGCCACAGGGTGGCGCAATGATTGTGTGTAGGAGGCAGAAGCTGCAGCATGAGGAGACCATAGAGTGGCGCAATGATAGAGTGTGGAAGTGGCAACAGCATCAGGAGGAGGTCACAGGGTGGCCCAATGACAGTGTGGAGGTGGCAGCAGCAGAATCAGGAGGCCAGAGAGTTGCAAGGTGACATAGTGTTGAAGTAGCAGCAGCATCAGGAGACAATATAGTGGCAAGTTGAAATAGTGTGGCGGTGGCAGCAGCATCAGGAGACCACAGAGTGGCAAAGTGACATAGTGTGGAGGTAGCAGCAGCATCAGGAGACCACAGAGTGACCCGGTGACAGAGTGGGGAGGTGGGTGGCAATACCAGTACCAGGTAAGGATGGTGGGTGAAAGAAGAAGCTCTTGACATTAGATGTGTGGCATCAGGTGGGTGACAGCATCAGAATAGTAGCTGAGGCAGGTATCCAGAAGAAACCGGTCTCTTTTGTCAAACTGTTGGTGTGGAACTATGGATGATCTAGTCTGATGCATCAGGCATTGGTGGGTGGAAATCCTGGCTTATTCACACCTGATTCATCTTGACAAAGGTCAGTCTCTCCACATTTTGGGTGGACAGGTGAGTTCATCTTGGGGTAACTATGGCCCCCGCCGCACCAAACACCGGCTCTGATGCCACACTACTGACCGGGCAGGACAGCTTTCCCAGGGCAAATTCTACCAGTTTCGGCCAAAGAGGAACATGAGCGCAGAGGGCCCCCCGGTCAGACCTGAGAGAGGGTGTAAAAGAGGCCCCCATTTTTGACAGGTAGCGAGAGTCCAACAAGTTGGGGAGCCAGAAGTCATCCCTCTGCCGAATGGTGACAATTCGGCTGTCACTACCAAAGCAAGTGAGCATGCATCGGGCTATTTGTGCAAGTGACTCGGAGGGACTCCCTGCCTCCATCTCCACTGCATACTAACACAATGTGTCTGGTCCTCTGCCTCATCTTCCTCATCGCCCTGTAGCTCCTCAGGCTGCTCCTGCTCCTCCTCCTCCTGTCACCTCTGTATAAAAACTATGAATTTTGCTGCACATTGCTTGTGCTCTAATTTCCTCCTCCTCCTCCAGTTCAGCCCCCACAAGTCTCATGCGGCCATGAGAACTAGGTGCCACATCTCCAGTTCCCAGACCAGCCAGATTTACCAGCATCTGTTCCAGGACATGAAGCAGTGGAATGATGTTGTTCATCCTGTAGTCCTGGCGACTGACAAATAATATGTCCTCCTCAAAGGACATGAGAAAACAGCAGGTGTCATGCATGAGCTGCTACTGGCTGACATCAAAGTTACTCAGGGGAGTACTCCTGTCCGCTTAAATCATCTAGAAATCAGTTATGGCCTTTCGCTGTTGGTATAGTCGGTCCAACATATGCAATTCCAACGGGTGGAAAAGTCGCATATGATCCTATGTTGTGCGATGCCGTTCTGCCACTGCAGCTCCAAGAGGGTGTTCTTTGCGGTGTACAAGTGGCTGAAGTGCATACCAAGCTTCCTGGGCATTTTTAGGATGTCTTACAGATGGGTGGAATAATTCAGGAACCGCTTGACAACCGGATTAAACATGTGTGCCATGCAGTGCAGGGCGCATGGTTCAGCCATCCTTGATGCAGCACCGACACCATATTCTTCCAGTTGTCGGTCATAATGGTTCCAATTATGAGTCGTCGCGGATAGAGATGGCGTTGAGATTCACCTGGCAGTCGTTTCGTGGCGAACTTTGCTCGTTCTCGGTTCCCCAAACAGACAAACATATGGCGATGTCCGCCGGTGCCATATTATTTTATATTGTGAAGAAATTTGACCCATGACACATCCATCAGGTGGTACAGGACAGCCAATTGAAACGTTTCAACACATGGACATACCCCTACCATATAAATAAACCTGATCTGGCCGCCATTTTACATTCAGTCTTTAGCCAGAGTAGGGAGATGTTGCTGTGTGGAGCAGGGGCAGACCTTTTCGGGACACCAAACGCTAGCTAATAGGGCCACAAAAGTCCTTTTAAGGACTGGAATAGGTGATCTATCGGTAGGTGTGACTTACTGAGGGTGTAATATACTTATAATATACTTTCTAACATAGAAAGTATATTATAGTGCATTTGCATTTTGCAGCAGTTATATGCGGTTCTGCTGCGATACTGCAGCTACACAGAGTGCCAAACGCTATTGGAACAAAATCATTTCTACTGCTGTGATATATCAGTTGCCCCCCCAAAAAAAAATCTGATTGAAGCAGGGGTTATATATCAATAATATACTTTCTATATAGTGCATTTAGGTAGTGCAGCATTTGTTTGCGGTTTTGCTGCGTTACCGCAGATACACAGTGACACCGGTATTGGAACAAATAATACCTTCTTCCACAAATACTGCACTTCTATAGGGACTTTTGTCACAGGGTCATTTTGAAAATGACAAGCAGAGGAAGAGTCAGGCCATTCAGCAGGCGTGGTAGGGTCGGGCAGGTGCACCAGGCCAGAACCTAAGTGGGAAGTTGCAGAAGGTGCATGCGATTACATCAAAGGACACACCAGAGTTGGTTGAGTGGCTCACTTAGCCTTCTGCTTCTGCTGTGTGCACCCCCAAAGATACCACCACCATCACCACATCCCCTCCGCTCGAGTCAGAGGAATTATTTTTACATACATTCCAAGACCTTACCGATGCACAACCATTCTTGGCATCGGATCAGGAAGAGGAGGTATCAACAGTCGCCACCCAGCAGTCTGATGACAGTACCCAGATCAGCCCGAAGAGAGTGGTCCCCGCTGTTTCTTCTACTCCGAGATATCTAATGTCAGTGGTGGTGAAGGTGCAGACGATGACGTATCGATGGACATCACTTGGGTGCCCACAAGAGAGGTAGAGGAGGGAAGTTCAGAGGAGAGACGCAGCAGCAGATAGGGAGGAGAAGGAGGAGAAGCAGGCAGAACTTTCAGTGCACAGAATGCAAAAAGCAGACTGCTAATGTATCTGGAATGAGCCATCCACCATGCATGGTGCACATCTGACGCTCCCAGGATGCCTACACATGGTTTTGCAGTAAGGGCTTTTTTAACATGTCCGCTGCTGATAATAATGTGTTGCCATCTGCAGCCTGTGCTGTCAACGCTTAGGTCGCAGTAAGCCCAACACTCACCTAGGGACGACTGCCTTAAGAAGGCACCTGGCCTCCCATCACCCAGCCCAGTGGGAGCAACACTGTCAGAACCCACAAAGCCACACTTCCGGCGCTCCACGCCCTGCCTCTTTTCCTTCCTGATTCTCCTCTCTCCTTCCATTTGTCCTCCACTCCACCTTCCACCGTGCTGTCGTTGTGTTCATCTGGCAAAAGGCTTCCGTGGCCCAAATGTTCGAGCGAAAAAAGATGATGACGCCGGATAACCCTCTTGCCCAACGGCTGACCACTGGCTTGTCGGAACATCTAGCCCGCCAACTACTGCCCTTTAAACTGGTAGAGTGGGAGGCCTTTGCAAAATTTATGGCCATTGGCACGCCGCAATGGAAGGTCCCCGGAGGGAAATATTTCTCCCAGAAGGGCATCCCAAAGCTATATGGCCACGTTCAGCGGCAAGTGAATGTATCTCTTGCACACAGTGTTGTTGCCAAGATATATCTGACCACAGACACGTGGTCTAGCAAGCACGAGCAGGGAAGGTACATAACCTTTGCTGGCCACTGGGTGAACCTTCTGACGGCCGTCAAGCATGCAACCTGTGGCACCCGTGTGGATTTGGTGTTACCTCCACGGATTGCATGCAGGCCTTCCTCTTCTTCTCCTCCTCCTACTCCATCCTCTTTCTCCTCCTTGGCTGACTCCTCCTTTTCCTCTGCTACTGCCTCTTCCGCTGCGCCCCCCCCAAGCTCCCCAGAACCTATTGAACGTGCCAGGTGAGACGTTGACATGCTGTGCTGCGGCTGTTGTGCCTGGAAGCCAAGAGCCACACTGGTCCTGCACTCATTTCAGCTTTGCAGTCACAGGCAGATCAGTGGCACCCCGCTCAATTTGACAGTTGGTAAATTGGTGTGCGACAACGGTGCCAATCTGCTGGGCGCGCGGAAACAGGGAAAAATGACACACATGCCGTGCATGGCACATGTCCTGAACTTAGTCGTGCAATGATTTGTTGCCAAATACCCCGGGGTCCAGGACATCTTGCGGCAGGCCAGGAAAATCTCTGGCCATTTTAGAAGATCTTACACGGCCATGAATCGCCTTGCTGATGTTTAGCGGCGACACCACCTGCCCGTCAGACGTCTGATTTGTGACTGCCAGACGCAATGGTACTCCACCTTGTATATGCTTGATAGACTGCTCCAGCAGAAATGTGCAGTTAACGACTACTTGTACGAACTCTGCGGCAAGACAGGTTCTGGGAGCTTGGTTTTATTTCAGCACACCAGTGGCTGCTCATGCACGACGCATGCAGACTTCTGCGGCCATTTGATGAGATCACAAACTGGTCAGTCGCAGCCAGGGCGCCATCAGGGACATTGTACCTTACGCCTTCTTTCTGGAGTGTGCATTGCGTTGTGTCATTGATCAAGCCGGGTCTACTCCATTTGAGACAAGTCAACACAAGTCTGAAGAGGAGTCAGAGGAGGATGGTGCCAGGGCAGAGGAGGAGCAAGAAGAGCATGCTTTAAACTTTTCTGGGATCCCTGGTGTTGTCCGTGGCTGGGGGAAGGAGACAGAGGACAACATTATCCTGGACGATGAGCAGGAGCCAGGCCAGTCCACCGCTTCCAGTTTAGTGCAATTGGGGGCCTTCATGCTCCAGTGTTTGAAGAGGGACCCCTGTATAAAAAACATAAAGGGCAAGGACCAGTACTGGGTGGCAAACACAAACTGGAATACATGTTACAGGCATCACAGAGGGCTGTCAGAATGCAGCACTACCAGGCTTTGCTTCAAGAAATGCTGCATTCTGCTTTTTCAGGCGCTGGCAGAGGAATTTCCACTCTAAGAGAAACAGTTGTGGGTACCAATCCAACAGCGCATGCAAGAAGAGGGAGGTTTGAAGATGTGTTGGTCACTTTAGATATGAGATTATTCTTGCAAGCAACCCATGGACAGCCGCCCTCCGGATCCAGCCACAGGGAATGCCTAGACCGACAGATATCCGACTACGTCAGGTTAACGGCTTATGTAGACGCTCTGAGAAGCGATGAACCCCTGGTCTACTGGGTATGCAGGCTTGACATGTGGCCAGAGATGGTACAATTTGCCATGCAAGTGTTGGTTTTCCCCTTGTTCAGTGTCCTGTCCGAAAGGACAATCAGCGCAGCAGGGGAATCGTTACTGATAAGTGCACTTGCGTAGCTCACGACAGTGTGGACCACCTCACATTTCTAAAAATGAATGAGGCATGGATCTTGGAGGAATTCAACACATCTGACGAGTCGACCACGTTTAATTGAATTTCCTCATGACCGCCCACAAATATCCGCCACCACCCAGAACAAATGATGGTCCCTGTCTTAGGTAAATACAGCGACATAAAAGGCCTTTTCTGTCCGTTGACTGCCTAATGTTTTGGGCCTTAGAGGAATTCAACACCTGTGATGACCATGTGTTTTAACTATTATCATTAGGTTTTTTTTCAAGAGGGGGGATTTTGTTAGCCATGTTTTTAATCCAATTTTATATCTTTAGTTCTTTTAAACATATGTATTTGACCTGTATTTGTATTGGCCTTCAGTAAAATTGATATCCATTTACCCTCTAATAGACCTCCAGCTGCATACTTACTTGTTCTTTTCAGTACGCTGAATGCATAACTTTTGTGGCCAGTTGTACACTGGCCTGCTGTCAAATTGATATCCAATGACCGTGTAATCTACCTCCAGCCACATACTTGCTTGTTCTTTTCTGTACGCTGAATGCATAATTTTTGGGGCGTACAGTCCACTGGCCTGTTGTAAAATTAATATCCAATGACCGTGTAATCTACCTCCAGCCATATACTCACTTATTCTTTTCTGTACGCTTAAAGCATAATTTTTGGGGCCTGTAGTCCTTTGGCCTGCTGTAAAATTGATATGCAATGGCCGTGTAATCTACCTCCAGCCACATACTCGGAGGAATTCAACACCAGTGATGACCACGTTTTATTGAATTTCAACTATTATCATTAGTGGTTTTTCAAGAGGGGGGATTTCGTTAGCCATGTTTTTAATCCAATTTTATATTTTTAGTTCTTTTAAACATACAGTACAGACCAAAAGTTTGGACACACCTTCTCATTCAAAGAGTTTTCTTTATTTTCATGACTGAAAATTGTAGAATCACACTGAAGGCATTAGAATCACATAATATACATTATTCCACATGTGTTAATTCATAGTTTTGATGCCTTCAGTGTGAAGGCATCAAAACTATGTGGAACAACTGAAACAACTGAAAATATGTCATATTCTAGGTTCTTCAAAGTAGCCACCTTTTGCTTTGATTACTGCTTTGCACACTGTTGGCATTCTCTAGATGAGCTTCAAGAGGTACCTGAAATGGTTTTCACTTCACAGGTGTGCCCTCTCAGGTTTAATAAGTGGGATTTCTTGCCTTATAAATGGGGTTGGGACCATCAGTTGCGTTGTGGAGAAGTCAGGTGGATACACAGCTTATAGTCCTACTGAATAGACTGTTAGAATTTGTATTATGGCAAGAAAAAAAGCAGCTAAGTAATGAAAAACGAGTAGCCATCATTACTTTAAGAAATGAAGGTCCCCAAGTGCAGTCACAAAAACCATCAAGCGCTACAAAGCGCTACAAAGAAACTGGCTCACGTGCGGACAGCCCCAGGAAAGGAAGACCAAGAGTCACCTCTGCTGCGGAGGATAAGTTCATCTGAGTCACCAGCCTCAAAAATCGCAGGTTAACAGCAGCTCAGATTAGAGACCAGGTCAATGCCACACAGAGTTCTAGCAGCGACACATCTCTAGAACAACTGTTAAGAAGAGACTGTGTGAATCAGGCCTTCATGGTAGAATATCTGTTAGGAAACCACTGCTAAGGACAGGCAACAAGCAGAAGAGACTTGTTTGGGCTAAAGAACACAAGGAATGGACATTCGACCAGTGGAAATCTGTGCTTTGGTCTGATGAGTCCAGATTTGAGATCTTTGGTTGCAACCACCGTGTCTTTGTGCGACGCAGAAAAGGTGAACGGATGGACTCTACATGCCTGGTTCCCACCGTGAAGCATGGAGGAGGAGGTGTGATGGTGTGGGTGTGCTTTGCTGGTGACACTGTTGGGGATTTATTAAAAATTGAAGGCATACTGAACCAGCATAGCTACCGCAGCATCTTGCAGCGGCATGCTATTCCATCCGGTTTGCATTTAGTTGGACCATCATTTATTTTTCAACAGGACAATGACCCCAAACACACCTCCAGGCTGTGTAAGGGCTATTTGACCATGAAGGAGAGTGATGGGGTGCTGCGCCAGATGACCTGGCCTCCACAGTCACCGAACCTGAACCCAATCGAGATGGTTTGGGGTGAACTGGACCGCAGACTGAAGGCAAAAGGGCCAACAAGTGCTAAGCATCTCTGGGAACTCCTTCAAGACTGTTGGAAGACCATTTCAGGTGACTACCTCTTGAAGCTCATCAAGAGAATGCCAAGAGTGTGCAAAGCAGTAATCAAAGCAAAAGGTGGCTACTTTGAAGAACCTAGAATATGACATTTTCAGTTGTTTCACACTTTTTTATGTATATAATTCCACATGTGTTAATTCATAGTTTTGATGCCTTCAGTGTGAATCTACAATTTTCATAGTCATGAAAATAAAGAAAACTCTTTGAATGAGAAGGTGTGTCCAAACTTTTGGTCTGTACTGTATATAATATATATTATGTAACAATAAAGTATTTTTCTTAATTGGTTGTTTATGAGCTCAAGTTTTTCTAGTCTTTATCTCGTTTAGTAGCAGATTTTCTGTGGTATATTAGGTAGTTTAAAATAAACTACTGTTAGTATTTTATTATTGTGTTTGCCTACATGTATTTCTACCTACAGTGACTCCACATTTTCATGTCCCTCACTTATATCTTCTCGGACTGTGGGCTTTAGACAGGACTTTACATAAAGGCAAACCCCGCTCCATTTTATTGTAATCCATTCTAAACAGACTTTAACCCTGTATGTTAACCACCCAGTCATAGCTATCATCCAGCCATGTCTCAGTTATTCCCACTATGTCATAGTCCTCCTCACACATCACTAATTCCAGTTCCCCAGTTTTATTAGTCAGGCTTCTGGCATTAGTATACATACAATTAAGAGATTTATGTATATTTTTTACCCTACATCTTTCCTTCTGAACTGTTCTATTCTCTCCTTCCATTCCTCCCCCAGTCATATCCCATAAATCTACAGTATATATCCCAGTACAGTATATATTGATTTACTTAAGTGCCTCAAGATCATACTGTAGTATCACGAAGTCATACAATGACCAAGATTCTTGTGGTACCGAATGTTTCTGTATCAGAAGGTTATAATGTTCAACACATTTTAGGTTACTATCCAATTAGATAATATTTAGAAAGTCTGACATTTATTGCATAAAATTCTATGAAATGTAGTATATGGTTGTTTTTTGGGGATTAAAATAAGCATCCCTTTGACAGCATGAATGCATTGATTTTGAGAGTCTATGCCTATTACATTATAACACATAAGACATTCCTATAAGAGCAATCTCATTGAGCAACAACCAGCTAAAACATTAGGCACAGCAAGACTGTGCCTTGAGGCAGCAGATGCTGGTAGATGTATCATTCTCTGACGTACTGTATCTTAGAACTTTTTTTCCCCCCTTCAATCTAAAAAAATGCATACTTATTTTAGCCTGAGAGGATTTGACTGCAATAATGAATCTGTGGTTACTTCTGTGATGGATTGATAATGGTGCATATTGCTCTGTTTAAATGCCGATTTTTATGAATGACATAAGGCTTGAGGCGCTACAGATCATTGAGGTAATTTATCATCCCCCTACATCAGTTTTCTGGTGTTAAAAGTCACAAACCTATTGTGTTCTCACCCAACATCAAAATCAGAGACTGGACTTGCAGTACATGTGGGAAACCGAGATCCTCTGTGTCTCCAATAGGAATATAAAATATAAAAAAAAAAACATGTGTAACAAATGCTGGTAAGGGTGGAGAAGGAGTGGGGCCAGAAATGCCAGCATATTTAACTTATTTGACACCAGTTTTCTGGGGAAAAAGAAGACTAATTTAGCTTTGAGTCTAGATACACAGACTGCACCTTATTTATGAAGCGGGATGTGCCTTGTCATAAATTATTTGTATTCTCCAGCAGTGTAGGGCATATCATAGATGGGTGTAAAACTTCCTTCTATGGTAGATTTCCCCCCATGTTTCTACACATTTCAGTAATATAACAAGAGCCTTGCATGGCTTTTAAGGTGGTTTACCCGGGGAATATTTAAAAATAGGGAGGCATATTGGGTGGCTCACTTGTGGAAACACCATAAAGAAGGTCCTGCTTACAGGCAATGTCCAACTGCAATGTTTTTATTTTTTTATTTTTTGAAAAACAAAAAAGCAGGAAAGAAGCCTTGAGAGTGTTGCCTATCTTTTTCCCAAAAAATTATGTGTGGAACCACTGTTATGTGAACTGAAGGCTAGTTCACATGGCAGACTTTGCCTTTGTCAAAATCTACCATGTAGTCCACTGTAGAATCTCCCCTGGTTACTCCCATGGTTTCTCAAGTTTAAGGCAGCAGACCAAGTTATTGTTTAAACCCATTGAATAAAGATAAACCCAGAGCGGACATCTAACATGGTTTCCAGCAGTGTCTGTCTGTAATCCGCTCCAAGAAGGGACATACAGCACCCTTCCCTGGCATGGTCTAGTAATATAAAAGGCAACTGCATGAATAGTACCAAGCCTACCATTGAAAATACGGAATGCATGCCAAAGTACGTGAGCAAAGCCTCTGTGTGAACTATCCAAAAGACATACTGGCACATCCACAAGATATGGCTGAAATCTGAGACCCTACCAATTTGGAGAACTGTGACCCCCTTCTTATAGATCAAATCAAAGAGGAACAATAAGTTTCACGGGTTGTCCAAGAAAATCCAATTATCGGCCAAGCCTTAAAATTGGTCATGGTATACTCAGTCATTCCCTGTGGCACTGGTCTTCTGAATATCCCATAATTTTATTTTAGTTTAAACAATTGTAGGGCTTACCAAGATTTTTAATTATATTGGACAACCCATTTAACTGATCCTGCCCAGTGTATATAGCACAAAATAAAAGTGATAGGAAAGTGTAAATAATTAAGAGTTGTCCATGGCAAGTTTGAAGGATTAAAAAATACAAAAAATAAAATAAAAAAACTTAACCCTTTTATATCCAGTTTGGTATTATATATGTGCCTGACAGGACTTGACACTTACAGTTGCAAGAAAAAGTATGTGAACCCTTTGGAATGATATGGATTTCTGCACAAATTGGTCATAAAATGTGATCTGATCTTCATCTAAGTCAAAACAATAGACAATCACAGTCTGCTTAAACTAATAACACACAAATAATTAAATATTGCCATGTTTTTATTGAACACACCATGTAAACATTCACAGTGCAGGTGGAAAAAGTATGTGATCCCCTAGACTAATGACATCTCCAAGAGGTAATTGGAGTGAGGTGTCAGCCAAGTGGAGTCCAATCAATGAGATGAGTTTGGAGGTGTTGGTTACAGCTGCCCTGCCCTATAAAAAACACACTACTTTGGATCTATAGCATTCCTTATAAAACATAGTGCATTTTCTCAATATAACATTTTCTATGCTCTTTCCTATAGAAAAAAAAAAATATCTCCATAGAAAAAGACACAATTTTTTTTTATGAATTTCATGAGGCTTTTTACAAACCAGAGCAAAAACACCACTAAAAATGTCCATGGTGAGAAGCCTAAAGTAATCTGCAAGGATTTTTAAGGATGAGGTTTAACTTATCTACAGGACCTCGGAAAGATATCATTCAGTACTCCTCCAACAATCTTCAGCCATCAGCCAGTGTGCAAAATAAAGGAACATGTCCTTGTTTAGAGGGGTGCAAGGGATCTTGTTTCTGGTGGTTGTGTTTGCATTTTGCCACCTTTTGCTGTATTGTTTTAGCTATCCCAAAGAGTTACATGTTAGCAAATGTTCACTATGATTATGTGTAATGCTCATTCTGTACTTGTCCTTGCATCCTTCTCTTCACAACAAACACTAATTTTTCAACTGCAGAGATGCACAGCCAAGAAGTACTTTGGCAGTTTTCTGTTATCATTTAAGAGATTTATTGAGTGGAACTTCTTTAATGTAGCTCTCAAAGCTCAGAGCTTAAGTGCCAAGCTGTATTGTATTTGCACAATCAGCCTATAATAAATGCTTGCCTATTGTCTTGTGTTTTTGGCTCCTGCTGAGTTTTCTGATGAGAAAGGAAATCCTCCATTTATCTGCACTTCATGTTCAGCCCTGGCAGTTCTGGCTGAAATTTCCACGCACTGTCAGTGAAGAGACTGCAGAGAGCCACATCGGACCAAATAAAAGTAATATTCTCTAGCCTTTCACAAATGTGACTTAAAATCAAATTTTTTTTTACTTTCTCAGTTAATCATAACTTAACAGACACATGACAAATCTCACTGTACTAAATGAATATTCACCTTTTTTCATCCCTGTTTCTTTGTGCACTATACTCTGGTACTCCTGTTGCTGACTTTGTTTTATTGGCTGCAGAAGTGGCCTCAGCTATGCACGAGCATCTCTGCTAAAGCCAGTGTTTGGCTGCAGCGGTGACTTGGGTGCACAAAATGTGAAACAAATAGTATGTAGAGCAGCATTTCTATACCTTCCAGACTTCTTCACACATAAAACAGCCAATCCAAAGCACCAGATTCATGGCGCTTCACAGATGAATATTCAAAATGGAAGATAATGGCAGCATTTTCATCCAAAGATCCTTTATTTAGAAATTAGTCTATAAAAACATGTACAAAAATGTGCATAAAAAGCAGCAACGTTTCGACTCACACAGTATGAAGTGTTATCCTAGAATATTTATAGGACATCTAATACCACCCAAATAATGAGCAAACCATTGTTAATTCATATATTTCCATTGCCCAACCCAGGCTTGAAAAACCACCAATGTACAAAGACCACAGTGTATTACTTAATATAATTAACATATTACTTATTACCATCAGGGGGGTATTCAGCGTTGGGCTCCTCACCTCATGCATCCTCCATCAAATTGGCGTCTCATTATGTCCAATGTGCATGCGCGAAAAAGAACGCGCGGTGTAACTATATCCAATGCGCATGCACAGTTTTTTTTTTTTTACAGTGTTCATCTGAGGGGTTAGGTCATGTGGTATTTTTATAGAGCAGGTTGTTGCGGACGCGGAAATACCTAATATGCATACTTTTTTCTTTTTTTTTTTTACATTTAACACAATAAAAGCATTTTTAAAACAAGAACAAATCATGTTTTAGTGTCTCTATAATCTGAGCCATAGTTTTTTTTATTTTTTGGGCGATTGTCCTATGTAGGGGATAATTTTTTGCGGGATGAGGTGACGGTTATATTGGTTTCATTTTTGAGGGCATACGCCTTTTTGATCGCTTGGTGTTGCACTTTTTGTAGTGTAAGGTGATAAAAATGTTTTTTTTTTTATAAAGTTTTTATTTTTTATTGTGTCTATCGGACGGGGTGGATCATGTGATATATTTATATAGCCGGTCGTTACGGACGCGGTGATACCTAATATATGCGTTTTTTTCAATTTTTGTCTATTTTTTTATAATAAAATCAGGGGAAAGGGGCTTTTTTTAATTTTGTTTTTACTTGAAACTATTTTTTTTTATTTTAACACTTTATTTTATTTTTTAAACTTTACTTCTGTCCCACTCTGGGACTTCAACTTTTGGAGGTATGATCCCCTCTGCAATGCATGACAACACATCTGTATTGCAAATGCATTGCCTGTTAGTGCATGACAGTGAGTCATACACTAAAAGGTTGCCTAGGAGACCCAGCCTGAGGCTGGATCTCCTCGGCACCCGTAGAAGGCAGGTTCCAATGCCGTGCAAGGCATTGGGCAGCCTCTGCACTGCATAGGGCTGCCTTCTGACACATCGAGTCCCCGCCACAGCAGAGCGGGACTCGATGCGCTCACTTACCCGCCGGAAACAACTTCTATGTCGCTGTCAGCGCGGACCGCTGCATAAAAGGGGTTAACCCGCCGGCATCGCTGTAAGCGATGTCGGTGCATACAGCAGGGGCCCGGTTACCAGGGACTGCCGAACCCCTACAGTGATCGGGCGTGCACCGCTCCTGTGCCCGCCCAATCAGCCCACCGTGCATGTACAGCGGAATGCATTCTGGCAATGCATCCCCGTCATACAGGCATGGCGTTTTGCGTTAAAGGGAACCTGTCACCCAAAAATCGCCTATTAAGCTGTTTACAGTACCTTATAGTGCTGTATAGTCGTTTCCTGATGCACTTTTTGTTAGTTTTGCAGCATGTATGCTCAGTCAGAAATCGATGTTATATTCAGCTGCTGCCCCGTGCTTCAAGTCAGGCTTGAAGTCACGGGGGCAGCGGCCTCGGCGTCTTACATGGCCCTCTCCCCGCCCCCTGCCTCTGTGACTGACAGCCGAAATCCGATTCCGGGACCGCGCTCAACGGCCGCATGCGCAGTAAAGGGCGGCAGGAGCGCGGTCCCGGCTGCCGCGCGTACTACGCGCCGTCTTACTTTCGCCGCACTGCGCATGCGCCCGACATCCTGTATCAAACGCGCCCGCGCCCGGCATCTGGGCGCGGGCGCGTTTGATACAGGATGTCGGGCGCATGCGCAGTGCGGCGAAAGTAAGACGGCGCGTAGTACGCGCGGCAGCCGGGACCTGCGCTCCTGCCGCCCTTTACTGCGCATGCGGCCGTTGAGCGCGGTCCCGGAATCGGATTTCGGCTGTCAGTCACAGAGGCAGGGGGCGGGGAGAGGGCCATGTAAGACGCCGAGGCCGCTGCCCCCGTGACTTCAAGCCTGACTTGAAGCACGGGGCAGCAGCTGAATATAACATCGATTTCTGACTGAGCATACATGCTGCAAAACTAACAAAAAGTGCATCAGGAAACGACTATACAGCACTATAAGGTACTGTAAACAGCTTAATAGGCGATTTTTGGGTGACAGGTTCCCTTTAAGGGGTTAAACTGCAAGGGCATTGAATCATGTATATCACATCCTTAGACCTACAAGTATAATATCCATTGATCTAATATCTACGGCCTGTATAGGGGTGAACAAAGGTATCCCCTTTAATCATATTCCCACAATTATAACCCAAACAAGGGAAATTACCTTTCTTCCGTGCGGCTAGGTATTGTTGGCGATCAACCCGTACACCCCCATCATCCGTTTTGACCAACATATCCCTCAGATTTGCCTTATTTTTGTAGGCCATCAAAGGAGGTACGTCAAATTCCTTAATCTGGGGTAATCCTTTGTATAGGATCTGCCTCTCTTTCTTTAATATACTGGCAATTTTCCCACTATGGCTTCCAAATGTGGACACTTCCGATGTTTTGTAATGTACAGTAGATTCTAATGTAGTTTCTCTCTCTACTGTCAAAATTTATTCTGTGTTCTCTGCAATAATTTATGGGGATAACCCCTATTAGAAAATGTCTTACACATCTCATTTATTCTTAAGCCAAACTTCACTTCATCAGACATCACCCTACGCACCCTGAGCAATTGACTCCATGGGAGTGACTATCATTTTGCGGGGATGATTACTATCAAATCTCAACAGATTATTTCTATCTGTAGGTTTTTGATATAAATCAGTCTTCAATTGGCCATCCTCTACAGATATCCTGACATCCAAAAACTGCAATTCTTTCTCTGAAGAGATGACGCGAATATGCGCGCGCGCATGCGCAGTTCGCGCCGGCATTTCGCACAGGAGTATTTTGTCAGCAACCTGCCAGCCGTGATCATTGGCTGGCAGGTTGCTGATTTTTAAAAAATCCAATCAAAGTGCCAGATAGCAGATCATATTTGTAAATATGATCTGTTATATGGCTGCCTGCTCCTCTGCTGGTTCTTTTCGTCGGTTGGATCCAGCAGAGGAGCAGGCTTCACAGTGAGTACACCAAACATCACACTTTAGCCCCAGATCACCCCCCCTGCACCCCAATTAACCCTTTAATCACCCCTTTGATCGCCCCTGTCAATCACAAGTGAAAAGAAAAAAAGTGATCAGTGCAATCTGTCACTTTTTTTTTTCCACTGGTATTGACCGTTAGGTTTCAGTATAGTTTAGGCCCCTTGGTTAGGTAGTTTAGGGATCGGTTAGCGCCCAGCCCACCGCACCGCAGTCCGTTATTCGCTGATTAGCGTATCGCTAATCAGCATTTGTACTTTTATAGTATCTGGAAGTGATCAAAACTGATCACGGTCAGATCTATAATAGTACTAGTGTCACTTTAGTTCTCCCTCCACCCAAAACGCAGTGTTTGCCCGATCAGGCCTGATCGCTCGCCCACACATGCGTTCGCCCACACCCGCCCCACCGCAGTGACAAAAAAAAATTTTTTTTTTGATCGCTGCACATTCAATTTACACGCACTGCGGCGATAAAAAAATCAGTTTTGATATTTTTTATCAACCGCAGCGGCCTCCGGTACTTCGCTAGGCTCCCCTTTGTAAGACAGGCTTGCTTTTTTTTTCTTGGGTAGTCTCAGGGAATACCCCTAAATTTAGTTGCCCACATGTCTAACAGGGGGTATTCTTCTGAAGAGGCCTACAGGCTTCTGACCCAGTCGGATGAGGAGTGGGAACCCTCATCTGATGAATCCAGCGGGTCAGAATACGAACCTGTAGAAAGCAGTGGCTCTCTGACCCAAAGTTCGGACGAGGAGGCTGAGGTCCCTGATAGAACCAGGCGTACCCGGCCCCGTGTCGCTAGACCGCAGGTTGCGCAGGATCCGCTTCAAGAGCAGCAGAGTGGGGCTGGTGCTGTCGGATTACGTGGTGAGGCATACACCAGCAGCCCAGCCCTTCCTGGACCTAGTACCAGCACTGCCGTACAACCTGGTGAAGTAGCGAGCACCAGAAGGGCAGTTGAAGCTGGTACGGTGGCACGTGCAGTAGTGACCCCGTCGCAGCCACCGCAAAGACGTGCCCGTAGAGCCCCTAGAATCCCAGAGGTGCTGGCAAACCCTGATTGGCAGTCCCCAACTTCAGCCGCACCTGTAGTTTTCCCTTTCACCGCCCAGTCTGGAGTTCGGGTTGAGACAGCTCAGATCGGTTCGGCCCTGGGATTTTTTGAGCTGTTCTTGACTGCGGAGCTTTTAGACTTAGTTGTGGCAGAAACAAATCGGTATGCCACACAATTTATAACCGCTAACCCGGGAAGCTATTATGCCCAGCCTTTCCGGTGGAAACCAGTCCAAGTTTCCGAAATTAAAACTTTTCTGGGCCTCCTCCTCAACATGGGCCTGACAAAAAAGCATGAATTGCGGTCATATTGGTCCACGAACCCGATTCATCACATGCCCATGTTCTTTGCTGCTATGTCCAGGACACGATTTGAGGTCATCCTGCATTTCCTGCACTTTAGTGACAACACCGCCTCCCGTCCCAGGGGCCACCCTGCTTTTGACCGGCTCCACAAAATTCGGCCCCTCATAGACCATTTCAACCTGAAATTTGCAGATATTTATACCCCAGAGCAAAACATCTGCATAGACGAGTCCCTAATACATTTTACCGGGCGCCTTGGCTTCAAACAATACATCCCAAGCAAGCGCACCCGGTATGGGGTCAAATTGTATAAGCTCTGTGAAAGGGCCACAGGCTATACCCACAAATTTCGGGTCTATGAGGGAAAAGATCAGACCCTGGAGCCGGTCGGTTCGCCTGACTACCTGGGGAGCAGTGGGAAGACAGTTTGGGACTTGGTGTCACCCTTATTCGGCAAGGGGTACCATCTTTATGTGGACAATTTTTACACAAGTGTGGCCCTCTTTAGGCATTTGTTTCTAGAACGGATTGGCGCCTGTGGTACCGCGCGAACTAGTCGCGCGGGCTTCCCCCAACGGCTCGTTAGCACCCATCTTGCAAGGGGGCAGAGGGCCGCACTGTGTAACGAACTGCTCGCGGTGAAATGGAGAGACAAGCGTGACGTTTACATGCTCTCCTCCATTCACGCAGACACGACAATACAAATTGAGCGAGCAACCCGTGTCATTGAAAAGCCCCTCTCAGTCCACGACTATAACCTCCACATGGGAGGGGTGGACTTCAATGACCAGATGTTGTCTCCGTATTTAGTTTCCCGACGCACCAGACGCTGGTATAAGAAGGTGTCTGTATATTTAATTAAATTGGCTCTGTACAATAGTTTTGTTCTCTACAGTAAGGCTGGGAGAACTGGATCCTTCCTCAAATTTCAGGAAGAGATCATCGAGAACCTCCTGTACCCAGGAGGTTCCGTGGCCCCATCCACCAGTGTAGTTAGCCGTCTACATGAGCGACATTTCCCCAATGTCGTTCCTGGTACCTCAACCCAACCGTCACCCCGAAAAAGATGTTGTGTCTGTAGCAGGAGTGGAATTAGGCGTGACACCCGCTATTTCTGTCCTGACTGTCCCGACCACCCTGCCCTATACTTTGGAGAGTGTTTCCGGAAGTACCACTCACAGGTACACTATTAGCATAGGGATCATCTCACCAGGATAGGCACACAGGGCTATTAGGGCCCATTCACTCACTGCTGCTGCAAACGTCTCCTTTCACATGGGACAAAGTGCATAACGCACTTCGCCACATCTTTGGGCGATTTGCGCTTTGCACATTGACCCATGGGGAAGGAGAGGTTTGTTCTATAAAGGTAAAAAAAAACAAAAAAAAAAAACAAAAAAAAAAACACACAACACACCAGTAAGCAAACACGTTAATGTTCAGTTCAAAAAGTTAAAGTTACATGTTCTGTTGCAAAGTTAATAAAATTATTGCGTTGCGGCCTGTTTTTTTTTTTTTTTTTTGTCTTTTTACCTTCCAGGTGGACCAACCGATCTACTAGCTGCAGCACCGATGTGCATTCTGACAGAAGCATTGCGCTGCTGTCAGATTACACGCAAGTCGGTGTATGCGGCGCTGCAAGACGGGATTTTCTCCTCTGCAGTGACAGATACGTTTGCCAAGGCATACGAGCTGAGGAGGAGGCGGCGTTCCTATGCTTTGGCAAACACTTTGTATATATATATAAAAAAATAAATAAATAAAAAAATTTTAAAAAAAAATCCCGGCAATGATTTATTCATCCACATCGATTGATGCGAATGGAGAAATCTGGTTTGCCAGGGCATACGAGCTAAGTGGGTATGGATGTAGGGCGGAGCTCCTATGTCCTGGCAGACGCCTTTCCCCTCCATTTTTTTTTTTTGGGCAGAGATTTTTTCATCCACATTGATCAATGCGAATGAAGAAATCTGTGCCGTTCATTTTTTTTCTTTCAGCCCACAGGCTGAACGGAAAAAAAAATCTCATTACCTGTATGCTCAATATAAGGAGAATAGCAGAAACTCCTAATGCTGGCCATACATGTAATGATTGCGGAGACCCTCAAATGCCAGGGCAGTACAAACACCCCACAACTGACCCCATTTTGGAAAGAAGACACCCCAAGGTATTTGCTGAGGGGCATATTGAGTCCATGAAAGATTGAAATTTTTGTCCTAAGTTAGCGGAAAGTGAGACTTTGTGAGAAAAAACAAAAAACAAAAAAAAAATAAAAAAAAATAAATCAATTTCCGCTAACTTTTGCGGAAAAAAAAAATTTTCTATGAATTTGCCAGGCCCCTCATTGGATACCTTGGGGTGTCTTATTTCCAAAGTGGGGTCACATGTGGGGTATTTATACTGCCCTGGCTTTTTAGGGGCCCTAAAGCGTGAGAAGAAGTCTGGGATACAAATGTCTAAAAATGCCCTCCTAAAAGGAATTTGGGCCCCTTTGCGCATCTAGGCTGCAAAAAAGTGTGACACATCTGGTATCGCCGTACTCAGGAGAAGTTGGGGAATGTGTTTTGGGGTGTCATTTTACATATACCCATGCTGGGTGAGATAAATATCTTGGTCAAATGCCAACTTTGTATAAAAAAAATTGGAAAAGTTGTCTTTTGCCAAGATATTTCTCTCACCCAGCATGGGTATATGTAAAATGGCACCCCAAAACACATTCCCCAACTTCTCCTGAGTACGGCGATACCAGATGTGTGACACTTTTTTGCTGCCAAGGTGGGCAAAGGGGCACATATTCCAAAGTGCACCTTTCGGATTTTGCAGGCCATTTTTTTACACATTTTGATTGCAAAGTACTTCTCACACATATGGGCCCCTAAATTGCCAGGGCAGTATAACTACGCCACAAGTGACCCCATTTTGGAAAGAAGACACCCCAAGGTATTCCGTGAGGGGCATGGCGAGTTCCTAGAATTTTTTATTTTTTGTCGCAAGTTAGTGGAATATGAGACTTTGTAAGGAAAAAAGAGAAAAAAAAGAAAATCATCATTTTCCGCTAACTTGTGACAAAAAAAATAAAATTCTAGGAACTCGCAGTGCCCCTCACGGAATACCTTGGGGTGTCTTCTTTCCAAAATGGGGTCACTTGTGGCATAGTTATACTGCCCTGGCAATTTAGGGGCCCATATGTGTGAGAAGTACCTTGCAATCAAAATGTGTTAAAAAATGGCCTGCAAAATCCGAAAGGTGCACTTTGGAATATGTGCCCCTTTGCCCACCTTGGCTGCAATAAAGTGTCACACATGTGGTATCGCCGTACTTAGGAGAAGTTGGGGAATGTGTTTTGGGGTGTCATTTTACATATACCCATGCTGGGTGAGAAAAATATCTTGGTCAAATGCCAACTTTGTATAAAAAAAAAAATGGGAAAAGTTGTCTTTTGCCAAGATATTTCTCTCACCCAGCATAGGTATATGTAAAATGACACCCCAAAACACATTCCTCAACTTCTCCTGAGTACGGCGATACCAGATGTGTGACACTTTTTTGCTGCCAAGGTGGGCAAAGGGGCACATATTCCAAAGTGCACCTTTCGGATTTCACCGGTCATTTTTTACACATTTTGATTGCAAAGTTCTTCTCACACATATGGGCCCCTAAATTGCCAGGGCAGTATAACTACCCCACAAGTGACCCCATTTTGGAAAGAAGACACCCCAAGGTATTCTGTGAGGGGCATGGTGAGTTCTTAGAATTTTTTATTTTTTGTCGCAAGTTAGTGGAATATGAGACTTTGTAAGAAAAAAAAATAAAAATAAAATCATCATAATTTTCCGCTAACTTGTGACAAAAAATAAAAAGTTCTATGAACTCACTATGCCCATCAGCGAATACCTTAGGGTGTCTACTTTCCGAAATGGGGTCATTTGTGGGGGTTTTCTACTGTCTGGGCATTGTAGAACCTCAGGAATCATGACAGGTGCTCAGAAAATCAGAGCTGTTTCAAAAAGCGGAAATTCACATTTTTGTACCATAGTTTGTAAACGCTATAACTTACCCAAACCATTTTTTTTTTTGCCCAAACATTTTTTTTTTATCAAAGACATGTAGAACAATAAATTTGGCGAAAAATTTATATATGGATGTCGTTTTTTTTGCAAAATTTTACAGCTGAAAGTGAAAAATGTCATTTTTTTGCAAAAAAATCGTTACATTTTGATTAATAACAAAAAAAGTAAAAATGTCAGCAGCAATAAAATACCACCAAATGAAAGCTCCATTAGTGAGAAGAAAAGGAGGTAAAATTCATTTGGGTGGTAAGTTGCATGACCGAGCGATAAACGGTGAAAGGAGTGTAGTGCCGAAGTGTAAAAAGTGCTCTGGTCATGAAGGGGGTTTCACCTAGCGGGGCTGAAGTGGTTAAGCAGCTTAAAGGAGTTGTTCATGTTTTCATAACTCGGACAACTCCTTAAAGTTATCACCACAAAAGTCATAAATATCTCTAGGCATTTCTATTTTTCTGGTTATACCTTAGTTGCTCAGAAAATTTTTATGCAGTTTCAGTTGAATTCAGAATATTAAAAAGACATGCAGTGAAAATGGAGACATAAGGGAACAGTCATACAGGGCACAAATTGTGTAACCAAGTGCTTGTAATCAGTTCTAAATAGTTTTTATGACTCATGCAAACAACTGTATGTCTTTTGTGGTTCACAAAAAACGGATCCGGAAAAAATACGGATGACGTCCATGTGCATTCCGTATTTCAAGGAACGGAACAGCTGGCCCCTAAAAAGAACAGTACTATCCTTGCCCGTAACGCGGACAATAATAGGACATGTTCTGTTTTTTTGGGGAACAGAAATACAGAAACGGAATGCACACGGAGTAACTTCAATTTTTTTGGCGGACCTATTAAAATGAATGGTTCCGCATACAGTCCGCAAAAAAAACCAGGACGGACACGGAAAGAAAATATGTTGTGCAGGAGCTCTTAGTGATAGTTTTAGGTGCCTTTGTGGGAGCACACCACACTGACCTAGATGCCACACGCAGTGTCTCTCCACACACGCCACATGCTTCCCCCCCAGCGCTCTCATGCTGTTCCACTGGGGCTGCCTCCTCCTCCTCTTCAGCTCCTTACCTCCCTGCCAGATCACATATGGCAGGTTCACACTCCTATCCAGTATCTACTTTACAGCCTCTGCCTCTGCCTTATCTATCATGTATTACTATTCATACCCTGCATCTTGTACACTGTAGCTCTCTATATGCAACCTTTGCTTTACCCATATTCACTTCAGACTCATATACACATACAGTAGATACAGGCTGTGAGCTGAATTTCCTCTGTCTATGGATCCTTTTCTATAAACTAACATACATATTCCATGTGCCAATTAAAAAATAAATAAATTAACTCTGAGTGTGCAGTGGTATCTCATTCACTATTGGACTTTGGATTATTTCCACTTTACTTAGCACCTCATTCTTCTTGGACACCTAGTGCAGCCCAACAATGTTACTCTGTATGGTATTGGGTTGGCCCTTTTCCTCCATTCTTTTGTCACTTCACAAATGTTGTAGTTCCTCATGTGTGTTCAAACAAGGTAAGGGAGAATTGGCTCTCCTGTCTTCACGGATCAACGTAGACCAATCCAAGCATAGAAGAGCGAGAGTTCACTTATATAGTTAAAACATGTTTTTTATTGATGCATATTAAAATCATGGTGTACACCACATGTTAGGAGATCAGCTCCACTTATCTGTTTCGGACTAGATCCTAAGTCATAGCATACACCTGTGTAACCTCAGAATGTTTCCAGTGCTACAAAAAGGAACTTAGTTTAAAACTGTATACCATGATTTGCATCAATAAATGCCAAGTTTTAAAGGGGGTCTGCAGTTTGTTTAAACTGATGATCTATCCTCTGGATAGATCATCAGCATCTAATCGGCGGGGGTCCGACACCCGGGACCCCCGCCGATCAGCTGTTTGAGAAGGCAGTAGCAGCGGCCTTCTCACTGTTTACCACAGGCCCAGTAGCATCACAATTTGTATCAACTGGCCTGGGCGCGGCTAAGCTTTATTCACTTGAATGGAGCTTAGCCTTGCCCAGGCCAGTTGATACAAGTCGAGACATCCCTGGGCCTGCGGTAAACAGTGAGAAGGCTGCAGCGCTCCTAGAGCACAGCTACCTTCTCAAACTGCTGGTCGGCAGGGGTCCCGGGTGTCGGACGCCCCTGCCGATCAGATGCTGATGATCTATCCCAACTGCAAACTGCAGAACCCCTTTAACTGTATAAATGGATTCTCACTGCTGACATGTGTACAGAGGTGAGTAGGGCATCATGATGAAGCCAGAGTTGTAACTCCAATTACAATCATTAGATAAGCATTGAGGTCATAGTAGAAAAAGTCACAAGACCCCTTTTTTGCGATTTTTAAAATGCCAATGTGACAATATTTTGTCACACAGACATTTTTATGCCATCCTCAACATTAAGTAGCGAGGAGGTAGCAGAGTAATGGAGGGGGCTGGAATATCAGCCGTGGCAAATTTACACCTGGAAATAGCCGTAAAAAATGTTAGCGAAAAAACTACTCCACTCAGGGAGTGAAGTAGTTTTTTTACTCCAAGAGCATAGACTGCCATAGAATGCATCTATTTTACGACGAGGTGTGCACCTCGTGATGAATTAGGTGCATCATTTAGCGGCACAAGGAGGAATCAAAGACTGGTGCAAAAAGTCGGCCTTTGTAAATTACCCCCTCTAAGTTCGCTGGAACCTAGTGAGAAAAACTCTAATGCCAATATTTCATCCTCTTCTGTGTTTTGAACCTCCTCCTGGTTTTTAGTTACAAATACTGATAAAAATACTGATGCGGCATTTTGACGTGTGCTCTGTCGCATTTTTCACTCAATTGATTGTTCAAAATTCTGAGATCAGATGTTTTTTCAGAGTATTGGAAAGTGTACATGTGCCGCATTTTTATATAGTAGTGCTTTTTATCAAAATGCAACATGCTATGGGCAGAGAGATTGCTGCTAGCTTATGTTCCACTAGACATTTGGTAAAAACTGTAGAAAAAAATGCCAGCATATTGCATTAAAAATAATTATATATATATATATATATATATTGTAGGAGATCGCCTCTTATTCTAGGGTCATTCTCACAATGATCTTCATAACCACTGGGTTTCAGGTCCAAACAGTGCAATTTATTTTATACTCTTCATACACAACATGGCATAAAACAAAAGCCTGCCCGTCTGGGCTCTACCTAAACATAATAAACATTGTATCCCTAACTCGGCTATACGATAGCGTTCCCACATGGAACCAGGTGCGGCTTACCCCAGACATACAGTGCACCAGCCCTCAGGCTGTAACAAATGCAGTACCTTTGGAGGGGCTTGTGGGCTAGAAGTCCTCTTGACTTTGACCTTTCAATGCTTGATCCCGGGTGCCGCTGAGTCCCCCAAAGTCCAGGCTATTGCATAGCCTCGTGGCCCCTCAGCCTGGCTTATCTGAGACCACCCTGACAGAGCCTCACCAGGCCTCTGTCTGCACACTCTCCAGAGTGAGACACACCCAAGATCCAGTAGCAGGATTAAATAGGATTCCTGGACACGAGCATGCCCTAAGGCTGGGTTCACACCTGAGCGTTTTACAGCGCGTTCAAACGTGCTGTAAAACGCTCAACACATGAAAACCAATGCTTCCCTATGGGAATGGTTCTCACCTGGGCGTTTTACAGCGCGTACGATCGCGCTGTAAAACGCCCGACGCATAAGCAAGTACTTGAGCTTCTTTGGGGCGTTTTGACGCGCGTTTGTGGCCATAGGACACTGCAGTCAATCACACAAACGCGCGTCAAACGCGCGTTTACTATTACAAAAAATGCGCATAAAAACGCGCGACAAAAACGCGCGTTTGAGAAAAGCTCAGGTGTGAACCCAGCCTAAGTCCCGGACTGGAACCTGGGGAAACAACACCTCAATGTTCACATTGCCACAATATATATATATATATATATATATATATATATATATAACAAATCTCACAATTGCCACAAAGACATAAAAATATTGAGCATGTAAACTTTTCATAAATTTTCGGTTGACTTGACTTGAATTTGGTTTTATTAAAAAACAACTAAAATCAACAAAAATGCATGGCAAAATACAATGGGGTCATTTACTATGCCCCTTTATGACAGAAACTGACATAAAAAGTCACAAACTGCAGTTAGCTATACAAAGACACATAAAGGCCATTTATCAAAATTGCCATTTTACGCTGGTCTTTGATACCCCCTGCACTGCCGGAGGATATCCCCAATTTATGACAAGATTCAGTGCTCTCTGATTGGACTAGATTTCCAACATCATTTACACCTGTTTCCTGGTGTAAATGTTAGTGAATAAAATGCCTGTGCACCAAAATGTCACATTAGAAAGTCAGAAAAAGAGGCCATGGGATTTTTTTTTTATACTGACATTAGAGATACCACAGAGATGCTTTGTGTACTTGCACCAGTAGGAATAAAAGACATGCTGTAGATTTGCCATGGCCAATGCATTGCAAATTGTGAAATTTACAGGGAATATCTAAAACATAAATTGTCATACTGCATATTTCACCACTGGTCAACTTTCCCCATACTATATAACTTGCCACACACAAATCTGCAGCGTACAGTATCCACTATAGGTCTAAATACTGGTGTGCAAAATGCATGACATTTTAAGAAAGAAATATGAAATACCCCAGACCCGAGGGTGTCTGCAATTGTTTCTTATATTGTGTAATACATGCTATGTTATGCTATGTTTCTGCCGTATACTCCAGCAGAGAAGATATGTTTGGCAATGGTTGGCAGGAACAGGGCTAACCACCATGTTTCTCCCCTCTTGGTGGGGGGGAGGCTGTTCCTACTTCCTGCAAAGAGAGGTTCGTGTCCAGACAGAGAGGAGATAGGAAGCCCAAGTTAGAGCTCCTACTCCAGGGAGATTGTCAGAGTCAAGAACACTGCTTCTAAAGAACCTCAGTGTGCTTAGACATCACAGTGATCAGCAAAAACACAGCTGTAGGTGAGGGACTACAACGCCCTGAGGGAGTGCACCGTTGCACAACATCTCATCAGGGCCACTATTGCTCCTATCCTCTGCAGCGGCTCCTCAGGGACTTGCTTCACATACAGAGCATAAATTAGTTTAGGTTGAAGATTTTAAATCTCCAGCATGTCAATATACAGATGTAGCAGAGTTAACAGTCACAGTCATAAGGCGTTAACTAGATGTTATAGCTCACCAAGTGTGACTATTTACTCTGCTGCATTTACATTTGCATAGACTTTAAATAAGGGCTCATGCACACAAACGTATTTTCTTTCCATGTCTGTTCCGTTTTGTTTGCTGACCGTATATGGAACCATTCACTTCAATGGGTCGGCAAAAAAACTGAAGTTACTCTGTGTGCATTCCATTTCCGTATGTCCGTATTTCCGTTACGCAAAAAAATAGAACATGTCCTATTATTGTCCGCGTTACGGACAAGGATAGTACAGTTCTATGAAAGGCCAGCTGTTCCGTTCTGCAAAATACGGAATGCACAGGGATATCATCCGTATTTTTTGCGGATCCGTTATTTTGCAGACCGCAAAATACATGTGGTTGTGTGCATGAGCCCTAAATGTGATAAATCACCAAGTGTGACTGTTAACTCTTGATCTGTATGCTGAAGATGTTTAATACAAATTTCGCCCTTTGCAAAGCAGAGAGCGAAATTAACAGCAAAGACAATAAATAAATCCACAACAGAATTTCTACTCTGAAAATATAGGAAATTTTTTAGCCCATGGGGCCATGGCCTGCAAGCTGGGCAATTGCCAATCCTCTAAGGGGCCCCCAGCTTCAGTAGGTTGAACAGTCGGGACTCCAGAGTGGGGAATTTCAGCTCTGACTCCATATATGGAGTCAGTGTTATGAATATGGAAGGTGTATTCCCAAGGATGTTCATTATTCTTAGGGACACCCTTTGTATATAAATCTATTTTTTAACTGTTCCTGTGGGGATTCAAACTCACAACCATCCACATTAAAGGAAAGAACCTTAACCACTGGGCTATATAGCTCAACATTAAGACATTGCTGAAAAACCTCATAGAAGTTTCTCTTAAATAAATCAAGAGAAACTTGATGAGGTTTTTTAGCAATGGCTTAGCAGTGGCTTAGCAGTGACTTAACAGTGACTTAGCATTGACTTAGCATTAATTTTGCTTTGCACTTTATAGCCCAGCAGTTAAGGTACTTGTCTTTAATATAGAAGTTTGGGAGTTCAAATCCCCACACAAACTTTTTAAAGATAGAGGCTAAATAAAACTTAAATACACAGGGTGTTCCCAACAGTGAAAAAATTTATTTTATTAAGAAACAAATACAAAATGTAAAAAATGATCAAATAACACCCGTATTAACAAACACCATCCCTTTTAATTTGTGTTACCAGTGATATTCTGTGGGGATTCAAACTCACAACCTTCTACATTAGAATTAAAGACCTTAACCACTGGGCTATGGAGCTCAATGCTAAGGAGCTGCTGAAAAGAAAAACTGCATAGACATTTCTCTTGTATAATACAAGAGAACCTTCTATAAAGTTTTTAACACAAGATAAACTTCTATGAGGTTTCTCAGGACTAATGCATTGAGCTCTACAGCCCAGTGTTTAAGGCTTTTGCTTTTAATGTAGAAGGTTGTGAGTTCGAATCTCCTCCCCAAAGAAACATTTTAAAAATAGAGGCTAAATAAAACTTATATACACAGGGTGTTCCCAACAGTGAAAAGTTTGATTTTATTGAGATTTTTTTTAGCAAAACGTAAAATATGATCAAATAACACCCGTATTAGCCAACACCAACCTTTTTAACTTGTGTAACCAGTATTTTTTGTTGGGAAAGGTAACACACCCTAACAGCTCAGGACCTCTATAGGCCCGTTCACTGCAGCAAGCTAAGCTAAGGACTCACTTTGTAAAAATTTTTTATTTATTTTCATCGCGATATTCTGACCCTCATAACTTTTTTATAGTTATGTCCACGGATATGTGTGGGGTCTCATTTTTTTCTTTTTAATAATATTTTAATAGTATGGGCATATTCGTATGCGGTGATGTCCATAATGTTATTTTTTGTGGGGATTTTATTTTTGGGGATGGGGGTGATTAAATTTTTTTATATTTTCAAAACTTTTTTTTTTTTTTTTTTTACTTTTTGTTAAGTTCCCCCAGTGGACCACAACTTACAATCATCAGATGTAAACTGCTCCATCATTCTGTATAGAAATCACTATATCACAGCTCAGTGCTGCCATCTAGTGGCCTGAACTGGGATATACTAACAATGAGCCTGAAAGCCTAGTTCAGGTTGCGGCTCATTTTTAGAACAGGGTGCTTTCCCTGATCTCCGCTGGGGGAAAGCGCGCCTAAAGAGGAATCCAGCACTTCTGGTTTTTAACACTCTCAGATGCCATGAGTAAGAGGAACTCATTTCTGTGAGGGGAGAGGGCATGTGGCATATTCTGGGGCCATGAGGGTGAAGAACTGTGTAAGGAGCTTAATGGGGTGTAAATCTGTGAGGGAGGGCCAGAATCGACAGAATGTAACTGTGTTGTTAGTACATTATTACAAGATTTGGGGACCCACTTTTGATTTTGCCCAAGGCCACATTTTGTCTAAAACCGGCCCTCCCTGTGACATATGCTGGAGAAACTTAAAGGGGTTGTCTCACTTCGGGAAATGGCATTTCTCATGTAGAGAAAGTTAATACAAGACACTTATTTATTGTGATTGTCCATGTTGCCTCCTTTGTTTGCCTGATTCATTTTCCATCACAGTACACACTGCTCATATACAGTGGTTACGGCCAATCCGGAAGTGGTGGTTGTGCCTTCTCTCGATGGGAAAAAGCATCAGCCTCTCTCGTGGCCGTGACTGTGGGAGTGTGCATAGACTGGTGTTTTTTCCTGAAGTGTGTAAGCACGACCACTGCTGCTGGAGTTCATGGTGGTCATAACCCCTGGATACGAGCAGTGTATTATGCGATGGAAAAATGAATCAATCCAACAGGTCAAAACAAGGAGGCAATATGGACAATTATAATACATTAGTAAGTGCCTTGTAATAACTTTCTCTACATGATAAATGCCATTTGCTGAAGTGATACAACCCCTTTAATGCACAATTAAAAATCCACCTTTGAATTCAATGTACCATAGTAAGGATGTGGAATTTTAGTACCCTGTCTAAACACACTCTGTATTCCATAACGTTAAAAAAATTAAAAAGCGTTATATATATATTTCAGTGCTATCATTATGCTATTACAGACCTTGGCTCGTAAACTTCCTAGACACACTTGGGTCAATAGCGCTCATACTGTGGCCACACACCTGATTTGTGTTTCGTTTTACAGCATGTGGCAGAATTAACTCAGCACAAATGCTCATTCAAGCTGCCCCAAATGTGTCTTGAATTGTTTTGGATGCTCCCCTACAAACAGCAGCTGCAGAAAGGTTATACTCTCCCTCCGGGGACCACTATTCTTAAACAAAGTACATAGCAGCAGTGGTTATTGTTCCAGTAACAATGTTATCCTAGCACTCGACACTTGTTACAATTGCAGAATTAGAATTAGTCCTCATTTCAGCTAATATAGTAGCTGAGAGCATTCCATTGTGGTTTGGACAAGTGGAACTGCGGCTGCACAGGATTTAAGTCATACCTTTTCCCTCTGTGTATATATTCATTGGGGGTCATTTACAAAGACTGGAGTTTTGATTCCCTGGCCTTTGATTCCCCTCTCCACTGCTGAAGAATGTGCCCAATTTATGCACAGTCATGTGCACCTTCAGCAGTTTAAAAACTACTCCAGCTCTTGACTGGAGTAGTATTTTTGCCAATATTTAAGCCTATTTCTAGAAGTAATGTTTGTCTAATTTGTCAAGGCACTGACGGCACTTATTGGACAATGCAGGGACACATCTCCTACTGGTAACACCCAGATGGACCTTTATTGCAGACTGCTGGCAATTCATTCCTTCTAGTAGGAATAAAGGTAGAATGGCACAACAAATAGTTGTATGATAAGATTCTACAGGATTAATATTACATAGGTCACAGATCTGATCAGTAACAATCAGCAAGTCTGGACAATATGGTAATGTCAGATTATTGAAAGTCACATAACCACCATCATTTAAGACATAACCTTTATTAGATATATTAAATAAAATCAAAACAAAAACCCACCTCAAATGTATAACAATAAAAGGGGCTGGAGTTGCAGGGGATGCTCAAAATAGGATCCTTTTTTTCTGTTCTGATGGATAAGAAAAATGGAAAAATAAAGGTTGATGTCAACAGGGACAAACAGGGACAATAGTAGCCCCATGACAGAGTGTGTGTGTGTGGGGGGGGGGCAGCAGCAATGACAGTGATAATAGTTGTCCCATGACAGAGTGGGGAGGGGGGGCAGCAGCAGTGGCATACAGCAGCACAAGTAGGTGGTAGATCACAGAAGTAGTAAAACCCCAAAACAGCAGTGTTAGCAAGGCCCAGTGGCATGCATATCCTACTTATCAGTAGACCAAGAAGCCCCATTGTAGGAATGGCAGTAGAGACAGCAGGCGGGTGTCAGCATAAAAATGCTGTCAGCAGCATATGGCCAGAAGTAACAGCCCATTTTTATGAATATTCTGGTGTTGCAGCACACTATAGTATGATCATTAGTGGCAGAATGATCTATTCTCTCTGATTTATCTTGAAGGTTAGTCTCTTAACATTTTTGGAGGAAAGGTGAGTTCTCTTAGGGGTAACTATGCCACTCACCACACTGAACACCTGCTCTGAAGCCACACTACTGCCTGGGCAGGAAAGCATGCCTGTGGTAAACTCGGACAGTTGCGGCCACTCGTCAAGTTTGCATGCCTAGTAGTCCAAGGGAACTTGGATCATGGGTGACAGGCTGCAGTCCAAGTATTCCAACACCTGCTGGTTGAGGTTCACTGCATGTTCTGCTGCTGCTGGGTGGTTTCTCCAGTCGGCGGCTGTAAAAAACTGCTCATCATAGACAGAGGGTCCACCCCAGTCAGACCTTCCTGAGGATGGGCAATGGTACTGATAGGCAGTGACCAACTGACTACAGAGCATGTCTCTATAGTAGTCCATTTCTGCATCCTTCTAAGAAGGTCTAAGAATTGCCCCAATTTATAACGGGTAGCGAGGGTCTAACAATGTGGATATCCAGTCATCATCCCTCCTGAATCATGACCAGGGTTACCAAACACAATTTTTCTTTTTTCTGGACAAATTATCCCAAATTCACGGACAGCCAACATTTTTTACTGACAAATTGTAAAATCATAATGAATGATAAACATTTTATGTAATACATGTCTACAGCTCAATAGTGATGGACGAACATTGGCCTGGACTATTCGCGAATGCGATGAAATGTTGCTGAACAACAAGTACGCAGCGGGCCCCATTCACTTTAATAGCAGGCGAATTTGAAAAAACTTGTCATACTTGCAGCCACCAAATAATTACTAAAAGTGCACAAATAGTCCCAAAACATGGACAGTGACATACAAGAAGGGTATCAATGACAAAAATTCCCCGAAAAAATATGTATTTTAATCATGGGCCATTTTTAGGCGTATTAAAGGGAAATTCTCAAAAATGTGCCCTGCTGGAGCCTAGAAATTTTTTATTTTAGGCCACAGGAGTACGGGCCCTAAAAATTAGGCATTCACCTGACATAAAATAAATTGTGATTATGTGGCTCGAGGTACATTATGTGAAAATTCCTCTGCCAGCGCCCGCACTAGCAGAATGCAGCATCTCTCTCAGCAAGGCCTGGAAATGCTGCATTCTGACAGCCCTCTGCGATGCTGGTAACATGTCTGCCATTTTATGTTTGTACCGGGGTCTAAGTAAGTTGCCACCCAGTACTGGTCCTTGCCCTTTATGCTTTTTATATGGGGTCCTTCTTCAAACACTGGAGCATGAAGGCCCCCATTTGCTCTAAATTGGAAGCGGTGGAGCGCCCTGGCTCCGCTCATCATCCAGGAGAATGTTGTCCTCAGTCTCCTCTCCCCATCCACGGACAACACCAGGGATCCCCGTAAAAGTTTAAAGCCTGCTCTTCTTGCTCCTCCTCCCCCCAGGCACCATCCTCCTCTGACTCCTCTTCAGACTCCTGCAGACTTGTCTGAGATGGAGTAGCCCCCCCTAGGAATTCATTCAGCATAGCGAATTCCTCATCTTTCAGCTCCTGCTCCTCGACGGCTTGATCAATGACACAACGTAATGCACGCTCCAGAAAGAAGGCGTAAGGTACGATGTCACTGATGGCGCCCTGGCTGACCAGTTTAGTGATCTCATCAAATGGCTGCAGAAGTCTGCATGCGTCGCGCATGAGCAGCCACTGGCGCAGTAAAAAAAAAACTCCCCAGAACCTGTCCTGTCGCAGAGTTCGTACAGGTAGTCATTAACGGCACGTTGCTGCTGGAGCAGCCTATCAAGCATATACAAGGTTGAGTTCCAGCACGTCGGGCTGTCACAAATCAGACGTCTGATGGGCAGGTTGTGTCACTGCTTAACGTCAGCAAGGCGAGCCATGGCCATGTAAGATCTTCTGAATTTTCCTGGCCTGCCGCAAGACATCCTGGACCCGGGGTATTTGGCAACGAATCGCTGCACGACTAAGTTCAGGACATGTGCCATGCACGGCATGTGTGTCATTTTACCCTGTTTCAGCGTGCTTAGCAGATTGGCACTGTTGTCGCACACCACTTTGCCAATTGTCAAATTGAGCCGGGTTAGCCACTGATCGGTCTGTGATCGCAGAGCTGAAAGAAGTGCAGGACCAGTGTGGCTGTTGGCTGTCAGGCACAACAGATGCAGCACAGCATGGCAGCGTCTCACCTGGCACGTTCAATAGGTTCTGCGGAGCTTAGGGGGCGCAGCGGAAGAGGCGGTAGCAGTGGAAAAGAAAGAGTCAGCCGAGGAAGAGACGGAGGGTGGAGTAGGAGAAGAAGAGGCCGGCCTGAATGCAATCCGTGGCGGCAACACCAAATCCACACAGGTGCCACGGGTTACATGCTTGACGCCTGTCAGAAGGTTTACTCAGTGGGCAATAAAAGTTATGTACATTCCCTGCCCATGTTTCCTAGACCACGTGTCTTGGCACCGACACTGTGTGCAAGAAATATATTAACTTGCTGCTGAACGTGGCCATATAGTTCAGGGGTGCCCTTCTGGGAGAAATATTTCCTTCCGTGGACCTTCCATTGCGGTGTGCCAATGGACACAAATTTTCTAAAGGCCTACGAGTCCACCAATTTATATGGCAGTAGTTGGCAGGCTAGCAGTTCTGACAAGCCAGCGGTCAGCCATTGGGCAAGAGGATTATCCGGCGTCATAATTTTTTTACGCTTGAACATTTGGGCCACGGAAGCCTGCTTTGTGCCAGATGAACGCGACGGCGCGGTGGAAGGTGTAGTGGAGGACAAATGGGAGGAGAGAAGAGAAGAGGCAGGACGTGGAGCGCCGAAAGTGTGGTTTTGTGGGTTCTGATGGCATTGCTCCCACTGGGCTCAGTGATGGGAGGCCAGGTGCCTTCGTAAAGCGGTTGTCCCTAGGTGAGTGTTAGGCTTACTGTGACTTATGGTTTGACAGCAGAGGCTGCAGATGGCAACACTGTTATCGGCAGCTGACATGTTAAAAAAAAAAACACACTGAGGGGCCATATGCCGGCATCCTGGGAGCTCAAGATGTGACCGTACATGGTGGATGGCTTGCCCCAGATACATGCTTTTTGCCTCCTGTGCACTGCGAGTTCTGCCTGCTTTTCCTCCTTCTACTTCCTATCTGCTGCTTTGTCTCTCCCTCTGAACTCCCCTCCTCTTCCTCTCTTGTAGGAACCCACGTGACATCCATCAACACATCATCATCATCACCTTCAGCACCACTGACATTAGAGATCTCGGAGTAGGCAGCAACAGCGGGGACCAACCTCCTTGGGCCGATCTGGGTACTGTCATCAGGCTGCTGGGTGGCGGCCGTTGCTACCTCCTCTTCCTTATCCGATGCTAAGAATGACTGCGCATCGGTAAGGTCTAGGAATGGATGGGAAAATAATTCCTCTGACTGTGGAGGGGCTATGGTGGTGGTGTTGTCTTTCAGGGTGCGCACAGCAGAGAGTGAAGAGGGTGCTGATACAGAGGATGAGGAGGGTGCAGAAGCGGAAGGTTGAGTGAGCGACTCAACCAACTCTGGTACGCCCTTTGAAGTTATCGCACGCGCCTTCTCCAACTTCCCACTTAGGCTCCGGCCTGGTGCACCTGCCCGACCCCTACCATCCCTGCGGAACGTTCTGCCTCTTCCTCTGCCTGTCATTTTCTAAATTACCCTCTCCTCCTAAGTCCTTAGAGAAGAGCAGTTTTTGTGGAAGAAGGTATATCTGAGCCCTCAATCAGTATGTGGCGGCAAAAGGTATATAGCACCCCTCAATCAATATTTGGTGTAAACAGGTATATGGCACCCCTCAATCAGTATTTTATGGAAGCAAGTTTATTGCACCCCTCAATCAATATTTAGTGGAGGAAGGTATATAGCAATAGCACCCCTCAATCAGTATTTAGTGGAAGAAGGTATATGGCACCCCTTAATCAGTATTTGGCGGAAACAGGTATATAGCACCCCTCAATCGGTATTTGGCGGAAACAGGAATATGACACCCCTCAATCAGTATTTTGTGCAAGTAGGTGTATTGCACCCCTCAATCAGTTTTTGGTGGAAGAATGTATATAGCAATAGCACCCCTCAATCAGTATTTAGTGTAAGAAGATATATGACACCCCTCAATCAGTATTTGGCGGAAAATTGTGTATTGCACCCCTCAATCAGTACTTGGTGGAAGAAGGTTTATAGCAATAGCACCCATCAATCAGTATTTTGTGAAATAAGGTATATGGCACCTCTCAATCAGTATTTGGCGGAAACAGATATATAGCACCCCTCAATCAGTATTTGGCAGAAACAGGTATATAGCACCCCTCAATCAGTATTTGGGGGAAGCAGGTATATGGCACCCCTCAATCAGTATTTTGTGGAAGCAGGTGTATTGCACCCCTCAATCAGTATTTGGTGGAAACAAGTGTATAGCACCCCTCAATCAGTATTTGGCGGAAACAAGTGTATGGCACCTCTCAATCAGTATTTGGCAGAAACAAGTGTATAGCACCCCTCAATCAGTATTTTGTGGAAGCAGGTGTATTGCACCCCTCAATCAGTATTTGGTGGAAACAAGTGTATAGCACCCTTCAATCAGTATTTGGCAGAAACATGTATATAGCACCCCTCAATCAGTATTTGGCAGAAACAGGTATATGGCACCCATCAATCAGTATTTTGTAGAAGCAGGTGTATTGCAGCCCTCAATCAGTAGTTGGTGAAAGCAGGTATATGGCACCCCTCAATCAGTATTTGGTGGAGGAAGGTATATAGCAATAGCCCCCCCTCAATCAGTATTTAGTGGAAGAAGGTATATGGCACCCCTCATTCAGTATTTGGCGGAAACAGGTATATAGCACCCCTTAATCAGTATTTGGCGGAAACAGGAATATGGCACCCCTCAATCAGTATTTTGTGGAAGTAGGTGTATTGCACCCCTCAATCAGTATTTGGTGGAAGAATGCATATAGCAATAGCACCCCTTAATCAGTATTTAGTGGAAGAAGATATATGACACCCCTCAATCAGTATTTGGCGTAAAATGGTGTATTGCACCCCTCAATCAGTATTTGGTGGAAGAAGGTTTATAGCAATAGCACCCATCAATCAGTATTTTGTGAAATAAGGTATATGGCACCCCTCAATCAGTATTTGGCAGGAGAGTCAGGTTGAGGTCAGGTGAGGGCACAGGGCCTGCTCCCAGGCGATGCCAACTGAGGGTTGTGCTGACAAACCCACCGACTCTTGGCTGGGGGTGTCTGATGTCACTCGTGACAAAGTGGATGACCGAGTCAACCATTCAAGAACCGCTGGGTTGCTGGTCAGGACACGACCACTAGCTGAAACTGGGAGCTAAGGCCTCTGGAAGTGACTCCTGCTGCCACGCCCCCTAACTCTGCTGTGACCTGTGCCTGTGCCAGAAACATTTAGGCCGGGCCTGTCACTTCTCTGTCTGACATACTGCAAGATCAAATAAGTAAATAAAAAGGAAATTAATACACCCCAAAAAAGGATGTAATTTTGTCACTTCACCACACAGCGGCAAATAATACTTTTTTTGCCACTAATGCACGCCACAAAAGGCTTTAGAACACATACTGTAACTAAACCGCTGAAAGGCAAATACTTTTTTTTTGCCACTAATACACGCCAAAAAAGGCTGTCATTTTCTCACTTCACAACATAACTGCTAATGAGCCCTTTTTCCCACTAATACACACCAAAAAAAGCTTTAAAACAGCTATGTAACGGCACCGCTGAACGGCAAATAATAAAAAATTTTGCCACTAATACACGCAAAAAAGGGCTGTAATTTTCTTACTTCCCCACACAATGGCTAATAAGCCCTTTTTTATGACGCTTATACATGCCAAAAAAGGCTTTAGAACATATAACTGCACCATTGAATGGCAAATAATACTTTTTTTTGCCACTAATACACGCAAAAAAGGGCTGTCATTTTCTCACTTCACCACACAATGGCTAATAAGCCCTTTTTATGACGCTTATACACGCCAAAAAAGGCTTTAGAACATATAACTGCACCGCTGAATGGCAAATAATACTTTTTTTGCCACTAAAACATGCCTAAAAAGGCTTTAGAACATATAACTGCACCGCTAATTGGCATATAATAACTTTTTTTCCACTGATACATGCCGAAAAAAGGCTTTAGAACATATAACTGCACCGCTGAACGGCAAATAATACTTTTTTCTGCCATTAATACATGACAAATAAGGCTTTAGAACATATAACTGCACCGTACAAGGGCGAATGAGATGTAGAACTGTTTCCTAGTAATACACTGTTAATGGCTGTATCACACAGCACTTGCACCCCAATAAAAAGGTTTGCTGGGTTTGCAAACGGTTTGCTGGAATTACAGAGGTATCATTTATTGCAAACCTGAAAGCAGCAGTATAATGGCATTTTGGATCCCCATTCAGTGCAGCAAGGTGTAATAGGATTGTTCTTATTACCCAGGCTGTAAACTCCCCTATTGAACACTGTTCTGCTTCAATACGGTGGAATAATTTCTCCCTATCCTTTCTCTACACTTCTAATGCTCTTTCCCTGAACTTCTATTCAGCAAAATAAAAGTTTTTAAGTCTTTCCTTGCACTTTTCCTAGCGCCTGCTGACGTCTCTCCCTGCACTAAGTACACTTGAAAATGGCTGAATCCAAGATGGCTGAGGCTATTTTTAGGGCTGTGACATCATAGGGCTGGCTGCTGATTGGCTGCATGCATGGCATTGTGGGTGATCTCTCGTTCCCAGAGTTCTTTGCTCCATGTCCTAACATGTGCAGCAGCCATTTTAGGCAAAAAAATTGAATCATTCGACCACAAAGAGTGAGGAAATTCGGATTCGGTGAAAATCAAACTTTTCCTAAAATTCGGATCAAATTCCACTTCGTAAACTTCAATTCGCTCATCTGTAGTGACTACTATTAGAGTTGAGTGGACACCTGGAATTTGGGTTCGACAGGTTTGGCCGAACTTCGCAAAAAAGTTCGAGTTCGGGACCTGAACTTGACCCGAACTTGACCCCGAACCCGAACCCTATTGAAGTCAATAGGGACCTGAACTTTGGAGCACTAAAATGGCTCTAAAAAAGTCATGGAAAGGGCTGCAAAAGATAGTAAAATGTGGTATGGGGCATGGCAAGTGCTCTGCAAACAAATGTGGATAGAGAAATGATCAGTCAGGTGTCTCCTGGCAATGCCCTTGAGATGGTGGACCTGGTGGAATGCTATGAAGCTACCAGGAATCTAAAGGAGGGTTCTTTTGGAAGGGGGTCGATTTGAGCCGATAGAACCCGCCCAGGATGTACCCACGGCAGACCTGGTTCTGATAGTCTGCTGGCGGTGTCAGGAGCCTGGCCATGTAAGGACTGACTGTCCCCATTGGGTTGAGCCCCTGGACATTAACTATGGCTACCGTCAGTCACTATATGCCAGGAGGCTGTGTACAACAGTTTACCCAGAGTCTCTAGATAATTTGTACCAGGTGGAAGTGGGAGACACTCTGGCGGAGGCTCTGCTGGACTCAGGGAGTCTGGTGACCCTAGTAAGGGCTACCCTGGTGCGGTCCCCTGAGTATACTGGCCGTTAAGTCGGGGTGATGTGCATCCACGAAGACTTAAAAGACTACCCCACCGCGCAGGTGGCTGTAACTACGGTAGCCGGTAGATGGACCCACAAGGTGGCTGTCGCCACATATCTACATTATGAACTCATAATAGGGAGAGACTTCCCGGGCTTCCCGGAACTGTAGCCTGCTACGATAGTGACTGATGCCCATGAGACAGGGGTAACCCTAGCAGAGTGGCCCAACCCTATCCCACGCCTGTGAAAATGTGTTAATAGTAGATGGTGAACCACAACAAACTGGGGCAGAGTCAGTTTCCCCGTTTTGTAGTTCATCAGGATATGTTGTATCGGGTAAACCAACTACGGCGTGAACCTATTGAACAATTGGTGGCCCCCAAGGATCATTGCAAGCTTGTGTTAGATCTAGCCCACCAACACATTCTCGGGGGTCACCTGGGGCTGCAGAAAACTCAGGATCGTATTCTACAGCGGTTTTACTGGCCCTGTATATTCAAAGAAGTGGAAGAGTTTTGTAAGTCTTGCCTGACCTGCAGGATAACTAGCCCCCAGCCACATTTCCGTAGTCCCCTAGTACCTCTCCTGATTATCGAGGTACCGTTTGACCGAATAGCTATGGATCTTATAGACCCAGTGCCGAAGTCCGCCAGAGGGCATCAACATATCTTAGTCATTCTAGCCTACACCACTTGGTACCCGGAAGTGGTGCCACTGCGACATACCTCAGCCAAACTCATAGCTAAGCAGTTAATGGAGATGTGAACTCTGTAAGTTGCTGCACATAAAACAGCTACCGACGTCTGTTTACCTTCCGCAAATGGATGGTCTGATAGAAAGGTTTAACCAAACATTAAAAAATATGTTGAAAAGGGTCGTGGGAAGGACTGGGACCTCCTTCTGCCCTACCTCATGTTCGCAGTGTGAGAGGTACCCCAGGCGTCTACTGGGTTCTTGCCCTTCGAACTTCTATATGGCAGACACCCTCGCGGTCTCTTGGATGTGGCCAAAGAGGCGTGGGAACAACAACCAACTCCACATAAAAGTGTCATTGAGTACGTTGCCCAGATGCAAGGTTGGATAGAGACAGTATTGCCTCTTGTTAGGGAGCATATGGAGGCAGCTGAGCGAGCCAAGAGTTGGGTAAATAATCTGCAGGCTCGGGTCCGGATCTTTAACCCAGGTGATCGCCGGCGAAAGCTGGAGCAGGTTTACCATGTGAATTTACTCGAACCGTGGAAATATAGGGAAACCTGTACAGAAGACAGCCCGCGGCTGAGTTTTCTAGAAGAAAAGGTATCGGCCCCTTTGTCTGATTCAAGAGAGGCGGCTGGCACAGTAAAAATTGCTGACAGCCTCTCCTCTAAACAGACTCAGGAGGCCAGGGAGTTTGTTAGTCGAAACAAGGATGTGTTCTCGGACCTCCCTGGACGCACTTCCATAATCCAGCATGACATTGTCACTGAGGCTCAGGCAAAAGTCTGATTAAAACCATACCGGGTACCAGGGGCGTCGTTTGCTCAAAAAATTCGGGGATTGAGCCCCAGATGTTTTGACCAGTGCCCCCAATGTTATGCTGGCAAGGCGGCCGCTCTGACTCTCCTGCGCTACTCTACACCTGCCCCGCCGCTCACAGGACAGGAGGATACATTTATAAACTGTAATCCTAATCCGTATCCTGCAGTAACTGAACTTTAAATCAGCGTTCATCTCATTACTATCTTACACACTCAGCTTTGGAAACATGCAGTGCGGGCGGCGCGTCAGTGAGCGCCGCCCTCACTGCATGTTTCCAGGGCTTTGTTTATAAGATAGTAATAAGATGAAAGCTAATTTAAAGTTCGGTTACTGCAGGATACGGATTACTGAGGGGATGATCTATGGGGTTGCCCAGATGGCTAGGCCCTTCCCAGTAGTTATTAACCCCTTTCAGCAGTCCCCCATTCACTGAAGGGGGGACTGCTGAAAAGGCTTAAAGTACAAAGGGGGTGGGGGGATGACCTTTGGGGTTGCCCAGACGGCTAGGCCCTTCACAGTAGTTATTAACCCCTTTCAGTAGTCCTCTGTTCACTGAAGGGGGGACTGCTGAAAGGGGTTAATAACTACTGTTAAGGGGACTGCTGAAAGGGGTTAATAACTACTGTGAAGGGGGGGACTGCTGAAAGGGGTTAACCCCATAGGGACCCATGACGTACCGTTACGGCATGGATCCCGAGTCCTTAAGGACCCATGAAGTAACGGTACGTCATGTGTTCTTCCGTTAACAGCTGCCCGGCGGGCGGTGATCGGAACACGGTGCCTGCTCAAACTTCCAAACTATCCCTTAGTTTCTAAAATGGGGTCACTTTTTTGCAGTTTTTACTCTAGGGGTGCATCAGGGGGGTTTCAAATGGGACATGGTGTAAAAAAAACAGTCCAGCAAAATCTGCCTTCCAAAAACCATATGGCATTCCTTTCCTTCTGCGCCCTGCTGTGTGTCCGTACAGCTGTTTACGACCACATATGGGGTGTTTTGTAAACTACAGAATCAGGGCCATTAATATTGAGTTTTGTTTGGCTGTTAACCCTTGCTTTGTAACTAGAAAAAAAAATTAAATGGAAAATCTTCCAAAAATGTTAAATTTTGAAATGGTATCTCTATTTTCCATTAATTCTTGTGGAACACCTAAAGGGTTAACAACATTTGTAAAATCAGTTTTGAATACCTTGAGGGGTGTAGTTTCTTAGATGGGGTCACTTTTATGGAGTTTCTACTCTAGGGGTGAATCAGGGGGGCTTCAAATGGGTCATGGTGTAAAAAAAAACAGTCCAGCAAAATCTGCCTTTCAAAAACTGTATGGCATTTCTTTCCTTCTGCGCCCTTCCGTGTGCCCGGACAGTAGTTTACGACCACATATGGGGTGTTTCTGTAAACTACAGAATCAGGGCCATAAATATTAAGTTTAGTTTTAGTGTTGAGCGCGAATATTCGAAAAGCGAATTTTTTTCGCGAATATCACAACTTTGCGATTTCGCGAATATTTCGAATATAGTGCTATATATTAGTAAAAACAAATATTCTTTTTTTTTTTTTTCCACAAAATTACAGTACACATATAATTGATTGTTTCCCAAAGGTCCATAAGCTCAGATCTTACTCACATTGCCTAGAAAGTGATTGAGGCGCGAATCTTTGTAAGGCGATTTTATTAGCGCACAGGCGAATATCGGCACTTGTCCCAGAACAGAGGCAAATGGCTTTGCATTCATACATTAGTGGTTGAATTGAGTTGCAAATCTTCGTAAGGCGATTATATTAGCGCACATGCGAATATCTACACTTGTCCCCAGAACAGAGAGGCAAATGCCTGTGCATTCATATAGTATAGCACCATATTCCCGAATACTTAGAACTTCGTAAAATTCGATTTATGAATATTCATATTTTTTATTTTAGTTTCCACCTTACAGATTACATTGATCTGTACTCTGTCAACTACTGTCATCACCCCCCACTGTATCTCGATTGATTCCCAAAAGTCCAAAAGCTCAGATCTCACTCACATTGCCTAGAGAGGCAAATGGCTTTGCATTCATACATTAGTGATTGAATTGAGTTGCAAATCTTCGTAAGGCGATTTTATTAGCGCACATGCGAATATCGGCACGTCCCAGAACAGAGGCAAAGGGCTTTGCATTCATACATTAGTGAATTGAGTTGCGAATCTTCGTAAGGCGATTTTATTAGCGCACATGCAAATATCGGCACGTCCCAGAACAGAGGCAAAGGGCTTTGCATTCATACATTAGTGAATTGAGTTGCGAATCTTCGTAAGGCGATTTTATTAGCGCACATGCGAATATCGGCGCGAACAATCTCATCACACTTATTATTTTAGGTGGTTATGTAGCGAATAAACGAATATAGCGAATAGGCGACTTATCTAACAGCCAGCTAATAGGCGAATTTTTGAAAAATGCTATTAACCCTAGTTAGTTAAAATATACCATCGGAACTGAGTTTTCACGAACGTACGGAAAACTTAGATCCGATGGTATATTCTAACAACACAGTGAAGTGACGCTTGTCGGGTTAGAGTGTTAAATGTATCGCATAATATGTATTATGCGATGCAAAAATTCAAATTATCGCATATGCGAAATAATAACGAATTCGAATATTCGCAAATATTTTACGAATATTCTTTCGAATATTCGCGAAATTTCGCGAATTCGAATATGGGACATGCCGCTCAACACTATTTGGTTTGGATGTTATCCCTTGCTTTGTAACTGGAAAAAAATATTAAAATGGAAAATCTGCCAAAAAAGTGAAATTTTGAAATTGTATCTCTATTTTCCATTAATTCTTGTGGAACACCTAAAGGGTTGACAAAGTTTGTAAAATCAGTTTTGAATACCTTGAGGGGTGTAGTTTATAGAATGGGGTAATTTTTGGGTGGTTTCTATTTTGTAAGCCTCGCAAAGTGACTTCAGAACTGAACTGGTCTCTAAAAATTGGGTTTTTGAAAATAGAGGCGATACGGAATTGGCCCTGACCTGTTACCACTAGGCAAATAAAATCAATTCTGGGAATGGTTGGCTATTACATGAGGTTTGTTCCCCACTTTGCTACTCTAGCCATGCCCTTGACAGGACTTTTGAAGGGACACAAGTCAATGATGGTTCGCTGGGATGATCGGGCAGATGAGGCTTTCCCCGCTTTGAATTCTGCCCTGTGCGGGTCCCCTGTTTTGTTGATGCCCGACTTCAAAAGGGAATTTATAATACAGGCCCATGCCTCCAAAGTAAGCCTCAATGCTCTACTGTCTCAGGAAGTCAGCAGGAAGGAGCACCCTTTTGTCTTCCTCAGCCGTAAGCTCACCCCAGCCAAGACTCTGTATAGTATAGTGGAGAGAGAGTGCCTGGCTATCAAGTGCACACTCGAGTCTCTCCACTATTATTTATTGGGGAGAAAATTCCGCCTGGTGACTGACAACTCCCCTCTCAAGTGAATGAGCCAGTCCAAGGACAGAAATGCCTGGGTCATCCGATGGTTTATCTCTCTACAAAACTTTAAGTTTTCAGTGGAAAACAGGGCAGGCCAGTTACAGGGAAATGCGGATGCCCTGTCCCGGTAAAACTGTCTGGCGTGTGTTTACCCCCTCGGAATTGAATAAAGGGGGGGTATGTGATACAGTGAGAGGTTTTGTCTGGGAAAACAGTCTTTTTCCTCCCAGCATGTGCTGCTGGACTGATTTGTAGCCAGGTGAGGTCAAATACCGGATCGAAATTTAAGTGCCAATCTGGGTTTTGGCAGCACCTGGCTGTCCTTAAATGGACAGCTGGGCTCAGAAGCAGTGTCTCTGTTTTGGGATCTGGGAGCCTTGTATCAGGATGAAGGCTTGCTACCTGTTTGGCGTGAAAACATGTTGGTGCTGCTATGGTCAAGGACTCTTTGAGGCAGAATTGCTGCATGGTGTGAATAACCACAAACAACGCAAGGCGACTTTTTGTTTACTTATGACTGCTTGTTTTGTCACTTGCCTAAAGTGTGAATAAAACAATGAACTGTTTGATCCAAAAAACTTGTTGTTGCCTCTATACTGCATCCGCTAATCCTCTAATCCTGTCTACCCCTTCCTGACCAGGCCTAATTTGGAAATCTGACATATGTCACTTTATGTGGTAATAACTTTGGAACACTTATATCCAAGCCATTCTGAGATTGCTTTCTCATGACACATTGTACTTAATGACAGTGATAAATTTGAGTCGATACATTTCACCTTTATTTATAAAATAATCCAAAATGTATCAATAATTGTTAAAAATTCGCAATTTTCAAAATATCTATTCCTCTAGTTTTATAACAGAAAGTGATGCCTCATAAAATATTTATCACTTAACATTCCCCATATGGCTACTTGATGTTGGCATCATTTTCTAAATGTCATTTTATTTTTAGGACGTTAAGCAATTCTTAAAATGTTTAAGAAAATTTTCAAAAGCCACTTTTTAAGGACCAGTTCAGGTCTGAAGTCCCTTTTTGGGGCTTACTTAGTGGAAACCACCCATAAATTACCCCATTGTAGAAACTACACCCCTCAAGCTACTTAAAACTGATTTTATGATTTTACAAACTTTGTTAACTTTGTGTTCCACAAGAATTAAAGGAAAATGAAGATGACATTTCTAAATTTCACTTTTTTGGCAGATTTTCCATTTTAATCCATTTTTTCTTTAACACATCGAGGGTTAACAGCCAAACAAAACTCAATATTTATTACCCTGATTCTGCGGTTTACAGAAACACCACACATGTACTCATAAACTGATGTAAGGGCACATGTCAGGGCGCAGAAGAAAAGGAGCGCCATATGGTTTTTGAAGGGCAGATTTTGCAGAACTTTTTTAGTGAAACCCAAAAAATTATGTTTTAGTGTCAACATAGTCTGAGAGCCATAGCTTTTTTATTTTTTTAACCGATTGTCTTAATTAGGATTACATTTTTTGCAGGGTGAGGTGACGGTTTGATTGATACTATTTTGGGGGGCATACGCATTTTTGATCCCCTGGTGTTGCACTTTATGTGATGTTTGGTGACAAAAAATTGCTTTTTTAGCACTGTTTTTATTTTTTTATTTTTTACAGTGTTAACCTGAGGGGTTAGGTTATGTGATATTTTTATAGAGCTGGTTGTTACTGATGCTGCGATATCTAACATGTATACTTTATTTTTTATTTTACTTTAACCCAATAATAGCATTTTTGAAACATAAAAATTATGTTTTAATGTCTCCATGTTCTAAGAGCTATATATATATTTTTTGTACAGTGCTGTACAGCCTCAGTGCATGGCTGATCGAGGTCTGTAGAAGACCCGACAGCTCCTGCACTCTCCTGGCCCTGGCGGTCACATGACCACTGGGCCGGGACAGGAAGCGATCTAGAAGGCAGGGACACATGGGAACTGTCCCTGCCTTCTCTCTGGGTTTCCCTGAATGATAGTGGGCCCTCCGCTCGGCAGCTGCATGATTAGCATGCAGCTGCCACCTCTGAATGGACGTTCTTAATGTACATTAAGAGATAAACATTCACCCATAAGACGTTTATATCTTATGGGCGGATGTGAAGTGGTAAAAGACATACACCATGCAGAGCTCATGGGTCTGCCATACCTCACTCCCTCATTATCTGTAACTATGGTTCCTATCACCAGTTGGCAAGGAGATGGTCAATCTTTATTTTTTTTATTGATGATGTGGAATAGTTCCTCCCTAGTGTGGCTTTGTTCACCAAGACTGACCAGGTGCAGAACTGCATGAAAATGCCTAGTTTTGCATAGGTGATATGCTGGAGGACCACTATGAATGGTGCCTAGAGGAGAGGGTGAAGGCAAGGTGGAGGATGAGGAGGCAACATTGGCACATAAATCCCAGTATTACAATGCAGAGGCGGAATTACCATCACCTGGCCAAGTTGCTGGTGTGCCTAGGCCAGAACAACATTTACCCAGTGGGCTGGGAACGATAGCATTGGCATGAACTCTACTGGACATGAGAGGCCCAAGGACTGGCCCACCTTCTGCTCAACATATGTGTGCAGGGCTTGTACAGCTTTTTTGGAAAGTAATTTCAGCTTGGGACTCCTCACCTTGGGTCGGCACAAGCCATCAGTTCTCTGAAATGTGCAGAGTCAACTACATGAAAAGAGAGGGACTGTAGTACCAATAATTTTGCCAGGTGCACATTCATCTTCTATGCCATTGGATGAGTTCACGCATACTTTTTTGCAATATCCTCAGTGATCAATTGCTGTCAAAACCAGTGATGAGGATTAGGAGTAGGAGGGGTATCAGGAGCAATAGACGACATTAAAGTCGATGGAAAGGAACAACAGCTTCTTTCTGCTGACATTGTCGAGCCATGAGTAATGGAGAGGGGGTGTGGGCCAGTGGAAGATGCAATGGTTGCTGCGTCAGTCTGTAATGCTAAAGTGTCTAGGTTTTCCCACCCCACACCACTTTATGGTGATGCCTTATGTGTTGATGCAAGGCTGTCTTGCCAACATTAGCACCCTGGCTAAATCTCACCTTCTGCCCACATATCCTGCATACCCCCACGCTAACGTCCCCAGCAACTTGGTGAAAAATTCCCACCTTGACAAGTTTGACATTTTTCCTCCAACACTGAGTGATGCCTTCCTGCCACTGCTTTTTTGAAGCTGTGCACTGCTAGTGTGTTCCTCACAGGTAGTCTCCCAAGTAGCAGACGGTGTACCACTCCCAAATTTGGCTGCAGATCTCTCTACTGCTTCCACCCTGCTGTCTTCATGGGAACGCTTTCACCCTGCTGTCTCACAGGCACACTGCCACCCCTCGATGATGACGATGTCCCCTCTTCTCTTGTGTCACCCTCACCTGTTTCTTGGGCACATTACTGAGCTCTCACAACATGTGGTCCTACCCAACTGTCATCAAAGTCTATGCTGGCCTGTAACTACAGCTACTTTGGACTTAATTTCTGCTGGGATGCATGTCATGTGAAGGCACAGAATGTAGAGTATGTTTCTATATATATAAAAGTTTGAGATTTCTTGTTCCATTAAGGATGTGAATGACTTCCAATATATAGCCAGACCAGATATCACCCACACTGTACTACGTGTAATATATATATATTTCAATAAATAACTTTGAGGCAAATGTCAGGGATATTTACTCGGATTTAACAGAAGTGTAATTATATGTGGTTCTGTTGTGAAATGTATATTGATTGCCTTTGAGGGTCTGAATAACAATGAGATTTGCTTTCATTTGTGAAATAGTATGAAACCTGCTATGACAATGGACATAATTTAGCGCAGTAAGGCTACTTTCACACCTGTGTTTAGGTGCGGATCCGTCTGGTATCTGCACAGACGGTCCCCCCCCCCCCCCCCCCATAGTGCAAAAGCTTGTATCCGTTCAGAACGGATCCGTTTGCATTTTGTTCAAGATAATGCAAACAGATCCGTTTTGACTTACATTGAAAGTCAATGGGAGACGGACCCGTTTTCAATTGCACCATATTGTGTCAGTAAAAACGGATCCGTCCCCATTGACTTACATTGTAAGTCAGGACGGATCTGTTTGGCTCAGTTTTGTCAGACAGACATCAAAACGCTGCAAGCGGAATGGAGACTGAACAAAGGCAAACTGATGCATTCTGAACAGATCCTTATCCATTTAAAATGCATTGGGGCTGAACTGATCCGTTTTGGGCCGCTTGTGGGAGCCTTGAAACAGATATCACAGGCGGACCCAGAAACACCAGTGTGAAAGGAGCCTAATGCTGAAAGTCCTAAAATAACAACATTTATAAGGCTCCAATAAAATGTGTCACAACCTTCATAAAATTCTTCCTTTATGGGCAGAGCACAGTTTAGTGTTACTTTCTCAAACTGTATGAAATGCCTGCATCTTGCAGAATCTGAACATCACCTTTTGCAATGTCATAGAACACCTTTATTGCTTAAGGCATCAGGAACATGTTGCATTTCATTAAGGATCAGCATAGGACAGAGGTTAGAAAGGACAACCTGCATCAATAGTTTAGAGAATCAACGGAAGGCTAGTATATCCCTTTAGATGCATCTCGGGAAAAGCAAAGGTGGTAATGCCAAGTCTTTGAACTCTTACTGGTGAGACATCAATGAGTTTATCTTTGGAGCAGGGCAATAGTTGAGAACAGTAAGTTTTAAAGTCACTGACATGACCATTCTTTATCCTATCTAGAGACAACCCTGAGAAAAGACATACATCCAGTTTATTATTGTCCCGTGACGATAGTCCATAGATATCCAGTTCATCTCTCCAGCAAGGCATTTTTCAAGCAGATAAATGTCTGGCAAGTTTTTAAGTCTCTCAGGTAATCTAAACTATGTGATGGTCTGTAATTTGTCAGCAGTTTACTAAATTGAAATATCATGATAAAATGTACTAGATTCCAGATTTGAGATGAAGATTAGGTTAATTCCTATTATTTTATAATGCTAACAGCGGCAAAGATGGTCATACATAGTACATTGGCCAAAGCTACTGATTTGATTGTAATTGGCCAAATATCTTATATGTGCAGGGCCTCCTAACTTTCCCCTAATGACAGAACTTGGGAGATAAAAGGATTCTTAAACATAAGGTTTTAGGATATTTGGGTTGCAACTTATATAGATGCCATGACAGGTCCAGCTTGGTTACAATTTAGCTTTCCAGACCAATGTCATAGCTAGGCAGCCTTTAAAATAAAGGATGTGTGGCAACACTTGGGCAAGTTGTCAAAAGATCCAGGTCAAAGATGCTAACAAAAACATCTCAACATTTTTAACAACTTAACATAAGGATCAATTTGGTGACTTATAGTTGACTTCTAATTAAAGTGTTTTAGTGCTTTTAGTTGACTTGTTGTTATTCTAAACTAGTTTGTACAAGAAGTCTACTGCAACATCATCTTTGAAGTGACTACATCTTAGATTCAAGTTTCTTGGCCACTAGGCAAGAAACTTACCATTTTTAAGTAATACAATGTTGTTTAAAATGACTAATGAGATCATAGGGGAAGCTATGATTTGCCAGTTACGAGCTGTTGTCCGAAGGTTAATGCTCAGTGTTCTCCTTGGAACAGTTCTCAAGGGCAGTAGACAGAACATAGTGTAGCAGAGATGTGTAGGAGACTGGTAGCAGCTGGCTATGCAGACACTGAACAGGTAGACAGATTTATTATAAGTGGCAGAATGGGGATGCAGGTAGGAGTAGGCCAGTAAAGCTATTATCATTCTGTGATCTGATGAGGGCACATTACTACAAGACAAATGGATTTCAAGTCACATTCACTAATATAGTTTAGCTACCACTTTTTTCAGAAGTCAGAGGTTTCTATAACACAAGAACTCATTTGACATATCTTCCTACACAATATATAATAGTATGATGAAGATTTATAGCAAGTTATGAATCCAGGAAGGATTATTAAACTTGCATATGTCTGTGCTGCAGATGTCCCCAGTAAAATTTAAGTTACTCCTGAGATGATGTAATTTCTTTTCAAAATGTTATACCTTGCTCACTTTTAATGCTTCTTAACATTTACTCAGTGGGAAGGAAATATATTACAATCATATACGCTTGTAGCTGAATGGGGAGGACATTACAGCAATGAATGCAGCACATAGAAAATATAAATATTGTTTGCCTTGACACAGCATTATTTTTCTTCATTGTAAGGAGTATAAAAAAAAATACAGATCTCCCAAGAGGCGCCATTGTGACTAGACTCCAACTAACTGCCCTATAAATAACACTTGCACAATGTGGACTAAAAAGTCACTCAAAATATATGGCGAATAACAATTAAAGAAATTATATTGAGCAGACTGTGGGCACATAATTTGCTGAGGCTGCTTCGATTTTCCATGAAATATTCTATAAACAGATGTATTAACTACATCTGGTAATGATTACCAGAAGTGATATCTCTAAAAAATTTGAATAAAAATTTGTGGCAATTCAGTTAGGTGATTCAGTACGGGCATTGCACACTGTTTTGTGGAGATATTCTCTACAAGCATGGAGGCACAATATGGAAGTCTAGGGTCTAAATTACTTTAAGAATCTAGTCTAGGGTCTTATTAAAAGGAATCAGTTCTGACCATGCAAATATGTTAGATATGAGCCAGGGAGATTAAAAAAAAACATACTTTGAGAAGCATTTATTTTTTGTAGTACTGTGAATATGAAGTTTTATTTTTCTGGGAACTGCTTTCACAAGTGCCATAAGGGGCACTGAAACACTGGTAAGTGTTATCTGCTCTCTGCATTGAGCTGCCTTACAACCAATCTCCTCTGCCCTGAGTGACAGCTGTAACAGTCTTTTGGTTTGATGCCATGTTTGTCATTATAATGCGGGGGAGGGATTGTGAAGCAGCTCACTAAACAGACCAGATCTTCATAGTGAAGCACCTCCTCCAGGGCACTTGCAAAAGCAATGCCTAACAGAATAAAAAAAAATCATAATCACACTACTCCAGATAATAAAAACTTTGAAAAAGGAATGTTTTTCCTGCTGTCCCCAGTACACAATCACTTTCAGAAATTCTAAATTTTCAAAACTGCTGACAGACTCCTTTTCATTTAGAGGGCCTACAATAGTCATCACATATATTAACAAACCTTCATAATAGAAATAGTACCCACTCAGAGGTCCCCCAGGGCCTCCCAACTAGAAAAGCTGATTCTATCTGCTTTGCTCTGATAAAGGGCTTTTGAAAAAGCATTTAATATCAGTCGAGTGATTATAAAGTTTTTTATTACTGGGTACTGCTTTCACAAGTCCTATGAGAGGCACTTGTGATGATGAGTATTATATGCTAGGCAACACCTCTCTTGCTTTCTGGGAAGAATATATGCAAATGTGCATATCTTACTTCTGCTAGCATTAGACAGGATATCCCCTCTTTTCATTTTTGTCAGGCATGCTAATTTGCATAGCTTTGGGTTTCTTTGAAAGATATTCAAATTAGTTTTTCCTAAAAAAAAAAAGACCATTAATATTATCTCATGCCAGCCAAACTAAGAATGTGAGTTTGCATATATTCTTCCTAGAAACCAAGAGTAGTGTTACCTGGCATTAAATACTCATCATGCATATTTATTTGGTCCCCCTAATGATAAAGAGCACCACAAAGAGTACCCTTCTAAGGCCAGTAAGCAATGCAAGACAATTCCTCTTGAGACAATCTGGTTCTCTTGTTATTCTGGAAAGGAAGCTAGATTGCATGATTTGCTGAGAAAAGTGCAATCCTTGGTGAAATGTTATAATTGTTTTAGATGGAAAATAGATTGTGTGTCTCACTTTCAGCCAAATATTTTGCAATTCATTTCAGACAAATAAAGAGATGTCTGCATGTAAAAAAAATGTGAATAATTCAGCTTTCTTTCCAAAAGGATTTAAAAAAGCTGAGCGTTTAAGAACTACAGCATATACTTCCAGTCACTGCTAAGGTTTTTAAACATACTTATGTTGCAAAAATAGCCTAGGCCGGGTTAAAAATGGACAAAAAACTGATGGAAAAAGAGCACAACGGATGCTCAAAATAAAAGATCTGTTTTATTTTTTGTTCTTTTGACTGAAAAAAAAGAACGAAAAACAGAACGGTGCCAGATAGGACCTAACAGATAAAGTCAGCTATTTTAGGCCTTAAGGGAACTCTCTCTCTCTGTCCCTCTCTCTCTGTCTTTCCTAGGCTGGAGTCTTAAATAATTAAGGAGTTTGATTTATTTTTGGGGCTTAGTTTGGAAACTGAATTAATATATGGGTCTGATCTGGGTCATAATCAGTTTTTAAGTTAGTCTGGAGTCTGATTTAATTTACAGGTATTGTTTAAGGTATATATTTATTTTGGGGCCCTGTCTGGGATATTTCCTTTAGTCTGGAGTCTTAAATAATTGAGGGGTTAGATTTCTTTGAGGCCTGGTTTGGGCACTGAATGATTGTATGGGTCTGATCTGTGTAATAATCAGTTTTGAAGTTAGTCAGTCTAGGTATACTTACGGTTTTTAAGACCAGATTGCAACAATATGGCTGTCACTGGTAATATACTGTTTTCTTATCCATTCTGGATGCATAACTTCAAGATCAGCTACTTCATATGAGAAGGTGCTGTGTTGATGATAAGCAGACATATAGATAATTCTGATTCTATATCTGCTTTGTGCAATATCATGTGGGGACAGACTCTAAACCCATATGTCGAATGGTGTCTCCCTAAAAGTGGAGTAAAATATAGGAAAATATCAAACAACAGGTGGTGCTATACAGATACATTTTATTAAATAACTCAGATCCAGATGCTGGTTTGAAAACTGTAGACTATTTTTTGTGGAAAAACCCCTTTAAAGGGTTTAGTATAGCGTTTGAATTAATTTAGGAATCCAAACTAATCTAGACGTTTGCTAGGGAGCACCGAAATTTCTAGTTACAGCTTCATCTGTATCTCCATTTTCATGTACTATTATTTTGTCAGTATAGGATTTGAGGACATTGGGCATCGTTGTATGCAGAATAGTTCTGGCACCTGGGGTAAAAGAAGCCATTGTATTGGTGGAAGCAGCAGGATAACTTTTAAAAAATAGATGTTTGTGTTGCTACTTGCAATATAGGCTTAGTATTGTTGAAGTGAATGGCAAAAGATGTCTATCCTGCAAACTGCACAGTCATCAGGAGAATATGCCATGAACTTTTCATTTGTGAAGGTCCAACCTCTTAGACCACTACCAATCCTTAAAACAAAGGGACTGCAGCAGCTATTTCGCATTACATCCAATTCCAAAGTTTTACTCTGATATATTGGCCACTTGACCCCGTTCACTTTTGCTTTGCTTTAACTTGCACAAGCACAACAATACTGGAAGAATGCTTGAGAAAATATGTGGCATGCAAATAGTGTTGTATCATGGCTAGTTTCCTAAGTTCATTTTAATGTTCTAAAGATGCAATACTTTGTTTCCCATTGCTTGTGCAATCAGTAGTCATAGCATTTTTATTTTTATTTTTGTAACTTGTCTGGAACATGACTGCCATCTTGAAAGACGCCATATTGGATCAAGGGCAAATTTTTCCAATAGGAAGGGGTTCATGTAGCATTTCAATGTAAAACAGAATTTTCTCAGAAATTGATTGCACACCATCACATTTGCAATATCTCTTGAGGTTCAAAAGTTATCAATAGAGAAGGAATGGGGATAAGCAACTTAATTAGATAATTACACATTACACTGGTAAGTGCAATGTTCTTCTGTGGGCATATATATCTGGGCATATTAGGAGAAAAGTAGAGCTGTAATACTGCTATCCCAAATCTACAATCTATTATTATTCTGACAGATAAAATGTTCTGACAATGGTTTCCCTATCTAAATAATAGTTTTAGCTTTCTCTGCTGACTGCTAAAGAATAACAATATTTTGTATTCAATTTTCAAAGGTATAGTACTGCTAAAATGAAAAATAAAAGCTTCCCCAAAAAAATAAAAAAACATTTCTATGAAATATATTGAGTAGTGTTGAGCAAGCACCATAGTGCTTGTGTGTTCTACCGAGCACCTGAGCACAATGGAAGTTAATGGGAGACAACCAGGCACCCCCTGCTCAGAAGAGAAGAGGGTATCTGGTTCATAAAAAAGGTTAGAAATTTATGGAAGCCCCATCAAAATGGTTTGGAAACAGCATTGAGACGATAGCTGGATGCGTCTTAGACTCCTATTATTTACGACATTCAATAGACAACCACACAAAGGTTGGAGGAGCCAGGAACCGTATGTGCAAGCCACCAATCTATCCACGAGACAGTTAAAAGCCAGCAAACCTTACAATGGCAGCCTTATGCACTATGAGATCTTCCAAACCAGCTCTCATCTGACTGAAGTTATTTTGCATCTGTTAGATGGCTTGGGTGGACCTGCCCACCTAGATCAATATCAGGGCGACAAAAAGTTTTCTGATTGTCCTAACATAATATTCGATAACCTTTCTATACAGTTTTGTCATGTAAAAACTCATTTTCATAAACATGGGCATATGGGAAAGACATGCAAATGAGCAGAATCTGCCTTGTTTTTCAGCTGTCATAAGACTATGAAAACCAATAGATGGCGCTATAGAGTTATGAACAGCTCCATCTATTGGTTTCACAGTCCTATGACAAGAGTAGACTAATAGTTATGTCAGAAGATTATAAAAACCAATAGATGGTGCTGTTCATAACTCAATAGCGCCATCTATTGGTTTCATAGTCTCCTGACAAGAATATTAGACTATGAGTTTAATGACAAGCTTATTAGTTTAGTCTTTTGCATAGAAAATTTGTGATTAGAATATTTGCGATCTACACTGAGTTATTACCCAGCTTTCCCAGTGTCAGATATCATCACTGAGTCATTACCCAGCTTTCCCAGTGTCAGATATAATCCTAGTGTAGGTCGTAAATATTCTAATCGCACATTTTTATTGCGAATGTTCCATGCGAAAGGCTACACTAATAAGCTTGTCATAAGTCTCATAGTCTAATATTCTTGTCAGAAGACTATGAAACCAATAGATGGCCCTATTGATTTATGAACATCGCCATCTATTGGTTTCATAGTCTTCTGACAAAACTATTAGTCTACTCTTGTCATAAGACTGTGAAACCAACATATGGCACTGCTCATAACTCAATAACGCCATCTATTTGTTTTCATAGTCTTATGACAGCTGAAAAACAAGGCAGATTTTGCTCATTTGCATGTCTTTCCCATATGCCCATGTTTATGCAAATTAGTTTTTACATGACAAAACTGTATAGAAAGGTTATTGAATATTATGTAAGTACAATCAGAAAACTTTTTGTCGCCCTAATGATATTGATCTAGGTGTGCAGGTCCACCCAAGCCATCCAACAGATACAAAATAACTTTGAGGTTTACTGGTTCTCAGTCAGATAAGAGCTGGTTTGAAAAATCTCATAGTGCACAAGGCTGCCATTGTAAGGTATGCTGGCTGTTGTCTATCGTGGATAGATTGATGGCTTGCACATACCTGCCTTTTGGCATATAGCCTTTGTGTGGTTGTCTATTGTATGTCATACTTAATAGGAGTCTATGATGCATCCAGCTATCCTCTTAATGCTGTTTCCAAACTATATGTATGGGGTTTCCATCAATTTCTAACTTTGTTTTATGAACATGACACCCTCTTCTCTTCCAAGCAGGGGGTGCCTAGGGTTCTCCCATTGACCTCCATTGTATTCAATTGTACTCAAGCTCCCGAAGTATTCGGCTGAGCACTCGGATCTGCCGAGCATAGTGGTGCTTGAGCCGAACAGCGGTTCAGTCGAGCATGCTCGTTCAACACTGATATTGAGTTAAAAAACTACCCCTTTCTAATGGAAGTGTACCTTTAGGGTAAGGTTTCTGTATGTAGTTTTGGAAGCCAAAAACAGGATTGAATAAACAAATAAAGAGGAGACCTCATATCTGTCATTTATACTTTCTCTCCTTTTATTATCCACTTGTGATATGCATGCAGAAATCTTACTGTGTGGCTGTACCCTTAAAAAAATCCTTTTTAGTTCCACTCCTGTATTTGGCTAAAAAATAAAACAAAAAATGTTTTCAGCATCCCCAGTGTCTGCAGTTCCAGGATTCCCTGCAGTACAGACACTTTGCTCTCTGACGCTTCATTAGCCGGCTGTTTCCTGAAAGGTTCTCCTGTTCTCCCACTCAAATTTTATCCCACAGCAAAATAATACGATCTTTCATCAAACTGATAATGGAAAGTAGAAAGTTATTTAAAAGCAAATGACACTACTGCAATAGACAAACCAGGGAGAACATTGAGATGGTGAGAAATGGCTTTCCCCTGAGGGGCAAAAACATGGAAACTTAACATATTTCTATTCCCTCATAGTAAAAATGAACTTTATAAACAACTTCTGTTGCTGAAATCAACTATGTCCTATGTAATTCCCAGCAAGGAGACCATTTAGTAATATATCTAGCACTGAATTCCATCACCCACAGAAAATATCACTGTTGGTGTTGCATGTAATTAACTGCTAATAAATATGCATTTAGACTGCCAAAAAACCTACAAAACTTAGATTAAAAAAAAATAAAACTTGAATGCTGATGTCCAGTCCAGTGATGAGCGGCAGGGGCAATATTCAAATTCGCAATATTTCACAAATATTTGGGCAAATATTCTTCATATATTCGTGAATTCAAGAATTCGTGATCTCGTCATTATTTTCTTGATTGCGAAAATCGGCAATCCGAAAATTTGCGATCTGAAAATTCGCGATCAACACTACTCTTAGTCATATAGGCAACTTTCCTATTGGTTGCTAGGGATGTTGCTAAGTAATAATAATAATAAATTTGCGATAAATTTGTGATAAATTTGTGATTAGAATATTCATGAATACGAATATATGGCACTATATTCTAAATATTCATGAATTCTCGAAGTGGCGATATTCGCAATTAAAATTCGTGATTTGAATATTCATGATCAAAACTAGTCCAGTCTGGATTATTTGGGAGAAATACAGATTCAAAAAATAGTTTAAAGGGATTCTGTCACCAGGTTTGGGGCTATAGAGATACGGACATGCATGGCTAGATCGCCGCTAGCATGTCCACAATAGATGTGTCCTATAGGGCTGTGTGGTTTTAATGTCTTTAAAAAAGGATTTTATAGATATGTAAATGAGTGTTGAATGTGTCCAAGGGGCTGTACGAATCTTACTTGTGCCCAGCCACGCCCGCCTGTGAAGGAGCCCAGCACCGCCTATGTCTCATTCTTTCATCAACTATAGATAGTCGTAATCTCGCGACACTATACCAGCACTGCGCATGCGCAACCTCGCGCATTTCGAGATTATGGCTATCTATGGTTGATGAAAGGAGGAGACATAGGCGGTGCTGGGCTCCTTCGCAGGCTTGCGTGCTGGGCACGGCTGGGCACAAGTAAGATTCGTACAGCCCCTTGGACACATTTAACACTCATTTATATATCTATAAAATCCTTTTTTAAAGAAATTAAAACCACACCGTCCTATATGACACATATATTGCGGACATGCTAGCGTCGATCTAGCCGTGCATGTCCGTATCTCTATAGCCCCAAACCTGGTGACAGAATCCCTTTAACAGCTCTCTGAATAAGGCATGATGTTAATCGTAAGGTTTCTTCATTATCTAAAGAAGGAAATCTATAATTTTCTAATATATATGCTATGATTATCCCTCAGAATTTTAAGATCTCTGCTAGAGATGAGAGAGGTTTTGAAAAATTCAATTATGCAGCCGCGCCAAAGTTCGCCAAGAAATTAGATTCAATCTGAATTAATTTGAAACAAATCGCTATAAATCTGGTATATCCAGCCCAATCTGCCTAATCCTATTCTTCCCTCTTGGTAGCCCAATCTCAGTACAAAGGCTTGGAAATTAGATTGCAGGGAGAATGCAGGGAAACTGCAGGGAGAGTGTATCACTGTGTACATCAGTGTGTAGTGCACCAAGATTCATAGCTGATCACTTCTGTTAGCTGTAGATTTACTGTGTGTCAGTATTACTGGTCAATGTTACTGTTAGGTCAAATTTTTTACTGTGGACTTAACTGTGCAGTGCACCAAGATTCAACTAGTGGCCCCATGACTGAATGAGGAGGGTGGAAGCAGCAAGAGCAGTGGCAGTAACAGTGACAATAGTGGTCCCATGACAGAATGGGGACTGTGGCAGCAGCAGTGGCAATAAGGCTGTGTTCACATCATTATTTATTTAGTGGAAAGGGGGGTAAGCAGCAGTGGCAGTAACAGTGTGAATAGTGGGCCATGACAGAGTAGGGAGGGGGCAATAGCAGTGGCAGTAAAAGTGAGAATAGTGGTTCCATGACAAAGTGGGGAGGGGAGGGAAGCAGCAGTGGCATACAGCACAATATATTGGCAGAGCCCAGTAGTATCAGAACCTAACAACAACAGTGTGATAGCAAGGGCCAGTGGTATGCATAGCCTTGTAAAAATATAACATGTATATATCAGTAGGCCAAGAAGCCCCATTGTAGGAATGGCAGTAGAGGCAGCAATCGGGTGGCATTAGTTGGGTGGCAACATACAAAGCTCTCAGCAGCACATGGCCAAAAGTAATGGCCCATTTTGATAAATATTCTGGTGTGCCAGCACACTACAGTGTGATCATTAGTGGCAGAATGATCCATACTGTTGCATCAGTCAATGGTCTCTGGAAATCCTGGTTTATCCACACCTGATTCATCTTTATGAAGGTTAGGAAAGGCAAGTTCTCTTAGGGGTAAGTATGCCCCCTTTCGCACTAAACACCCACTCTGAAGCCATACTACTGGCAAGACAGAAAAGCATGTCCATGGTAAACTCGGCCAGTTGCAGCCACACTTCAGGTTTGCATGCCCAGTAGTCCAGGGGATCTTGGATGGGTGCAGTCCAAGTATGCCACCACCTTATGATTGAGGTTTTGCTACAGGTCCCACTGCTGCTGCTCTGGGTGGTTTCTTCAGAAGGCAGCAGAAGAAAACTGCTTATCAGAGACTCCAGACTGAAATTGCTCCTTATGAAGCTGGTGTTGCTCCTGCCCCCCCCCCCCCCCAGTTATGTCAGTGGAGTGGGAGGGCAGAGTGTCCCCCCAGTCAGACATTCCTGAGGACAGGCGATGGTGCAGCGACCAACTGACTACACAGCATGTCTTATTATTGCCCTCCAACTCCCCATGCCCTTCCTGCTTCTCTCCTGTTGCTTGGGCAAATATATAACCAAGTTGTTTATAAAATTCCTGGGTGTTTATGTTCTCCTCCTCATCCTCATCCTCCTCAGGGATCAGGTGGCCATGAGCTGTAGACGCCACTTCTTCTGTCCTCTCCAGGATGTGAAGGAGTGGAATGACATAATTCATCTGATAGATCTGCCTACTGACAAATAAAGTGGCCTCCTCAAAGGGCCTGAACTAACAAACGGCATATGTCACGTATGAGTTGCCACTGGCTAACATGGAAGTCACACTGGGGAGTAAACTTGTCCATCCGCAGCATTAAGAAATAATTGACCGCTTTCCTTTTTAACAGCTACTGCAGTTCAGTGGAAGACTTGCGGAACCGGGTGACAACAAGATTAAAGACATGCTCCATGCAGGACCCATGGGTCAGCCCTCCCTGATGCACCACTTATAAAATGTTTTTCCCTTTATTAGTGATCATGGTTCCTACCTCCAGTTGGTGAGGAGACAGCCAGTGTTTGATTTCTTAATTGAGCTGGGTATTTCCTCCCTGGTGTAGTGGTTTATAGGTGTTTTTTTTAAATAACAGAATAGAACACTAGTATCTAACGCGTGTATTTCACACTGACAGATGCAGCCAAGGCCGCAAATGTAGTATTTGGCCCCAAATGGGTGCTTTTTTTTAAACCCAGAATATTATTGCAGTATTTCTGTAATTTTTGGCTGTGATATACCCCTGCTCTACCTAGTGTACAAGGAAATACATTTCACTAATTCCTCTGTTACATTGTTGAGTGGCAAATGCTCATCTTTTGCGCTAGAAAGTACATTTGCAGTAGGACAGTACGAATGGTGAGGCCAGAACAAGTACAGTCGATAGATTGGGGGGCTGACAGTGCCTGCAGTTCCTTCGCATTGTCTCCCACCCAGTACCCTGCTGAAAGATAAGAGTTGGCACCTACAGCGCATGCAGCAGTCTTTTATGATTTTTGATGACTCTGCTGGCAGGGTTTCCGTGTGCCATCCACATAGCCCTGCACCAGAAGTGGACGAGATTAAGTGCACTGATGCCCAACCACTTATTTTTCAGGATGAGAACATTGGAAGACCCCCTCAGCATGTCTCTGATGATGACAAAACACAGGTGCCAACTGCTGCGGCTTTCTGCAGTATGCAGACCAACAAGGAGGGCAGGGGTAAAGAGTGAGTGGAAGATGATGGGGAGGATGATGAGATACTAGACCCCACATGGAATCAAGGTCATGCGAGTGACCTGTCTAGCTCAGAGGAAGAGGCGGTGGTCGCACAGAGGCACCAGCACAGCAAAAGAGGAAGCAGGGTGCAAAAGCGTCTGTTACATTCTTGGGTGACATTTTACAATTTTTAATAAATGCAAAATGTGACGCACGGGACTCACTAATACCAACCAGAGGTGCACTCAGAATAAGAGGACTCAGCCTATCCTCTTGAAGGTAGGTATATATAACAAAGAGAATCTGGGCACTCTCTAGGTATTTGGGTCACAATTAATTTATTGATACATAAATTAATTAAAATATCCTCTTCCCATACTATAGCCTATAAACACTTAAACAACAATCATACACATCATCTAAATATTAGCAAATAAATAATGCCTAAAAAATTGAGAAATTAGCACGACCCTGTGCATAAATATATGAATGGCCCAGCAAATAATGTCAATGTAGCAAATTAATATAAAATATTGCATCTGATACTGTAGCAACGTCCTGGAATACTATCAAAGAAAACTCTTGATGAACTAATGTCCTGTATGTCGAACCGAAATAATTATATATGTATGCATATAGAGGTACTCAAAGGTAGCGGCTTCCCGCTAAATCATTACCAGCGGCGTCCCACTGGAGAAACTTTCTTATAATTCTTGCGAAAGCCTGACGAAAATATTGGAGCGGTCTTACCGTGTCAGTGAATATACCGCAACTACTCCGCTGGATGGTCCTATGTCATTCAGACCAATATTCGCGAGCGTGACTCGTCCCTTTTCTCCCGCGCTGGTAGTTTGTTTGGCACGTGCAGCTAGAATTGTATTGTTGTTCTTATGACGCGCGTTTGTCTTTCATTCAATCCTTCCGCTTTAACAACTTGTCCCACATTTCCATTTAATCACATTTCATCCATTGACCTCACTTGGATTTGGTATCCCTTTCTCACACTACCTCTCCGGCATGGAACCCTGATTCGCCGCTAACCATGATCAACATGGTGGGCACAGAAAAAAACGTTGAAAGTTGATAGAGAAGATATCCAATCGGATCGTAGGCATCACGGGGATGTGCGATCAGGCAGAAGTTATCTAGAGTCAATAAAGTGGCAACGGGGCCTCTCCTGTCTAACATTTCCAAATCCAAAATAGTGACATTCCCTATAATTTTTTATTAATCATTCCAATAACAGGTCATCTTAAGAGTCCTGTATTGTTATTTATTGTTATTACTAGGGTTGAGCGAACCTGAACTGTAAAGTTCGAGTTCGTACCGAACATTAGGATTTTTGGACCCCGGACCCGAACATTTCCGTAAAAGTTCGGGTTCAGTGTTCGGTGCTTTCTTGGCACTTTTTGAAAGGCTGCACAGCAGCCAATCAACAAGCGTCATACTACTTGCCCCAAGAGGCCATCACAGCCATGCTTACTAATGGCATGGCTGTGATTGGCCAGAGCAGCATGTGACCCAGGCTCTATATAAGCTTGAGTCACATAGCGCTGCACGTCACTCTGCTGTTACAAGTGTAGGGAGAGGATGCTGCTGGACTTCTGATTTCAGGGAGAGAATAGGAGAGAAACTAACTCAGCGATCTACCTAGAAATATTTGTGTGGGTGCAGGACACAATCGTTTTACCCTGCCCTGAGGCCATTGACCAAAAAAATTACTTTTATAATTCTGTTAGTTAGGTGGGTGGCGGCGGCTGAAGCCATTTTATGCAGGCTCAGTGCGCCAGCACTGCATCTGAGCTTTTGGGACATTGCAGATCACCATTTTTTGGGGGCAAACTACAACATCTGGATTAGTCAGTGTGCAATTTAAGGTAGAAATACACCCATCCTTTTCTGGGGTTTTAAAAACACATTTTTTTTTTCAAAAACAGTATTTTCCAGATCTGCAAGTGTTAAATAAAAGTTTAATATATACAAATTTCATATTCTGTTACCAAAAAATTACTTTTGGCAATCTACAACATCTGTATTAGTCAGTGTGCAATTTAAAGGGAACCTGTCATGTGGATATTTGATTATAATCTAACTAATTATATACAATAAAGGTAAATAAACACTAGCGCTGCCGTCTGGATAAATTGGGGTGGGGGTGAGCTCACACAAACAAACTTATGTATGAGCCCCGTCGCTGCAGGGTTCTGCTGTGGGGTTAATTGCCAAAAAACAGCCCACAAAATAGGAGGAGACCTATTGTTGAGAAATAGAAAAAGGAGAAGAACCCGCGCTGACTCTATTTATGCCTGAAGAAATGCTGGTAATCTCAGACTTCCTATGGTATGTAGGACCTTCTAGTCTTCAATATCTATTATAGTAGCTCTATTCCTGTCAGTTCTGAGGGACTATTAAAAAGTACCTTAGATGTATTCACTTACTCGTGTGACAGATGGTTACCTCATAATATACACACAAAGATGCCGCATGCCGCATGCTAATGAGCTGATTTGAGTCCGGTGTGATGTCATTGAGTCCAACGTATAAATAATTCAGAGCTATAGCCACTCCCCTGCCCACCTGCTGCTGATTCATATGGAAACAAACTGTCATTCAGCAGCAGGTGGGCGGGGAGAGTCAGGAGCTCATAAATATTCATGACTCATCATTATCAGCTGGAGCTTTTCAATACAAGATGTTGGCAGATTGACTGGGTCAATTAAAGAAAGTGACCCAGCATTTTGATAAGCGAATCAGTCACTTATTTATGTTGCCCTTAGTTAGGACACCATAAAACTGGTGACAGGTTCCCTTTAAGGTAGAACTGCACCCATCATTCTCTGTGGTTTGAAAAACAGACTTTTTTCCCCAAAAAACTGTATTTTCCAGATCTACAAGTGTTAAATTCAAGTTTAATATATACATCTTTCATATTTCTGTTAACAAAATTTTTTGGGCAATCTACAACATCTTCATAAGTCAGTGTGCAATTAAGCTAGAAATACACCCATCATTTTCTGGGGTTTTAAAAACACACATTTTTTTTTAAAAAACAGTACTTTGCAGATTTGCAAGTGTTAAATTCAAGTTTAATATATACAGATTTCATATTCTGTTAGCAAAAAAAAATATTTTTGGGCAATCTACAACATCTGTATTAGTCAGTGTGCAATTTAAAGTAGAAATACACCCATCATTTTCTGGGGTTTTAAAAACACACTATATTTTTCAAAAAACTGTATTTTCCAGATTCTCAAGTGTAAAATTTAAGTTTAATATATACAGCTTTCATATTCTGTTAGCAAAAAAATATTTTTTTGTCAATCTACAACATATATATTAGTCAGTGTGCAATTTAAGGTAGAAATACACCCATCATTCTCTGTGGTTTGAAAAATACACTTAAAAAAAAGCAGCATGTGACCCAGGCTCTATATAAGCTTGAGGCCTCCTGCACACGAACGTTTTTTTACACGGTCCGCAAAAACGGGGTCCGTAGGTCCGTGATCCGTGCCCGTTTTTTCTTCCGTGGGTCTTCCGTGATTTTTGGAGGATCCACGGACATGAAAAATGAAAAAAAAATCTAAGTCAAGTTTGCCATTGAAATGATAGGAAAAAACGGACACGGATCACGGACACGGATCACGGACACGGATGACAATCTTGTGTGCATCCGTGATTTTCACGGACCCATTGACTTGAATGGGCCCGTGAACCGTTGGCCGTGAAAAAAATAGGACAGGTCATATTTTTTTCACGGCCAGGAAACACGGCTCACGGATGCGGCTGCCAAACGGTGCAGTTTCCGATTTTTCCACGGACCCATTGAAAGTCAATGGGTCCGCAAAAAAAACGGAAAACGGCACAACGGCCACGGGTGCACACAACGGTCGTGTGCAGGAGGCCTGAGTCACGTAGCATTGCACGTCACTCTGCTGTTACAAGTGTAGGGAGAGGATGCTGCTGGACTTCTGATTTCAGGGAGAGAATAGGAGAGAAACTGACTCAGCGATCTACCTAGAAATAGTTGTGTGGGTGCAGGACACAATCGTTTTACCCTGGCCTGAGGCCATTGACCAAAAAAATTACTTTTATAATTATGTTAGTTAGGTGGGTGGCAGCGGCTGAAGCCATTTTATGCAGGCTCAGTGCACCAGCACTGCATCTGAGCTTTTGGGACATTGCAGATCATCATTTTTTTGTCACTCTACAACATCTGTATTAGTCAGTGTGCAATTTAAGGTAGAAATACACCCATCATTCTCTGTGGTTTGAAAAATACACTTAAAAAAAAAAAAAAAAAAGTATTTCCCAGATCTGCAAGTGTTAAATTCAAGTTTAATATATACATCTTTCATATTTCTGTTACCAAAAAAACACTATTTTGGCAATCTACAACATCTTGATTAGTCAGTGTGATTAGTTAGAATTACACCCATCATTTTCTGGGGTTTGAAAAACACACTTTTTGTTGATAGAAAACACTATTTGCAGGCCTTGCAGCATCAGTACATGTGAAATTACAGGCTTATATACTGCTGTCAAATTCAGTTGTTAAACAAACACTCGTTTGGGCACAAAAAATTGAGTTGGCATCCATTGATGCAGATGTCATTGTGAGATACACCCTTAATACATTTGGGTTACATTCAGAGATTTTAAATACCATTTGGTGCACCAATATTGAATTCATGCCTACACTGGCTGGTTCAGGCCCTGTGAGATACCCCCTCTACATACAGGGGTTTGAATCAGGGATTTGAAATACAGCCATTTGAAATACAGCCATTTTGGGCAAAGAAATATTGAATTCAGGCCTACACTGGTTCAGACCGTGGGAGATACTCCCTCTACATACAGGGGTTTGAATCAGGCATTAGAAATACAGTCATTTGAAATACAGCCATTTTGTGCAAAGATATATTTACTTCAGGCCTACACTGGTTCAGGCCCTGTGAGATATTCCCTGTACATACAGGGGTTTGAATCAGGGATTTAAAATACAGCCATTTGAAATACAGCCATTTTGTGCAAAGATATATTTACTTCAGGCCTACACTGGTTCAGGCCAAGTGACATACCCCCTCTACACACAGGGGTTTGAATCAGGGATATGAAATACAGCCATTTTAAATACAGCCATTTTGTGCAAATATATATTTACTTCAGGCCTACACTGTTTCAGGCCCTGTGATATACTCCCTCGACATACAGGGGTTTGATTCAGTGATTTGAAATATAGCCATTTGAAATACAGCTATTTTGGGCAAAGAAATATTTACTTCAGGCCCACACTGGTTCAGACCGTGTGAGATACCTTCTCTACATACAGGGGTTTGATTCAGGGATTTGAAATACGGCCATTTTGAATATAGCCATTTTGGGCAAAGAAATATTGAATTCAGGCCCACACTGGTTCAGACCATGTGAGAAACTCCCTTTACATACAGGGGTTTGATTCAGGGAATTTAAATACAGCCATTTGAAATATAGCCATTTTGTGCAAAGATATATTTACTACAGGCCTACACTGGTTCAGGCCCTGTGAGATACTCCCTCTACATACAGTTTTTTTTTTTTTTTTTTTTTCAGGGATTTGAAATACAGCCATTTGAAATACAGCGATTTTGTGCAAATATATTTACTTCAGGCCTATCCTGGTTCAGGCCCTGTGAGAAACTCCCTCTACATACAGAGGCTTGAATCAGGCATTAGAAATACAGCCATTTGAAATACAGACATTTTGTGCAAAGATATATTTACTTCAGGCCTACATGTGTTCAGGCCCTGTGAGACACTCCCTCTACATACAGGGGTTTGAATCAGGGATTTGAAATACAGTCATTTTGTGCAAAGATATATTTACTTCAGGCCTACACTGGTTCAGACCATGTGAAATACCGCCTCTACATACAGTGGTTTGAATCAGGGATTTGAAATACAGCCATTTGAAATACAGCCATTTTGTGCAAAGAAATATTTACTTCAGTCCTACACTGGTTCAGGCTGTGTGAGATACACCATCTACATACAGGGGTTTGATTCAGGCATTTAAAATACAGCCATTTTTGGCAAACAAATTTAATTGAGGCCTAGTCTGGTTCAGGGAGTGTGAGATACCCTATACATACTGTCGTTCTATTCTACTATTAATTAAACACCCATTTAGGGCAAGATCCTAAATTTGAGAAATATGAGGAGAGCATCAAATAAGGGACGTGGTCCAGGTCGTGTTGCTGCTGGTGGAGCTCCTGTTGCAGGGAGAGGACGTGGTCGATCTTTGCCAGCTACACTCACAAGTAAAACCCCTTCCTCAGGTGCGAGTAGGCGACAGAACCTGCAGCGGTATTTGGTCGGGCCTAATGCTGCTCTACGAAAGGTGAGGCCTGAACAAGTACAGGCGATAGTAGATTGGGTTGCTGACAGTGGATCCAGTTCCTTCACATTGCCTCCCACCCAGTCTCCTTCTGAAAGACCACACTTGGCACCTGCAGCCGATGTCCATCGGTCTTTCACCTCACCCCCTTGCAAATCAACCAAGCAGTCTGAGCCCCAAGTCATGGAGCAGTCTCTTCTGCTTTTTGATGACTCTGCTAGCAGGGTTTCCCAGGGCCATCCACATAGCCCTGCCCCAGAAGTGGAAGATATTGAGTGCACTGATGCCCAACCACTTATTTTTCAAGATGAGTACATGGGAGGACCATCGCAGCACGCCTTGGATGATGACAAAACACAGGTGCCAACTGCTGGGGCTTTCGAAAGTGTGCAGACCGACAAGGAAGGCAGAGGTGAAGACTGGGTGGAAGATGATGTGGAGGACGATTAGGTCCTCGACCCCACATGGAATCAAGGTCATGTGAGTGACCGGTGTAGTTCGGAGGAAAAGGCGGTGGTCGCACAGATCCACCAGGCCAGCAGAAGAGGGAGCAGGGTGCAAAAGCGGAGAGGCTGTCCCCTAGACAGTACGCCTGCTACTGCCCACCGCACCAAGGGACCGCGCACACCAAAGCCAGCTCCAAAAAGCTCCCTGGCATGGCAGTTCTTCAGACAATGTGCTGACGACAAGACACAAGTGGTTTGCACGCTGTGCAATCAGAGCCTGAAGCGAGGCATAAACGTTCTCAACCTGAGCACAACCTGCATGACCAGGCATTTAAGTGCAAAGCACGAGCTGCAGTGGAGTAGACACCTCAAAAACCAAGAAAGGTCTCTGGCTCCTCCTGCTTCCTCTTCTGCTGCAGCCTCTTCATCCACCTCTAGAGTGACAGTGCCACCTGGCACCCCACAAACAGAGGATCTGCCAGCAACACCAACACCTGGGTAACCAAGCATCTCCACAATATCCCACGGAAGCGTTCAGCTCTCCATATCCCAAACACTGGAGAGGAAGAGGAAGTACCCCCCTACCCACTCGCGATCCCTAGCCCTGAATGCCAACTTTTCTAAATGACTTGCCTTTGAAATGCTGTTATTCTGTCTGGTGAAGATGGATAGTTTTAAAGGCCTTATGGCGGTGGCTGCCCCACAGTATGTCATGCCCAGCCGCCACTACTTCTCAAGGCGAGCCATCCCTTCTCTTCACAACCAAGTAGTGGACAAAATCAGGTGTGCACTGCGCAACACCATCTGTGACAAGGTGCACCTGACTACGGATACGTGGACCAGTAAGCACGGTCAGGGCCGTTATATCTCCATAACAGCACACTGGTTAAATGCAGTGGCGGCTGGGCCTGAGGCGGATAGCAGTTTGTTGCATGTCCTTCCACCACCGAGGATTGCAGGGCGCTTTAGTTTGCCTCCTGTTGCTTTCTTCTCCTACTCTGCTTCCTCATCCTCTACCAGCTCCTCATCCGGTAACACCTTCACCACCAACTTCAGCACAGCCAGGGGTAAACGACAGCAGACAGTTTTAAAACGTATTTGTTTGGGGGACAAACCCCACACCGCGCAGGAGACCGATGAGTGGTTTGTGCCAGTCAGCCTCAAGCCTAGCCTGGTGGTGTGCGATAATGGGAGAAATCTCGTAGAAGCTCTGGGACTAGCCGGTTTGATGCACATCCCTTGCCTGGCACATGTGCTGAATTTGCTGGTGCAGAGATTCCTTAAAAATTGCCACGACATGTCAGAGCTGCAGCATAAAGTGAGGGCCGTCTGTGAGCGCTTTCGGCGCTCTCACCCTGCTGCTACACTACTCGCCTGTCAGCGCTGCAGCACAACTTTGGCCATCCCGCTCACCGCCTCATATGCGATGTGCCCACAAGGTGGAACTCCACCTTGCACATGCTGGCCAGACTGTGCAAGCATCAGCAGGCGATAGTGTAGTTTCAGCTGCAGCACGCACTGGTAAGTCACTCGGCGGAACAGCACCACTTCACCACCAATAACTGGGCCTCCATGCGAGACCTGTTTTCTTTGTTGTGCTGTTTTGAGTACTCCACCAACATGGCCAGTGCCGAAAACGCCGTTCTCAGCTTTACTATCCCACTTCTATGCCTCCTTGAAAAAATGCTCCTGGCGATGATGGAAGAGGATGTGGCACACGAAGAGGTGGAGGAAGAGGGATAATTTCGTAGGGTTTCCGGCCAGTCATTCCCAAGTGGCTCCGAGGGTGGGTTCCTGCACCCACAAACCAAAGGTACACAATTGTCCAGCAAGGGCACAGTTCTGGAGGATGAGGAGGTGGAGGATGAGGAGATGGAGGAGGAGGAACCATGTTCACAGCTGGGTGGCACCCAGACCAGCTCATGGCCATCACTGGTGCATGGCTGGGGGGATACAGAGGACACAGACAATACACCTCCCACAGAGGACAGCTTTTCGTTGCTGTCAGCCTGGCACACATGAGCGATTACATGCTGCAGTGTCTCCGCAACGACCACCGAGTTGCCCACATTCTAACTTGTGCTGATTACTGGGTGGCCACACTGCTGGATCCCCGTTACTAGGACAACGTACCGTCCTTAATTCTGTCACTGGAGCGTGATTGTAAGATGCGCAAGTACAAGCGCACGCTGGTAGACCCGCTGCTGGTGGCATTCCCCCCTGACAGTGGGGGCACAGTGGAAGCACAAGGCGAAGGCAGAGGACAAGGAAGAGGTCGCCAACGTAGCTGGGGCACCGCCAGCACCTCAGAAGGCAGGGTTAGCATGGCCGATATGTGGAAAATCTTTGTTAGCACGCCACAACAACCAGCACCACCAGCTGATATGGAACGTCTTAGCAGGAGGCAGCATTTCACCAACATGGTGGAGCAGTATGTGTGCACACGCCTACACGTACTGAATGACGGGTCTGCCCCCTTCAACTTCTGGGTCTCCAAATTGGGCACATGGCCTGAGCTTGCCCTTTACCCCTTGGAGGTGCTGGCCTGCCATGCAGCCAGTGTATTGTATGAACGTGATTTTAGCATGACTGGAGGGGGTTATCACAGGCTATAATTCCTAATGATTTGGGGTGTACCCTAATTTTAAAAATAAAATTTAAAACAAAAAACCAGTGTGGGCTACCTCCTCCTCCATCGCCGCTTCCACCTACACCGCCACATCCACCGCCTCCTCAACCTCCTACTCCATATGGACCTGGTCCTCCTAGATCAAGATTATAATTTTTTATTTTTACGTATTTTATGTTATTTAAAGTCATTTCCCTATTCACATTTGTTTGCAGAGCACTTGCCATGCTCTTAACCACATTTTTCTGCCATTTGCAGCCCTCTAGCCCTTTCCATGACATTTTTAGAGCCATTTTAGTGCTCGAAAGTTCTGGTCCCCATTGACTTCAATGGCGTTCGGGGTCAAGTTCGGGTCCCGAACTCGAACTTTTTTCCGAAGTTCGGCTGAACCCGTCAAACCCGAACATCCAGGTGTCCGCTCGACTCTAGTCATTACCTTCTCCAGTCGGGAGTGGCTAATTGCCTTGCGCTCCCTCCCTTACTTCTAACAAAATACTAGACCCTATCTGGTCTTATATTAATCAACAGAAAAAGCCTATTTAGGCTATTGACCTCGCTTATCCCAGATATTAAAACTTAACTTTTAATAAATCTGCTAAGAATTGCTGAGTGAAAAGAAAGTGAGCTAAGGAAATAGTTCAAACTACCTGTCAGTACTTCAGCATGTGTATCCTAGCTACAATGTGAGCTGGGGGTGCCCTCCTCGTGCCTTCACCCACTTAAATACTGTATTAGCAGACCTGTCCTATCTGTTTTGCTATAGAGGATTCTATGTGAAAACACTGTTCAAACTTGGACATGCTCTGCTAATCATACTTTTAGCTGGAACTGACACGGACCACAGAGTCTAAAACACTAAACTGTCCCCGAGCATGTTTCGCCAGCTAATCTGGCTTCATCAGGGGTGATGAAAAGAACATCAAAAGTTAATAGAGAAGATATCCAATTGGATTGTGGACATCACTGGGACATGCGACATGGAGGAGCAGTATGTGTGCACATGCCTACACGTACTGACTGAAGGGTCTGCCCCCTTCAACTTCTGGGTCTCCAATTTGGGCACATGGCCTGAGCTTGCCCTTTATGCCTGAGAGGTGGAGGGGGTTATCACAGGTTATATTTCCCAATGTTTTGGGGTCTACCCAAATTTAAACTAAAAACTAAACCATAAACCATAAACCAGTGTTGGCAACCTCCTCCTCCTACACCGGCGCTTCTACTTACACCGCCACATCCACTGCCTCCTCAACCTCCTACTCCATATGGACCTACTACTTCTAGATCAAGATTATTATTTTACATTTTTATGTATTTTATGTTATTTTAAGTCATTTCCCTATCCACATTTGTTTGCAGAGCACTTGCCATGCTATTAACCACATTTTGCTGCCATTTGCATCCCTCTAGCCCTTTCCATTACAATTTTAGAGCCATTTTAGTGCTCAAAAGTTCAGGTCCCCATTAACTTCAATGGGGTTCGGGTTCGGGGTCAAGTTCAGTTCCCGAACTCGAACTTTTTTGTGAAGTTCAGCCGAACCCGTCGAACCCGAACATCCAGGTGTCCGCTCAACTCTAGCCATTATCAGACACATCTGGTCTCTTATCCCCTGCCACATCTCTGCGGCGGTGTGCTGTTTGTCCCCTAAGCATATCAGCTTTAGCACGGTCTGTTGCTGCTTTCCCACTGCCGTGCTACACTGCTTTCAGCTACCAACTGATTACTGACTGGTGCTGCACATGGATAAATCAGAGGTGGAAGTGGAGCAGGAGGCAGAGGAGGAGAAATGGGGTTTGGAGACACTAAAATAGGTGCTGGTGGAAACCTTGTTCGACGTAGGGCCTGCAATCCTTGGCATCGGTAGCACCTGTGCCATCCCAGGGTATGACTCGCTCCTGGTCTCCACAATATTCACCTAGTGTGCCGTCAGGGAAATGTAGCGTTCCTGGCCGAATGCAGTTGTATATGTGTCCGTGTTTTAGTGGACCTTCCCTGCAACTGCGTTGGTCAGGGAACGTGTGATGTTACGGGATACATGTTGGTGTAAGGCGGGCATGGCACATCTTGAAAAATAGTGGCGGCTGGGTAATGTGGGGCGGCCGCGGACATCAGGCTGCGGAAGGCCTCAGTGTCCACAAGCCTAAATGGCAACATTTTCAGTTCCAGTAATTTGGAAAGCTGCGCATTTATTGCTATGGCCTGTGGGTGGGTGGCTGGGTATTTGTGCTTGCGTTTAAAGGGGGTAGGGACATTTGGAGGCTGCGCTGGGACACGGAAGTGGATGTGGTCGCTGATGGTGCTGGAAAAAGGTCTAGGTGCAGGGCAGGAGACATCCGGGCCTGCACCTTCGACAGGGGATTGGCCAGCACGTAAAATATGGGAAGAGGAGGCAGTGGTGTGACCTGCAGACACAGATTGTGGGTCCAGCCATACGTCCCACTTATTAAGGTGCTTGGATGCCATATGGCGGATCATGCTGGTGGTGGTGAGGTTGCTAGTGTTCACGCCCCGGCTCATTTTTGTATGGCACAGGTTGCAAACAACTAGTCTTTTGTCGTCTGCACTTTCCTAAAAAAAAGCGCCATACTGCAGAACATCTACCCCTTGGCAAGGGAGATTTCCACAATGGGGGGTTCCGTGTAACAGTTGCGGTCATGTTTGGTGTAGCCCGCCTTCTCCCTTTTGGCACCTCACTGCCTCTTCCAGCATGTTGCGGTGCTGCAGATCCTTCCCCCTGCACTGTACTGCTGTCCTCGCTCGGCTTTCCAACTTCTCAGGTTGGTTCAGTGACCTCATCGTCCACCACCTCCTCTTCCACTTCCTCACACCGATCATCCTCCTGATTTGTTGACCTAACCACAACCTCAATGATTGACAACTGTGTGTCTTATCCTCTTTATCAACCTGTTGAGACAGTAATTGCAGTTAACTCATTAGTAACTGTGTCTCATCATCATCCACCTCATTAAGCACTATTTGCCGTTCCCCACTGTCATGTTCTTTTGACTGTGGATGCTCAAGAGGTTGAGAATCAGGGCACAAGATATCATGTCCCTCTTCAAGCATGCTTAACGAGAGGGCCAAATCAAGCAATGGCGATGAAACGAGGTCCTCGGAATATCCGTGTGTGGATCACTTGTTTGGCCAGACCTTACATGGTGGGAGGAAGGAGGATCAGGGTGAGGATTGTGTTGACCAGACTCCTGGCTACTGAGACTCGAACTTGGTGGAAGACAGGGTGGTGCTTAACCGACTGGAAGCATTATCTGCTGCAATCCAACCGACCACCTGGTCGCACTGGTCTGACTTCAAGAGTGGTGTACTGCGCCGCCCTGCAAACTGGAACATGAAGCTAAGTATCATGGATGATTGTTTTTCTTGTGCTCTGGCAGCAGGAACAGTTTCTCCACGCCCAGGGCCATGGCCTCTGCGTGCACCATCAGCATCACGCCCACATCCCCGTCCCTTACTGCTCGCCTTCTTCATTTTAAATGTGATATATGCTTGAAAGTACGTCACACGTACAGTAGCGTAGGATTTGGAAGTGTATGCGCAAAAACATTTGCAAAGGTATTTGTGATTAGGAAACATTATACAGGACAGGTAATATCACTATTCGCATTGTCTATGGAAAAAGGTACACTGGATGTTACTGATATTTTAGGGATGCGCACACTTTAAACAGGAGATGTGGGACAAATAATTTAACTGTCCGCAGCGGACACTGTCTACGGAAAAAGTACACTGGATGTCACTGATATTTTAGGGATGTGCACACTTTAAACAGGAGATGTTGCGCAGATAATTTAACTGTCCGCAGTGGCCTATTACACGGTAAAAAATATATTGCTGCTGTCACACACAATAGTCCTTAAAAGGACTTTTGGCTCTCTGAAAATATTTTGTATAAAAAAATCTTCCTGTCCGTCCCTTCCTATGCACAACTCTCCCTAACACTGAGCAATTTAGCGCATTTTGCGCTACAAACATATATTGCTGCTGTCACACACAATAATCCTTACAAGCACTTTTCGGTCTCTGAAACTTTTTTGTACAAAAAAATATTCTATTACACTTCGCACACTCTTGGTCCCTACCTATGCTCAGCTCTCCCTGACTACGAATAAGCCGAACATGCATCATCGGGTGCTATATAGGACCCGATGATGCGTTCCGGAAAGCCACTCAGCGTAATGCCAGTAGCCAACATGGCTACTGGCATTACAGTGAGGACAGTATTTACCTGCACGTTTGTTGGTTGCGTAGCAGGCAAGAAACGTGCGGGGAGGAGACTCGAGCATGGTGCCGAGTACCGCCATGTGCCGAGCATCGAGATGCTCAAGCTGAACAGGTGTTTGGCCGAGGATGTTCAATCATAACTACTCCTTTATAATCTACAAGAGAAGTGGATCACGCATGATTCCCATTATAAACATTTTTTATAATGTATCATTCCCCTCGCTCGTGGTGTTTTTAGACTTTGTTACTCAATATGCAAGGATCAGAAATGACCCCAGTTTTGACTTTACATTGTCATATTCCATAGTCTTGGTTGAGAACCAAAGTGCTTAGGTGCTCGAGTAGAACACCTTGGGATACTCGGGTGCTCTACAGAGCAACCGAGCACAATGGAAGTCAATTAGATAACCAGAGCATTAAACCAGGCACCCCTTGGTCTGAAGAGGGGAGGGTGTCTGGTTAACAGAAAAAGGTCATAAATTGATGGAAACACCACTGAAATGGTTCGGGAACAGCATGCATCTTGGACTCCCAGGTCGCTGCTGGGAACAATGTTGTCTGAGTAGTATGCCACTTTAACAGAATGACAATAATACGCACAAAACCGAAGATAAAATTGAATTTAGAGGAAAAATTGTTAGGAAGCATTCTTTCCTGTAGATTTACTTGTATATAAAGTGTAAGTGCTGACAAAAATTACAAGAAAGAGGCACTCAGATACAAACTGTATATCACATAAAGAAGGGCCTCATTCAAATTGTGGTACAATTGTTCATGTAGTGGGACTCCTACACTCATAAAGCCTATGCACTAAGTGAAAGGGCTGCCAAACATTACAAGGAACCAGCACTACAATAAAATGCTGGTATTGTGTAAAGCTTAAGTAAACAAAAAAAGTATACATATTAGGCATTGCCGCGTCCGTAAGAAACTGCTATATAAAAATGTCACATGAAATAGCCCCTCAGGGTGTAAAAAAAGCAATTTGTTGCTACCTTAAATCACAAAAAGTGTAATAGCAAGTGGTCAAAAAGTCATACGCACCCCCAAAATAGTGCCAATCAAACAGGCATTTCATCTCACTAAATATGAGACCCTACCTAAGATAATCGCCCAAAAACTGAAAAAACTATGGCTCTAAAAAGATATTAATGTGTAAAACTTAAATAAAATATAAATAAATCTACATATTAGGTATTGCCACGTCCATAACGACCGGCTCTATAAAAATACAACATGAACTAACCCCTCAAAAATAAAATTAAAAACTGTGCTAGGAAAAAATAAATTTTTTGTCTCCTTACATCACTAAAGTGCAACACCAACACTTACATCAAAAGAGCATATGCCCCCCAAAATAGTGCCAATCAAACCGTCATCTCATCCCATCCCGCAAAAATCATACCCTACCCAAGATAATCACCTAAAAACTGAAAAAACTATGGCTCTCAGACTATAGAGACACTAAAACATGATTTTATTTTGTTTCAAAAATGAAATCATTGTGTAAAACTTACTTAAATAAAATAAAAATATTGACATATTAGGTATCACCGCTTCCGTAATAACCTGCTCTATAACAATATCGCATGAACTAACCCATCAGGTAAATACCGTAAAAAAAGCAAAAAGAACAGTGTGAAAAAAGCCTTTTTTTGTCACCTTAAATTACAAAAAGTGCAATAGCAAGCAATCAAAAACTCATGCACACTCCAAAATAGTGCCAATCAAATCATCATCTCATCCCCCAATAATCATACCCTACCCAAGATAATCGCCCCAAAACTGTAAAAATTATGGCTCTCAGATAGAGTTGACCTGGATGTTCGGGTTCGAGAAATGTTCGGGTTCGGGATCCGAGCACGACCGAACTTCGTCCCGAACCCCATTGAAGTCAATGGGGACCCGAACTTTTTGGCACTAAAAAGGCTGTAAAACAGCCCAGGAAAGGGCTAGAGGGCTGCAAAAGGCAGCAAAATGTAGTTAAATCCCCTGCAAACAAATGTGGATAGGGAAATGAATAAAGATAAAAAAAAAAATATAAAAATTAACCAATATCAATTGAAGAGAGGTCCCATAGCAGAGACTCAGGCTTCATGTCACCCACCACTGGAACAGGCCACTGTCAGATATTTAGACCCCGGCAACTAGACAGAGGAGAGAGGTCCCATAACAGAGATTCAGGCTTCATGTCAGCAGAGAATCAGTCTTCATGTCATAGCAGAGAATCAGGCTTCACGTCAGCCAAAACTGGAACAGTCCATTGTCATATATTTAGGCCCCGGCACCCAGACAGAGGAGAGAGGTCCCATAACAGAGATTCAGGCTTCATGTCAGCAGAGAATCAGTCTTCATGTCATAGCAGAGAATCAGGCTTCACGTCAGCCAAAACTGGAACAGTCCATTGTCATATATTTAGGCCCCGGCACCCAGACAGAGGAGAGAGGTCCCATAACAGAGATTCAGGCTTCATGTCAGCAGAGAATCAGTCTTCATGTCATAGCAGAGAATCAGGCTTCACGTCACCCAACACTGGAACAGTCCATTGTCATATATTTAGGCCCCGGCACCCAGACAGAGGAGAGAGGTCCCATAACAGAGATTCAGGCTTCATGTCAGCAGAGAATCAGTCTTCATGTCATAGCAGAGAATCAGGCTTCACGTCAGCCAAAACTGGAACAGTCCATTGTCATATATTTAGGCCCCGGCACCCAGACAGAGGAGAGAGGTCCCATAACAGAGATTCAGGCTTCATGTCAGCAGAGAATCAATTTTATATATTTTTTTTAAAGCTTTATTGAGCAGGCCGTAGCGGCATGACGTGAGGACGTGCCGCGCTTTCTCCTCCCCCCTCCCTCCTCCCGCCTGCAGGCTGCCGGTGCCTCGGCGTGTGGCTCTCTATGGAAGGCGCACGCATGGAACGGGGATGCCGCTGAATGATCCACATGACCTTGCCGGTGATCCGTCGAATCAACCTGGGGGATGCAGGGGAGATAGCGCTTGGCACTTCGGAGGATCGTGACCGCAGGAACAGACCCGTGTACTGAAGTATGGTGAAGTAGCCTGGCAACATTGTAACTGTGTAACCCTGTGGGAATGCGGAAGTGACGTATTGGAGCCTATGCAGAGAGCTAAGCATTGCTAAGCATCGCTGAGAGACAGCTCTGTATGCCGTGGCGCTTGGTTGGTCTCCCAGCGGTTTGTTGGAGGGGTGAGGCTGAAGACACAAGAAGGGGAACAAGGCAGTGTGATGATGGGTGTTATCCCCCTTTCTTCTCTGCCGTAACAATTGCCGGGAGAACTTGGGATAATTGGCTGTATACCACAAATAGGCTGTATACCGCAGCGTTGTGCTGAAAATCGGGGGTGCAGCATATCGCTAAAATTACCCTGCTGACCCGGCACACGGCTGTTTCGGGTGGGCCGGCGAGTGGGTATACACCTGGAATTATATGGAGGTTCGCAAACTGTCCTAAGGTGCCAGGTACTCCTGGCAGGACTGGTGCCCGCTCAGAAAACGGAATTTTGCCCCCCTTAAGTGTCTTGAACAGCAGGCGACCTGGGAGACTACTGACACAATTTGTACCGCTGTGCGGCGCACCTGACGGTATAACAGTATAAGTGGTAGGATAATCATATCTTATGACTTGACCCTCGGATCTCCTTTTGTTTATGTCCTCCCTTCTCCTGGAAATTGCTTGTATCCAGCCGCCGGATATCATTCGCTGTTTGGCAGGAAGAATAAAACAGAATATATATATATTTTTTTTTTTTTTTTCCTCCTCTTTCTCTGGATACAGCCTGGTAAATAGAACTGTGATTATTGGCTGACATTCTGGACTCCGTCGAGGGGATATTTTTTGGTTTTGTTTTTTTTTTTCCTTTATTGTCCATATTTCCGTTTGACGGCATGGCAGCTATCTGAAATTTTTTCTTTTTTTGTCTGCGTGGCTTTTTTGTGTGGTTCATGATTGTTCCTTTTCCCCCTTTTTGTGTGTGGGAGGTTGTAATAGGAAGAGGATAGGGAGGGGAGGAGAGGAAAAGATGCCTCCAAAAAATTACAGCAGAAAATCGGTGGGAACCTCCTCACCGAGTGGGGGAAAAGGGAGCAGTACAGTAACTGGCCTAGAAAAATATCTTAAATCCCCCCCAAACCCAAAAAGTAGGAGTGCATTACGGGGGAATAAGGAGGCCCAGAAAGAGGGAGGTGATCCATCTGTTCCAGACGAAGGCCCTGGGGCTGAGAGCAGGATAAGGTACGGAGAAGGGATGGAGGAAAGAATAAATTCAGTTGATAAAAAACTGGGAGAAATTCTAGGGGCGGTACAACAGTCAAATCAAAGTTTAGAGGATCTGACCACTAAGATCGCTTCCGCTCAGGCTGACCTCTCCTTGATTAAGGAAGAGATGAATAAGGTGAGGGAAAAGGTTAAGGAGCTGCAGATATCCTCAGGAGGGATGAGGAGAGATATTGACGGGACAAAAAAAAGAGTAGAAGTTTTAGAAGGTGAAAAGAAAATCCTGCTAGAGAGAGTTACCTCAATAGAGGATAGATCTCGGAGATCAAATATGAGATTAGTGGGATTTCCGGAGGGGGTGGAAGGAGAAGATACAACTGGGTTTATCCAGCAGTGGCTGGAGGATAGTTTTGATAAAAGTACCCTCTCCAAATGGTTTCTAGTTGATAGAGCGCATAGAATTCCGGGAAGACCACCGCTAAAAGGGAGTCCCCCCAGGGCCATTTTAGTTAAAATCTTAAGTTCCAGAGATAGAGACGTAATAATGAGGGCAAAAAGGAAGATGCAGATAATAGAGTACAATGGCCATAATATAGAAATATACCCAGATTACTCCAGAGCAACGCAGGAAAAGAGACGTGAATTTAGAGAAGTAAAGAGGAGGTTAGCAGCCGCCCAGTTACAATATTCCCTGATATACCCAACTAAGTTACGCGTAATATATCATGATCAAGTTAGTTTTTTTGGATCACCAGAGGAGGCCGTTGAATGGATGGATTCCAAGGGAATAGGATCATGAGATGGCCAGCGGAGTGGGTGAGGGGGGTGTGGGGGGGGGAGAGAAGGGGGCGCAGAGTAAGAGGAGGGGGAAATGTTTCATTTCGCCAACCAGCAGGGGGGGGAGGGAGGGGGTAGGGGTGGGGGGGTAGGAGGAGGGGTTATGGGAGGGATGGTTGTCTTGATAGGATTACTAAGGAAGATAAGAAGGAAAACACAGGTGGAAGGCACACATGAGTAGGATGTTAACATGGAATGTACGAGGTCTGGGGGATAAGGTTAAGAGGGTTATGGTTTTTGATACAATTACTAGACACCTCCCAGCAATTGTGGGACTAACGGAGACACATAACACTAAGGATAAGACATACCTATTAACTCGGAAATGGGCTAAGTTCCAGTATCATTCATGTTTCTCTACCTACTCATGTGGAGTTAGTGTATATATCCACCACAAAGTGGACTACCTCCCACTAGATCAGAAGATCGATGATAGGGGCAGATATGTTTTCCTCCACTGTCAGTGGAATGGGAGACGGTGTGTTCTAGCCTTTGTTTATATACCCCCACCATTTTCACTATGTGTTATTAATAGCTTAGTGGAGTTTGCTGAGTCCCGAGGAAAATGCCCCATACTGGTAATGGGAGACTTTAACTCCGTTATGAATAGCTGCTTAGATAGATACTCTGTGATACCAAATGATAAATATGGGATAAGTCAACCAACACTTCTCAAAAGAATATCACAAGAACTGCTGTTAATAGATGTATGGAGGTACCTGTATGATGATAAGCGAGCGTACTCATGGTTTGGTTATGGGAGAAAAATCATGTCAAGAATAGATATGGCATTAGCTAGCCCAGAACTGGCAGAGCAGATATTGAAAATGAGGTATGAGGTGAATAGTATTTCAGACCACTCCCCAATCTGCCTGACATTTAAAACAATAGTTAAACCAAAGGGTAGAGTGTTCCGGCTAAACCCACATTGGCTAAACCTGATAAATAAAGATGAAAGTATTAGCGACGACATAGCGGAGTACTGGAAAAATAATCTTGGATCTGCACAAATAGGTTATGTATGGGATGCATTTAAAGCATACCTACGGGGCATCCTCGTTGGCAGAATTCAGGGCTTAAAAACTGAATTCGCCAAAAAGGAGAGGGAGCTGGGCGAAAAAATAAAGAAACTAGAGGAGAAACTCCAGGCTAATAGTTCACCTGAGACGATGGCGGAGTTAGAAGAGTCTAAAATCTCTCAAAAAAATTATCTGGAGAATAAGGCACAACAAAGAGTGTTTTTTGAGGGGGCCCGATATTTCAGGGAATCTGGGAAACCAGGTAGACTGCTTTCCACTATCGTACAGAATCAGAGGGGGGATGGTAGAATCAAGCGAGTTGAGAGGAGAGACGGGGTGATAACATCCAGCCCTGGAGAAATTGAGCAGGAATTTGTTAAATATTACAGGGACCTCTACTCCTCGGAGGGAGTGGGAGATGGTGGAGACATAAAACTCTTTTTGGAGGGGGCCTCGCTCCCCACTCTCTCCGAGGAGGATAGGGAGTATTTGAATGGTCCAATAGAACAGGAGGAATTACGTGATACCTTGAAATCAATAAAGGGTAACTCTAGCCCCGGGCCGGATGGTCTCCCCTTCGAGATATATAGAAGATACGGGGAGGTTATCCTCCCAGTACTCCTGCGGGTCCTTAAGGAATCTATGGACGGGGGTGAACTTCCGGCCTCCCTGTCAGAGGCTGTAATAACCCTGATAGGGAAAAAGGGGAAAGACGAGAGTAAGGTGGATTCGTATCGCCCCATCTCTCTTCTCAACACGGACTATAAAATATGCGCCAAATTGCTGGCAAACCGCCTAAAAAAAGTGATAGGTAAGATAATACATCCAGATCAATCGGGGTTTATACCGAAACGTCAGGCTCAAATGAATATCCGTCGGGCCCTCCTTAATATCCAGATGGGCGGGGAGGGTGCCCACTCCCTCCTGTCATTGGACGCAGAAAAAGCGTTTGACAGGGTGGAGTGGGCATACCTCTGGAACATAATGCGTGAGCTAAATTTGGGGGACAATTATATTGGCTGGGTGCAACTACTGTACCAACACCCGAAAGTAAGGATTAAAATCAACGGAGAGATATCTGAATCGATGGTGTTGCAAAGGGGAACCAGGCAGGGGTGCCCCCTTTCACCATTACTGTTTGCCATCTTTGTCGAACCGTTAGCATGCAAGGTACGATCAGATGATAACATCAGGGGATTTGGGAGTAGGGGCGCCTCAGATAAAATGTGTCTATACGCGGATGATGTCCTGTTTTTCTTGAAAGGGGGGGCGTCGGCGGTCCCATACCTGATGCGAACTGTAAATCAATTTGGTCAAATCTCCGGCTTCAGGGTGAATTGGATGAAATCAGTGTTACTCCCAATTGGCTACGAAACCAGGAGAACGGATCTTAATGTTAAAGTATTGAAACCCACAGATGCACTGGAATACCTTGGAATCAAAATTAGTGCGAGGATCCAGGAATATACAGAACTGAATCTTGCCCCTCTGCTTAAAAGGGTTAAAAATAAAATAAGCATTTGGCAAAAAATACTGATAAGACAGGTAGACCGTATAGCTATTATAAAAATGATTTTGTTGCCGCAGGTCCTCTATGTAATATCCTCATGCCCTGTCTGGATAGGTGACCACCATTTCAATGTATTGGAGGGATTGATAAATGATCTTATATGGGGGAAAAAAAGGGTCAGGCTCAAACAAAAATACTTATGGCTTGATGAAGAAGATGGTGGCTTGTCCGTGCCCTGCTTCAGAGGCTACTATTACGCATCCCAGCTACAATGGTTAATGATAGAGGATGACAGATTACGCCAGTACCTAGTGGGCGAGTTTGTAGGTCTCCAATATAATATTTTTAGTATCTTGGAAGCCGGGATATTAAAAATAAAGGGTAAGAAGTGCCCTATTAGTAATATGATGCACTTGATATGGGTGAATGTTAAAAAATTATTGGGGATAAATTACTCACTAAAGATTACCCCACTATGGGGGAATATAAACTTAGGCGAGTTTCAGAAGTTAGAGGATTATGTATTTTGGGAAAAAAATGGTATTAAGTTTATTTCACAGATTGAGATAAAAGGAAAGCTTAGGACACTAGAAGAATTAGGACTTAGTATAAAATTAGATACCCTTACACGCTTTAGATATTTTCGGTTAAAACACGCATTTGACAGCACTGAGAATAAATCGTACTTAACCACTAAATATTCAGAATTTGTAGAATTTTGCTGTCTCAATAAGGGGACCAAAATATCAATATCACAGATATATAAAATAATTAAAAGGGGTTTAGGGGGAGTGATAAAGTTTATTAGTGAACAAAAATGGGCACTAGAAGTTGACCCCAACACGCTAGATTGGAGATGTATCTATAAAAGTATAAAAAGAAGTACGGTATCGAGTAATTTCCGACTGATACAGTTCTTTATTGTCCATCGTACCTATATCACCCCATGGGTGTTGAGTAGGATGTATAAAACAAGGGATGCTAGATGCTGGAAGTGCAGGATGGATAATGCGGATTTCACCCACTTGATCTGGCACTGCCCCCTAATGCAGGATTACTGGTCTCAGGTTTATCGGGAGCTGACCAGATCAACTGGGTGCTCAGTCCCAATGGAGATCGCTACAGCGGTGCTTGGATATATCAGGAAAATAGGTCTCGATATAGAAATAGAAAGGAAATGGGCCAAAGGATTAATGCTGGCGCGGGTAGTAGTGGCTAGGGAGTGGGGGGCGGACACACCACCAAACATCGAAGCATGGAAGAACTTATGTGGGAGGGTATGTAGATATGAATATGTCGGTACCCATAAATAAATGGAGGATGTGGAAGAGAGAATGAAAATCTGTGGTATCCATCAAGACAACCATGGGGGGGGGGGGGGGGGAAGGGGAGGGGTTATATTGTTTTTCTTTTGTTTCCTCGTTTTGTACATGATATGAGGAAAGAAACAGGACAGGGACATATTCCTGATGTCTAAGGATAAGCGAGTAAAAAATGTATGTGTATATACAGGAATTAGCATTGTTTATGCCCTGCTGTATTATTGCCTAATGTTATGTCTTGTTTCTGAACTTTTTATATATGATGAAGGAAAAAATAAACTAAAAGTATTTAAATATAAAAAAAAAAGCTTTATTGAGTATGTAAAATTGTTACATATGATTCTGGTCTTTGGAAAAGGAGGAGCAAGCCTCCGATGTACATACATTGTTTGGGTAACAATAGCAGGTAGAACATTCAAAAACATATCAACACAAAAGGATGTATGTTAACAGAGCAAATGTTAAACAACACTTTAGTAGATGATGTCCGTGGACAGAAAGGAAGTAAAAGGCCAAGGTCGGAGGTTTGTCTAAGGGGAGGGGGGGATGATAGAGGAGGCATTTTAATGAAAACCTCTAAAGGATCTCCATTTCTCCCAAGTGGTTAGGAATTTGTGATGGGTCCTGTTTTCCCAGGCTGCAAGCTCTTCGAATCTGTATATTGAATCGACTTTGTTAAACCAATGGTCTAGAGAGGGGAGATCCTTTTTTAGCCATTGTGTCGGGATCAAGAGTCGGGCGGATATAAGAAGGATTTTGAGGAGGGGGGAGGGGTTTGTCGTGTGATCCGGAGGTAGACCGAGTAGGGCCAGTGAAGGTGAAAAAGTTATATTTGAGTCACAGATTTCATTGCTTTCTTTAAAAATCTTCCTCCACCAGTCAAAGGGCATGTCCACCAAATGTGGAACATGGTTCCGCGATCCTTTTCGCATCTCCGGCAGTTGTCTGAATTACCGTCTCCGTATCGACATGTGATATCAGGCGTTTTGTACCATCTGGTTAACACTTTGTACCCATTCTCTTGAATTCTAATACACCTTGAAGAGATATGTGGTGTTCTGAATAATATGGAGAGTTCTTCAGGCGAAAAATGTACATTTAGGTCCTTTTCCCATGAATTTATGAAAGAAGGTTTAGGAGGTAGAATAGTTGTACTAAGGTATTTATAAATTGAGGAAATGGGTTTCCTCGGGGGGGGGGGGGAGGGGTTATGGATGAGGCTTTCAAACCACGTAAGGGGTCTGAGGAGGGAGGACACGGGGATGTGTTTATTTATATGTGTCGCCAGAAAAGAGAGCATATGGGGGTAAGACTCGATCTCCGGTAAGGAAGAGACAAGGACCTCTCTGTCTAATGCGCCTCCCACGCTCCTATGTAATAAGGAGAGGATGGGGATGTCTGATGAGCGAAGGGCTTTGGGAACACTTTGTATGAGTTCTAAGGGAGCTAAGCTGATTATGTCTCTGATCTGTATAAGAGGGGAGGGGGACGGAAAGCCCTATTTCGAGTTTTGGAACCATCTCCAAGCTTCGACAGTGGCTAATGTCAAGAGGTTGTGTTTAAAGAGTGAGAGTATATTAATATGGGAATCCACCAAAAGGGCTCTGAGGGTTGTAAGATGGGGAGGGGTTTCCATACTAATCCATGATTTGTTGTCAGGTTCCCGAAACCAATCCAAGGCTCTAGAGAGGAGTATGGCTTTATTGTACAGTAGGGGGTTTGGGAGACCAACGCCCCCCTGGGTTCTAGGCCTTTGTAAGGTGTTCATATTAATTCTTGCCTTTTTCCCATTCCAAATAAAGGAGCGGATGTATTTTCCCAGGGCTTGAAAAAAGGAATTAGGAACAGGTATGGGTAAGACTTGGAGGAGGTAATTCAACCTAGGCAGGATGAGAGGTAATACCATGTTTTTACGTCCGAACCAGTACAATAAGGGGGGATTTAGGGCTTCTATTTGGTCTTTAATCAAGCTCAATAAAGGGGGATAGTTTAGTTAATATAGTGCATTTGTGTCAGCGTGAATCTTGACACCTAAGTACGTTATATAGGGAGAGTCCCAGTTAAAGGGGGAGGAGAGGATTAGGTTGGATTCTAAGTTTGTGATTGAGCCCTATACTGAGAATATGTGATTTTTTCCTATTTATTTTAAAGTTGGAGAGATAACTGAATTTTTCCAAGATAGAATATATATGCCTAAGAGAGGATTCAGGGTTGGAAGATATTATCAGGAGATCGTCAGCGAAAGCAGCAATTTTGTGTTCCGGGTCGCCTAGCTTGAGACCCTTGATGGTCTCCTCAGAGCGTATTTGGATGAGGAGGGGTTCTAATATCATAACAAATAACGGGGGGGAAAGGGAGCACCCCTGCCTAGTCCCATTTTTTATGGGAAAGGTATTTGAGGTAGTATCATTGACCAGCACCGACGCCGAGGCACTAGTATACATGGCCTGGACCGAGCGTATAAAGGCTCCGGGGATACCAAAATGCTCTAAAGTGCTGTACATGAAGTTCCAGTGAACTCGATCAAATGCTTTTTCGGCGTCGGTGCTGATCATGACCAGGGGTAGGTGAAATTTCGAGGCGTGAAGTAAAATGTTTATTACCCTAGCAGTGTTGTCTTTACCCTCCCTACCCTTAATGAATCCTGTTTGGTCTCTATGGATAAGTTGGGGTAGTATAGGGGCTAGGCGGTTCGCTAGGAGTTTAGCTAGTAGTTTTAAATATAGATTTAATAGGGAAATGGGCCGATAATTCCCGCATTCGGTGGGGTCTTTCCCCTCTTTAGGGATAATAGTGATATTGCCTCTGGTCATCTCTTGGGATAGGGGGTCTCCTCGTAAAGTTTGGTTACAAACTTTGAGTAAGTATGGTAGGAGAACGGGGCTAAAGGAGCGAAAATATAAAGCGGGGAACCCGTCTGGGCCGGGAGCTTTCCCTTTCGGGAGCTGTTTAATCGCTAAGAGGAGTTCCTCGTTGGTGAAAGGGGAGCTAAGGGAGTTGATCTGAGTTTCTGAAATTTGGGGGATTTTAATGGAGCGGAGGAAAAGTTTTATTGAGTCTTGATGAGAGATATTCGGATTAATATTTCCCTGGGGGGGAAGATTGTAAAGGGAGTGATAAAATTCCGAAAATCTCTGGGCTATATTTTGTGTGTCAGTAAGCATGTTTCCTTCTTTAGTCCGTATTTTACATATGAAGTTTTAGGTCTTCCTTTTTTTAATACTAGACATCATAAATTTAATTACTTTGTCTCCGTGGGCGAAATATTTATATTGGGCATGGAGGAAGTACTTGGCGGATTGGGTATTGAGAAGGTTTTTTTAGATCTGTCCTGAGAAGTTTTAATTTTGCTAAATGGGTATCTAACATGGAGCTTTTATGAAGGGCTTCTATATCTCTAATGTCCTTCAGGAGGGATTCAATGCGGGCTAACCTATTTTTTTTAAATGTAAGAGCCTAAGCTGATAAGTCGACCATGGATATAGGCTTTATGTGTATCCCATAGGGTATAGGGGTGGATGCCAGGGGTATCATTGGAGGAGAAAAAATCCCTTAACCATGTAAGAACTTTTTCTTTATTATCAGGGGATTGGATTAGTTGCTCATTGAGCTTCCATCTAAAAGTTCTGGGGGGTCTATCTGGGGTAAGTATATTAATCCAAATGGGGGCATGGTCAGAGAGACTAATAGAACCAATTTGGGCCTTAGTGCAGAGCTGAATATGCTGGGAGGAAATTAGAAGATAGTCAAGACGCTGGTAGGACCTATGAGGGTGAGAGTAGATTGTGTAATCCTTAACATCAGGGTTTAGAGTTCTCCAGATGTCAACCAGGCGGTGGTCATGGAGAGAATTCCTCAATTTACTAAGGGCCTTATTAGAAATTGAAGACTTTTTGGAGGAGAAGTCTAAAGGTGGGACTAACGTAAGGTTAAAATCACCTCCCATGACGGTCACACCTTCACAGAAGTGATCTAGAGTCTGAAGTATTTTATGAAGCCAAGCGGCCTGGTTGACATTTGGAGCATACACATTAACAAACGTATAGGTTTGATTAGCAATGTCACCTTTTAGGAAAATAAATCTCCCTTCTGGATCTTGGACGCTGTCCCTGTTTGTGAAAGGGGTAGTTCTGCTAAAACCCACGCTAACTCCCCTGGAGGCGGAGGAATTGGCTCCACAGTGATACCAGGTAGGGAAGCAAGAGTGGGAAAGGTTTGGATAGTGGTTAAATTTAAAATGTGTCTCCTGGAGGAGTATGACTGAACATCCCATTTTCTTTAATGTGGAAAGAATTTGAAAACGTTTGGAGGGGGCATTAAAACCTTTCACGTTGTAAGATGTAATTTGTAGGTTCGCCATGTTACCTTATGGAGAGAGGGAGGGCAATTTCAATGCCCCTCGCCACCAGGGACACGCGTCCAAGATCTTTCTGGAAAAACAGATGAGTATGTGACAACCTCCACAATTTCGGGAACTTAAAGAGTCCGCGGAGCGGGATACATCCTGAAACATGATAAGAAACATCAAAACTAGGAACAAACATTACTAGTGTAACTAGCAAGTAAAAAGGCACGTAGATGCCTATGTTGTGTTGGGGGGAAAAGAAGAGAACATGTTAGAGAGATCGCCATAGTGTGAAAGATCTGGCTAATAAGGTGGACTTTTTAAGATTAGTTAATTGTCCATAGGTAGTCTTCTGGACGTGGTTCTTCTGGAATTTCTGGGGCTTTTCTGACATCTTGGGGTGCGTTGACGTTCCCAGATACTTGGATGTGGTAATTCAGGTAGGTTAGACAAGTCCTAGATAGGGTCCCAGTTGTCAATCTGGAGGGGCTCAATCTGGAGATGCTCAAAGACTTGATCCAGGTCAGTATAGTTGGAGATGGAAAGTCTGCGGCCCTCGTACGTGAATGACAGGCCAAAGGGAAAGGACCATCTGTAGGGGATCCTGTGTTCCCTCAGCCAGCTTGTGAGAGGTTTCAGGGACCTTCTTTTATCCAGGGTAGATTGTGCTAGGTCTTGGAAAATTGTATGTCTTGGCCATCCCAGGATACTTTGCCAGACTGTCGCGCCTTGAGTATTACTGCTTCTTTGACAGGAAAGCTAAGAAATTTGCAGATAATGTCTCTTGGTGGAGCTGAAGGGGCTGGTTTGGGCCTTAGTGCGCGGTGCGCCCTTTCCAAAATTACTTCATGCGCGGATTCTGGACCCAGGAGGGACATACATATTTGCACCACTGTGCTAGCAATATCTCCTGTTTCAACAGTTTCAGGGACGCCGCGGAATCGTAGATTGTTGTGTCTACCTCTATTTTCTTGATCTTCCAGAGAATTGCAAAGGCAGTTAATCTTTTGTTGAATAACTTGGAAGCGCTGCGCCACTTCAGATTGGTGACGGATAATTGCTTCTTGGGTGATTTCTAGTGTCTCCACACGTCCACCCACCTGCGATATATCTTGCTTAATCGCGGCTAAGTTGGAGCTTAATGGTTCTAGGGCGGAAGCTAGGGAGGATGAAAGTAGATCCTTCAGGAAGGAGCGTGAGATTGGAAGGTCATCTGTATCATCTTCACCTCCGGTAGCATATTCTGTCAGCTCATTTTGTTTGAGCGCGGGGCGCGGGTTGGAATTTGCGCCACTTTGGGTTCCTTAGAAACGTGTAGGACGGCTGCTTTTTTAATAAATTTATCCAGCTCACCGCTGGTAGGATTTTTCTTATCCAGTGTGGTTTGGTCACCTGGTCTGGGGCCTCCAATTTTTACCATGGTCTGAATGCCAGTTTGTGCTAATAAAGCAGCAGTGGTGATCTAATTTACGGCGCTATAGCCTCAAGTGTTCATGGCGATGAACGATAGGGTCTTCCTTCTTTTAGTATATTTGTGAAAATATGTTACTGCCCCTTTAAGGGGTGAAAATGCAGTCGCTGCCGCTGGAGACTTGTGCAGGGCTGTGTGAATCTATATGGGAGGATCTTGTGACCCAGTAGAGGATTATTTCTCATTTAACCCTGTAGGTACCACCTGAAGATACTGTGTTACTGTGCCTTTAATTTAAGTTAATTCACGGTTGGCAGTCCTTATTTAGTGTTGCTCCTCAGTCAACTCTTAAACAGGCAGGCTTGCAACCTAATGACAGCACTATTAGGAACTTTTGTGCAGATGAACAGTGCTGCTAGAACTATTAATGTGTACTATAATTCAAATTTCCCGCCTGTGACAGAGCCGGCGGATGAATCTCCTTGTTAGAGCTGCTGCCGGGTCCTGTCTGCCCAGTACAGGAGGCGTCTGATGGAGCAAGAAAATAGTCCCACGGTTACCCTATTTTTACTGCCGATTGCAGAGGCAACAGTCCTGGGCACTCACCGCTTATGTGGCAGCAGGCAGACTGGTCAGAGCTGGGATCCTGAAGGTTAGTTCTTTTCAGGTCCGTTTCAAATCTCGGCCGGATCTTTTTTCGCCGTCTTTCAGTGCAGCTATACCCTGAGTAAGAGCAGGGATTCCGGGCTGTTTTCTTCGTACCTTAGGATAAAGAGTGCTGAGGTTCTTTGTAGTAATCGGCGGTGAAAAACGGCCCGCAGGCCGCGGGGGAATGGCTCCTGTGACCCGGGTGGGCTCTTTAATAAAGTCCGGTGTTTGCCTGGTTACTGTAGGCCACAACTTCTTGCCGACTCCAAATTCAAAAATAAAGATATCCAAATGTTCTAGGTGGTGTCCTGTGTCAGGATCTGATATTTTCGGGCGAAATAATTCCTTTTTAGTCGAATTATGGCTAATTTTAGCTGCACTCTATTCAGAGCTCTTACAGGTTGCATCCGAACAGCTCTGCAGCTAGCTCCGCCCCCCCCAGCAGAGAATCAACCTTCATGTCATAGCAGAGAATCAGGCTTCACGTCAGCCAAAACTGGAACAGTCCATTGTCATATATTTAGGTCCCAGCACCCAGACAGAGGAGAGAGGTCCCATAACAGGGATTCAGGCTTCATGTCAGCAGAGAATCAGTCTTCATGTCATAGCAGAGAATCAGGCTTCACGTCAGCCAAAACTGGAACAGTCCATTGTCATATATTTAGGCCCCGGCACCCAGACAGAGGAGAGAGGTCACATAACAGAGATTCAGGCTTCATGTCATAGCAGAGAATCGTGCTATCGTGCTTCACGTCACCCAACACTGGAACAGGCCACTGTCAGATATCTTTAGGCCCCGGCACCCAGACAGAGGAGAGGTTCATTCAACTTTAATGGTATATAATATAATGGTATATAATATAATGGTAAAATGAAAATAGGATTGAATGAGGAAGTGCCCTGGAGTACAATAATATATGGTTAAGGGGAGGTAGTTAATGTCTAATCTACACAAGGGATGGACAGGTCCTGTGGGATCCATGCCTGGTTCATTTTTATGAATGTCAGCTTGTCCACATTGGCTGTAGACAGGCGGCTGCGTTTGTCTGTAATGACGCCCCCTGCCGTGCTGAATACACGTTCAGACAAAACGCTGGCCGCTGGGCAGGCCAGCACCTCCAAGGCATAAAAGGCTAGCTCTGGCCACGTGGACAATTTGGAGACCCAGAAGTTGAATGGGGCCGAACCATCAGTCAGTACGTGGAGGGGTGTGCACACGTACTGTTCCACCATGTTAGTGAAATGTTGCCTCCTGCTAACACGTTCCGTATCAAGTGGTGGTACAGTTAGCTGTGGCGTGTTGACAAAACATTTCCACATCTCTGCCATGCTAAACCTGCCCTCAGAGGAGCTGGCCGTGACACAGCTGCGTTGGCAACCTCTTGCTCCTCCTCTTCCTTCGCCTTGGGCTTCCACTTGTTCCCCTGTGACATTTGGGAATGCTCTCAGTAGCGTGTCTACCAATGTGCGCTTGTACTCGCGCATCTTCCTATCACGCGCCAGTGCAGGAAGAAAGGTGGGCACATTGTCTTTGTACCGTGGATCCAGCAGGGTGGCAACCCAGTAGTCCGCACACGTTAAAATGTGGGAAACTCTGCTGTCGTTGCGCAGGCACTGCAGCATGTAGTCGCTCATGTGTGCCAGGCTGCCCAGAGGTAAGGACAAGCTGTCCTCTGTGGGAGGCGTATCGTCATCGTCCTGCGTTTCCCCCCAGCCACGCACCAGTGATGGGCCCGAGCTGCGTTGGGTGCCACCCCGCTGTGAACATGCTTCATCCTCATCCTCCTCCACCTCCTCCTCATCCTCATCCTCCTCGTCCTCCAGTAGTGGGCCCTGGCTGGCCACATTTGTACCTGGCCTCTGCTGTTGCAAAAAACCTCCCTCTGAGTCACTTCTAAGAGACTGGCCTGAAAGTACTAAAAATTACCCCTCTTCCTCCTCCTCCTCCTCCTGGGCCACCTCCTCTTCCATCATCACCCTAAGTGTTTTCTCAAGGAGACATAGAAGTGGTATTGTAACGCTGATAACGGCGTCATCGCCACTGGCCATGTTGGTAGAGTACTCGAAACAGCGCAACAGGGCACACAGGTCTCGCATGGAGGCCCAGTCATTGGTGGTGAAGTGGTGCTGTTCCGCAGTGTGGCTGACCCGTGCGTGCTGCAGCTGAAACTCCACTATGGCCTGCTGCTGCTCGCACAGTCTGTCCAGCATGTGCAAGGTTGCATATGAGGCGGTGAGCGGGAAGGCCGAAGTTACGCTGTAGCGCAGACAGGCGAGCAGCGGCAGGATGTGAACGCCGGAAGCGCGAACAGACGGCCCGCACTTTATGCAGCAGCTCTGACATGTCGGGATAGTTGTGAATGAACTTCTGCACCACCAAATTCAGCACATGTGCCAGGCAAGGGATGTGTGTCAAACCGGCTAGTCCCAGAGCTGCAACGAGATTTCGCCCATTATCGCACACCACCAGGCCGGGCTTCAGGCTCACCGGCAGCAACCACTCATCGGTCTGTTGTTCTATACCCCGCCACGACTCCTGTGCGGTGTGGTGTGCGGTGTGGGGAGTTTCAGAATAGCCAGCTGACGTTTACCACAGGGTGTGCTGAAGTTGGTGGTGAAGGTGGCTGACTGGATGAGCAGGTGGAAGAAGAGGAGGAGGAAGCTGAGTAGGAGGAGGAGGCAACAGGAGGCAAAGAATGTTGCCCTGCGATCGTTGGCGGCGGAAGAACGTGCGCGAAACAGCTCTCCGCCTGGGGCCCAGCCGCCACTACATTTACCCAGTGTGCAGTTAGGGAGATATAGCGTCCCTGGCCGTGCTTACTGGTCCACGTATCTGTGGTTAGGTGGACCTTGCCACAGATGGCGTTGCGCAGTGCACACTTGATTTTATTAGATACTTGGTTGTGCAGGGAAGGCACGGCTCTCTTGGAGAAGTAGTGGCGGCTGGGAACAACATACTGTGGGACAGCAAGCGACATGGGCTATTTGAAGCTGTCTGTGTCCACCAGCCTGAATGACAGCATTTCATAGGCCAGTAGTTTAGAAATGCTTGCATTAAGGGCCAGGGATCGAGGGTGGCTAGGTGGGAATGTACGCTTTCTCTCAAATGTTTGTGAGATGAACGCTGCCGTGTGACATGGTTGAGATGCTTGGTGACGGAGGTGGTGGTGGTGGTACATCCCCTGTTTGCTGGGCGGCAGGTGCCAACGTTCCTCCAGAGGCGGATGAATAGGCCGAGGCGGCAGCAGCAGAAGAGGCCGAGGCGGCAGCAGCAGATGAGGTAGCAGGGAAAGCCTGAGTGAGTTCCTTGTTTTTAAGGTGTTTACTCCACTGCAGTTCATGCTTTGCATGCAGGTGCCTGGTCATGCAGGTTGTGCTAAGGTTCAGAACGTTAATGCCTCGCTTCAGGCTCTGATAGCACAGCGTGCAAACCACTCGGGCCTTGTCGTCAGCACACTATTTGAAGAAGTGCCATGCCAGGGAACTCCTTGAAGCTGTCTTTGGGGTGCTCGGTACCAGATGGCGGCGGTCAGTAGCAGGCGTAGTCTCTTGGCGGCGGGTGTTTTGCTTTTGCCCACTGTTCCCTCTTTTGCTACGCTGTTGCCTCGGTCTCACCACTGCCTCTTCCTCCGAACTGTGAAAGTCAGTGGCACGACCTTCATTCAATGTGGGGTCTATGACCTCATCGTCCCCTGCATCGTCTTCCACCCAGTCTTGATCCCTGACCTCCTATTCAGTCTGCACACTGCAGAAAGAAGCAGCAGTTGGCACCTGTGTTTCGTCATCATCAGAGACGTGCTGAGGTGGTATTCCCATGTCCTCATCATCAGGAAACATAAATGGTTTTGCGTCAGTGCATTCTATGTCTTCCACCGCTGGGGAAGGGCTAGGTGGATGCCCTTGGGAAACCCTGACAGCAGAGTCTTCGAACAGCATAAGAGACTGCTGCATAACTTGAGGCTCAGACAGTTTCCCTGATATGCATGGGGGTGATGTGACAGACTGATGGGCTTGGTTTTCAGGCGCCATCTGTGCGCTTTCTGCAGAAGACTGAGTGGGAGATAATGTGAACGTGCTGGATCCACTGTCGGCCACCCAATTGACTAATGCCTGTACCTGCTCAGGCCTTGGGCATTGGGCCCCACCAAATATCGCTGTAAATTCTGGTGGCTACTGGGACCTGAGGTAGTTGGTACACTAGGACGTGTGACTGTGGCAGAACGGCCACGTCCTCTCCCAGCACCAGAGGGTCCACTAACACCACAACGACCATGTCCGCGTCCGCGTCCCTTACTAGATGTTTTCCTCATTGTTATCGTTCACCACAATAAGAAAAAAAATATTTGGCCCAATGTATTGAATTAAAATTCAGGCCTTTTTTTAAAGACACCTAACACTATCTGGCTATCTATTTAGGTACCGTATTACACTAATACAGGCACAGCAGTATCGACAGATTTAGCTGAATATAAATTGTAGGCCTAGTATTTAGGCCCTGGATGACAGGTATACGTTTACGGACAGAATTTGACTTGGAAATGCATGGTAGCGTGTGAAGTTATTGAGAATGACCCTATCCGCACCTTCAATCTAATATACCCTTTTATGGATAGATTTAAAGTAGGCCTGATACAGCAGAAACCACTGATTTAGGGAATTGCTAAGTTGGGAATTGTATTTCAACCCAGAACAAAAACTGTGCTTTGGCGGACACTAAATGAATTGACCAGCATCAGCAATAAACACAGATTTAGCTGAATATAAATTTAGGGCCTATTATTTAGGCGCTGGATGACAGGTATACATTTACGGACAGAATTAGACTTGGAAATGCACGGTAGCGTGTGAAGTTAGTGAGAATGAACCTATCCGCACCTTCAATCTAATATACCCTTTTATGGATAGATTTAAACTAGGCCTGATACAGCAGAAACCACTAATTTAGGGAATTGGTAAGTTGGGAATTGTATTTCAACCCAGAACAAAAACTGTGCTTTGGCGGACACAAAATAACTTGTCCAGCTACAGCAATAACCACAGATTTAGCTGAATATAAATTGTAGGCCTATTATTTAGGCGCTGGGTGACAGGTATACGTTTGCGGACAGAATTTAACTTGGAAATGCACGGTAGTGTGTAAAGTTATTGAGGATGACACTATCCGCACCTCCAATCTAATATACCCTTTTATGGATCGATTTAAACTTGGCCTGATACAGCAGAAACCACTGACTGAGGGAATTGCTAATTTGGGAATTGTATTTCAACCCAGAACAAAAACTGTGCTTTGGAGGACACTAAATGAATTGACCAGCCTCAGCAATAAACAGAGATTTAGCTGAATATAAATTGTAGGCCTATTATATAGGCGCTGGGTGACAGGTATACGTTTGCGTACAGAATTAAACTTGGAAATGCACGGTAGTGTGTGAAGTTATTGAGGATGACACTATCCGCACCTCCAATCTAATATACCCTTTTATGGATAGATTTAAAGTAGGCCTGATACAGCAGAAACCACTAATTTAGGGAATTGGTAAGTTGGGAATTGTATTTCAACCCAGAACAAAAACTGTGCTTTGACGGACACAAAATAACTTGACCAGCTACAGCAATAACCACAGATTTAGCGGAATATAAATTGTAGGCCTATTATTTAGGCGCTGGGTGACAGGTATACGTTTGCGGACAGAATTAAACTTGGAAATGCACTGTAGCGTGTGAAGTTATTGAGGATGACACTATCCGCACCTTCAATCTAATATACCCTTTTATGGATAGATTTAAACTTGGCCTGATACAGCAGAAACAACTGATTTAGGGAATTGCTAAGTTGGGAATTGTATTTCAACCCAGAGCAAAAACTGTGCTTTGGCAGACACTAAATGAATTGACCAGCCTCAGCAATAAACACAGATTTAACTGAATATAAATTGTAGGCCTATTATTTAGGCGCTGGGTGACAGGTATACGTTTGTGGACAGAATTAAACTTGTAGCGTGTGAAGTTATTGAGGATGACACTATCCGCACCTCCAATCTAATATACCCTTTTATGGATAGATTTAAAGTAGGCCTGATACAGCAGAAACCACTGATTTAGGGAATTGCTAAGTTGGGAATTGTATTTCAACCCAGAACAAAAACTGTGCTTTGGCGGACACAAAATAACTTGACCAGCTACAGCAATAACCACAGATTTAGCTAAATATAAATTGTAGGCCTATTTTTTAGGCGCAGGATGACAGGTACACGTTTACAGACAGAATTAGACTTGGAAATGCACGGTAGCTTGTGAAGTTATTGAGAATGACCCTATCCGCACCTTCAATCGAATATACCCTTTTATGGATAGATTTAAAGTAGGCCTGATACAGCAGAAACCACTGATTTAGGGAATTGCTAAGTTAGGAATTGTATTTTAACCCAGAACAAAAACTGTGCTTTGACGGACACAAAATAACTTGACCAGCTACAGCAATAACCACAGATTTAGCAGGCCTATTATTTAGGCGCTGGGTGACAGGTATACGTTTGCGGACAGAATTAAGCTTGGAAATGCACAGTAGCATGTGAAGTTATTGAGGATGACAATATCCACACCTTCAATCTAATATACCCTTTTATGGATAGATTTAAAGTAGGCCTGATACAGCAGAAACCACTGATTTAGGGTATTGCTAAGTTGGGTATTGTATTTCAACCCAGAACAAAAACTGTGCTTTGGCAGACACCAAATGAATTGACCAGCCTCAGCAATAAACACAGATTTAGCTGAATATAAATTATAGGCCTATTATTTAGGCGCTGGGTGACAGGTATACGTTTGCGGACAGAATTAAGCTTGGAAATGCACAGTAGCGTGTGAAGTTATTGAGGATGACACTATCCACACCTTCAATCTAATATACCCGTTTATGGATCGATTTAAACTTGGCCTGATACAGCAGAAACCACTGTTTTAGGGATTTGCTAAGTTGGGAATTGTATTTCAACCCAGAACAAAAATATATCCTTTGCTAAACAGCAGACAGTATTACAATTGGCTAGCCACAGCTGAAACACCAGATTTAGGGTACTGCTATTTTGGCAATTGTATTTCACCCCTCAATAAAATAGCAAGCACAGCCAAGCCCCTGATGTAGGATATAGCAAAAAAAAAACAACACACTATTGATGGTTAAATGGACTTGGTGGCAGCTTGTGCTGGCGCACCACAAGACACAAAATGGCCGTTGATCACCCCAGAAAAAAGTGACTGAAAAACGCTCTGGGCAGCCTAAAAACAGTGAGAAATTAAATAGCAGCAATTCAATGATCCACAGCTGTAGATCGATCACTGAATTAAGTGTTTTTGATGAGTTAATCACTGCCTAATCTCGCCTTAACAGTCGCAGCTACAACCTTTCCCTACACTAATCAGAGCAGAGTGACGTGCGGCTCTACGTGACTCCAGCTTAAATAGAGGCTGGGTCACATGCTGCACTGGCCAATCACAGCCATGCCAATAGTAGGCATGGCTGTGATGGCCTCTTGAGGCAAGTAGTATGACGCTTGTTGATTGGCTGCTTTGTTCGGGTTCGCTTATCCCTACTCTTAGACTATGAAGACACTAAAACATGTTTTTTTTTTTGTTTCAAAAATGAAATCATTGTGTAATGCTTACAAAAAATAATAAAAAGTAGACATGTTAGGTATCGCCGCATCCGTAATAACCTGATCTAGAAAAATATCAAATGACCTAACCCCTCAAGTGAATACTGTAAAAAAAAGTGTGAAAAAAGCAATTTTTATGTCACCTTATATCACAAAAAGTGTAATAGCAAGCGATCAAAAAGTCAAACGCACTCCAAAATAGTGCCAATCAAACTGTCATCTCTTCCCGCACAAATCATACCCTACCCAAGATAATCGCCCAAAAACTGGAAAAACTATGGCTGTCAGACTATGGAGACACTACTAGATTTTTTTTGTTTCAAAAATGAAATCATTGTGTAAAACTTACATAAATAAATAAAAAGTAAACATATTAGGTATAGCCGCATCCGTAATAATCTTCTCTATAAAAATATCACATGACCTAACCCCTCAGGCGAATACTATAAAAAAAAGCTGTGAAAAAAGCAATTTTTTGTCACCTTACATCACAAAAAGTGTAATAGCAAGCAATCAAAAAGTCATATGCATCCCAAAATAGTGCCAATCAAACCATCATCTCATCCCGCAGAAATCATACTCTACCCAAGATAATCGCCCAAAAACTGAAAAAAACAATGGCTCTCAGACTATGGAGACACTAAAACATGATTTTTTTTGTTTAAAAGATGAAATCATTGTGTAAAACTTACATAAATAAATAAAAGTTGACATATTAGGTATCACCACGTCCGTAATAACCTGCTCTATAACAATATCACATGAACTTACCCCTCAGGTGAATACCGTAAAAGAAAAACATGAGAAAAGCAATTTTTTGTCACCTTATATCACAAAAAGTGTAATAACAAGCGATCAAAATTCATACGCATCCCAAAATAGTGCCAATCAAACCATCATCTCATCCCACAAAAATAATACCCTACCCAAGATAATCGCCCGTAAAATTGAAAAAACTATGGCTCTCAGACTATGGAGACATTACATGATTTTTTTGTTTTAAAAATGAAATCATAGTGTAAAACTTACATAAATAAATAAAAAGTAGACATATTAGGTATCGCCACATCTGTAATAACCTGCTCTATAAAAATATCACATGACCTAACCCCTCAGGCAAATACTGTAAAAAAAAAAACGCTGTAAAAAGTGTAATAGCAAGTGATCAAAAAGTCATACGCATCCCAAAATAGTGCCAATCATCATCTCATCCCCCAAAAAATGAGCCCCTACACAAGACAGTCACCCACAAAATAAATAAAACTATGGCTTTCAGAATGTGGAGACACTAAAGAATCATTTTTTTTATGCTTTGTTATGTAAAACTGAAACAAATAACCCAAAAACTTAGTCATATTTGGTATTGTCGTGTCTGTGACAACCTGCTCTATAAATATATCACATGATCTTACCTGTCAGATAATTGTTGTAAATAACAAAAAATAAAAACGGTGCCAAAAAAGCTATTTTCTTGTTACCTTGCCTCACAAAAAGTGTAATATAGAGCAACCAAAAATCATATGTACCCTAAAATAGTACCAACAAAACTCCCACCCTATCCCATAGTTTCCAAAATGGGGTCACTTTTTGGGAGTTTCTACTCTAGGGATGCATCAGGGGGGCTTCAAATGGGACATGGTGTCAAAAAACCAGTCCAGCAAAATTTGCCTTCCAAAAACCGTATGGCATTCCTTTCCTTCTTCAGCCTGCCGTGTGCCCGTACAGCAGTTTACAACCACATATGGGATGTTTCTGTAAACTACAGAATCAGGGCCATAAATATTGAGTTTTGTTTGGCTGTTAACCCTTTCTTTGTAACTGGAAAAAAAATTATTAAAATGGAAAATCTGCCAAAAAAGTGAAATTCTGAAATGTCATCTCTATTTTCCATTACATTCTTGTGGAACACCTAAACGGTTAACAAAGTTTGAAAAATCAGTTTTGAATACCTTGAGGGGTGTAGTTTCTAAAATGGGGTCACTTTTTTGGAGTTTCTACTCTAGGGGTGCATCAAGGGGGTTTCTAAACTTCTAAGCCTTCTAACGTCCCCAAAGAATAAAATTTCATTCCAAAAATGATCCAAACATGAAGTAGACATATGGGGAATGTAAAATAATAACTATTTTTGGAGGTATTACTATCTATTATAAAAGTAGAGAAATAAAAATTTGCAAATTTTCATTTTTTTTTGTACATTTTGTATTTTTTTATAAATAAAAAAAAATAAAAATTTACTCCATTTTACCAGTGTCTTGAAGTACAATATGTGACGAAGAAACAGTCTCAGAACGGCCTGGATAAGTAAAAGCGTTTTAAAGTTATTCACACAAAGTAACACTGTCAGATTTGCAAAAAATGGCCTGGTCCTTAGGCTCCATTCACACGTCTGCACGGAATTGCGGACTTGCACTTCCGGGTCCGCAATGTCCTATTCTTGTCCGCTATTGCCGACAAGAACAGATATATTCTATTAGTGCCGGGCAATGTGCGGTCCGCAAAATGCGGAATGCACATTGCCGCTGTTTGTGTTTTGCGGATCTGTGGATCCGCAAATCACGTTGCGGACGTGTGAATGGAGCCTTAAGGTGAAATATTGCCGTGTCCTTAAGGGGTTAAAGGCAGACACAATCACCTTCCAAATCAGCAAGGAAGAACAGCCCTTCACACTCGGAGGAGTCATGTCCACCATAAACAGCTTATATTATCCTCTGGGATTTGTAGTGCCTGTTACCATTCAAGGTAAAATGATGTTAAGAGAATTCACCACAGAGACGTCTGATTGGGATGATCCGCTTCCCGCGGAGAAAAAGGATCTGTGGACAGGTTGGAAGAAATCTCTCGAAGGTTTGACCAGCTTTCACGTGGCACAACCCTATGCTTCCATGCCATCAACTGAAGTCAAGATGCAAAGACTGTATGTCTTCTGTGACGATTCAGTCAAGGTGATTGCAGCCATAGCATGACTACAGACCATAGACATCAAAGAACAATGCCATATAGGATTTGTCATGAGCCGGACCAAACTGGCACCACTCCATGAACAAACTATTCCCAGACTAGAGCTCTGCGCTGCTGTGCTTGCTGTGGAGTTGGCTGAGCTTATAACAACAGGAATGAACCTGGAAATCGAGGAAGTCGACTTTTACACAGACAGCAAGGTAATCCTAGGATATATTTGCAATGAAATCAGACACTTTTATGTCTACGTCTGCAATCAGGTGCAATCAGGTGCTAAGGATCAGGAGATCCACTTGTCCTAAACAGTGGAACTGTATGCCTATACAGCATTATCCTGCGGACCCTGCATTTCTGTATCGTTTAACGTCTTGCAGTACTAGAGCAGACACATTTGAATTAGTGATGAGCAGCAGGAGCAATATTCAAATTCGCTAACATTTGGGCAAATATTCGATAATTCTTAAATTCGCAATTATTTTCTTGATTGCGAAAATTGTCAATGTAGTAACATAGTAACATAGTACATAAGGCCGAAAATAGACATTTGTCCATCCAGTTCGGCCTGTCATCCTGCAAGTTGACCCAGAGGAAGTAAAAAACTGTGAGGTAGAAGCCAATTTTCCCCACTTTAGGGGAATAAAAAAATTACTTCCTGACTCCAATCAGGCAATCAGAATAACTCCCTGGATCAACGACCCCTCTCTAATAGCTATAACCTGTAATATTATTACACTCTAGAAATACATCCAGGCCCCTCTTGAATTCCTTTATTGTAGCTACACTATATCACAATCTAACCTACACAGACTGTCCTTCACTAACTATATGTATTATATATACAGTTAGGTCCATAAATATTGGGACATTGACACAATTCTAACATTTTTGTCTCTATACACCACCACAATGGATTTGAAATGAAATGAACAAGATGTGCTTTAACTGCAGACTGTCCGCTTTAATTTGAGGGTATTTACATCCAAATCAGGTGAACGGTGTAGGAATCACAACAGTTTGCATATTTGCCTCCCACTTGTTAAGGGACCAAAAGTAATGGGACAGAGTAATAATCATAAATCAAACTTTCACTTTTTAATACTTGGCTGCAAATCCTTAACAATTGGGAGGCACATATGCAAACTTCCTACACCGTTCACAGTCTGCAGTTAAAGCACATATTGTTCATTTCATTTCAAATCCATTGTGGTGGTGTATAGAGCCAAAAATGTTAAAATTGTGTTGATGTCCCAATATTTATGGACATGGCCTATGAGGTAACTAATTAACTATCTAATGTAATTAAACAGTAAAGCATAGAGCACAGCAATGACACTGCTTTTTCTCTCAGAACTCCATAAAACTACAGAAAATGGCTGCTGGGGAGGTTCTTATGCAGAAAGGGGTAGGCAATGTTCCTATTGGTTGCTAGGCATGTTGCTAAGCTCAGACAAAGACATTGCAGAATACGAATTTATAGCACTATATTTTAAACCGTAGCAAATTCTCGAAGTGGTGATATTCGCAATTAAAATTTGTGATTCGAATATTCGCGCCCAACACTAGTTTGAATTGGTAGACCCAGATGCCGATGAAGAAATCAGACCTGAAGTTTCTGTTCTACGTACAGTGTCTTCGTACCACCAACTCAAATCCCATCAATTGAACCGGTTCTCCACCTGGATGTTGCTTGTTTGTGCTATAGCCTGTCTAGTTGATATAGCTCAGTCTTACAAATTGACATTACAATATTTTGCACTATACAACATGAATGTTATGCCAAGGAAATAGACCGCCTCAGCAAAGACCAAAAAGTCTCCAAAGATAGCGCTTTTAAAAAGCTTGATCCCACCATTGACCAAAATGGGTTGCTAAGAAAGAAAGATTCCGTGGTGCTGTATGTGGGCACATACTGTGTTCTGCCCAGCAGGGTTAGAATATGATTCTATTTCACTCTGCCAGGGTTTTGGTATTTATGTAGTGATTAATGTGGTTACAGCACCATCTAGCGGTGTTAAATTGAATTGCATTCTTGTTACAAAGACTGCTGCATTGTGGGTGGTGCAAAGCTATGTGGGAGTGGAAAGCATGTTGGGAAAGAGAAGCCGCCAGTCACCAGGGCACACTAGCAGAGATGTCCTTCTGCATATCTCAGGGATATTATGTTATGCAGAGCTGTTTAGTTAATTATAATTGTTACTCAGGGAGTTACTCCTGTTAGCTAGCCATGTAATCTTATCTACAGACAACCATTTTACCATGTGCTTCAGTGTTATGCAAATGTTATAGTACATGCAATTCTATGCTTAATACTTATACATGCTATTTGTATTCTTGTAGTTTTACCAAACAATCCTGTTTTGCCAATCAACAATCCTGTTTTAATCACACACTTGTGCAATCTCTCACTCACGCTCATCGCGCAGGGATTACAACCTGTTGACCAATAAACAATTTAGACTACAAAGAACAGTTCTCTTTTTTGGATGACAGGAATGGTTTATACTGAATGTCAGACTGCACACTGTGTGAACGTATATGAAGACAGAACAGTTGCTATGGATCCAAACTCTGCATGCTGGAAAAGCCATCCAGAGCCAATGAAACCGAAGGTCCAAGGTACTCAGAGAAGCACTGCTACCCCTTCATAGTTTCAGCAACTGTTTGTGCCCCCTTCAAATAGGTTGTGTCATTTAGACAACTTGTACCCTATCCACAGGGTAAGAAATAATTGTCTGATCTTTGAGGATCTGACCACAGGGTCACCTGCCGATCACGAGAATGGGGGCCCGTGCTCTGTTTGAATAGAGCGTAGACCCACGTGAGTGTCCATTACCTCATTCAAGTCTATAAGAGGGAGGAAGCAGGATACAAGTGTTTGACTATCTCCAGTAAACATATAGCGCTGAATGGAGATGCAGCAACTGGGCAGCATAGGTTCCTATCCTTATAATCTACAGTGGCGCCAGTGCTGATTAGACACATTCTCTATCCCATGGATAGGACAGAAGTTATCTTAAAGGAATATTACTTTTAATTTTAATCAATAGAACTGTTAAATGGAATAATAGCTAATGTCATTTTCACTGCATATGCATTTAACCATTACACTGCTTGTTTACGCCTGTCCACATTTTTAGTGAAATACTCCAATCTAGATTGTTTTATCCATTTTTAATTTGCCCATTCACATGCCTTAAACGAATTGCTGTGGATTAATGAGAATTTGTACCTAATAATGAACTCAGAGACAGAAGATACACGTACTCACCATGGTAGTTCACATTAATGAAATTAATATAATTATGTCTTTCAGCATGCCTCTATGGGCATTCTTATCATCAAAATAAAAGAAGTTATTAATGCAATGACTTTATATTGAGTATGTATTATAGTATGTATAATAATGCATATATTACTGTATAGCTAGCCAGGTTCCTTAAGCAGCAATTTATAATTGGATTGGAAAAAGAGAAATACATATTCATGGTTCACTCTTCAATCTTCTTATTAAGAAAAGTCAAATGAGTCATCTTTTTTAGTGCCGCAGAGATCTCACAAGTGTTTAAGAGCTATTGTAAATAGTTGTCACAATACCAATTTTTTTAAGATTGTAACAATAGAGAGCTGTCATTTATTCCAGTCTAACTAATATATGACAGTAATAAAAGGCTTTTCAGGAGCATCGCTTTACAGATGGTGAAATATAGAGATTCCAAGTGAAATACTTACTTGTCTTTTCTCTTAAATACTTTCATTTATTGCAGAAATAAAATAGACTTTAGAGCTAAAAAATAAACTCTTAGTTGAAAACAAAACTGTAAATGATATGCATCAAGATTGATAATAGAAAATGAAACAGTAAAAATCAGCAATGTACAGACCTATGAGTGGGGGAAGGTGATCTATTCAATTAGACTTCTTATATGGGGTCATGTATAAATGTAATTACACTATATATAACACAATCTCCCACCAGGGGCCATGGCTAGAGTTGAGTGAACACCTGGATGTTCGGGTTCGAGAAGTTCGGCCGAACATCCCGGAAATGTTCGGGTTCGGGATCCGAACCCGATCCGAACTTCGTCCCGAACCCGAACCCCATTGAAGTCAATGGGGACCCGAACTTTTCGGCACTAAAAAGGCTGTAAAACAGCCCAGGAAAGAGCTAGAGGGCTGCAAAAGGCAGCAACATGTAGGTAAATCCCCTGCAAACAAATGTGGATAGGGAAATGAATTAAAATAAAAATTAAATAAATAAAAATTAACCAAAATCAATTGGAGAGAGGTTCCATAGCAGAGAATCTGGCTTCCCGTCACCCACCACTGGAACAGTCCATTCTCAGATATTTAGGCCCCGGCACCCAGGCAGAGGAGAGAGGTCCCGTAACAGAGAATCTGTCTTCATGTCAGCAGAGAATTAGTCTGCATGTCATAGCAGAGAATGAGGCTTCACGTCAGCCACCACTGCAACAGTCCATTGGCATATATTTAGGCCCAGCACCCAGGCAGAGGAGGGAGGTCCCGTAACAGAGAATCTGTCTTCATGTCAGCAGAGAATTAGTCTGCATGTCATAGCAGAGAATGAGGCTTCATGTCAGCCACCACTGCAACAGTCCATTGGCATATATTTAGGCCCAGCACACACACAGGCAGAGGAGAGAGGTCCCGTAACAGACAATCTGGCTTCATGTCAGCAGAGAATTAGTCTGCATGTCATAGCAGAGAATGAGGCTTCACGTCACCCACCACTGCAACAGTCCATTGGCATATATTTAGGCCCAGCACCCAGGCAGAGGAAGGAGGTCCCGTAACAGAGAATCTGTCTTCATGTCAGCAGAGAATTAGTCTGCATGTCATAGCAGAGAATGAGGCTTCACGTCAGCCACCACTGCAACAGTCCATTGGCATATATTTAGGCCCAGCACACACACAGGCAGAGGAGAGAGGTCCCGTAACAGAGGATCTGGCTTCATGTCAGCAGAGAATCAGTCTGCATGTCATAGCAGAGAATCAGGCTTCACGTCAGCCACCACTGCAACAGTCCATTGTCATAAATTTAGGCCCAGCACCCAGGCAGAGGAGAGAGGTCCCGTAACAGAGAATCTGGCTTCATGTCAGCAGAGAATCAGTCTTCATATCATAGCAGAGAATCAGGCTTCACGTCACCCACCACTGTAAGAGTCAATTTTCATAAATTTAGGCCCAGAACCCAGGCAGAGGAGAAAGGTCCCGTAACAGACAATCTGGCTTCATGTCAGCAGAGAATCAGTCTTCATATCATAGCAGAGAATCAGGCTTCACGTCACCCACCACTGTAAGAGTCAATTTTCATAAATTTAGGCCCAGAACCCAGGCAGAGGAGAAAGGTCCCGTAACAGACAATCTGGCTTCATGTCAGCAGAGAATCAGTCTTCATATCATAGCAGAGAATCAGGCTTCACGTCACCCACCACTGTAAGAGTCAATTTTCATAAATTTAGGCCCAGAACCCAGGCAGAGGAGAAAGGTCCCGTAACAGACAATCTGGCTTCATGTCAGCAGAGAATCAGTCTTCATATCATAGCAGAGAATCAGGCTTCACGTCACCCACCACTGTAAGAGTCAATTTTCATAAATTTAGGCCCAGAACCCAGGCAGAGGAGAAAGGTCCCGTAACAGACAATCTGGCTTCATGTCAGCAGAGAATCAGTCTTCATATCATAGCAGAGAATCAGGCTTCACGTCACCCACCACTGTAAGAGTCAATTTTCATAAATTTAGGCCCAGAACCCAGGCAGAGGAGAAAGGTCCCGTAACAGACAATCTGGCTTCATGTCAGCAGAGAATCAGTCTTCATATCATAGCAGAGAATCAGGCTTCACGTCACCCACCACTGCAACAGTCCATTGGCATATATTTAGGCCTAGCACACAGGCAGAGCAGAGAGGTCCCGTAACAGACAATCTGGCTTCATGTCAGCAGAGAATCAGTCTGCATGTCATAGCAGAGAATGAGGCTTCACGTCACCCACCACTGCAACAGTCCATTGGCATATATTTAGGCCCAGAACCCAGGCAGAGGAGAAAGGTCCCGTAACAGACAATCTGGCTTCATGTCAGCAGAGAATCAGTCTTCATATCATAGCAGAGAATCAGGCTTCACGTCACCCACCACTGCAACAGTCCATTGGCATATATTTAGGCCTAGCACACAGGCAGAGCAGAGAGGTCCCGTAACAGACAATCTGGCTTCATGACAGCAGAGAATCAGTCTGCATGTCATAGCAGAGAATCAGGCTTCACGTCAGCCACCACTGCAACAGTCCATTGTCATAAATTTAGGCCCAGCACCCAGGCAGAGGAGAGAGGTCCCGTAACAGACAATCTGGCTTCATGTCAGCAGAGAATTAGTCTGCATGTCATAGCAGAGAATCAGGCTTCATGTCAGCCACCACTGCAACAGTCCATTGGCATATATTTAGGCCTAGCACACAGGCAGAGGAGAGGTTCATTCAACTTTGGGTAGCATCGCAATATAATGGTAAAATGAAAATAAAAATAGGATTGAATGAGGAAGTGCCCTGGAGTCCAATAATATATGGTTATGGGGAGGTAGTTAATGTCTAATCTGGACAAGGGACGGACAGGTCCTGTGGGATCCATGCCTGGTTCATTTTTATGAACGTCAGCTTGTCCACATTGGCTGTAGACAGGCGGCTGCGTTTGTCTGTAATGACGCCCCCTGCCGTGCTGAATACACGTTCAGACAAAACGCTGGCTGCCGGGCAGGCCAGCACCTCCAAGGCATAAAAGGCTAGCTCTGGCCACGTGGACAATTTAGAGACCCAGAAGTTGAATGGGGCCGAACCATCAGTCAGTACGTGGAGGGGTGTGCACACGTACTGTTCCACCATGTTAGTGAAATGTTGCCTCCTGCTAACACGTTGCGTATCAGGTGGTGGTGCAGTTAGCTGTGGCGTGTTGACAAAAGTTTTCCACATCTCTGCCATGCTAACCCTGCCCTCAGAGGAGCTGGCCGTGACACAGCTGCCTTGGCGACCTCTTGCTCCTCCTCTGCCTTGGCCTTGGGCTTCCACTTGTTCCCCTGTGACATTTGGGAATGCTCTCAGTAGCGCGTCTACCAACGTGCGCTTGTACTCGCGCATCTTCCTATCACGCTCCAGTGCAGGAAGTAAGGTGGGCACATTGTCTTTGTAGCGTGGATCCAGCAGGGTGGCAACCCAGTAGTCCGCACAGGTTAAAATGTGGGCAACTCTGCTGTTGTTGCGCAGGCACTGCAGCATGTAGTCGCTCATGTGTGCCAGGCTGCCCAGGGATAAGGACAAGCTGTCCTCTGTGGGAGGCGTATCGTCATCGTCCTGCCTTTCCCCCCAGCCACGCACCAGTGATGGACCCGAGCTGCGTTGGGTGCCACCCCGCTGTGACCATGCTTCATCCTCATCCTCCTCCACCTCCTCCTCATCCTCGTCCTCCTCGTCCTCCAGTAGTGGGCCCTGGCTGGCCACATTTGTACCTGGCCTCTGCTGTTGCCAAAAACCTCCCTCTGAGTCACTTCGAAGAGACTGGCCTGAAAGTGCTAAAAATGACCCCTCTTCCTCCTCCTCCTCCTCCTCCTCCTGGGCCACCTCCTCTTCCATCATCGCCCTAAGTGTTTTCTCAAGGAGACATAGAAGTGGTATTGTAACGCTGATAACGGTGTCATCGCCACTGGCCATGTTGGTGGAGTACTCGAAACAGCGCAACAGGGCACACAGGTCTCGCATGGAGGCCCAGTCATTGGTGGTGAAGTGGTGCTGTTCTGTAGTGCGACTGACCCGTGCGTGCTGCAGCTGAAACTCCACTATGGCCTGCTGCTGCTCGCACAGTCTGTCCAGCATGTGCAAGGTGGAGTTCCACCTGGTGGGCACGTCGCATATGAGGCGGTGAGCGGGAAGGCCGAAGTTACGCTGTAGCGCAGACAGGCGAGCAGCAGCAGGATGTGAACGCCGGAAGCGCGAACAGACGGCCCGCACTTTATGCAGCAGCTCTGACATGTCGGGGTAGTTGTGAATGAACTTCTGCACCACCAAATTCAGCACATGCGCCAAGCAAGGGATGTGCGTCAAATTGGCTAGTCCCAGAGCTGCAACGAGATTTCGCCCATTATCACACACCACCAGGCCGGGCTTGAGGCTCACCGGCAGCAACCACTCGTCGGTCTGTTGTTCTATACCCCGCCACAACTCCTGTGCGGTGTGGGGCCTGTCCCCCAAACATATGAGTTTCAGAATGGCCTGCTGACGTTTACCCCGGGCTGTGCTGAAGTTGGTGGTGAAGGTGTGTGGCTGACTGGATGAGCAGGTGGAAGAAGAGGAGGAGGAAGCCGAGAAGGAGGAGGTGGCAACAGGAGGCAAAGAATGTTGCCCTGCGATCCTTGGCGGCGGAAGGACGTGCGCCAAACAGCTCTCCGCCTGGGGCCCAGCTGCCACTACATTTACCCAGTGTGCAGTTAGGGAGATATAGCGTCCCTGGCCGTGCTTACTGGTCCACGTATCTGTGGTTAGGTGGACCTTGCCACAGATGGCGTTGCGCAGTGCACACTTGATTTTATCGGATACTTGGTTGTGCAGGGAAGGCACGGCTCTCTTGGAGAAGTAGTGCGGGCTGGGAACAACATACTGTGGGACAGCAAGCGACATGAGCTGTTTGAAGCTGTCTGTGTCCACCAGCCTAAATGACAGCATTTCATAGGCCAGTAGTTTAGAAATGCTGGCATTCAGGGCCAGGGATCGAGGGTGGCTAGGTGGGAATTTACGCTTTCTATCAAATGTTTGTGAGATGGAGAGCTGAACGCTGGCGTGTGACATGGTTGAGACGCTTGGTGACGGAGGTGGTGGTGGTGGTGTTGGTGGTACATCCCCTGTTTGCTGGGCGGCAGGTGCCAACGTTCCTCCAGAGGCGGAGGAAGAGGCCGAGGCGGCAGCAGCAGAATAGGCCGAGGCGGCAGCAGCAGAAGAGGTAGCAGGGGGAGCCTGAGTGACTTCCTTGGTTTTAAGGTGTTTACTCCACTGCAGTTCATGCTTTGCATGCAGGTGCCTGGTCATGCAGGTTGTGCTCAGGTTCAGAACGTTAATGCCTGGCACAGCGTTGGCACAGCGTGCAAACCACTCGGGTCTTGTCGTCAGCACATTGTTTGAAGAAGTGCCATGCCAGGGAACTCCTTGAAGCTGCCTTTGGGGTGCTCGGTCCCAGATGGCGGCGGTCAGTAGCAGGCGGAGTCTCTTGGCGGCGGGTGTTCTGCTTTTGCCCACTGCTCCCTCTTTTGCTACGCTGTTGGCTCGGTCTCACCACTGCCTCTTCCTCCGAACTGTGAAAGTCAGTGGCACGACCTTCATTCCATGTGGGGTCTAGGACCTCATCGTCCCCTGCATCGTCTTCCACCCAGTCTTGATCCCTGACCTCCTGTTCAGTCTGCACACTGCAGAAAGACGCAGCAGTTGGCACCTGTGTTTCGTCATCATCAGAGACATGCTGAGGTGGTATTCCCATGTCCTCATCATCAGGAAACATAAGTGGTTGTGCGTCAGTGCATTCTATGTCTTTCACCGCTGGGGAAGGGCTAGGTGGATGCCCTTGGGAAACCCTGCCAGCGGAGTCTTCAAACAGCATAAGAGACTGCTGCATAACTTGAGGCTGAGACAGTTTCCCTGGTATGCATGGGGGTGATGTGACAGACTGATGGGGTTGGTTTTCAGGCGCCATCTGTGCGCTTTCTGCAGAAGACTGGGTGGGAGATAATGTGAACGTGCTGGATCCACTGTCGGCCACCCAATTGACTAATGCCTGTACCTGCTCAGGCCTTACCATCCTTAGAACGGCATTGGGCCCCACCATATATCGCTGTAAATTCTGGCGGCTACTGGGACCTGAGGTAGTTGGTACACTAGGACGTGTGGATGTGGCAGAACGGCCACGTCCTCTCCCAGCACCAGAGGGTCCACTAACACCACCACGACCATGTCCACGTCCGCGTCCCTTACTAGATGTTTTTCTCATTGTTATGGTTCACCACAACAACAAATATATTATTTGGCCCAATGTATTGTATTCAAATTCAGCGGGATATAAATTTGAGGCCTAGTATTTAGGCGCTGGGTGACCGGTATGGATTTAGTGACAGAATTAGACTTGGAAATGCACAGAAGCGTGTGTGTGAAGTTATTCTGAATGACCCTATGTGCACCTTCAATATGATCTACCCTTTTAGGGATAGATTTCAAATAGCTCTGATATAGCAGAAACGACTAAATTATGAAATTGCTAAATTGGGAATTGTATTTCAACCCAGAACAAAAAATGTGCTTTGACGGACACTAAATAACTTTCCCAGCCACAACAGGACAGCGGTAACGAGAGATTTAGCGGGATATAAATTTGAGGCCTAGTATTTAGGCGCTGGGTGACAGGTATGGGTTTAGTGACAGAATTAGATTTGGAAATGCACAGTAGCGGGTGTGTGAAGTTATTCTGAATGACCCTATGTGCACCTTGAATATTATATACCCTTTTAGGGATAGATTTCAAATAGCTCTGATATAGCAGAAACCACTAAATTATGAAATTGCTAAATTGGGAATTGTATTTCAACCCAGAACAAGAAATGTGCTTGAACGGACACTAAATAACTCGCCCAGCTACAGCACTAGGGACAGATTTAGCGGGATATAAATTTGAGGCCTAGTATTTAGGCGCTGGGTGACAGGTATGGGTTTAGTGCCAGAATTAGACTTGGAAATACACAGTAGCGGGTGTGTGTGAAGTTATTCTGAATGACCCAATGTGCACCTTGAATATTATATACCCTTTTAGGGATAGATTTCAAATAGCTCTGATATAGCAGAAACCACTAAATTATGAAATTGCTAAATTGGGAATTGTATTTCAACCCAGAACAAGAAATGTGCTTGAACGGACACTAAATAACTCGCCCAGCTACAGCACTAGGGACAGATTTAGCGGGATATAAATTTGAGGCCTAGTATTTAGGCGCTGGGTGACAGGTATGGGTTTAGTGCCAGAATTAGACTTGGAAATACACAGTAGCGGGTGTGTGTGAAGTTATTCTGAATGACCCAATGTGCACCTTGAATATTATATACCCTTTTAGGGATAGATTTCAAATAGCTCTGATATAGCAGAAACCACTAAATTATGAAATTGCTAAATTGGGAATTGTATTTCAACCCAGAACAAGAAATGTGCTTGAACGGACACTAAATAACTCGCCCAGCTACAGCACTAGGGACAGATTTAGCGGGATATAAATTTGAGGCCTAGTATTTAGGCGCTGGGTGACAGGTATGGGTTTAGTGCCAGAATTAGACTTGGAAATACACAGTAGCGGGTGTGTGTGAAGTTATTCTGAATGACCCAATGTGCACCTTGAATATTATATACCCTTTTAGGGATAGATTTCAAATAGCTCTGATATAGCAGAAACCACTAAATTATGAAATTGCTAAATTGGGAATTGTATTTCAACCCAGAACAAGAAATGTGCTTGAACGGACACTAAATAACTCGCCCAGCTACAGCACTAGGGACAGATTTAGCGGGATATAAATTTGAGGCCTAGTATTTAGGCGCTGGGTGACAGGTATGGGTTTAGTGCCAGAATTAGACTTGGAAATACACAGTAGCGGGTGTGTGTGAAGTTATTCTGAATGACCCAATGTGCACCTTGAATATTATATACCCTTTTAGGGATAGATTTCAAATAGCTCTGATATAGCAGAAACCACTAAATTATGAAATTGCTAAATTGGGAATTGTATTTCAACCCAGAACAAGAAATGTGCTTGAACGGACACTAAATAACTCGCCCAGCTACAGCACTAGGGACAGATTTAGCGGGATATAAATTTGAGGCCTAGTATTTAGGCGCTGGGTGACAGGTATGGGTTTAGTGACAGAATTAGACTTGGAAATACACAGTAGCGGGTGTGTGTGAAGTTATTCTGAATGACCCAATGTGCACCTTGAATATTATATACCCTTTTAGGGATAGATTTCAAATAGCTCTGATATAGCAGAAACCACTAAATTATGAAATTGCTAAATTGGGAATTGTATTTCAACCCAGAACAAGAAATGTGCTTGAACGGACACTAAATAACTCGCCCAGCTACAGCACTAGGGACAGATTTAGCGGGATATAAATTTGAGGCCTAGTATTTAGGCGCTGGGTGACAGGTATGGGTTTAGTGACAGAATTAGACTTGGAAATACACAGTAGCGGGTGTGTGTGAAGTTATTCTGAATGACCCAATGTGCACCTTGAATATTATATACCCTTTTAGGGATAGATTTCAAATAGCTCTGATATAGCAGAAACCACTAAATTATGAAATTGCTAAATTGGGAATTGTATTTCAACCCAGAACAAGAAATGTGCTTGAACGGACACTAAATAACTCGCCCAGCTACAGCACTAGGGACAGATTTAGCGGGATATAAATTTGAGGCCTAGTATTTAGGCGCTGGGTGACAGGTATGGGTTTAGTGACAGAATTAGACTTGGAAATACACAGTAGCGGGTGTGTGTGAAGTTATTCTGAATGACCCAATGTGCACCTTGAATATTATATACCCTTTTAGGGATAGATTTCAAATAGCTCTGATATAGCAGAAACCACTAAATTATGAAATTGCTAAATTGGGAATTGTATTTCAACCCAGAACAAGAAATGTGCTTGAACGGACACTAAATAACTCGCCCAGCTACAGCACTAGGGACAGATTTAGCGGGATATAAATTTGAGGCCTAGTATTTAGGCGCTGGGTGACAGGTATGGGTTTAGTGACAGAATTAGACTTGGAAATACACAGTAGCGGGTGTGTGTGAAGTTATTCTGAATGACCCAATGTGCACCTTGAATATTATATACCCTTTTAGGGATAGATTTCAAATAGCTCTGATATAGCAGAAACCACTAAATTATGAAATTGCTAAATTGGGAATTGTATTTCAACCCAGAACAAGAAATGTGCTTGAACGGACACTAAATAACTCGCCCAGCTACAGCACTAAGGACAGATTTAGCGGGATATAAATTTGAGGCCTAGTATTTAGGCGCTGGGTGACAGGTATGGGTTTAGTGCCAGAATTAGACTTGGAAATACACAGTAGCGGGTGTGTGTGAAGTTATTCTGAATGACCCAATGTGCACCTTGAATATTATATACCCTTTTAGGGATAGATTTCAAATAGCTCTGATATAGCAGAAACCACTAAATTATGAAATTGCTAAATTGGGAATTGTATTTCAACCCAGAACAAGAAATGTGCTTGAACGGACACTAAATAACTCGCCCAGCTACAGCACTAAGGACAGATTTAGCGGGATATAAATTTGAGGCCTAGTATTTAGGCGCTGGGTGACAGGTATGGGTTTAGTGCCAGAATTAGACTTGGAAATACACAGTAGCGGGTGTGTGTGAAGTTATTCTGAATGACCCAATGTGCACCTTGAATATTATATACCCTTTTAGGGATAGATTTCAAATAGCTCTGATATAGCAGAAACCACTAAATTATGAAATTGCTAAATTGGGAATTGTATTTCAACCCAGAACAAGAAATGTGCTTGAACGGACACTAAATAACTCGCCCAGCTACAGCACTAGGGACAGATTTAGCTGGATATAAATTTGAGGCCTAGTATTTAGGCGCTGGGTGACCGGTATGGATTTAGTGACAGAATTAGACTGGGATATGGCCAAAAAATAAACAGACTATTGCTGGTTAAATGCACTTGGTGTGACAGCTTCACCCTGATGTAGGCTTTAGCCAAAAAACAACCACACCATTGAGGGTTAAATGCACTTGGTGACAGGCGCAGCTTGCCCCTGATTTAGTATATGGCCAAAAAATGAACAGACTATTGCTGGTTAAATGCACTTGGTGTGACAGCTTCACCCTGATGTAGGCTTTAGCCAAAAAACAACCACACCATTGAGGGTTAAATGCACTTGGTGACAGGCGCAGCTTGCCCCTGATTTTGTATATGGCCAAAAAATGAACAGACTATTGCTGGTTAAATGCACTTGGTGTGACAGCTTCACCCTGATGTAGGCTTTAGCCAAAAAACAACCACACCATTGAGGGTTAAATGCACTTGGTCGCAGCTTGTGCTGGCGCACCACAAGACACAAAATGGCCGCCGATCACCCCAGAAAAATGTGACTGACAAACGGTCTGTGCAGCCTAAAAACAGTGAGCAATTGAGGATCAGCAGCTCAATGATCCACAGCTGCAGATCGATCAGTTAATCAAGTCCTTTGGAGGAGTTAATCTGCCTAATCTCGCCCTACTGTCGCAGCCGCAACCTCTCCCTACGCTAATCAGAGCAGAGTGACGGGCGGCGCTATGTGACTCCAGCTTAAATAGAGGCTGGGTCACATGGTGCTCTGGCCAATCACAGCCATGCCAATAGTAGGCATGGCTGTGATGGCCTCTTGGGGCAAGTAGTATGACGCTTGTTGATTGGCTGCTTTGCAGCCTTTCAAAAAGCGCCAAGAAAGCGTCACAAAAGCGCGAAGAAAGCGACGAACACCGAACCCGAACCCGGACTTTTACGAAAATGTCCGGGTTCGGGTCCGTGTCACGGACACCCCAAATTTCGGTACGAACCCGAACTATACAGTTCGAGTTTGCTCATCCCTAGCCATGGCCTTCATTTGACTGATATCCTGTTCCCTGTCCTTCACAGAAAAGTAGTGGTGACTTATACCAGACAAAGCCTGATGTTGTTCAGTAGGATGGACTGGATTACTTTGTAAGGGAATACAGTGCAAACTTGCATTATGCTAGGTCAGTACGCCAGTCTTCATTTATAACTTCCAACTTGCCTTCTAATTGTCTTTGGTAGCCATATTTCCCTACGTGGAATAAAGCAGTAGATATTTATGGAGAAGTCCAGAACGGTAAGTTACGGTGTATTTCGCGCCAAATGTAAAGGTTCCCCAATTATAGAACTGGTGTCCTCTTATGTTTCCATGACAGATAACCCATTCATACATCAGCATCTAATATACTAATGATTCCATAAACTGCATACCTAGGAGGTGGAATATATATCAATGTATTAAACATTAATAGTGACTTATAGGAAGATTTGTTTGACAAGAGAAATGCATTTTCACATGAATTGTCCATTTATAAACGATGATAAAACTCTTGCTTCCATTGCCCATTTTTGTAGACTCCACATACAGTATACTTTATATCTAATGACTTCATTTTTCTGTTACGTTTTAGAAGTTCATCAGCAAAATGTTGTAGCTAGTTCATCAGTAGATAGCAGATTGCTGTTCTGGCACCTTTAAGGAAGACATACACATTCAATATTTGTTGGCCGAAGATCTTTGCACTGACAGCTATTTCTCCTGGCTCTGTCCTGGCTTCTGGATACACATTCTACAAGAGCAAAGAAAGGCACTGCCAGACACTTTTCGTAGCAGCTTATCTCCTGGGAGAACAAACGGATAGGGTGGAGATATTCACTCATCTGACAGATGACAGTCAGGAAATCCAAGCACACATCAGACACTCGGGTTCACCTAGCAATACACTAATGTGTTGGGGCCTGAAAGGGAATATGTCATAAGAAAATGCCTTATTGTTTAACCCCTTATACCCCCAGTGATTTTCCATTTTTGCATTTTCGTTTTTCACTCCCTGCCTTTTCTGAGCCAAAACTTTTTTATTTTTCCATTCACTTAGATGACTGATGGCATCATTTTTTGCCAGACAAGTACTTACTAATGGCACCATTTGTTATTTCGTACAACATAGTGGGAAGTGGGAAAAAAAATCCAAATGGGCTGATATAGGAAAAAAACACAATGTTCCCTATGGTGGCCCATAACCTTTATTCTCCAGATCAGTACAATTATAGCAATACCACAGTTATATATTTTTTCTTGAGTATTAATACTTTTGGGGGGGGTGACTTTTTGGTCACTTTTTATTCATTTTTTAGAGGGGAAATTGACGTAAATATGGCAAACTGGCCATTTTTTACATTGCTCTCCATAGGGGATAAACATTTTAGTATAGGCATTTTTGCATGTGGAGATGCCCAAGATGTTTATTTTTCCAGTGATTATTTATTTTTATTCTGGGGAAAGGATGGTGATTCAAATTTTTTTATTTTTTTTATTTATTTTTTGAATTTTAAAAAACTTGACCTTCATAACATTTTTTTATAGTTATGTTCACAGAGCTGTGTGGGAGGCTCATTTTTGATGGAATGATCTGTAGCTCTTGTTTATATCATTTTGGGGTATGTGACTTTTTTTATGTTACGCTGTTTGCCATATAGGATAAATATTTTTATATTTAATAGGTACAGGTATTTTCACATGCGGCAATTCCCAGGATGTTTATTTTTTCAGTGATTATTTATTTTTATATTTAAAAACTTTTTCTATTTTTTTATACTTTATTTTAGGTCCCCAAAAGCCTAATATCATGCACTATTTAGATTTCCACTTCTATATATTAATGGAAATAAATCCGTTGACAAATAGAAGATTCAGTATATTGCAATGTGTGCGTCCATTGAAATATACCTGTGAATATACCTGTGAGGGGAGTGTTCCAGTGCTCTCAGATGACATGGTCACATTTGACCATGGAATCTGAGGGGTTAAGCATATTACCGCCAATCGTAGACATTAGCCTTGGGTGTCTTCTGTAGGAAACAGCAGAAACCTGGCAGCTATGGAGCTTGCTGCGCTCACTGGCGCCATCTTTAAAGTCCCAACATTCTCTATACTATCATGGCAGAGGTCGGGAAAGGGTTAAATCACATTTTTATTTTTAAGGCATTTTTGATCATCTAATAATCAAATAAGTGAGAGGTCAGATCTGATATATGTCTGCGCTCTGGATTACCTGGAGTCAAGACATAAATCAGAAAAGATAATCCTAAAACATAACATTTATTTAGAAATGCAGATAAAAATAATAAGATCCTAAATATAGTGTGCAAAGACGAACATTGGGATAAATAGTTCAATAACCACCAATCAAATAGCAATAATTATCCCAAATGAAAAATATACAAAAATTAAAGTGCACGGCGGCACTTAGTAACCAGCAGGTCCTACCGGTACCCAGGGACTGTCACCAGATGCTTCACCACACGCTGTGTTGATAATTGCTCATCCAATATGGATATCCAGATGAACATCAGGAAAAGAGGCTGGCAATAATGCACATGTGTGCAGGGTGCCTAGTCGGTCCCTTTAGCTATCTAGCCAGTCAGCCCTGATACTAAACAATAGGGTAGCAGCCTGACCACAGTGCATTCATCCTTACAAGGACGACCCTGTCCGGAACCTGTCCCTCAATCTAAAATTCTATATGTCCCTAGAAATGCATGAAAATCCCTACACGCATGTTTCACTGCCAGGACACAAAGCTGTTCATCAGGGGAGATGGAAAAAGTATAGTGGATCAATCCATAGATAAATGATCGATCTGACAAACCCAAAACGACATGATAAATCAGCTGGTCTAGAGGTATGCCAAGATAGTCGGATCCTCCATGGGCTACCTCATAGATGAGAGGTAAAGGAATAGTGCAGAATAAAGATGTACATGCCTGCACATGGGACGCCAACTAAACTGGCGCTCCCTCCTCATTTAAATAGCTACCTGATTCCCGCTGCTGCCACCTGCAATATCCATGGCTAATGAGCTCACCCGGCCGCCCGCACGTCAGCGCGGCGCATGCGTCCACTACAGAATAAGAACGAGGTATGAAGCGCAGGAAAAGTGCCTAGATAGACATAGCACTCCTGCGCATGCGCAATCTCTTGCTAGGTCTCACGAGATGGCGTTAGCCGTCCAAAGCGGCAAAAATCATCCGAAGCAATCATGATGCAGATTGCTTCTTTATATTCGATGGTGGTAAAAACGATCGGACTTTCGAATATCCACCCGAATATTTTGGACCACAATCGGACCCTATTAAAGATATTCGTGGCCATTTATCCAATAGGGGCACAAAAACAGAGACAGATTGTGACACTAATGAATAGGTACAATAGTGGTCTTTATGAAAGGGAAGTATCATCGGTGGTGAATACCAAAAAATAAAAAAATGATTAATAGTCCAATAGTAGAATTGTCAGAAATAAATAATGGAGATAAGGGGCTGGGGCTATATACTCCTGACTTAAAGAAAAGGGCATTACAGAGCTAAATACAGCCAGTTAAACTGGCTAGGGACCGCCACCAGGGACAGCCACTCGTTTACAGGAAACAACTATAATTCAGCTTTTCATTGAGACCTGTCGGAGTGACTGTCCGTAGGAGAAACATCCACCGCGTCTCGCGCTGTAATAGGATCTTATCCCAATCTCCCCCGCGTTTAGGGGGGCTGACAGCTTCAATGCCCATGACCTTAATGACCCTAGAATCCCCTTGATGAAATTCACACACGTGACGAGCCACAGCAGTGTCGCAACGCTTTTCTATGTCCAAAAGATGCTCTCCTACATGCCTGCATAGCTCCCGTTTCGTTTTTCCTATATATTCTTTTTGGCAGATACATGTTATTTTGTATATGACACCCACAGTCCTACATGAAATAAAGTCTTTGATGCTAAAGCTGCGTTTAAGATTGGTGCTATAAAAAGTTTTGCCAGTGTTGATATTATCACAGGCCATGCAGATGCTGCATCTAAAACTGCCTAAAGGACGACGACTCAACCAGGTGTTTGATGTAACTGGTGGAGCAAAGTGACTGTGCACTAATAAATCCTTAAGACTTTGGCCTCTCCTGAACATCACCTGTGGGTATTCATGTAAAACATCACGGACATCTGGGTCCATCAAGAGGATAGGCCAGTGTCGTACCATAGATTCCTTGGCGGAGCCATCGAAAGTGGTAATAAATCATATCTTCCTATCTCCCTCCTGCTTTTTCTTGGGGATCAGAAGTGTATCTCTTGGGGTGTTGGCCGCCTTCTGGAAGGCCCCTCTCAAAACTTTGTCTGGATAGCCCCTAGCCCAAAATCTCTGTCGGATCTGCTGCCTGATGTTTGAAGTCTTGCTCACCTTGCAATTCCTTCGCAAGCGCAGATACTGCCCATAAGGAATTCCTCTGTTCAATGGCAATGGGTGGCTACTCTGCCAATGTAAGACGGAGTTAGTAGATGTTGTTTTCCAAAAGATAGTTGTGGAAAGATCCCCCAATCTTCTTGGAAATACAAACATCCAAAAAGGGAAGGGATTTATCGTTAACCTCATAGGTAAAATGGAGGCCGATAGCATTGTTATTGAGAGAGTCAACAAACAGTTTGAATTCCAGTGCATTGGCGTTCCAAATTATGAGAATATCGTCAATGTACCGGGCCCATAGTGTTATGGGCCCAGTCATCAACTCACCCTCGCCAAAGACGGTGGTAGCCTCCCACCAGCCCAGGAGCAGGTTGGCATAGGACGGCGCATAGGAACAACCCATGGCCGTACCCCTGAGCTTGTGGTAGAGGCGACCGTCAAGCATAAAACAATTATGTGTGAGCAAAAATCTGAGCAGCTGTAGAACAAATTCATTGTGTGCCATGAACTGTTGCTCCCGCATGCTCAGATATTATCCCACTGCCTTCAATCCAGCCTCGTGTGGTATGGAAGAATAAAGAGCCTGCACATCCACACTGGCTAGAAGAGAGTCATCATCAATGCAGATCCCCTCTACCCGCTTTAGAAGATCCATGGTGTCACGAGTAAAAGACGGGAGTGCAATGAAGAATGGCATCAATATCTGGTCAATATACACCCCTATGTTTTGTCCAATACTCTCTATACCGGCCACGATTGGTCTCCCTTTGAGTGGTCTAAGGCCCTTGTGGACCTTAGGGAGACTATAAAACGTGGCCATGACTGGATACTTGGGGTACATAAACTCAAACTCATCTTGTGAGATAAGGTTCTTAGCTTTACCTACCGACAAAATCTCCCTTAGCTCAACTAAGTAAGGTGCTGTGGGATTGGACGTCAATATATGATAGCTGTTCCTATCCTTTAAAATATGTTCGCGCATAGACTGATAGCCTTGTCGGTTCATAATCACCGTGTTTCCACCCTTGTCGGATGGCTTTATAACTATATCCTTGTGCTCTCTCAAGGACCTAATTGCACGGTGTTCCTCAGATGAACAGTTATTGAATTGCAGAGTTTGTTGCATTTCCATCATATCGGCAGTGACAAGTTGCAAGAACACGTCCAGACATGATAACCCTGCTGGCGGCATTTTGTTACTCTTATTGCGCAGGGGTGTGAACGAACCAGAACCTTGCAAAGTGTGCACATCCGCCGAAAGGCTATGCAACAATTCTACATCTGAAAGGAGGTCTGTAGGTATGCCTAAATACTGACATTTCTTTTTATCAATCATCTTGACTTGCTTGTGCCACCTAAGTTTACAAATAAACAAATGCAAATCTTTTACCCAAGTGAACATATCATACTGACACATTTTTGATCATGTTATTTTTAATTTTCCATGTCAAAAACCACAACATCCTTCAGTTTTCGCACTGGCCACCGTGCCTAGTAATTGCCACCACTTTTTGGTTTGTACAGATCAGTTTATTGCAGTTACCTGCTTATCTGTTATTCTAATCCTGTCTATAATGATATCAGCTTTGTGTATAGATAAGAAATGATCCACTATTCACAATCGGAGAGTGTCAAAACGTATCTTTTCTTTCCTTGTACAATGACCTCTGCACAGGTCACAGAGTCACAGGTCAATGTGTTTATGGACCATGTGGTTGCCGTGAAGCTATTTTCTTCATGCTTTGTAAATGCTGTTAAGAACAGCTCAGGTAAGATGGCCGCACCCATAATAATGTTCAGGAAATAGAATAAAGAAATCTGCAATCAGAAAAAAATGTGTTAGTTTTAACTAGCAGATAACATTTTTGATGACACATTTCCTTTAAGCTATGCTGAACATGTCTAAGTTCTGTCAGTAAAAAAATGATGTTTTTCCCTCAGTTTTCCTTCAGTTTGCTTCAAGGTTTTCTGTTTAGTTCTTGTGTTTTTTCCAAATGGATGGTATAAATTCTCACCTGTTCGTGAAGGAAAATCGAAGAGTAAGGCCCCTTTCACACGAGCGAGTTTTCAGCACGGGTGCAATGCGTGACAAGAATGCATAGCACCCGCACTGAATCCGGACCCATTATTTTAATGGGTCTATGTTGCGTGAAAAATGCAGCATGTTCTATATTCTGTTCTATACCCGCGTGGAAAAATCTGAACAACTGAACGCAATTGCAGACAAAACTGACTGATCTTGCTTGCAAAATGGTGCAAATTTCACTGAATGCACCCGGAACGCATCAGGATCTAATCCGTCACGCTCGTGTGAAAGAGGCCTAACACAGAGACTCTCTGAGCTGTCATTCAATATCAGTTTATTTACACTAACCGTTTGCACCAGCTACATGAAAATCTGATTAGAATGGAACATACTCTAAATTTCCCTGAACAGACAGATGGTCAGTGAAAAAACTGATGTGAAGAAACCCATTGTCTTTATTGTGTCAGTGTTTATTCATGATGCTTTTTATTGTAAAAAAAAAAAGACAGCTTGCAAATAGGAACATCTCCCAAAAATAGTTATATCTACATGGAAATAAAACAGCTGCTTCCATTTGGTTTCTATTAGACACATAGGTGCAAGCAATGGCATTGGTTATCATCTCAAGTCTTGGATTTAGATTAGAAAGACGCAATTTACTTCTTGCTTCTACAGAATATATTAAATTAGATTACATTAGTACCACATGCAAAAAATGTTGCAGTGATGACATACACTTTAATCAAACATCAGAGAAAGAGACAAAATCATGGTAAAAGAGAAATATACATGAAACATTTTATGAAACATATAAACCAATATTCTTTTCTGAGAGGTAAGAACTAGGGATGAACAAAGTTTAGAAAATTTGATTCAGCAACTTCACCGAAGTTTACCAAGTGACAGAGGGAACCCTAAGGAGAAGACAGAAGTAGTTTATTACCCATTCCACCTTCTCTTGTGCCAGGTGCATAGTACTCAATGAGTGCTATGCAGTGAATACAGGAAGCGGCTGTGTCGGGGCCAGTGCAGAGCAGGAGGGTCTTGACACACCTTGATCAGCTCTAACAGTCTGTCATTCCCACTAGAGATGAGCAAATTTCCACTCATGAAATTCGTTCACACTTCTTTCGTTGGTAAAAGGAAATTGCGTTATGGATTCCGTTACCACGGACCATAACGCAATTATATAACGGAATGTATAACGGAATGCTCCCCTGCATAACGGTAATGGGACGGATCCGTTTTGCAGCCCATAGACTTCTATTATGACAGAATGAATAACGGTATGCCTCTAAAGGCATTCTGATATGCATTCCATCATAGAATTGCATTATGGTCCATGGTAATGGAATCCATAAAGAAATTCACCTTTAACCAACAAAGTGTGAACGAATTTAAAAATAGGAAATTCGTTTATCTCTAATGCCCACATGAAGGCTGTTTTCCACTGTAACTGGTGCTGCTGTGAATGTCTCCCCCAGAGGTGTTTTAATGACCACTTGGGGTACATATTAAGTGCCAAAAATAAATGTAAAAAAAATAAAAAAATGATATATATATATATATATATATATATATATATGTATTTAAAAATGCAATAGAAAATAAAAAAATACACACAAAACTATACATATTATATATCAAAACAACACAAAATAGGGAACTCATTGCAATAATTTACTTTTGTGTCAGTATATTTAAAAAATAAAAATCTATAGTTAGGAAAAAATGACCACAAAATGCAATTTTTCCCAAATTAAATCTAAGAAAGGAAAAAAAAAATTTCTAAAAATATATTAATAAAGATCAACAAATAAAAAAGCTAGGGTCACTAAACCACATGGGCTAAATCACGAAAAAGTGTCTGGTCATTCAGGCTTTTTCAGGCCCAGTCATAAAAGGGTTAATGGCCGCATGGCATTTTTAACACACCTTTAAACGGGGCCTGCTGCTGGTATGGGGTTTGGCTGGTTAGGGGGGGGCACAATACCCTGACATACCCATTTCGCCATTCCCAGCGCTCTTCTTCCCTACAGGTGGAAGTCCTTCTTCTGCCATCTGCTTTTCCTCCTTTTCCACATCATTTAATATCAATGAAAATATGTAATCAGGAACATCCAGCTCTCTCCTCTCTCTGCACCTTGCTGACTTTTCTAGGACATGGAGACTTTAAAGGATGATTTGAAATAAGTAAAGCCAGCAAAAGATCATGATGGTCATCAATAAGACCTGACCCTCCTAAGGGGTGCAGACTGGATGGTATTGGTTGGCATGCTGGCAATGGAATAATAAAGGCTTCCATCTTATTGGAATTACATATCTTAGTTTACAGTTGATGTAGGAATAAATAAATAAAACTGATGCAACATAAGTCTCCCTGCACTCTGCCTCTGCAATAATCTGCTATTAATTATTTTCAGCAACACTGGCTCTAGCACATGAGTGCTTGCTGCGTCTCTCCCTATGCTCTGGTCACAGGACAATGGCAGAGACCATATGTATGGGATGAGGGTTTTATAGGGCTGTGACATCACAGAGGATGGCTATCTGCGGATTGGCTGGCTGCACAGCATTATTAGTGATCTTGCATTCCCGGGCTTATCTCTTCTACACTTAGTTTCACTTTAACATGTGCAGCCGCATTTAAGGAAAACCTGATGCGCTACCACGTGTGAGAAAATTTGGATTTGTTGTGAATCTAAGTTTTCCTAAACTTCATAGCGAATTGACAATAATATAGGCTGGCTCACAGTATTTTTGCATAAAATTTTATTAATACACTAACTCAAAACAAACTGACTAGATGTCAGCATATCAGCATACATACATAAGAAAAATAGGTATATGAGTGCGGAGCTCACGCACAACCTAAATAGCTGGAGTACTCCTAAGAATAGAAAACCTAATGGCTAGGGTGAGGTTTGCAAGAGGTATTCAATTGGACCGCTCAAATGTCCATGATTTTGAATGTCAGTTTGCCGAATAGTTGGAACCAAAGGTTCAAAAGACGTCCTAGTTATAATTCCCAGCACGGGAAACTCTGTGTTCAAATGTCGTCTGACAAATAGTAACCGCACTTCCTCCGATCAGCAGTGTTCCACTTACTTGTTACTTGCAGAGCAATCCTTCAAACCCGCTCGCTCAGCGTCCGACGTGTCCAGCCAGATAGTCGATCGCTGGTTTGTGACGTAGGCGCCTAGAGCCGTGAGGCCAACGGAAGCTGGTAAAGCTGAGCTGAGCTGGTGATTGCCTGAACCTATCAGTCCAGTGGTAGTTGACACAGCAGAGTTTACCTTGTATTTGTGGCAATATTAAAGGTATCAACACAGTTTTTAGTCTGCTTTGTAAATAGTTGGTGAATAGAGTCTTTTGCAGCGGAATGAGACGTCTTCTAATGCTTAAGAATTTGAAGCAGAATCCTCTTCTTGCGTGTAAAACCGCACCAATAGCCTGGTCTTTATACACACTAGACGCGTTTCGGAAACAAGTTCCTTCCTCAGTAGATAGTTATAAAATGCTGAATGCAGACACAGGTCATGACTTTAAATACCCTTTTTGGGCTTGATATAAAATATGGACCGGATTGCGGACTGGGCTAACTGCACAGCCGCAATCTTCACCCTTCATAGCATAAACAATGATTAACCGCAAGTGTATTGCAACATATATCTTGCTATCTCATTATACATCTACATGTGCAAAATACATGTTGAAATTAAAACAATGAATAGAAACAATTAAAATTAAATTGTAACAGATGCCTGGGTTGTGGCTTTAAGAGAATTTAATAACAAATGTGGGTCGGATTACAGACTGAGCTTGCCTCACAGTCACAGTCTTCACTCCATATATTGATCATAGTAGATGATCAATAAACACCAGTACATTACTGCATACATTTTTCAATGTTGTGTTACACAAATACATATTGTAAATAAATACTCACAATATGAATATATAATTATATAAATAAAAATAATAAAATAAAATAAAAGTTAAAAATTAAAAAGTTACATTATGTCACATGCTGGGATATCTGGAGTGTGGCGTTAACGGAGAGAAGGGAAGGGATGCAGGAGGGGTCAATGCGCTGGAAAACAGCCCGGCATTGACTCTCCGTGTAAACCAACCCATCTCTCCTAAAGGAACCCAAAAATTTAAATCTCCGAGTTGAGACCCTGAGACATCAAGGACCCAAACTCGAATATTTTCTTGGACTCCTGTCTAGACATTTTAGCCACAAAATCGCCTCCTCTCCAGTCTTGTTTGACCGATTGAATAGCCATATAGCTCATTTTGCTTGGATCACCTACATGATATAATTTAAAATGTTTGGATAAAGGATGCGTTTCAGATTGTTTCTAGGGATGAGCGAACTCGAACTGTATAGTTCGGGTTCGTACCGAATTTTGGGGTGTCCGTGACACGGACCCGAACCCGGACATTTTCGTAAAAGTCCGGGTTCGGGTTCGGTGTTCGTCGCTTTCTTCGCGCTTTTGTGACGCTTTCTTGGCGCTTTTTGAAAGGCTGCAAAGCAGCCAATCAACAAGCGTCATACTACTTGCCCCAAGAGGCCATCACAGCCATGCCTACTATTGGCATGGCTGTGATTGGCCAGAGCACCATGTGACCCAGCCTCTATTTAAGCTGGAGTCACATAGCGCCGCCCGTCACTCTGCTCTGATTAGCGTAGGGAGAGGTTGCGGCTGCGACAGTAGGGCGAGATTAGGCAGATTAACTCCTCCAAAGGACTTGATTAACTGATCGATCTGCAGCTGTGGATCATTGAGCTGCTGATCCTCAATTGCTCACTGTTTTTAGGCTGCCCAGACCGTTTGTCAGTCACATTTTTCTGGGGTGATCGGCGGCCATTTTGTGTCTTGTGGTGCGCCAGCACAAGCTGCGACCAAGTGCATTTAACCCTCAATGGTGTGGTTGTTTTTTGGCTAAAGCCTACATCAGGATGAAGCTGTCACACCAAGTGCATTTAACCAGCAATAGTCTGTTCATTTTTTGGCCATATACAAAATCAGGGGCAAGCTGCGCCTGTCACCAAGTGCATTTAACCCTCAATGGTGTGGTTGTTTTTTGGCTAAAGCCTACATCAGGGTGAAGCTGTCACACCAAGTGCATTTAACCAGCAATAGTCTGTTCATTTTTTGGCCATATACTAAATCAGGGGCAAGCTGCGCCTGTCACCAAGTGCATTTAACCCTCAATGGTGTGGTTGTTTTTTGGCTAAAGCCTACATCAGGGTGAAGCTGTCACACCAAGTGCATTTAACCAGCAATAGTCTGTTTATTTTTTGGCCATATCCCAGTCTAATTCTGTCACTAAATCCATACCGGTCACCCAGCGCCTAAATACTAGGCCTCAAATTTATATCCCGCTAAATCTGTCCTTAGTGCTGTAGCTGGGCGAGTTATTTAGTGTCCGTTCAAGCACATTTCTTGTTCTGGGTTGAAATACAATTCCCAATTTAGCAATTTCATAATTTAGTGGTTTCTGCTATATCAGAGCTATTTGAAATCTATCCCTAAAAGGGTATATAATATTCAAGGTGCACATTGGGTCATTCAGAATAACTTCACACACACCCGCTACTGTGTATTTCCAAGTCTAATTCTGGCACTAAACCCATACCTGTCACCCAGCGCCTAAATACTAGGCCTCAAATTTATATCCAGCTAAATCTGTCCCTAGTGCTGTAGCTGGGCGAGTTATTTAGTGTCCGTTCAAGAACATTTCTTGTTCTGGGTTGAAATACAATTCCCAATTTAGCAATTTCATAATTTAGTGGTTTCTGCTATATCAGAGCTATTTGAAATCTATCCCTAAAAGGGTATATAATATTCAAGGTGCACATTGGGTCATTCAGAATAACTTCACACACACCCGCTACTGTGTATTTCCAAGTCTAATTCTGGCACTAAACCCATACCTGTCACCCAGCGCCTAAATACTAGGCCTCAAATTTATATCCCGCTAAATCTGTCCTTAGTGCTGTAGCTGGGCGAGTTATTTAGTGTCCGTTCAAGCACATTTCTTGTTCTGGGTTGAAATACAATTCCCAATTTAGCAATTTCATAATTTAGTGGTTTCTGCTATATCAGAGCTATTTGAAATCTATCCCTAAAAGGGTATATAATATTCAAGGTGCACATTGGGTCATTCAGAATAACTTCACACACACCCGCTACTGTGTATTTCCAAGTCTAATTCTGGCACTAAACCCATACCTGTCACCCAGCGCCTAAATACTAGGCCTCAAATTTATATCCCGCTAAATCTGTCCCTAGTGCTGTAGCTGGGCGAGTTATTTAGTGTCCGTTCAAGCACATTTCTTGTTCTGGGTTGAAATACAATTCCCAATTTAGCAATTTCATAATTTAGTGGTTTCTGCTATATCAGAGCTATTTGAAATCTATCCCTAAAAGGGTATATAATATTCAAGGTGCACATTGGGTCATTCAGAATAACTTCACACACACCCGCTACTGTGTATTTCCAAGTCTAATTCTGGCACTAAACCCATACCTGTCACCCAGCGCCTAAATACTAGGCCTCAAATTTATATCCCGCTAAATCTGTCCTTAGTGCTGTAGCTGGGCGAGTTATTTAGTGTCCGTTCAAGCACATTTCTTGTTCTGGGTTGAAATACAATTCCCAATTTAGCAATTTCATAATTTAGTGGTTTCTGCTATATCAGAGCTATTTGAAATCTATCCCTAAAAGGGTATATAATATTCAAGGTGCACATTGGGTCATTCAGAATAACTTCACACACACCCGCTACTGTGTATTTCCAAGTCTAATTCTGGCACTAAACCCATACCTGTCACCCAGCGCCTAAATACTAGGCCTCAAATTTATATCCCGCTAAATCTGTCCCTAGTGCTGTAGCTGGGCGAGTTATTTAGTGTCCGTTCAAGCACATTTCTTGTTCTGGGTTGAAATACAATTCCCAATTTAGCAATTTCATAATTTAGTGGTTTCTGCTATATCAGAGCTATTTGAAATCTATCCCTAAAAGGGTATATAATATTCAAGGTGCACATAGGGTCATTCAGAATAACTTCACACACCCGCTACTGTGCATTTCCAAATCTAATTCTGTCACTAAACCCATACCTGTCACCCAGCGCCTAAATACTAGGCCTCAAATTTATATCCCGCTAAATCTCTCGTTACCGCTGTCCTGTTGTGGCTGGGAAAGTTATTTAGTGTCCGTCAAAGCACATTTTTTGTTCTGGGTTGAAATACAATTCCCAATTTAGCAATTTCATAATTTAGTCGTTTCTGCTATATCAGAGCTATTTGAAATCTATCCCTAAAAGGGTAGATCATATTGAAGGTGCACATAGGGTCATTCAGAATAACTTCACACACACGCTTCTGTGCATTTCCAAGTCTAATTCTGTCACTAAATCCATACCGGTCACCCAGCGCCTAAATACTAGGCCTCAAATTTATATCCCGCTGAATTTGAATACAATACATTGGGCCAAATAATATATTTGTTGTTGTGGTGAACCATAACAATGAGAAAAACATCTAGTAAGGGACGCGGACGTGGACATGGTCGTGGTGGTGTTAGTGGACCCTCTGGTGCTGGGAGAGGACGTGGCCGTTCTGCCACATCCACACGTCCTAGTGTACCAACTACCTCAGGTCCCAGTAGCCGCCAGAATTTACAGCGATATATGGTGGGGCCCAATGCCGTTCTAAGGATGGTAAGGCCTGAGCAGGTACAGGCATTAGTCAATTGGGTGGCCGACAGTGGATCCAGCACGTTCACATTATCTCCCACCCAGTCTTCTGCAGAAAGCGCACAGATGGCGCCTGAAAACCAACCCCATCAGTCTGTCACATCACCCCCATGCATACCAGGGAAACTGTCTCAGCCTCAAGTTATGCAGCAGTCTCTTATGCTGTTTGAAGACTCCGCTGGCAGGGTTTCCCAAGGGCATCCACCTAGCCCTTCCCCAGCGGTGAAAGACATAGAATGCACTGACGCACAACCACTTATGTTTCCTGATGATGAGGACATGGGAATACCACCTCAGCATGTCTCTGATGATGACGAAACACAGGTGCCAACTGCTGCGTCTTTCTGCAGTGTGCAGACTGAACAGGAGGTCAGGGATCAAGACTGGGTGGAAGACGATGCAGGGGACGATGAGGTCCTAGACCCCACATGGAATGAAGGTCGTGCCACTGACTTTCACAGTTCGGAGGAAGAGGCAGTGGTGAGACCGAGCCAACAGCGTAGCAAAAGAGGGAGCAGTGGGCAAAAGCAGAACACCCGCCGCCAAGAGACTCCGCCTGCTACTGACCGCCGCCATCTGGGACCGAGCACCCCAAAGGCAGCTTCAAGGAGTTCCCTGGCATGGCACTTCTTCAAACAATGTGCTGACGACAAGACCCGAGTGGTTTGCACGCTGTGCCATCAGAGCCTGAAGCGAGGCATTAACGTTCTGAACCTGAGCACAACCTGCATGACCAGGCACCTGCATGCAAAGCATGAACTGCAGTGGAGTAAACACCTTAAAACCAAGGAAGTCACTCAGGCTCCCCCTGCTACCTCTTCTGCTGCTGCCGCCTCGGCCTATTCTGCTGCTGCCGCCTCGGCCTCTTCCTCCGCCTCTGGAGGAACGTTGGCACCTGCCGCCCAGCAAACAGGGGATGTACCACCACCACCACCACCTCCGTCACCAAGCGTCTCAACCATGTCACACGCCAGCGTTCAGCTCTCCATCTCACAAACATTTGATAGAAAGCGTAAATTCCCACCTAGCCACCCTCGATCCCTGGCCCTGAATGCCAGCATTTCTAAACTACTGGCCTATGAAATGCTGTCATTTAGGCTGGTGGACACAGACAGCTTCAAACAGCTCATGTCGCTTGCTGTCCCACAGTATGTTGTTCCCAGCCGGCACTACTTCTCCAAGAGAGCCGTGCCTTCCCTGCACAACCAAGTATCCGATAAAATCAAGTGTGCACTGCGCAACGCCATCTGTGGCAAGGTCCACCTAACCACAGATACGTGGACCAGTAAGCACGGCCAGGGACGCTATATCTCCCTAACTGCACACTGGGTAAATGTAGTGGCAGCTGGGCCCCAGGCGGAGAGCTGTTTGGCGCACGTCCTTCCGCCGCCAAGGATCGCAGGGCAACATTCTTTGCCTCCTGTTGCCACCTCCTCCTTCTCGGCTTCCTCCTCCTCTTCTTCCACCTGCTCATCCAGTCAGCCACACACCTTCACCACCAACTTCAGCACAGCCCGGGGTAAACGTCAGCAGGCCATTCTGAAACTCATATGTTTGGGGGACAGGCCCCACACCGCACAGGAGTTGTGGCGGGGTATAGAACAACAGACCGACGAGTGGTTGCTGCCGGTGAGCCTCAAGCCCGGCCTGGTGGTGTGTGATAATGGGCGAAATCTCGTTGCAGCTCTGGGACTAGCCAATTTGACGCACATCCCTTGCTTTGCGCATGTGCTGAATTTGGTGGTGCAGAAGTTCATTCACAACTACCCCGACATGTCAGAGCTGCTGCATAAAGTGCGGGCCGTCTGTTCGCGCTTCCGGCGTTCACATCCTGCTGCTGCTCGCCTGTCTGCGCTACAGCGTAACTTCGGCCTTCCCGCTCACCGCCTCATATGCGACGTGCCCACCAGGTGGAACTCCACCTTGCACATGCTGGACAGACTGTGCGAGCAGCAGCAGGCCATAGTGGAGTTTCAGCTGCAGCACGCACGGGTCAGTCGCACTACAGAACAGCACCACTTCACCACCAATGACTGGGCCTCCATGCGAGACCTGTGTGCCCTGTTGCGCTGTTTCGAGTACTCCACCAACATGGCCAGTGGCGATGACACCGTTATCAGCGTTACAATACCACTTCTATGTCTCCTTGAGAAAACACTTAGGGCGATGATGGAAGAGGAGGTGGCCCAGGAGGAGGAGGAGGAGGAGGAGGAAGAGGGGTCATTTTTAGCACTTTCAGGCCAGTCTCTTCGAAGTGACTCAGAGGGAGGTTTTTGGCAACAGCAGAGGCCAGGTACAAATGTGGCCAGCCAGGGCCCACTACTGGAGGACGAGGAGGACGAGGATGAGGAGGAGGTGGAGGAGGATGAGGATGAAGCATGGTCACAGCGGGGTGGCACCCAACGCAGCTCGGGTCCATCACTGGTGCGTGGCTGGGGGGAAAGGCAGGACGATGACGATACGCCTCCCACAGAGGACAGCTTGTCCTTACCCCTGGGCAGCCTGGCACACATGAGCGACTACATGCTGCAGTGCCTGCGCAACGACAGCAGAGTTGCCCACATTTTAACCTGTGCGGACTACTGGGTTGCCACCCTGCTGGATCCACGCTACAAAGACAATGTGCCCACCTTACTTCCTGCACTGGAGCGTGATAGGAAGATGCGCGAGTACAAGCGCACGTTGGTAGACGCGCTACTGAGAGCATTCCCAAATGTCACAGGGGAACAAGTGGAAGCCCAAGGCCAAGGCAGAGGAGGAGCAAGAGGTCGCCAAGGCAGCTGTGTCACGGCCAGCTCCTCTGAGGGCAGGGTTAGCATGGCAGAGATGTGGAAAACTTTTGTCAACACGCCACAGCTAACTGCACCACCACCTGATACGCAACGTGTTAGCAGGAGGCAACATTTCACTAACATGGTGGAACAGTACGTGTGCACACCCCTCCACGTACTGACTGATGGTTCGGCCCCATTCAACTTCTGGGTCTCTAAATTGTCCACGTGGCCAGAGCTAGCCTTTTATGCCTTGGAGGTGCTGGCCTGCCCGGCAGCCAGCGTTTTGTCTGAACGTGTATTCAGCACGGCAGGGGGCGTCATTACAGACAAACGCAGCCGCCTGTCTACAGCCAATGTGGACAAGCTGACGTTCATAAAAATGAACCAGGCATGGATCCCACAGGACCTGTCCGTCCCTTGTCCAGATTAGACATTAACTACCTCCCCATAACCATATATTATTGGACTCCAGGGCACTTCCTCATTCAATCCTATTTTTATTTTCATTTTACCATTATATTGCGAGGCTACCCAAAGTTGAATGAACCTCTCCTCTGCCTGTGTGCTAGGCCTAAATATATGCCAATGGACTGTTGCAGTGGTGGGTGACGTGAAGCCTCATTCTCTGCTATGACATGCAGACTAATTCTCTGCTGACATGAAGACAGATTCTCTGTTACGGGACCTCCCTCCTCTGCCTGGGTGCTGGGCCTAAATATATGCCAATGGACTGTTGCAGTGGTGGGTGACGTGAAGCCTGATTCTCTGCTATGACATGCAGACTAATTCTCTGCTGACATGAAGACAGATTCTCTGTTACGGGACCTCTCTCCTCTGCCTGTGTGTGTGCTGGGCCTAAATATATGCCAATGGACTGTTGCAGTGGTGGCTGACGTGAAGCCTCATTCTCTGCTATGACATGCAGACTAATTCTCTGCTGACATGAAGCCAGATTGTCTGTTACGGGACCTCTCTCCTCTGCCTGTGTGTGTGCTGGGCCTAAATATATGCCAATGGACTGTTGCAGTGGTGGCTGACGTGAAGCCTCATTCTCTGCTATGACATGCAGACTAATTCTCTGCTGACATGAAGACAGATTCTCTGTTACGGGACCTCTCTCCTCTGCCTGTGTGTGTGCTGGGCCTAAATATATGCCAATGGACTGTTGCAGTGGTGGCTGACGTGAAGCCTCATTCTCTGCTATGACATGCAGACTAATTCTCTGCTGACATGAAGCCAGATTGTCTGTTACGGGACCTCTCTCCTCTGCCTGTGTGTGTGCTGGGCCTAAATATATGCCAATGGACTGTTGCAGTGGTGGCTGACGTGAAGCCTCATTCTCTGCTATGACATGCAGACTAATTCTCTGCTGACATGAAGACAGATTCTCTGTTACGGGACCTCCCTCCTCTGCCTGGGTGCTGGGCCTAAATATATGCCAATGGACTGTTGCAGTGGTGGGTGACGTGAAGCCTCATTCTCTGCTATGACATGCAGACTGATTCTCTGCTGACATGAAGCCAGATTGTCTGTTACGGGACCTCCCTCCTCTGCCTGGGTGCTGGGCCTAAATATATGCCAATGGACTGTTGCAGTGGTGGCTGACGTGAAGCCTCATTCTCTGCTATGACATGCAGACTGATTCTCTGCTGACATGAAGCCAGATTGTCTGTTACGGGACCTCTCTCCTCTGCCTGTGTGCTAGGCCTAAATATATGCCAATGGACTGTTGCAGTGGTGGCTGACGTGAAGCCTCATTCTCTGCTATGACATGCAGACTGATTCTCTGCTGACATGAAGCCAGATCGTCTGTTACGGGACCTCTCTGCTCTGCCTGTGTGCTAGGCCTAAATATATGCCAATGGACTGTTGCAGTGGTGGGTGACGTGAAGCCTCATTCTCTGCTATGACATGCAGACTGATTCTCTGCTGTCATGAAGCCAGATTGTCTGTTACGGGACCTCTCTGCTCTGCCTGTGTGCTAGGCCTAAATATATGCCAATGGACTGTTGCAGTGGTGGGTGACGTGAAGCCTCATTCTCTGCTATGACATGCAGACTGATTCTCTGCTGACATGAAGCCAGATTGTCTGTTACGGGACCTCTCTCCTCTGCCTGTGTGCTAGGCCTAAATATATGCCAATGGACTGTTGCAGTGGTGGCTGACGTGAAGCCTCATTCTCTGCTATGACATGCAGACTAATTCTCTGCTGACATGAAGCCAGATTGTCTGTTACGGGACCTCTCTCCTCTGCCTGGGTGCTGGGCCTAAATTTATGACAATGGACTGTTGCAGTGGTGGCTGACGTGAAGCCTGATTCTCTGCTATGACATGCAGACTGATTCTCTGCTGACATGAAGCCAGATCCTCTGTTACGGGACCTCTCTCCTCTGCCTGTGTGTGTGCTGGGCCTAAATATATGCCAATGGACTGTTGCAGTGGTGGCTGACGTGAAGCCTCATTCTCTGCTATGACATGCAGACTGATTCTCTGCTGACATGAAGCCAGATTCTCTGTTACGGGACCTCTCTCCTCTGCCTGTGTGTGTGCTGGGCCTAAATATATGCCAATGGACTGTTGCAGTGGTGGCTGACGTGAAGCCTCATTCTCTGCTATGACATGCAGACTAATTCTCTGCTGACATGAAGACAGATTCTCTGTTACGGGACCTCCCTCCTCTGCCTGGGTGCTGGGCCTAAATATATGCCAATGGACTGTTGCAGTGGTGGCTGACGTGAAGCCTCATTCTCTGCTATGACATGCAGACTAATTCTCTGCTGACATGAAGACAGATTCTCTGTTACGGGACCTCTCTCCTCTGCCTGGGTGCCGGGGCCTAAATATCTGCGAATGGACTGTTCCAGTGGTGGGTGACGGGAAGCCAGATTCTCTGCTATGGAACCTCTCTCCAATTGATTTTGGTTAATTTTTATTTATTTAATTTTTATTTTAATTCATTTCCCTATCCACATTTGTTTGCAGGGGATTTACCTACATGTTGCTGCCTTTTGCAGCCCTCTAGCTCTTTCCTGGGCTGTTTTACAGCCTTTTTAGTGCCGAAAAGTTCGGGTCCCCATTGACTTCAATGGGGTTCGGGTTCGGGACGAAGTTCGGATCGGGTTCGGATCCCGAACCCGAACATTTCCGGGATGTTCGGCCGAACTTCTCGAACCCGAACATTCAGGTGTTCGCTCAACTCTAATTGTTTCTTAATGTTGTTAATATGTTCAGCTATTCTGGTCTTAAATACCCTTTTTGTACGGCCAATATACTGTTTTGGGCATGGGCACTGAATAATATAGATTACTGCCTTACTATTACATGATAAGATTTCTTTGATTTCCCATTTTAAGTTATTGGACGTTGACATTATCTGTTTTATGTTTCTATCAAAGTGTGTCTGTCTACAATTTTGGCAGCAGCCACACCTGTAGAAACCTTTTAAATTGGCCCATGGGGTTATCAATGATTTTGTTTGGTGTTTTCTTATAGTGGGAGCCACTTGAAGTCCCAAATTAGGGGCCCGAGTATAAACTATTGGCGGATGTGCTGGAAGTATAGGGCCCAAAACTTTATCTTCCTTCAATAGGTGCCAATGATTATGGACAATACTACTCACCAGTTTATAATCTTTATTATATGGTAAGATTATTTTGGCTGTGATGTCTTGTTCTTGAATAGTAGTAGGTACTTCTTTGGGTTTAAAAAATAGGGCTCTATCAAGTTCTCTTACCCTTTGGATTGAATTCTCCAGTAGTTCATTAGGGTACTCTTTTTGTAGGAACTGTGCTTTCATACTCAGTGCCTCTGCCTCAAATTGCTCCTTTGCCGTACAATTTCTTCTTAAACGCCTAAATTGCTAAAAGGGACATTTAAGAGCCACCTCGGAAGATGACAACTTGTGTTCAAAATTAAGCTGTTTTTGGCCACATCTTTTTGATATGTGCTACAGGCAAAAGATCCCTCTTTCTTTTCAATATGCAGATCCAAAAAATCCACTGCATGGGGATCAATATTGGCTGTAAACTTCAAATTTAGCTTGTTAGTATTAAGATTGTTTACAAACTCTAACAATGATAAATGAGATCCTTTCTAGACTAACAGAATGTCATCTATATAGCGCCGCCATAGGACCAGGTCCGCTCCAAGCTTTGGGGTGATAGTATCTTGTTCCCATGCTGCCATGAATAAATTGGCATAGCTTGGAGCGAACCTGGTACCCATGGCGGTGCCGTAGTCTGTAAATAATAATTGGACCCAAATTGAAAATAATTATGGTTCAGCACAAAATTGATCCCATCTATGAATTCGAGTTGCTCAATTGTCAAATTCCCATTTTGGGATAGGATTTTAGACACTGCCTGTATACCCTGACTGTGGTTAATGCTTGTATAACGAAGAACTTACGTCCAATGTAGCAAGCATCCAATCAGGGTGACAGTACATATTTTCTAACAGTGTCACCACTGTAGATGTATCCCCAAGATACGAAGGAGTGTCTCTGACATAGGGTTGTAAAAACCTGTCTAAATATTGAGACAGGTTTGATGTTAAAGATCCTATGCCAGAGACAATTGGCCTTCCAGGAGGGTTGACCGAATCCTTATGTATCTTGGGGATACAGTAGAAAATGGGTAATCTTTTTTGTGTACCCAAAATGAAATTACATTCTGAATCATTTAAGATTCCCATTTCTTTTGCTTTATGACACAATAGTGACAATTGTTTGCAATATGAATTTGTGGTATCGGACAACTGACTCAGACACTCTTTATTATATTTTTCAGTGTCCAAGATCACAATCGCCCCTCCCTTGTCGGCTGGGCGTATTGTGATCTCAAGATCTTTTTGTAATTGTTTAATTGCCTGTATTTCTTGTTGGGAAAGATTTATATTTCCCTTTTGTTTTGGATTGAGTTTTCTTATATCGGCCTCAACAGCTCCTCTAAATGTAACCAACTCCTTACTTAATTCTTGTTTGGGATACATCCTAGATTTGAGTCTTACATCAACATGTTGATATTTAGTTGTCACTGTTTCAGATTTATATATACTGTTTTTCATAAAATATTTTTTGCAACATAGCTTTTTAATATATTTTTCAATTCCGATGTATGAATCGAATTTGTTGAGTTTGGCACTAGGGGCAAATTTTAACCCTTTTGACAGTAATGATTTTTGTGAAGGGGTTAATTCCCTTGTACTTAAATTAATTACATTATCTCCTGTGATTTCACTATCTTTAATTGTGGACCTTCGTTTAGTTCTACTTCTTCGTGTTCTCTTTTGCGTGTGGTTGTGTTTAATTGTGTATAGGGGCTGTGTATCTGTGCTTGTGTTGTGAATATTTTGGCCACATATTCAGTATTGGATCTACCTTGTGTGTTACTAGTGTTGATTCTTTGGGTGACTCTGGCGGTGGGTGTGATTCCTTGGATAGGGAAAATGACCATGGAATTTTTGGCTGAGGTGTTGAATTGATCTTTGAATGCTTCGCTTTGCTTAACACAAGAAACAACCTATAGTATTACCTTAAGAATGGTAGTACTAGAATATTGGCTCACATTTACTAATGATGTCTAATGTTTAAACAGTGTAAACATAGATCAGGCAGTCACAAGATTTATTGCAGTGGTGGACGCTGACAGATTTGAATTTCTTACTAAACGTTAGATACCTTTTAAAGCAACTAGCTTTAAACCGTTATTTTCTGACAAAATAACTGGCACATGGCAAAAATAAATGTGGCACAAATAACAAAACCTGCATAATAATGTATAATAAATATGTCTGTGCCCAAAAATTAGGCAATGATCAATGTGAGCAAACTGGTACACTAATCTTAGTAAATAAAGGTCGTTTTCGTTTGAGTGATATAAATGTTACGCACAGTTAACAAATAAATATTATGCAAACTATATAGTATGTCTATGAACGTCATCTTCTTAGGAAAACTCTGTTTCATGCTATGCTTTTCAAGGTGTAGTGAAAACAGTGTACATGCCCTGTGCCCTGCATGTGTTTTGACTGCAAAACTACAATTTAAAGAGGTGCAGAACATTCGGTAACATTATAGTTACATGACAAAGGTCCTTCACTGGAGAGAACCTAGTGTTAGGTTATGTGATTAGATGGGAAGGGGGGGGGTACCTCTTAATACTGCTGGATTTAGAAGATAGTGGAAGAGGGTTCAGCTTTGAAAGGAACAGGTATTAAGTGAGACTACACTGTGTGAGACAGGAGGAAATAATAGAGTACTGTCTCTAGGATGAGGGCATGGGGAGATATATATGCAAGAGAGGGGATATGGAGAGCAATGGGTGAGAGGAGGCATGGGGAGTGGTCTGTATGGGCCCGAAAGTGTGTATACAATGATGGCATGGTTCCATTCATTGCATAGGTGTATGTGGTGTATAATAAAGTTATTGATTTCTTACCTGGCAACAGGATTTGATTGGTGAGGTCATCGACGAATGACATCTGGGAAAAGTTGCAGTTGCTCTTGGAGAATGGTGATTGGTAAACGGACGTTCCAGGTACCTTTAAAAGAAGGAGATAACGGTCAGTGCGCATTCACGGCACTGGACAACAAACAGTTAGGACCTACGCCATACTTAGCCATGAAAGAACTTATCAAGCAACTCATCTATGAAGCTGATTCCAAAGGAGGAGTCACATGGCTTCAAAAATGCTTGTCTGAGAAACTTACATGTTCAGATGAAGCGCTGGGATCTTTTTCTCATGAGCCCAGAGTATCGATCTCACCGTCGTCACTGGCGTGCGCATGCACAGTGACAGCCCAAAGGACAACCTACCTTCAAAACGGAATCCCCAGGAACCAAGGACATTCTCTCTTCCTGCTCCTCCGGAAAAAAGGAAATAACAAGAAAAGAAGATACACACCTCCGGTTAAAGAAGAAGGCGATGCAGAGCTGCCGTTACCTTCCCTCGAGCCACTGACAGTTGGACCTGGTAAGGGTGAGATTAACGGTCATAATAGTCAGGATGGCGCCCAGATGGTGCACAATTTTTATAATCAATCACATCAATTTAGTAAAGATAAAATACCTTTATTTAATGAGTTTTTGAAGTTTGTGTCTAACACAAATAACAAGATTCACACTCCTTAGCTCAGGTCTGGGTGGATAAAACACCAGTCAATCCACAATTAGTCAATGACAGATTTCCGGGCACAAACAAAGATTCAGTCTCTGTTTGAATAATTTTGAGGGTATAAAACAATCCTGCCTTAAAGAAGCTTTGGTTTGTCATATTTCCCCACTTGGATACCACCTCTCAGCTTCAGTACAGGAAAAAATTTGGAACAGGGAATTTATTGATTTATATTCCCTACTGCCATCATCCATTAATAAGTCAGAATTGAAAGATATTAGGGATTCTGACTTAAAAAACATAAAGACCAAATCAATTTTTAATTGGTTACAGGTTTTCTCTATTTATGTAGCAGTCGTGGGAGAACGCACACCTGAGCTATGCTGTGGTTTATTTTATCACATGTATTCAACTTTGGAAGCTTATCACAGTTTCTGTGGAATGGCTTGGAATTCATATGACGAGTCTTTCAGACAGAAACTATCGGTATATCCTAATATGCAATGGGGAAACAAGGATGTTGGCCTATGGTTAAACCTTATGTTACCACAAAAGAATACTAATTTTCATCAGCAAAATAACAGCAAAAGAGGCCTGTGCGTCGCATTTAACAAAAATATGTGCAAATAAACCTCAAATTGCAAATATAGACATGAGTGCTCCTTTTGTAGTGGAATCCACCCACTTCAAATGTTTCAAAAAGCTTGGATCAGCTGGGGCCTCAGCTACTAAAGATACTCAAGGAAAAATCAACAACTCCAGTGAGACTAACAAAATTAACCCCTTGGCTAAATTGCTATCCAGACAAAGTGATGGCTAGGTTACTATTATATGGCTTTTCTTTTGGTTTTTATGTCCCTGAATATTCAGGGACTGGCTGCACATGGGTTGACAACCTCAAATCTGTGAAATTAAACCCTTCTATAGTTAAGGAATTAGTTTTTTAAAGAAATTGAATAAGGCCATGTTGCAGGCCCCTTTTCAAGCCCTCCTTTTCAAAATTTTAGCTTGTCATCTTTAGGCCTAGTCCCTAAAATAGAATTAATTCACAACATTTCTTTCCCCACGTTACCATTCATTAATAGTTATGAGCAGCATGGGCAATATTAAAATTTGTGATATTTCACACATTTTTGGCCCAATATTTGCCATAAATTAGCAAATTCGAGAATTTGTGGTCTCCGGTCATTGTTTACTTGATTGCAAAAATCGGCAATGTAATATATCTGCGATAAATTTGTGATAAATTTGTGATTAGAATATGTAACACTATTCGCGAATATGAATATATAGCACTACATTCTAAATATTTGCGAATTCTCAAAGTGAAGATAGTCACAATTAAAATTTGCGATTCGAATATTCGCGCTTAACACTATTCATTAAACGATAAAATAGACAAAAGCTTATCTTCTGTCTCTTATTCTTCTTTTGATTTAGCTATTGTCAAGTTAAAGGAATGGACAAGAATGCCCTCTTAGCCAAAACTGATATTAAATCCACATTTAGACTTCTTCCTATACACCCTAAAGGATTTAATTCTCTTGGCTTTAATTCCAGGGCCAGTATTTTTTTTGACAAGACTCTACCGATGGGTTTCACCCTTTCATGTTTCTACTTTGAAGCTTTTTCATCTTTTCTGCAATGGGTTATTGAACAATTTCACATAGACGGTCACATAATACATTATTTGGACGATTTTCTTTTCATGGGAAGAGGAAATTACAACAACTGTCAATTATTACTTTAAACATTTTTCCAAATAACTAAGGACTTCAATATTCCATTAGCAGAGGAGAAAACGGTTTTCCCAACTAATATTCTGACATTTCTAGGAATCACTATAGATACTTCAAAAATGGAAATCAGTATTCCTGTAGAAAAAATAGACAATATCAAAATTTCAATTAATCTACTACTGGCTAGCAGCAAATGCACTTTAAAAGAACTACAATCACTATTGGGTTCTTAAAAACTTAAAATTCATGGGTTATACCCATGGGAAGAGTCTTCTCAAAAAGGTTATATAATTCAACTAAAGGTATTCTCTCACCTTTCTCATATATCAGATTAATGAAGAGTTAAAAGATAATTTACATTTGGATACTAGAATAATGGGTGAGCACACTTCATTTGGACTTATGCAATAACATTTAATTAAATCAAACAGTTGTATAATTCACACGTGTGTAACATATCATAATAAAATGTGTAAAACACTATAAAAATGCTCTAAAATCAATGGAGAATGCAATATATTCCTAGCAGCACTTCTTATATAAATCGAGATCCACACATTTTTGTGGACACTGCCTGAATTCAACTGGCTATATGGTGCCAGAATTCCTGATGGTATAATTAACAGTCCCATACAAATAAGTCAGCATATAGATATAGATCAATATCCAGAAATGTAACTCTATCTGTATTCAGGTCTTTTGATGTTACATCAGTTGTTTCAAAGTATAAGTCTCTGGTACTCTCATAATCCTTATAGCCGTTGACAATACTTAAGCCCACATTGATATGCTTTTAGGAAAATTTCCTCTTACCTTCCTCGGTGTTAAAGTAGTTCAGGCGAGGTGCTCTTTACAGGTGTCCGATCAAGCCCAGACGCGTTTCGGGAATGAATTCCATTCCCGAAACGCGTCTGAGCTTGATCGGACACCTGTAAAGAGCACCTCCGTAATCATATGCGTGGCCACGCTATGAAAATTGAAATTACAGGATAGAGGAAAACGTTTTTTAATCCTTTTTGGTCTGCCGAAGTCTGGCCTCAAAAATGGAAGGATGCAGGTTTATTAAAGAATATAGTCTTTATTGAACCGTTTCCTGTTTTAGTTGCTTTACATATTTGGAGGCCATATTTTGCTAACAAAATAATTCTATTATCAGACAACAATGGTGTAGTTTTAGCTATGAATTGTCTTGCATCAAAATCTATACCTGTTACTATCTTACTTTGTGAGCTGGTTCTGTTCTGTCTGATTAATAATATTTGGCTAAAGGCAAGATATGTTCCTGGTAAGTCTAATTTAATAGCAGATGCTTTATCTCACCAGAATATCACATTCTTCAAAGAACTAGTTCCATATGCGGAAACCTCCAACTCTTCTTGCCCAACTCATCTTTGGGGGTTAATTTAGGAGTTCTGAGGGACTTAATATGGAAATATCTTTCCCCAAATACATGGTCCTCTTGTGTATCTGCATGGAAACTATGGATTTCATTTTGCAACTATATTTTCCAATGATTCTTTATCTTTAATTGAATTCTTTAAAAGTTTACTGATAAATAAAAACTCTTTACATACTATAAATAAAAATGTTATCAGCATTTCATTCTTTTTCTAAATTTTAGGTCTTCAACCAAAAAAATAAAAAAATAATCATTTTAAATCAGGCCTTAAAAGGTTTGAATAGATGTACAGTGCAGTCAAAAAAGATAGAACCAGACCAATTTCCAAGAAAATGTTATTTCAATTATATGAAGTTTTATCTTCAATGTTCTTCAGATCTACAAACTAAGCTTTTTTGATTTGTTTTTCTTTTGGCCTTCTTTGCTGCTCTCCGGATCAGCGAATTCATGGCTGTGAACAACCACAGTACATCACCAATTATTAATTCCAATTTGGTTGGCAATGATAATGTTTTGAATCTTTACATACGAAAGTCAAAAAATGATCAACTACGATAACTTTACACCCAATACATAATTCTTGTTTATCACCTATAGTGGCTATGCAAAAATGATTGTATATTAGGCCAAAGGTGGATGGTCCTTTATTCATACACCGGGATTATTCTCCTCTTACAAGATTTTATTTAATGCAATTTTAAAGAAAAGTCTCTATATGTTAGGATATCAAGACTATAATATTTCTGCCCATTCATTCAAAATAAGAGCAGCCACCTTGGCTGCTTAACAAGAATTGGCTTCCTCCCTAATAATTTCTTTTTAGGTAAATGGAAATTGGATAGGTTCAAGATCTACATCAGACCAGAATTGCTATTAGAATAGTTTTATTTGTCTTACAGGTAATAGCAAGATTTGGATTGTAGGAAACCACATTGTTAATGGAACATTAAATCAAACTTCTCAAAGACAGTATTTACATGACCTTGCTTTAAATTTGAATATATATATATTCATTGGTATGCACAAAATGATTTAAAATTGAGAGATATTTGGTCTTTGTGTAACTCCCTAGCATTCTACTTACCTTTACCTGATTTCATTGTTCTACATTTTGGTGAAAATGACTTAAGATGTATTAATTCTCAGGAATTGTTTAAACCTTTGGCTACCTGAGTTTTTTTTTTTTTCGTTTTAATTTTTCATCCCTATTTTCCGTGATACATAACTTTTTTATCTTTCCAGTCACATAGCTGTATGAAGGCTTATTTTTTTGCGGGACAAGTTTTACTTTCTAATGCCACCATTATTTATGGCATAAAATGTTGTGGAAAGCTGTAAAGAAAAATCCAAATGGGGTGGAATAAAAAAAAAAAAAAAAAAAAAACGCAATCCCTCCACCATTTTACAAGTTTTTTCCCCAAGGCGTTTTGTGTACAGAGAAACTGACCCATGCCCTTCATTTTCTGGGTCAATACAATTACAACGATACCCCATATGTATAGGTTGTTTATGCCTGAGAAAATGTTTCTTTTTATATCACCATATTCTGACCCCTATAACATTTTTATACTTATGTCTACAAAGCTGTTTAGGGGCTTATTTTCTGTGGAACGATCTGTACTTTTAATTGATACCATTTTTGAATATCCGTGACTTTTTCATCACATTTAAAAAAAATATATTTGGGTAAGAAAAGCAATGCGAGGCAAATCGGTCATTTTGACCCTTTTCTCCGTTACTCCAGTCGCCATATTGGAATTTTTTCCTATTTTAATAGTATAGGCATTTTTGGTAACGGTGATACCCATGATGCTTATATTTATTGTTATCAAGGTATTTTTTTTTATTATACTGAAAAGGGGGGTGATTTAAACTTTTATATATTTCTAAATATTTTTTTAACATTTTTTTATTTATTTTTTGCCATCATTATGTGCCTTATATATGAGCTTATCATTTTATATTTTTTTTATTTTGATTTATCAGGAATTATTAGCTTATTTTGCTCACATTTGCTCATTTCTTATCCTGGCCTGCCATATGGTGGCCAAAATAAAAAATAAGAAATACTCAGTAAGGCTACCAGTATTCAGTGCAACTACCTATGCCCAGTTTGGACACACGGGGCACATGTAAGTATCCTGGAAGCGTGAGCTTCCGTGTTTTTGCGCATTTAGGTGCCATGATCTCACTTGATCACGGCATCTAAAGCATTTAATTACTGCAATCAGCGTTATTGCCAGTCACGGTAATTTGCCGCAGGCCTCTGCTGTATGAAACAACAGAGATCTGCTGACCATGACGCCCACTGCACGTGCTACCGGGCGTCATGTTTACACATCGCACTAGCGCAGTACATGTATGGCGCTGGTAGCCTAAGGGTTAATAAATATAAAGATATATTTGCTCGTTAATACATAATACTGTCATTACATACTTGGAAATGATTCCAAAACTAAACTGGTCTCACAATGATCTTCGCGTCTTAAAATACGGAATTTAAAGGGTTTTTTCATACAGGCAAATGGATTTGGAAGGTTTTACTAGAGGCCTTTATACATCTGACTATTGGCGTTTGTCCGATATAGGCAACCATATTCTTAATGTGGGTTTTCAAAATATTATTGAAGAAGGTCTGCGATGTTTGGGGGGTGCCATGTGACATATGGCTTGTGGGTGAAGTCGCTAATTAATGAGTGGACATGTTGTTTATTATTATCTCTATTTAACACATTAAGGACCCCGGACGAGAATGCTCATCCTAAATGGCCAGTACTTATTGCCCTAATACGAGCATTTTCATCCTGTGGTCCTTCCTCCCCTGCATGCGGTGCAGCGATCAGTAACAGCCAGATCCCGGATACCTGCTGCATCCACCAGCATCGGTGATAACGCCGATACCAGTGGATTAACCCCTCATATGCCGTGGTCAGCGCAGCCATGGCAGCCACAAGCCTTTCCAAGGCTTGGGGCCCAGCATGTATGGAGGCCTAAGAGGACCAGCCCCCAGGCTGGGTCTCCTAGGAAACTGTTAGCATCTTACAGTGCAAGACACTAAGGCCCCTTTCACACGGGCGAGTATTCCGCATGGATGCGATGCGTGAGTTGAATGCATTGCACCCGCACTGAATCCTGACCCATTCATTTCTATGGGGCTGTGCACACGAGCGGTGATTTTCACGCATCACTTGTATTGCGTGAAAATCTCAGCATGCTCCTCTTTGTGCATTTTTCACGTAACACAGGCCCCATAGAAATGAATGGGGTTGCATGAAAAGCAAGCAAGTGCGGATGCGGTGCGATTTTCACGCACGGTTGCTAGGAGACGATCGGGATGGACAGTTGATCATTATTATTTTCCCTTATAACATGGTTATAAGGGAAAATAATAGCATTCTGAATACAGAATGTATAGTACAATAGCGCTGGAGGGGTTAAAAAAAAGTAAAAATAATTTAACTCACCTTAATCCACTTGATCGCACAGCCTGGTTTCTCTTCTGTCTTCTTCTATGCTGTGTGCAGGAAAAGGACCTGTGGTGACGTCACTCTGGTCATCACATGATTAGGGATGAGCGAACTCGAACTGTATAGTTCGGGTTCGTACCGAATTTTGGGGTGTCCGTGACACGGACCCGAACCCGGACATTTTCGTAAAAGTCCGGGTTCGGGTTCGGTGTTCGTCGCTTTCTTCGCGCTTTTGTGACGCTTTCTTGGCGCTTTTTGAAAGGCTGCAAAGCAGCCAATCAACAAGCGTCATACTACTTGCCCCAAGAGGCCATCACAGCCATGCCTACTATTGGCATGGCTGTGATTGGCCAGAGCACCATGTGACCCAGCCTCTATTTAAGCTGGAGTCACATAGCGCCGCCCGTCACTCTGCTCTGATTAGCGTAGGGAGAGGTTGCGGCTGCGACAGTAGGGCGAGATTAGGCAGATTAACTCCTCCAAAGGACTTGATTAACTGATCGATCTGCAGCTGTGGATCATTGAGCTGCTGATCCTCAATTGCTCACTGTTTTTAGGCTGCACAGACCGTTTGTCAGTCACATTTTTCTGGGGTGATCGGCGGCCATTTTGTGTCTTGTGGTGCGCCAGCACAAGCTGCGACCAAGTGCATTTAACCCTCAATGGTGTGGTTGTTTTTTGGCTAAAGCCTACATCAGGGTGAAGCTGTCACACCAAGTGCATTTAACCAGCAATAGTCTGTTCATTTTTTGGCCATATACAAAATCAGGGGCAAGCTGCGCCTGTCACCAAGTGCATTTAACCCTCAATGGTGTGGTTGTTTTTTGGCTAAAGCCTACATCAGGGTGAAGCTGTCACACCAAGTGCATTTAACCAGCAATAGTCTGTTCATTTTTTGGCCATATACTAAATCAGGGGCAAGCTGCGCCTGTCACCAAGTGCATTTAACCCTCAATGGTGTGGTTGTTTTTTGGCTAAAGCCTACATCAGGGTGAAGCTGTCACACCAAGTGCATTTAACCAGCAATAGTCTGTTTATTTTTTGGCCATATCCCAGTCTAATTCTGTCACTAAATCCATACCGGTCACCCAGCGCCTAAATACTAGGCCTCAAATTTATATCCCGCTAAATCTGTCCTTAGTGCTGTAGCTGGGCGAGTTATTTAGTGTCCGTTCAAGCACATTTCTTGTTCTGGGTTGAAATACAATTCCCAATTTAGCAATTTCATAATTTAGTGGTTTCTGCTATATCAGAGCTATTTGAAATCTATCCCTAAAAGGGTATATAATATTCAAGGTGCACATTGGGTCATTCAGAATAACTTCACACACACCCGCTACTGTGTATTTCCAAGTCTAATTCTGGCACTAAACCCATACCTGTCACCCAGCGCCTAAATACTAGGCCTCAAATTTATATCCAGCTAAATCTGTCCCTAGTGCTGTAGCTGGGCGAGTTATTTAGTGTCCGTTCAAGCACATTTCTTGTTCTGGGTTGAAATACAATTCCCAATTTAGCAATTTCATAATTTAGTGGTTTCTGCTATATCAGAGCTATTTGAAATCTATCCCTAAAAGGGTATATAATATTCAAGGTGCACATTGGGTCATTCAGAATAACTTCACACACACCCGCTACTGTGTATTTCCAAGTCTAATTCTGGCACTAAACCCATACCTGTCACCCAGCGCCTAAATACTAGGCCTCAAATTTATATCCCGCTAAATCTGTCCTTAGTGCTGTAGCTGGGCGAGTTATTTAGTGTCCGTTCAAGCACATTTCTTGTTCTGGGTTGAAATACAATTCCCAATTTAGCAATTTCATAATTTAGTGGTTTCTGCTATATCAGAGCTATTTGAAATCTATCCCTAAAAGGGTATATAATATTCAAGGTGCACATTGGGTCATTCAGAATAACTTCACACACACCCGCTACTGTGTATTTCCAAGTCTAATTCTGGCACTAAACCCATACCTGTCACCCAGCGCCTAAATACTAGGCCTCAAATTTATATCCCGCTAAATCTGTCCTTAGTGCTGTAGCTGGGCGAGTTATTTAGTGTCCGTTCAAGCACATTTCTTGTTCTGGGTTGAAATACAATTCCCAATTTAGCAATTTCATAATTTAGTGGTTTCTGCTATATCAGAGCTATTTGAAATCTATCCCTAAAAGGGTATATAATATTCAAGGTGCACATTGGGTCATTCAGAATAACTTCACACACACCCGCTACTGTGTATTTCCAAGTCTAATTCTGGCACTAAACCCATACCTGTCACCCAGCGCCTAAATACTAGGCCTCAAATTTATATCCCGCTAAATCTGTCCTTAGTGCTGTAGCTGGGCGAGTTATTTAGTGTCCGTTCAAGCACATTTCTTGTTCTGGGTTGAAATACAATTCCCAATTTAGCAATTTCATAATTTAGTCGTTTCTGCTATATCAGAGCTATTTGAAATCTATCCCTAAAAGGGTATATAATATTCAAGGTGCACATTGGGTCATTCAGAATAACTTCACACACACCCGCTACTGTGTATTTCCAAGTCTAATTCTGGCACTAAACCCATACCTGTCACCCAGCGCCTAAATACTAGGCCTCAAATTTATATCCCGCTAAATCTGTCCCTAGTGCTGTAGCTGGGCGAGTTATTTAGTGTCCGTTCAAGCACATTTCTTGTTCTGGGTTGAAATACAATTCCCAATTTAGCAATTTCATAATTTAGTGGTTTCTGCTATATCAGAGCTATTTGAAATCTATCCCTAAAAGGGTATATAATATTCAAGGTGCACATTGGGTCATTCAGAATAACTTCACACACACCCGCTACTGTGTATTTCCAAGTCTAATTCTGGCACTAAACCCATACCTGTCACCCAGCGCCTAAATACTAGGCCTCAAATTTATATCCCGCTAAATCTGTCCTTAGTGCTGTAGCTGGGCGAGTTATTTAGTGTCCGTTCAAGCACATTTCTTGTTCTGGGTTGAAATACAATTCCCAATTTAGCAATTTCATAATTTAGTGGTTTCTGCTATATCAGAGCTATTTGAAATCTATCCCTAAAAGGGTATATAATATTCAAGGTGCACATTGGGTCATTCAGAATAACTTCACACACACCCGCTACTGTGTATTTCCAAGTCTAATTCTGGCACTAAACCCATACCTGTCACCCAGCGCCTAAATACTAGGCCTCAAATTTATATCCCGCTAAATCTGTCCTTAGTGCTGTAGCTGGGCGAGTTATTTAGTGTCCGTTCAAGCACATTTCTTGTTCTGGGTTGAAATACAATTCCCAATTTAGCAATTTCATAATTTAGTGGTTTCTGCTATATCAGAGCTATTTGAAATCTATCCCTAAAAGGGTATATAATATTCAAGGTGCACATTGGGTCATTCAGAATAACTTCACACACACCCGCTACTGTGTATTTCCAAGTCTAATTCTGGCACTAAACCCATACCTGTCACCCAGCGCCTAAATACTAGGCCTCAAATTTATATCCCGCTAAATCTGTCCCTAGTGCTGTAGCTGGGCGAGTTATTTAGTGTCCGTTCAAGCACATTTCTTGTTCTGGGTTGAAATACAATTCCCAATTTAGCAATTTCATAATTTAGTGGTTTCTGCTATATCAGAGCTATTTGAAATCTATCCCTAAAAGGGTATATAATATTCAAGGTGCACATTGGGTCATTCAGAATAACTTCACACACACCCGCTACTGTGTATTTCCAAGTCTAATTCTGGCACTAAACCCATACCTGTCACCCAGCGCCTAAATACTAGGCCTCAAATTTATATCCCGCTAAATCTGTCCTTAGTGCTGTAGCTGGGCGAGTTATTTAGTGTCCGTTCAAGCACATTTCTTGTTCTGGGTTGAAATACAATTCCCAATTTAGCAATTTCATAATTTAGTGGTTTCTGCTATATCAGAGCTATTTGAAATCTATCCCTAAAAGGGTATATAATATTCAAGGTGCACATTGGGTCATTCAGAATAACTTCACACACACCCGCTACTGTGTATTTCCAAGTCTAATTCTGGCACTAAACCCATACCTGTCACCCAGCGCCTAAATACTAGGCCTCAAATTTATATCCCGCTAAATCTGTCCCTAGTGCTGTAGCTGGGCGAGTTATTTAGTGTCCGTTCAAGCACATTTCTTGTTCTGGGTTGAAATACAATTCCCAATTTAGCAATTTCATAATTTAGTGGTTTCTGCTATATCAGAGCTATTTGAAATCTATCCCTAAAAGGGTATATAATATTCAAGGTGCACATTGGGTCATTCAGAATAACTTCACACACACCCGCTACTGTGTATTTCCAAGTCTAATTCTGGCACTAAACCCATACCTGTCACCCAGCGCCTAAATACTAGGCCTCAAATTTATATCCCGCTAAATCTGTCCTAGTGCTGTAGCTGGGCGAGTTATTTAGTGTCCGTTCAAGCACATTTCTTGTTCTGGGTTGAAATACAATTCCCAATTTAGCAATTTCATAATTTAGTGGTTTCTGCTATATCAGAGCTATTTGAAATCTATCCCTAAAAGGGTATATAATATTCAAGGTGCACATTGGGTCATTCAGAATAACTTCACACACACCCGCTACTGTGTATTTCCAAGTCTAATTCTGGCACTAAACCCATACCTGTCACCCAGCGCCTAAATACTAGGCCTCAAATTTATATCCCGCTAAATCTGTCCTTAGTGCTGTAGCTGGGCGAGTTATTTAGTGTCCGTTCAAGCACATTTCTTGTTCTGGGTTGAAATACAATTCCCAATTTAGCAATTTCATAATTTAGTGGTTTCTGCTATATCAGAGCTATTTGAAATCTATCCCTAAAAGGGTATATAATATTCAAGGTGCACATTGGGTCATTCAGAATAACTTCACACACACCCGCTACTGTGTATTTCCAAGTCTAATTCTGGCACTAAACCCATACCTGTCACCCAGCGCCTAAATACTAGGCCTCAAATTTATATCCCGCTAAATCTGTCCTTAGTGCTGTAGCTGGGCGAGTTATTTAGTGTCCGTTCAAGCACATTTCTTGTTCTGGGTTGAAATACAATTCCCAATTTAGCAATTTCATAATTTAGTGGTTTCTGCTATATCAGAGCTATTTGAAATCTATCCCTAAAAGGGTATATAATATTCAAGGTGCACATTGGGTCATTCAGAATAACTTCACACACACCCGCTACTGTGTATTTCCAAGTCTAATTCTGGCACTAAACCCATACCTGTCACCCAGCGCCTAAATACTAGGCCTCAAATTTATATCCCGCTAAATCTGTCCCTAGTGCTGTAGCTGGGCGAGTTATTTAGTGTCCGTTCAAGCACATTTCTTGTTCTGGGTTGAAATACAATTCCCAATTTAGCAATTTCATAATTTAGTGGTTTCTGCTATATCAGAGCTATTTGAAATCTATCCCTAAAAGGGTATATAATATTCAAGGTGCACATTGGGTCATTCAGAATAACTTCACACACACCCGCTACTGTGTATTTCCAAGTCTAATTCTGGCACTAAACCCATACCTGTCACCCAGCGCCTAAATACTAGGCCTCAAATTTATATCCCGCTAAATCTGTCCTTAGTGCTGTAGCTGGGCGAGTTATTTAGTGTCCGTTCAAGCACATTTCTTGTTCTGGGTTGAAATACAATTCCCAATTTAGCAATTTCATAATTTAGTGGTTTCTGCTATATCAGAGCTATTTGAAATCTATCCCTAAAAGGGTATATAATATTCAAGGTGCACATAGGGTCATTCAGAATAACTTCACACACCCGCTACTGTGCATTTCCAAATCTAATTCTGTCACTAAACCCATACCTGTCACCCAGCGCCTAAATACTAGGCCTCAAATTTATATCCCGCTAAATCTCTCGTTACCGCTGTCCTGTTGTGGCTGGGAAAGTTATTTAGTGTCCGTCAAAGCACATTTTTTGTTCTGGGTTGAAATACAATTCCCAATTTAGCAATTTCATAATTTAGTCGTTTCTGCTATATCAGAGCTATTTGAAATCTATCCCTAAAAGGGTAGATCATATTGAAGGTGCACATAGGGTCATTCAGAATAACTTCACACACACGCTTCTGTGCATTTCCAAGTCTAATTCTGTCACTAAATCCATACCGGTCACCCAGCGCCTAAATACTAGGCCTCAAATTTATATCCCGCTGAATTTGAATACAATACATTGGGCCAAATAATATATTTGTTGTTGTGGTGAACCATAACAATGAGAAAAACATCTAGTAAGGGACGCGGACGTGGACATGGTCGTGGTGGTGTTAGTGGACCCTCTGGTGCTGGGAGAGGACGTGGCCGTTCTGCCACATCCACACGTCCTAGTGTACCAACTACCTCAGGTCCCAGTTGCCGCCAGAATTTACAGCGATATATGGTGGGGCCCAATGCCGTTCTAAGGATGGTAAGGCCTGAGCAGGTACAGGCATTAGTCAATTGGGTGGCCGACAGTGGATCCAGCACGTTCACATTATCTCCCACCCAGTCTTCTGCAGAAAGCGCACAGATGGCGCCTGAAAACCAACCCCATCAGTCTGTCACATCACCCCCATGCATACCAGGGAAACTGTCTCAGCCTCAAGTTATGCAGCAGTCTCTTATGCTGTTTGAAGACTCCGCTGGCAGGGTTTCCCAAGGGCATCCACCTAGCCCTTCCCCAGCGGTGAAAGACATAGAATGCACTGACGCACAACCACTTATGTTTCCTGATGATGAGGACATGGGAATACCACCTCAGCATGTCTCTGATGATGACGAAACACAGGTGCCAACTGCTGCGTCTTTCTGCAGTGTGCAGACTGAACAGGAGGTCAGGGATCAAGACTGGGTGGAAGACGATGCAGGGGACGATGAGGTCCTAGACCCCACATGGAATGAAGGTCGTGCCACTGACTTTCACAGTTCGGAGGAAGAGGCAGTGGTGAGACCGAGCCAACAGCGTAGCAAAAGAGGGAGCAGTGGGCAAAAGCAGAACACCCGCCGCCAAGAGACTCCGCCTGCTACTGACCGCCGCCATCTGGGACCGAGCACCCCAAAGGCAGCTTCAAGGAGTTCCCTGGCATGGCACTTCTTCAAACAATGTGCTGACGACAAGACCCGAGTGGTTTGCACGCTGTGCCATCAGAGCCTGAAGCGAGGCATTAACGTTCTGAACCTGAGCACAACCTGCATGACCAGGCACCTGCATGCAAAGCATGAACTGCAGTGGAGTAAACACCTTAAAACCAAGGAAGTCACTCAGGCTCCCCCTGCTACCTCTTCTGCTGCTGCCGCCTCGGCCTATTCTGCTGCTGCCGCCTCGGCCTCTTCCTCCGCCTCTGGAGGAACGTTGGCACCTGCCGCCCAGCAAACAGGGGATGTACCACCAACACCACCACCACCACCTCCGTCACCAAGCGTCTCAACCATGTCACACGCCAGCGTTCAGCTCTCCATCTCACAAACATTTGATAGAAAGCGTAAATTCCCACCTAGCCACCCTCGATCCCTGGCCCTGAATGCCAGCATTTCTAAACTACTGGCCTATGAAATGCTGTCATTTAGGCTGGTGGACACAGACAGCTTCAAACAGCTCATGTCGCTTGCTGTCCCACAGTATGTTGTTCCCAGCCGGCACTACTTCTCCAAGAGAGCCGTGCCTTCCCTGCACAACCAAGTATCCGATAAAATCAAGTGTGCACTGCGCAACGCCATCTGTGGCAAGGTCCACCTAACCACAGATACGTGGACCAGTAAGCACGGCCAGGGACGCTATATCTCCCTAACTGCACACTGGGTAAATGTAGTGGCAGCTGGGCCCCAGGCGGAGAGCTGTTTGGCGCACGTCCTTCCGCCGCCAAGGATCGCAGGGCAACATTCTTTGCCTCCTGTTGCCACCTCCTCCTTCTCGGCTTCCTCCTCCTCTTCTTCCACCTGCTCATCCAGTCAGCCACACACCTTCACCACCAACTTCAGCACAGCCCGGGGTAAACGTCAGCAGGCCATTCTGAAACTCATATGTTTGGGGGACAGGCCCCACACCGCACAGGAGTTGTGGCGGGGTATAGAACAACAGACCGACGAGTGGTTGCTGCCGGTGAGCCTCAAGCCCGGCCTGGTGGTGTGTGATAATGGGCGAAATCTCGTTGCAGCTCTGGGACTAGCCAATTTGACGCACATCCCTTGCTTGGCGCATGTGCTGAATTTGGTGGTGCAGAAGTTCATTCACAACTACCCCGACATGTCAGAGCTGCTGCATAAAGTGCGGGCCGTCTGTTCGCGCTTCCGGCGTTCACATCCTGCTGCTGCTCGTCTGTCTGCGCTACAGCGTAACTTCGGCCTTCCCGCTCACCGCCTCATATGCGACGTGCCCACCAGGTGGAACTCCACCTTGCACATGCTGGACAGACTGTGCGAGCAGCAGCAGGCCATAGTGGAGTTTCAGCTGCAGCACGCACGGGTCAGTCGCACTACAGAACAGCACCACTTCACCACCAATGACTGGGCCTCCATGCGAGACCTGTGTGCCCTGTTGCGCTGTTTCGAGTACTCCACCAACATGGCCAGTGGCGATGACACCGTTATCAGCGTTACAATACCACTTCTATGTCTCCTTGAGAAAACACTTAGGGCGATGATGGAAGAGGAGGTGGCCCAGGAGGAGGAGGAGGAGGAGGAGGAAGAGGGGTCATTTTTAGCACTTTCAGGCCAGTCTCTTCGAAGTGACTCAGAGGGAGGTTTTTGGCAACAGCAGAGGCCAGGTACAAATGTGGCCAGCCAGGGCCCACTACTGGAGGACGAGGAGGACGAGGATGAGGAGGAGGTGGAGGAGGATGAGGATGAAGCATGGTCACAGCGGGGTGGCACCCAACGCAGCTCGGGTCCATCACTGGTGCGTGGCTGGGGGGAAAGGCAGGACGATGACGATACGCCTCCCACAGAGGACAGCTTGTCCTTACCCCTGGGCAGCCTGGCACACATGAGCGACTACATGCTGCAGTGCCTGCGCAACGACAGCAGAGTTGCCCACATTTTAACCTGTGCGGACTACTGGGTTGCCACCCTGCTGGATCCACGCTACAAAGACAATGTGCCCACCTTACTTCCTGCACTGGAGCGTGATAGGAAGATGCGCGAGTACAAGCGCACGTTGGTAGACGCGCTACTGAGAGCATTCCCAAATGTCACAGGGGAACAAGTGGAAGCCCAAGGCCAAGGCAGAGGAGGAGCAAGAGGTCGCCAAGGCAGCTGTGTCACGGCCAGCTCCTCTGAGGGCAGGGTTAGCATGGCAGAGATGTGGAAAACTTTTGTCAACACGCCACAGCTAACTGCACCACCACCTGATACGCAACGTGTTAGCAGGAGGCAACATTTCACTAACATGGTGGAACAGTACGTGTGCACACCCCTCCACATACTGACTGATGGTTCGGCCCCATTCAACTTCTGGGTCTCTAAATTGTCCACGTGGCCAGAGCTAGCCTTTTATGCCTTGGAGGTGCTGGCCTGCCCGGCAGCCAGCGTTTTGTCTGAACGTGTATTCAGCACGGCAGGGGGCGTCATTACAGACAAACGCAGCCGCCTGTCTACAGCCAATGTGGACAAGCTGACGTTCATAAAAATGAACCAGGCATGGATCCCACAGGACCTGTCCGTCCCTTGTCCAGATTAGACATTAACTACCTCCCCATAACCATATATTATTGGACTCCAGGGCACTTCCTCATTCAATCCTATTTTTATTTTCATTTTACCATTATATTGCGAGGCTACCCAAAGTTGAATGAACCTCTCCTCTGCCTGTGTGCTAGGCCTAAATATATGCCAATGGACTGTTGCAGTGGTGGGTGACGTGAAGCCTCATTCTCTGCTATGACATGCAGACTAATTCTCTGCTGACATGAAGACAGATTCTCTGTTACGGGACCTCCCTCCTCTGCCTGGGTGCTGGGCCTAAATATATGCCAATGGACTGTTGCAGTGGTGGGTGACGTGAAGCCTGATTCTCTGCTATGACATGCAGACTAATTCTCTGCTGACATGAAGACAGATTCTCTGTTACGGGACCTCTCTCCTCTGCCTGTGTGTGTGCTGGGCCTAAATATATGCCAATGGACTGTTGCAGTGGTGGCTGACGTGAAGCCTCATTCTCTGCTATGACATGCAGACTAATTCTCTGCTGACATGAAGACAGATTCTCTGTTACGGGACCTCCCTCCTCTGCCTGGGTGCTGGGCCTAAATATATGCCAATGGACTGTTGCAGTGGTCTGTGACGTGAAGCCTCATTCTCTGCTATGACATGCAGACTGATTCTCTGCTGACATGAAGCCAGATTGTCTGTTACGGGACCTCCCTCCTCTGCCTGGGTGCTGGGCCTAAATATATGCCAATGGACTGTTGCAGTGGTGGCTGACGTGAAGCCTCATTCTCTGCTATGACATGCAGACTGATTCTCTGCTGACATGAAGCCAGATTGTCTGTTACGGGACCTCTCTCCTCTGCCTGTGTGCTAGGCCTAAATATATGCCAATGGACTGTTGCAGTGGTGGCTGACGTGAAGCCTCATTCTCTGCTATGACATGCAGACTGATTCTCTGCTGACATGAAGCCAGATCGTCTGTTACGGGACCTCTCTGCTCTGCCTGTGTGCTAGGCCTAAATATATGAAAATGGACTGTTGCAGTGGTGGGTGACGTGAAGCCTGATTCTCTGCTATGACATGCAGACTAATTCTCTGCTGACATGAAGCCAGATTGTCTGTTACGGGACCTCTCTGCTCTGCCTGTGTGCTAGGCCTAAATATATGCCAATGGACTGTTGCAGTGGTGGGTGACGTGAAGCCTCATTCTCTGCTATGACATGCAGACTGATTCTCTGCTGACATGAAGCCAGATTGTCTGTTACGGGACCTCTCTCCTCTGCCTGTGTGCTTGGCCTAAATATATGCCAATGGACTGTTGCAGTGGTGGCTGACGTGAAGCCTCATTCTCTGCTATGACATGCAGACTAATTCTCTGCTGACATGAAGACAGATTCTCTGTTACGGGACCTCCCTCCTCTGCCTGGGTGCTGGGCCTAAATATATGCCAATGGACTGTTGCAGTGGTGGCTGACGTGAAGCCTCATTCTCTGCTATGACATGCAGACTGATTCTCTGCTGACATGAAGCCAGATTGTCTGTTACGGGACCTCTCTCCTCTGCCTGTGTGCTAGGCCTAAATATATGCCAATGGACTGTTGCAGTGGTGGCTGACGTGAAGCCTCATTCTCTGCTATGACATGCAGACTAATTCTCTGCTGACATGAAGCCAGATTGTCTGTTACGGGACCTCTCTCCTCTGCCTGGGTGCTGGGCCTAAATTTATGACAATGGACTGTTGCAGTGGTGGCTGACGTGAAGCCTGATTCTCTGCTATGACATGCAGACTGATTCTCTGCTGACATGAAGCCAGATCCTCTGTTACGGGACCTCTCTCCTCTGCCTGTGTGTGTGCTGGGCCTAAATATATGCCAATGGACTGTTGCAGTGGTGGCTGACGTGAAGCCTCATTCTCTGCTATGACATGCAGACTGATTCTCTGCTGACATGAAGCCAGATTCTCTGTTACGGGACCTCTCTCCTCTGCCTGTGTGTGTGCTGGGCCTAAATATATGCCAATGGACTGTTGCAGTGGTGGCTGACGTGAAGCCTCATTCTCTGCTATGACATGCAGACTAATTCTCTGCTGACATGAAGACAGATTCTCTGTTACGGGACCTCCCTCCTCTGCCTGGGTGCTGGGCCTAAATATATGCCAATGGACTGTTGCAGTGGTGGCTGACGTGAAGCCTCATTCTCTGCTATGACATGCAGACTAATTCTCTGCTGACATGAAGACAGATTCTCTGTTACGGGACCTCTCTCCTCTGCCTGGGTGCCGGGGCCTAAATATCTGAGAATGGACTGTTCCAGTGGTGGGTGACGGGAAGCCAGATTCTCTGCTATGGAACCTCTCTCCAATTGATTTTGGTTAATTTTTATTTATTTAATTTTTATTTTAATTCATTTCCCTATCCACATTTGTTTGCAGGGGATTTACCTACATGTTGCTGCCTTTTGCAGCCCTCTAGCTCTTTCCTGGGCTGTTTTACAGCCTTTTTAGTGCCGAAAAGTTCGGGTCCCCATTGACTTCAATGGGGTTCGGGTTCGGGACGAAGTTCGGATCGGGTTCGGATCCCGAACCCGAACATTTCCGGGATGTTCGGCCGAACTTCTCGAACCCGAACATCCAGGTGTTCGCTCAACTCTACACATGATCCATCACCATGGTAAAAGATCATGTGACGGACCATGTGATGAACGGAGTGACGTCACCACAGTTCTTTTTTCTGCAGACAGCAAAGAAGACAGAAGAGAAGCCGGGCTTCGCGATCAAGTGGATTAAGGTGAGTTAAACAATTTTTTATTTAACCCCTCCAGCGCTATTGTACTATGCATTCTGTATTCAGAATGCTATTATTTTTCCTTATAATCATGTTATAAGGGAAAATAATACAATCTACAGAACACCGATCCCAAGCCTGAACTTCTGTGAAGAAGTTCGGGTTTGGGTACCAAACATGCCGATTTTTCCCACGCGCGTGCAAAACGCATTACAATGTTTTGCACTCACGCGGAAAAATCGTGCATGTTTCCGCAATGCACCCACACCTTCTCCCGCAACGCCCATGTGAAAGGGGCCTAACAGTTCAATACAGCACAATACACAATACAGTTTGTGCTACATTGAAACAGGGATCAGACCCTGTAATGTTTAAGTCCCAGAGTAGGACAAATAATAAAGTGAAAAATAAGTTTAAAAAATAAAGTTTTAAGTAAAAAAAAAAAGCATCCTTTCTCAAAGTAAAGTAAAGAAAATTGTAAGAAAAAGAGAAAAAAAGAAAAGTAGACATAATAGGTATCACCACGTACAGTTCAGCGAGCTCTAGAAAAATATCACATGACCTAACCCCTCAGGTGAACACCGTAAAAAAAAATATAAAAACTGTGTTAAAAAAGCAATTTTTTGGTAACCTTACATCACTAAAAGTACAACACCAAGCGATAAAAAGGCCTATGACCCCCAAAATAGTACTACTCTTATTGTCACCTCATCCCCAAAAAATTAGCCCCTACCTAAGACACTCTCCTAAAAAATGAAAATAAACTATAGCTCTCATACTATGGAGACACTAAAACATGATTTTTTTATTTCAAAAATGCTTTTATTGTGTTAAAGATAAAAAAAGTAGGCTTATTAGGTATCGCCATATCCGTAACAACCTGTTCTTTTAAAAATACCTCATGATCTAACCCTTCAGGGGAACACTGTTAAAAATTAAATATATAAAAACGGTGTGAAAAGCCTTTTTTTGTCACCTTACATCACAAAAAGTGTAATAGCAAGCAATCAAAAAGTCATATTCACCCCAAATAGCGCCAATCAAACCGCCATCTCATCCCGCAAAAAATGATAACCTACCTAAGATAATTTTTTTTTGTTACCTTGCCTCACAAAAAGTGTAATATAGTGTAAGCAAAAATCATATGTACCCTAAAATAGTATCAACAAAACTTTCACTTTATCCCGTAGTTTTCAAAATTGGGTCATTTTTTGGGAGTCTTTACTTTAGGGGTGCATCAGGGGGTCTTTAAATGTGACACAGCAAATTAAATTTATTCTAGTGAAATCTGCGTTACAAAAACCAAATGCCCTGCCTTGTGCCCGTACAGCAGTTTTTGACCACATATGGGGTGTTTCTGTAAACTACAGAATCAGGATAATAAATATTGAGTTGTGTTTGGATGTTAACCATTGTTTTGTTAGCAGAAAATTGATTGTAATGGAAAACCTGCCAAAAAAGTGAAATTCTGAAATTTCATCTCCATTTACCATTAATTCTTGTAGAACACCTAGAGAGTTAACAAAGTTTGTAAAATAAGTTTTGAATACCTTGAGAGGTGCAGTTTCTAAAATGGGGTCAAATGTGTCATGAAATTATCCTAGTAAAATCTGCCTTCCAAAACCATATGTGTTCCTTTCCTTCTGCACCCTGCTGTGTTCCTGTACAGCAGTTTACGACCACATATGGGGTGTTTTTGTAAACTACAAAATCAGGGTAATAAATATTAAGTTTTTTGGGGCTGTTTACCATTGCTTTGTATTCAGAAAAAAATTGATTGTAATGGATAATCTCCATTTATCATTAATTCTTGTGGAACACCTAAAGGGTTAACAAAGTTTGTAAAATCAGTTTTGAATACCTTGAGAGGTGTAGTTTCCAAAATGGAGTCATTTTGGGGTGGTTTCTATTATGTAAGCCTCACAAAGTGACTTCAGACCTGAATTGGTCTTTAACCCCTTAAGGACTCAGCCCTATTTCACCTTAAGGACTTGGCCATATTTTGCAAATCTGACCAATGTCACTTTAAGTGCTGATAACTTTAAAACACTTTGACTTATCCAGGCCATTCTGAGATTGTTTTTTTTTTGCATAATAAAATACCTAATTTACCAAAAATTTGGAAAAATTAGCAAATTTCAAAGTTTCAGTTTCTCTACTTCTGTAATACATAGTAATACCCCCCAAATTGTGATGACTTAACATTCCCCATATGTCTACTTCATGTTTGAATTATTTTTGGAATTATATTTTATTTTTTGGGGATTTTACAAGGCTTAGAAGTTTAGAAGCAAATCTTGAAATTTTTCAGAAATTTACAAAACCCCAATTTTTAGGGACCACTACAGGTCTGAAGTCACTTTGCAAGGCTTACATAATAGAAACCGCCCAAAAATGAAATACACCCCTCAAGGTATTCGAAACTGATTCTACAAACTTCATTAACCCTTTAGGTGTTGCACAAGAGTTATTGGCAAATGGGGATGAAATTAGAGAATTTCATTTTTTTGCCTAATTTTCCATTTTAACCCATTTTTTTCCACTAACAAAGCAAGGGTTAAAAGCCAAACAAGACTGTATCTTTATTGCCCTGACTCTGCCGTTTACAGAAACACCCCATATGTGGCCGTAAACTACTGTACGGCCGCACAGCGGGTGCGCCGTATGGTTGCGCCGACTGTTTTTTTGACACCATGTCCCATTTGAAGCCCCCTGATGCACCCCTAGTGTAGAAACTCCATAAAAGTGACCCAATCTAAGTAACTACACCCCCCAAGGTATTCAAAACTGATTTTACAAACTTTGTTAACCGTTTAGGTGTTGCACAAGATTTAATGGAAAATAGAGATACAATTTCAAAATTTCACTTTTTTGGCAGATTTTCCATTTTAATATTTTATTTTCCAGTTACAAAGCAAGGGTTAACAGCCAAACAAAACTCATTATTTATGGCCCTGATTCTGCAGTTTACAGAAACACCCCATATGTGGTCGTAAACTGCTGTATGGGCACACGGCAGGGCGCAGAAGGAAAGGAATGCCATACGGTTTTTGGAAGGCAGAGTTTGCTGGACTGTTCTTTTTGACACCATGTCCCATTTGAAGCCCCCCTGTTGCACCCCTAGAGTAGAAACTCCAAAAAAGTGACCCCATTTTAGAAAGTACGGAATAGGGTGGCAGTATTGTTGGTACTAGTTTAGGGTACATATGATTTTTGGTTGCTCTATATTACACTTTTTGTGCGGCAAGGTAACAAGAAATAGCTTTTTTGGCACGTTTTTTTTTAGTTATTTACAACATTCATCTGACAGGTTAGATCATGTGGTAATTTTATAGAGCAGGTTGTCACGGACGCGGCAATACCTAATAAGTATACAATTTTTTTTTATTTATGTAAGTTTTATACAATAACTTCATTTTTAAAACCCAAAAAATGTTTTAGTGTCTCCATAGTCTAAGAGCCATATTTTTTTCCGTTTTTGGGCGTTTATCTTGAGTTGGGTCTCATTTTTTGCGGAATGAGATGACGGTTTGATTGACACTATTTTGATCGCTTGCTATTACACTTTTTGTGACGTAAGATAACAAAAAATGGCTTTTTTTACCCCGTTTTTATTTTTATATTTTTTACGGTGGTCACCTGAGGGGTTAGGTCATGTGATATTTTTATAGAGCCAGTTGATACGGACGCGGCGATACCTAATATGTATACTTTATTTTTATTTATGTAAGTTTTACACAATGATTTCATTTTTGAAACAAAAAAAATCATGTTTTAGTTTTTCCATAGTCTAAGAGCCATAGTTTTTTCAGTTTTTGGGTGATTATCCTGAGTAGGGTCTTTTTGTTTGCGGGATGAGATGACGGTTTGATTGGTACTATTTTGGCGTACATGCGACTTTTTTGATAACTTTATTACCTTTTTGGGAAGCAAGGTGGGCAAAATTTAAATTTTCTCATAGTTTTTATTTTTTTTATTTTTATGGCTTTCACCGTGTGGGGAAAGTAACATGGTCGTTGCGGATGCAGCGATACCTAATATGTGTAGTGTATTTTATTTTTTTAATTTTTATTCAGTGATAAATGTTTTTTTTATCTTAACTTTTTCCCTTTTTTTTACATTTTTTTGACCCAGACCCACTTGGTTCTTGAAGATCCAGTGGGTCTGATGTCTGTATAAAAAGAAGGTGTACTGTTGCCATGAGAACCTTCCCCGTCTGCCACAACTTCGCAGACAGGGAAGGGTGAGCACAGGGCTGCGGGGGGCTGTCGGGGGGCTCTCTCCCTCTCCATTGGGGGGCTGCAAAGGCACAGCAGCCCCCCGATGGGAGAGGTAGGGAGCCCCTTGACCCTGACAGTTAACCTTTTCCATACCGCGGTTCGTATGGATCGCGGTATGGAAAGGGTTAAACGGCTGACATCTGCACAGATGTCAGCCGCTTATACCAGAGTGTCAGCAATGTGCTGACACTCTGGTATACCACTGTACACCAACGAATTTTCAAGGGGAGGCGGGCGGGGGATCGCAACGCCCCCACCACCCACAACCTCCCCCTGCACCACTCGCCAGGATAAAATCGTGCAGGGGTGCAGGGGGGGTTTCAAAATCTTTATTTTAGGCACTCTAAAGCTTCTGATCCCCGTGGTCAAGGACCGTGGGGATCAGAAACTGCAAAAAGCGCAGCAAACCGCAGGTCTGAATTGACGCCCTAAGTCCCTAAGGGGTTAAAAGGTGCTTTTTTTGGATTTGCTTCTAAACTTCTAAGCCTTAAAACGTCCCCAAAAAATAAAATGGCATTCACAAAATGATCCAAACATGAAGTAGACATATGGGGAATGTAAAGTAATAACTATTTTTGGAGTTATTACTATCTATTATAAATGTTGAGAAATAGAAATTTGGAAATTTGCAACTTTTTACACATTTTTGGTAAATTTGGTAATTTTACCGCTATCATGAAGTACAATATGAGACAAGAAAACAATCTCAGAATGGCCTGGAGAAGTAAAAGCGTTTTAAAGTTATTACCACATAAAGTGACATGTCAGATTTGCAAAAAATGGCCTGGTCCTTAAGGTGTTAAATAGAGTTGAGCGAACACCTGGATGTTCGGGTTCGAGAAGTTCGGCCGAACTTCCCGAAAATGTTCGGGTTCGGGATCCAAACCCGATCCGAACTTCGTCCCGAACCCGAACCCCATTGAAGTCAATGGGGACCCGAACTTTTCGGAACTAAAACGGCTGTAAAACAGCCCAGGAAAGGGCTAGAGGGCTGCAAAAGGCAGCAACATGTAGGTATATCCCCTGCAAACAAATGTGGATAGGGAAATGAATTAAAATAAAAATTAAATAAATAAAAATTAACCAAAATCAATTGGAGAGAGGTCCCATAGCAGAGAATCTGGCTTCCCGTCACCCACCACTGGAACAGTCCATTCTCAGATATTTAGGCCCCGGCACCCAGGCAGAGGAGAGAGGTCCCGTAACAGACAATCTGGCTTCATGTCAGCAGAGAATCAGTCTTCATTTCATAGCAGAGAATCAGGCTTCACGTCACCCACCACTGCAACAGTCCATTTTCATAAATTTAGGCCCAGCACCCAGGCAGAGGAGAGAGGTCCCGTAACAGAGGATCTGGCTTCATGTCAGCAGAGAATCAGTCTTCATATCATAGCAGAGAATCAGGCTTCACGTCACCCACCACTGCAACAGTCCATTGTCATAAATTTAGGCCCAGCACCCAGGCAGAGGAGAGAGGTCCCGTAACAGACAATCTGGCTTCATGTCAGCAGAGAATCAGTCTTCATGTTATAGCAGAGAATCAGGCTTCACGTCACCCACCACTGTAAGAGTCCATTTTCATAAATTTAGGCCCAGCACCCAGGCAGAGGAGAGAGGTCCCGTAACAGACAATCTGGCTTCATGTCAGCAGAGAAACAGTCTTCATGTCATAGCAGAGAATCAGGCTTCACGTCACCCACCACTGCAACAGTCCATTTTCATAAATTTAGGCCCAGCACCCAGGCAGAGGAGAGAGGTCCCGTAACAGACAATCTGGCTTCATGTCAGCAGAGAATTAGTCTGCATGTCATAGCAGAGAATCAGGCTTCACGTCAGCCACCAATGCAACAGTCCATTGTCAGATATTTAGGCCCAGCACCCAGGCAGAGGAGAGAGGTCCCGTAACAGAGGATCTGGCTTCATGTCAGCAGAGAATCAGTCTTCATATCATAGCAGAGAATCAGGCTTCACGTCACCCACCACTGCAACAGTCCATTTTCATAAATTTAGGCCCAGCACCCAGGCAGAGGAGAGAGGTCCCGTAACAGAGGATCTGGCTTCATGTCAGCAGAGAATCAGTCTGCATGTCATAGCATAGAATCAGGCTTCACGTCAGCCACCACTGCAACAGTCCATGGTCATAAATTTAGGCCCAGCACCGAGGCAGAGGAGAGAGGTCCCGTAACAGACAATCTGGCTTCATGTCAGCAGAGAATCAGTCTTCATATCATAGCAGAGAATCAGGCTTCACGTCACCCACCACTGTAAGAGTCCATTTTCATAAATTTAGGCCCAGCACCCAGGCAGAGGAGAGAGGTCCCGTAACAGACAATCTGGCTTCATGTCAGCAGAGAATCAGTCTTCATGTCATAGCAGAGAATCAGGCTTCACGTCACCCACCACTGCAACAGTCCATTTTCATAAATTTAGGCCCAGCACCCAGGCAGAGGAGAGAGGTCCCGTAACAGACAATCTGGCTTCATGTCAGCAGAGAATTAGTCTGCATGTCATAGCAGAGAATCAGGCTTCACGTCAGCCACCAATGCAACAGTCCATTGTCAGATATTTAGGCCCAGCACCCAGGCAGAGGAGAGAGGTCCCGTAACAGAGGATCTGGCTTCATGTCAGCAGAGAATTAGTCTGCATGTCATAGCAGAGAATCAGGCTTCACGTCACCCAACATTGGAACAGTCCATTGGCATATATTTAGGCCCTGGCACCCAGACAGAGGAGAGGTTCATTCAACTTTGGGTAGCCTCGCAATATAATGGTAAAATGAAAATAAAAATAGGATTGAATGAGGAAGTGCCCTGGAGTCCAATAATATATGGTTAAGGGGAGGTAGTTAATGTCTAATCTGGACAAGGGACGGACAGGTCCTGTAGGATCCATGCCTGGTTCATTTTTATGAACGTCAGCTTGTCCACATTGGCTGTAGACAGGCGGCTGCGTTTGTCTGTAATGACGCCCCCTGCCATGCTGAATACACGTTCAGACAAAACGCTGGCCACCGAGCAGGCCAGCACCTCCAAGGCATAAAAGGCTAGCTCTGGCCACGTGGACAATTTAGAGACCCAGAAGTTGAATGGGGCCGAACCATCAGTCAGTACGTGGAGGGGTGTGCACATGTACTGTTCCACTATGTTAGTAAAATGTTGCCTCCTGCTAACACGTTGCGTATCAGGTGGTGGTGCAGTTAGCTGTGGCGTGTTGACAAAAGTTTTCCACATCTCTGCCATGCTAACCCTGCCCTCAGAGGAGCTGGCCGTGACACAGCTGCCTTGGCGACCTCTTGCTCCTCCTCTGCCTTGGCCTTGGGCTTCCACTTGTTCCCCTGTGACATTTGGGAATGCTCTCAGTAGCGCGTCTACCAACGTGCGCTTGTACTCGCGCATCTTCCTATCACGCTCCAGTGCAGGAAGTAAGGTGGGCACATTGTCTTTGTAGCGTGGATCCAGCAGGGTGGCAACCCAGTAGTCCGCACAGGTTAAAATGTGGGCAACTCTGCTGTCGTTGCGCAGGCACTGCAGCATGTAGTCGCTCATGTGTGCCAGGCTGCCCAGGGGTAAGGACAAGCTGTCCTCTGTGGGAGGCGTATCGTCATCGTCCTGCCTTTCCCCCTAGCCACGCACCAGTGATGGACCCGAGCTGCGTTGGGTGCCACCCCGCTGTGACCATGCTTCATCATCATCCTCCTCCACCTCCTCCTCATCCTCGTCCTCATCGTCCTCCAGTAGTGGGCCCTGGCTGGCCACATTTGTACCTGGCCTCTGCTGTTGCCAAAAACCTCCCTCTGAGTCACTTCGAAGAGACTGGCCTGAAAGTTCTAAAAATGACCCCTCTTCCTCCTCCTCCTCCTCCTGGGCCACCTCCTCTTCCATCATCGCCCTAAGTGTTTTCTCAAGGAGACATAGAAGTGGTATTGTAACGCTGATAACGGCGTCATCGCCACTGGCCATGTTGGTGGAGTACTCGAAACAGCGCAACAGGGCACACAGGTCTCGCATGGAGGCCCAGTCATTGGTGGTGAAGTGGTGCTGGTCTGTAGTGCGAATGACCCGTGCGTGCTGCAGCTGAAACTCCACTATGGCCAGCTGCTGCTCGCACAGTCTGTCCAGCATGTGCAAGGTGGAGTTCCACCTCGTGGGCACGTCGCATATGAGGCGGTAAGCGGGAAGGCCGAAGTTATGCTGTAGCGCAGACAGGCGAGCAGCAGCAGGATGTGAACACCGGAAGCGCGAACAGACGGCCCGCACTTTATGCAGCAGCTCTGACATGTCGGGGTAGTTGTGAATGAACTTCTGCACCACCAAATTCAGCACATGCACCAAGCAAATGATGTGCGTCAAATTGGCTAGTCCCAGAGCTGCAACGAGATTTCGCCCATTATCACACACCACCAGGCCGGGCTTGAGGCTCACCGGCAGCAACCACTCGTTGGTCTGTTGTTCTATACCCCGCCACAACTCCTGTGCGGTGTGGGGCCTGTCCCCCAAACATATGAGTTTCAGAATGGCCTGCTGACGTTTACCCCGGGCTGTGCTGAAGTTGGTGGTGAAGGTGTGTGGCTGACTGGATGAGCAGGTGGAAGAAGAGGAGGAGGAAGCCGAGAAGGAGGAGGTGGCAACAGGAGGCAAAGAATGTTGCCCTGCGATCCTTGGCGGCGGAAGGACGTGCGCCAAACAGCTCTCCGCCTGGGGCCCAGCTGCCACTACATTTACCCAGCGTGCAGTTAGGGAGATATAGCGTCCCTGGCCGTGCTTACTGGTCCACGTATCTGTGGTTAGGTGGACCTTGCTACAGATGGCGTTGCGCAGTGCAGACTTGATTTTATCGGATACTTGGTTGTGCAGGGAAGGCACGGCTCTCTTGGAGAAGTAGTGGCGGCTGGGAACAACATACTGTGGGACAGCAAGCGACATGAGCTGTTTGAAGCTGTCTGTGTCCACCAGCCTAAATGACAGCATTTCATAGGCCAGTAGTTTAGAAATGCTGGCATTCAGGGCCAGGGATAGAGGGTGGCTAGGTGGGAATATACGCTTTCATTCAAATGTTTGTGAGATGGAGAGCTGAACGCTGCCGTGTGACATGGTTGAGACGCTTGGTGACGGAGGTGGTGGTGGTGGTGTTGGTGGTACATCCCCTGTTTGCTGGGCGGCAGGTGCCAACGTTCCTCCAGTGGCGGAGGAAGAGGCTGAGGCGGCAGCAGCAGAAGAGGCCGAGGCGGCAGCAGCAGAAGAGGTAGCAGGGGGAGCCTGAGTGACTTCCTTGGTTTTAAGGTGTTTACTCCACTGCAGTTCATGCTTTGCATGCAGGTGCCTGGTCTTGCAGGTTGTGCTCAGGTTCAGAACGTTAATGCCTCGCTTCAGGCTCTGATGGCACAGCGTGCAAACCACTCGGGTCTTGTCGTCAGCACATTGTTTGAAGAAGTGCCATGCCAGGGAACTCCTTGAAGCTGCCTTTGGGGTGCTCGGTCCCAGATGACGGAGGTCAGTAGCAGGCGGAGTCTCTTGGCGGCGGGTGTTCTGCTTTTGCCCACTGCTCCCTCTTTTGCTACGCTGTTGGCTCGGTCTCACCACTGCCTCTTCCTCCGAACTGTGAAAGTCAGTGGCACGACCTTCATTCCATGTGGGGTCTAGGACCTCATCGTCCCCTGCATCGTCTTCCACCCAGTCTTGATCCCTGACCTCCTGTTCAGTCTGCACACTGCAGAAAGACGCAGCAGTTGGCACCTGTGTTTCGTCATCATCAGAGACATGCTGAGGTGGTATTCCCATGTCCTCATCATCAGGAAACATAAGTGGTTGTGCGTCAGTGCAGTCTATGTCTTCCACCGCTGGGAAAGGGCTAGGTGGATGCCCTTGGGAAACCCTGCCAGCAGAGTCTTCAAACAGCATAAGACACTGCTGCATAACTTGAGGCTCAGACAGTTTCCCTGATATGCATGGGGGTGATGTGACAGACTGATGGGGTTGGTTTTCAGGCGCCATCTGTGCGCTTTCTGCAGAAGACTGGGTGGGAGATAATGTGAATGTGCTGGATCCACTGTCGGCCACCCAATTGACTAATGCCTGTACCTGCTCAGGCCTTACCATCCTTAGAACGGCATTGGGCCCCACCATATATCGCTGTAAATTCTGGCGGCTACTGGGACCTGAGGTAGTTGGTACACTAGGACGTGTGGATGTGGCAGAACGGCCACGTCCTCTCCCAGCACCAGAGGGTCCACTAACACCACCACGACCATGTCCACGTCCGTGTCCCTTACTAGATGTTTTCCTCATTGTTATGGTTCACCTCAACAACAAAAATATTATTTGGCCCAATGTATTGTATTCAAATTCAGCGGGATATAAATTTGAGGCCTAGTATTTAGGCGCTGGGTGACCGGTTTGGATTTAGTGACCGAATTAGACTTGGAAATGCACAGTAGCGTGTGTGTGAAGTTATTCTGAATGACCCTATGTGCACCTTGAATATTATATACCCTTTTAGGGATAGATTTCAAATAGCTCTGATATAGCAGAAACCACTAAATTATGAAATTGCTAAATTGGGAATTGTATTTCAACCCTGAACAAAAAATGTGCTTTAACGGACACTAAATAACTTGCCCAGCCACAACAGTACAGCGGTAACGACAGATTTAGCGGGATATAAATTTGAGGCCTAGTATTTAGGCGCTGGGTGACCGGTATGGATTTACTAACAGAATTAGACTTGGAAATGCACAGTAGCGTGTGTGTGAAGTTATTCTGAATGACCCTATGTGCACCTTGAATATTATATACCCTTTTAGGGATAGATTTCAAATAGCTCTGATATAGCAGAAACCACTAAATTATGAAATTGCTAAATTGGGAATTGTATTTCAACCCTGAACAAAAAATGTGCTTTGACGGACACTAAATAACTTTCCCAGCCACAACAGTACAGCGGTAACGACAGATTTAGCGGGATATAAATTTGAGGCCTAGTATTTAGGCGCTAAGTGACCGGTATGGATTTAGTGACAGAATTAGACTGGGATATGGCCAAAAAATAACCACACTATTGCTGGTTAAATGCACTTGGTGTGACAGCTTGACCAACCACACTACTGAGGGTTAAATGCACTTGGTGACGGGCGCAGCTTGCCCCTGATGTAGTATATGGCCAAAAAATGAACAGACTATTGCTGGTTAAATGCACTTGGTGTGACAGCTTCACCCTGATGTAGGCTTTAGCCAAAAAACAACCACACCATTGAGGGTTAAATGCACTTGGTGACAGGCGCAGCTTGCCCCTGATGTAGTATATGGCCAAAAAATGAACAGACTATTGCTGGTTAAATGCACTTGGTGTGACAGCTTGACCAACCACACTACTGAGGGTTAAATGCACTTGGTGACAGGCGCAGCTTGCCCCTGATGTAGTATATGGCCAAAAAATGAACAGACTATTGCTGGTTAAATGCACTTGGTGTGACAGCTTGACCAACCACACTACTGAGGGTTAAATGCACTTGGTGACGGGCGCAGCTTGCCCCTGATGTAGTATATGGCCAAAAAATTAAGACTATTGCTGGTTAAATGCACTTGGTGTGACAGCTTGACCAACCACACTACTGAGGGTTAAATCCACTTGGTGACGGGCGCAGCTTGCCCCTGATTTAGTATATGGCCAAAAAATGAACAGACTATTGCTGGTTAAATGCACTTGGTTTGATAGCTTCACCCTGATGTAGGCTTTAGCCAAAAAACAACCACACCATTGAGGGTTAAATGCACTTGGTGACAGGCGCAGCTTGCCCCTAATGTAGTATATGGCCAAAAAATAAACAGACTATTGCTGGTTAAATGCACGTGGTGTGACAGCTTCACCCTGATGTAGGCTTTAGCCAAAAAACAACCACACCATTGAGGGTTAAATGCACTTGGTCGCAGCTTGGATGCACTTGGTCGCAGCACCGCACAAGACACAAAATGGCCGCCGATCACCCCAGAAAAAAGTGACTGACAAACGGTCTGGGCAGCCTAAAAACAGTGAGCAATTGAATTTCAGCAGCTCAATGATGCACAGCTGCAGATCGATCGATTAATCAAGTCCTTTGGAGGAGTTAATCTGCCTAATCTCGCCCTACTGTCGCAGCCGCAACCTCTCCCTACGCTAATCAGAGCAGAGTGACGGGCGGCGCTATGTGACTCCAGCTTAAATAGAGGCTGGGTCACATGGTGCTCTGGCCAATCACAGCCATGCCAATAGTAGGCATGGCTGTGACGGCCTCTTGGGGCAAGTAGTATGACGCTTGTTGATTGGCTGCTTTGCAGCCTTTCAAAAAGCGCCAAGAAAGCGTCACAAAAGCGCCAAGAAAGCGACGAACACCGAACCCGAACCCGGACTTTTACGAAAAAGTCTGGGTTCGGGTCCGTGTCACGGACACCCCAAAATTCGGTACGAACCCGAACTATACAGTTCGAGTTCGCTCATCCCTAGTGTTAAACGGTTTATTAGTTATTTAAAGAATTAACACATGATTGCATGTACAGTCATGTGAAAAAATTAGGACACCCTTTGAAAGCATGTGGTTTTTTGTAACATTTTTAATAAAAGGTTATTTCATCTCCGTTTCAACAATACAGAGAGATTAAAGTAATCCAACTAAACAAAGAAAACTGAAGAAAAGTCTTTTCAAGATCTTCTGTAAATGTCATTCTACAAAAATGCCTATTCTAACTGAGGAAAAAGATAGGACACCCTCACATGTATTCCCTCTTAAATTGGCTCAGATCTCACACAGGTATATCACACCAGGTGCACATAATTAGTAGATCGTTACTCTGCATGTTGAATGAGGCTTGCCCTATTTAAACCTCAGACATTTAGTTTGGTGTGCTCCTGACTGTTGAAGTGAGAGTGAGCACCATGGTGAGAGCAAAAGAGCTGTCAGAGGACTTCAGAAAAAAGATTGTAGCAGCCTATGAGTCTGGGAAGGGATTTAAAAAGATCTCAAAAGATTTTGAAATCAGCCATTCCACTGTCCGGAAGATAGTCTACAAGTGGAGGGCTTTCAAAACAACTGCCAACATGCCCAGGACTGGTCGCCCCAGCAAGTTCACCCCAAGAGCAGACCGCAAGATGCTAAAAGAGGTCTCCAAAAACCCTAAAGTGTCATCTCGAGAACTACAGCAGGCTCTGGCTACTGTTGATGTAGAAGTACATGCCTCTACAATCAGAAAGAGACTGTACAAGTTTAACTTGCATGGGAGGTGTGCAAGGAGGAAACCTTTGCTTTCCAAGAGAAACATCGAGGCCAGACTGACATTTGCCAGAGATAAAGTTGACAAAGACCAGGACTTCTGGAATAATGTTCTTTGGACAGATGAGTCCAAAATTGAATTATTTGGACACAACAGCAGAGGACATGTTTGGCGTAAACCAAACACAGCATTCCAAGAAAAGAACCTCATACCAACTGTGAAGCATGGAGGTGGAAGTGTCATGGTTTGGGGCTGCTTTGCTGCAGCAGGACCTGGTCAGCTCACCATCATAGAATCCACGATGAATTCTACTGTGTATCAGAAGGTGCTTGAAGAACATGTGAGACCATCAGTTAGAAAATTAAAGCTGAAGCGGAACTGGACCATGCAACATGACAATGACCCAAAACATACTAGTAAATCAACCAAAGATTGGCTGAAAAAGAAGAAATGGAGAGTCCTGGAATGGCCAAGTCAAAGTCCAGATTTGAATCCCATTGAGATGCTGTGGGGTGACTTGAAAAGGGCTGTACGTGCAAGAAACCCCTCAAACATCTCACAGCTGAAAAAGTTCTGCATTGAGGAGTGGGGTAAAATTTCCTCAGACCGATGTCGAAGACTGGTAGATGGCTACAAGAACCGTCTCACTGCAGTTATTTCAGCCAAAGGAGGTAACACTCGCTATTAGGGGCAAGGGTGTCCTATCTTTTTCCTCAGTTAGAATAGGCATTTTTGTAGAATGACATTTACAGAAGATCTTGAAAAGACTTTTCTTCAGTTTTCTTTGTTTAGTTGGATTACTTTAATCTCTCTGTATTGTTGAAACGGAGATGAAATAACCTTTTATTAAAAATGTTACAAAAAACCACATGCTTTCAAAGGGTGTCCTAATTTTTTCACATGACTGTATGTATAGGTGTATGTGGTGTATAATAAAGTTCCTGATTTCTTACCTGGCAATAGGATTTAATTGGTGAAGTCATTGGCGAATGACATTTGAGAAAAGTTTCAGGTGCCCATGGAGAATAGTGATTGGTCCTTCTCTTCAACGGACGTTCCAGGTACCTGTAAAAGAAGGAGATAACAATCAGTGCGTATTCACGGCACTCAACAACAAACAGTTCCCGCTCCCCCTCCCCTATATTGTCACAATGTTAGATTCATTGGGTGAAGTCGCTCATTAATAAGTGGACGTGTTGTTTATTATAATCTCTATTTAATCGGTTTATTACTATTAGTTATTTACAGAATTAACATTGCGGCCTTTACCTCCACATATATACTGATATATAATTTCCTTAATAAATATTATTCAGAAGTTAACTGGTCTTAGTAGTAATTTCTAGAACCCATGCACATCATGTGTGAGATAGGGGATAAAGATGTAGAGCTATGGACAAAGGGGATGGAAAGCTTTGTGTAAGAGAGGGGCCATAGGTAGTAATCTGTGTAAGAAAGGGGGCATGGATAGCAGTGTGTGCAATAGAGGTGGCATGGCAGCAGTCTGTGTAACAGAGGATGGCATGAGTAGCAATAAGTGTAATATGTGTGGGTAAGGGACCAAGTGCATGTAATGGAGGGGTGGATGAGGAGCAGTCTGTGTAATCGATAGGTTCATGGAGAGCAGACTGAGTATTGGGAGCTGTCTTTCAGAAAGGGGGCATGAAGAGAAGTTTATATAATATAGAGATAGCCCGTGTGAGTGGGGGCATAAAGATAATCTGTGTAATAGATAGGGGTAGGAGCAGAAGCGGATTGTCCATAGACTGTGCACAGAGATTTCCCAGTGGGCCAATGCCCAGGGGGCTACCTGAGCCCTCCTCATGGCCACTAGCCCAGTAAGTATTGATCTGTTGCTACCAGAGATAATTAACACTGGGAAAATCAAGTAGTTACGTACCTGGCTGGTGATCATACTTGGGAGCATTCTGTGAGAGAAGGGGCATTGGGAGCAGAGTGTGTGAGAGGGAAGGCATGGGGAGCAGAAACACATATAAATCATAGAATGATGGCTACTTGCAGCTGCCCCTAGAAGGGACTAGGGTGCATGCTGCATATTATAGATTACATTAAATGATGAGGTAGTATTAAATTAACAATTAAGCTCCACCAAGTTGTGACTGTGGGTAGTCAGCATGTTATCTTCTAAATGTTAATCTATTCCAGACACTTGAAGCTCTCTTTAAAGCTCCGATTGCTATAAAGATGTATGAAATTTATCAGCACAGAATTATGAACCTGGAAACAACATGGTGATAAAATACAAATGTTCATTTTAATGCATTTTAACCAGTATTACTATGCTCAAAACATTCCTGCAAACAATCAAGAAGACGTTTCTGTATTAAAAATTTGATGGAAAAAAAAAAAAAAGCAATTGTCATATCAATTAAAACATACTGTAAAAGAAAATGTCTTTTTAAACACAGACCTCTTTAAAGGTTGCAAAAGCTGTAAGATTCCTCAAAGAAACCCTAGACAATGGGACTTCTCCTATCTATAACCCCCTGCCATGCCTACAGCACAGGAGGTGGCATGTGGTCCGTCCTTTTAAGAAATGAATCAAATCATAACAAAAATAACCTCTCTGTAAAGGTCCCTGTAGACAGGACAATTTAGCAGGAGATTGTCGGGAAGGAATTATTGTTTCCCATCAATCGTCTGCTCGTCAGTGGAGGAGACCACTGCATTTAAATGCAGTGGTGTCCTCCACAGTATGGGATGGAGCTTTTCCCCATACAGACTCATTCTTTGCCAGCCATAGAGTGTGTTTAGACAGCATGATCTGCTGCCAGCAAACAACGATTTAGGTGCCTACAAAAATGATCCAATTAACCGACAAACCAACTTTTTAACTTTTACACTGCCAGATAATCGCATTCCTATGAATGCTCGTTAGTGATTATCTGGCAGATTCTCGGCCCGTGTAAAGTGCCCTTTAGCAATATGATGTACTTTCAGGCTATTAGAGGCAATAAATAGATTAGCATGCTTGGTCCATTTCATGGCTATTTCATCACACTATGGACAAGAATTATATGTTTAACCATCTTAAAGAGGATTTTATCACTTTTATTCTGTCGACACAGCTGTATAGGAAATGTTTGTGGCATGAGTTGTAATTTTTTTTTTTGTTAATGTTTTGGGGAACAAACTGTTATTAATGTAGCTTATTTCCTAACCAGTATCTAACAACAGGATGCAAAGCAGGAGAAACAGGTGTGAGTATTATGATGGATTCCAATTAAAGGGCTTGTCCGGGTTTTTAATATTGATAACCTATCCTCAGGATAGGTCATCAATATCAGATCGGAGAGGGTCCGACATCAAGTGTATGAAGGAAAGGAGCGCGCAGTGTGCACACGTCTCCTGTCTCACTTCCTGCTGCTATGTTCATGGCATAGCAGCAGCAAGCAGGAAGAGAGATGGGGTATGGCACGGCACTGCGCACACCTTATCTTTATACAGCTGATTGGCAGGGGTGTTGGACCCCCCGCCATTCTGATATTGATGACCTATCCTGAGGATAGGCCATCAATATTAAAGGCACGAAGATCCTTGTGACAGACTCGACCGTCACTGTTAATTGCGTCACAGACAATGCCATTGTGTTTGTTGAATAGGGTTAGTTTTGTGTTTAAACTGTACAGGATTGGCTGCTATGTCATGTCCTCAGTATGTCATGTGTATATAATTCAATGCTGTGTGTTCAATAAAGAGTTCCTGTTTTACCCTTCATTATGTTGAGGCTGGTGTTTGGGTAAGTGATCGACACTGGGGATTGCTATACGCTGAAGATTTGCTATACTCCCCTGGCTATACTATTAGCTCTTGTAAGCTCTGTTCCTGTTCCTGGTTCCTGTGGTGGTTTTGGTGTAGAGCGGAGTGCTTGACGTCCTCGGGAAGCACTAGGAGCATCCATCAATGGAGGTACCCAGTCGGGGTGCTAGGTGATCTGTTACAATCCCCTTTAAGGTTCTCTGCTTACTGTATGTGCGCAGTGACAGCAGTTTCCTTCAGTTTGTACAATTTTGTTAGTTTAGTTAATTAATGTTCAATAAATATTACGTTAGGAAGAGGAAGATGATTTCCATCAAAGAATATCAAGGGGATTACACAATAAGGCTGCATTCACATCTACGGTGAATGTGTCCATCAGGCTGTTCCAGCAGAAAACAGCCTGGCAGCGTTCATTGAATCTGGCATTGCCAGATTCAACAGATCACTGCCCGATCCCTATTTACTGTAATGGGATCTAGCAGTGATCTGGCTGCTATCTGCCGAGTTTCAAACAGACAGATACCGCTTCATGAAGCTATTTTTGCCTGCCAACAGCCAGCTTTTATGCCAGATCATCTCTAGCGGAGATGTGAGCACAGCTTAATGGGTTGATTGCTAGCAAATATCTAAAGAACTAAATGATAAGCCATGGGCAGTCAATCTCTTCTGCTCATGTCGACTGCACTTCAAAAATATCCCTAGAGTTTGCCCCTTTCTTACTATGGAAACAACAAAAACCTTCATTCTTACCCAAATCTATTCTCATCTCGATTACTGGGGAGCTGGAATTAGTGATGTGTGAGGAGAACTATGACATAGTGGCAATAACTGAGACATGGATGGATGATAGCTATGACTGGGCAGTTAATGTAAAATGTTACAGTCTGTTTAGAAAGGGCGGTCAAAACCGGAGAAGGGGAGGGGTTTGCCTTTATGTAAAGTCTTGTCTAAAGCCCACACTCCGTGAGATATAAGTGAGGGACATGGACATGTGGGTAGAGATACATGGAGCTAAAAACAATAATAAATTACTAATAGGAGTTTATTATAAACCACCTAATATACCAGAGTCCACAGAGAATCTACTACTAAACGAGATAGGCAAGGCGGTAAATCATAGTGGGGTGGTTATTATGGGGGACTTCAACTACCTAGATATAGACTGGGAAACTGAAACTTGTATATCTCATAAAGTAAACAGGTTCTTGGCAATAACCAAAGACAATTACCTCTCCCAACTGGTTCAGGACCCGACTAGAGGGATGGTCATACTGGACTTAGTATTAACCAATAGGCCTGACAGAACAACAGACGTGCAGGTTGGGGGACACCTGGGAAATAGTGACCATAAAGTAATAACCTTCCAATTATCATTCAAAAGAGTGTTTCTACAGGGAGGAACAAAAATACCAAACTTCAAAAAAGCTAAATTTAGCCAACTAAGAGAGGCCATAGGCCTAACTAACTGGGACAAAGTCCTCAAAAATAAAAATACAGCCACAAAATAGGATATCTTTAAAAGCATCCTAAAATCTCATTGTGAGAGGTACATACCATTTAGGAATAAAAGGTTAAGGAACAAAAATAAACCAATGTGAATAAATAGAACTGTAAAGAAAGCATTAAATGACAAAAAGAAAGCATATAAACTACTAAAACAGGAGGGTAGCACGGAAGCACTGAAAAACTATAAGGAAAAATATAGAACATGTAAAAAACAAATAAAAGCAACCAAACTAGAGACCAAGAGATTAATTGCCAAAGAGAGTAAAACTAACCCTAAAATGTTCTTCAATTATATAAATGTTAAAAAGTATAAATCTGAAGGTGTCGGCCCTTTAAAGAGTAATGAGGGGGGAGTCGCAGAGAGCAACTAGGAGAAAGCAAAGCTGTTAAATATTTTTTTTTCTCCAATGTAGTCAATGAGGAAAATAAAATGTCAGATGACATGCAGAATGTAAAAATAAATGTGGTGCCAATATTCAAAAAGGGTCCAAAAACAGAGCCTGAAAACTATAGGCCGGTAAGTTTAACATCTGTTGTGGGTAAACTGTTTGAAGGTTTTCTAAGAGATGCTATCTTAGAGCATCTCAACGGAAATAAGCAAATAACGCCATATCAGCATGGCTTCATGAGGGATCCGTCATGCTAAACTAATTTAATCAGTTTCTATGAGGAGGTAAGTTCTAGACTTGACAGTGGTGAATCAATGGATGTCGTATATCTGGACTTCTCCAAAGCATTTGACACTTTACCACATAAAAGGTTAGTATATAAAATGAGAATGCTCAGACTGGGAGAAAACGTCTGTATGTGGGTAAGTAACAGGCTCAATGACAGAAAACAGAGGGTGGTTATTAACGGTACACACTCAGATTGGGTCACTGTCCCTAGTGGGGTACCTCAGGGGTCAGTATTGGGCTCTATTCTCTTCAATATATTTATTAATCACCTTGTAGAAGGCTTGCATAGTAAAGTATACATTTTCGAAGATGACACTAAACTGTGTAAAATAATTAACACTGAAGAGGACAGTATACTACTACCGAGGGATCTGGATAGATTGGAGGCTTGGGCAGATAAGTGGCAGATGAGGTTTAACACTGACAAATGTAAAGTTATGCAGATGGGAAGGAATAATGCAAGTCATTTGTACATACTAAATTGTAAAATACTCGGTAACACTGACATGGAAAAGGATCTAGGAATTTTAATTAACAGCAAACTAAGCTGCAAAAAACAGTGTCAGGCAGCTGCTGACAAGGCCAATAAGATAATAGGTTGCATCAAAAGGGGCATAGATGCCCGTGATAAGAACATAGTCCTACCACTTTACAAATCGCTAGTCAGACCACACATGGAGTACTGTGTACAGTTCTGGGGTCCTGTAAACAAGGCAGACATAGCAGAGCTAGAGAGTGTCCAGAGGAGGGCAACTAAAGTAATAACTGGAATGGGGCAACTACAGTACCCTGAAAGATTATCAAAATTAGGGTTATTCACTTTAGAAAAAAGACGACTGAGGAGAGATCTAATTAATATGTATAAATAGATCAGGGGTCAGTACAGAGATCTATCCCATCATCTATTTATCCCCAGGACTGTGACTGTGACGAGGGGATATACTCTGCGTCTGGAGGAAAGAAGGTTTGTACACAAACATAGAAGAGGATTCTTTACTGTAAGAGCAGTAAGACTATGGAACTCTCTGCCTGAGGAGGTGATGATGGTGAGTACAATACAGGAATTCAAGAGGCGCCTGGATGTATTTCTGGAGCGTAATAATATTACATGATATAGCTACTAGAAAAGGGTTGTTGATCCAGGGAGTTATTCTGATTGCCTGATTGGAGTCGGGAAGGAATTTGTATTCCCCTAAAGTGGGGAAAATTGGCGTCTACCTCACAGTTTTTTTTTTGCCTTCCTCTGGATCAACTTGCAGGATGACAGGCCGAACTGGATGGACAAATGTCTTTTTTCGGCCTTATGTACTATGTTACTATGTTACTGTAACTCATCATTAAATCGCCTCCTTCTTACTTAACTCTCCCCTATGCAATCTATCCTGAATAGCAGCCTAATCTAACTCATTAACCGCTAATCCAATGCCTCCGCCCTGTGCCAGTCATTGCACTGGTGGCCCAGTATATGTTTAGATTCTTTTTTTTTTTTTTTTCGTGACAGAATCGGTGAGTTTTTTTTTAATTAATCCTTATTCTTTTCTTTCTTAAAACATATAATCTTTAGTCACATCAATAACATAGTATAACATATTCTATATTACTACTATAACAAATATTATTAATTATCACCCAGACGCCCACCCGCCCACCACCCCTGGGGCAGAGAGGGGGGAGAGAGAGCAGCGAGGAGAGAGAAAAAAAAAAAAAAAAGTTACTATCAACCTAATATGGCCATATATTCCAAATCTCGTCGAATCCCGCTGGATTTTTAGTATAGCACTCAAAAACCCGTTGAATTTTAATAAGATTAACTATTGCTTCCCGCCACTGTTCCACTGTGGGCGGATTTTCCTTTTATCCATTTCCTGAGTATAAGGAGTGTAGCTTGAAATAGTATTTTACCCAAAACCATTCTTACTTCCTTCTTTAATTTCAGATGTTCAGTTGCTCCCAGTATGCAAACTACTGGATCTTCAATCACCTGAGCATCCAGAAATACTGATATAATCTCTGCTATCTCCTTCCAATATCTAAAAAGTCTGGGGCATCTCCAAAAACAGTGAATTAAATCTGCATCCCCTTTCCTGCATTTTGGGCAATTATCCAATATTCTGACCCCCATTTTCTTTAACATCTTAGGGGATCGATGAAAACATTCAACATAGAAGATCCAGTAATTTACATTTTGGGTAAGCAGTCCCAAATATGAATAGAGTAGACAGAAAAAAGTCCCAGATTGCACTACTGACTTTACAGCTGAGAATCTGTGCTAAGTTAGGATACTACTTCACAGGTGACTCTGAACCTTGGAGTTGAAGAAAAAAGCGTCTTTAGTGGTAATTTTGTTTCTGTTTTTTTTTCACCTTGTCTCTGTCACTTGATTGCTGGATCAGACACTATAGGGAAGGTCCGGTGGTTTTAGATATAACAATATTTTACCCCCTAGATCTCGAAAAACACGTCCATTCTTAGATAGAAACTTAGGCTGGGTGATGGGAGATAAATCCCTACTTGAACTACCAAGCCCTGCCTAAAAGCAGAGGAGTCTCCCGCCTAAATGCGGAAGAATCGCCCCAGAAGGAGTGGCCCCACTTATAGGTGGCTGACCCTAGCAATAGCTTTCCCTAAATGTAGTACTCCCAGGCGATAACCATACTATTTTCCAGATATACCATCCCAACACGTTTCCTCTGTCAAAGTAAAAGACAGATTCATGAGGGGATAAAGATGATACAACAAAAGCTTAATAGCTTTAGAGCTTAGTAGCTACAATGATGTGCCAGAGGATGTGTTTTTAGACTGCTCCCTAATATACCCAATCTAATCAATAAAAAATCAATAAAAGTTATTGCACCTGTTCCTTGCGTGCTTCCATGGCATGCGTTCCAGTTCGGTGCACCTGCGCCACCTATCTTGTTAAGGTGCATGCATCCGGTATCCACTGTGGAACGTGCAAACGTCATTAGTGTGCGCATTAGAATGCAGCCGTGACATGTATGTGTTGCCGCGTCACAGCGCAGGTGCAAGGAGGATATCAAGCGCCTGCGCAATGGGGATAGATGGTGTACTCGGCGAATACTCAAGGTCTGCGCAGCCGGGAGATCCACAGGCGCGGGCGCAGAATTCTCTCCATCTGTCAGCTTCCAATGGCTGGATTCCGATGGGGAAATGCTGACCGGAAAGGAGTAATTTTATAAAAGTGGTGGATAGCTAAGTTCACAGGGGCAAAATACACAAATTAGTTTAAGACTATCACCTATATGTTCACAGGGGCAAACTACACAAATTAAATTTATGACTATCACCTATATGTAAAGAGTTAATTTAGTTTATATTCACATTTAGGAAAGTAGAGCTGACATTAAAAGGATCTTGATAGATGTGTATCCTAATGTAGCACTTTCTACCAGGTATTTTACATTAGGGTCAAAGGGCAAGAAAAGGAGTGAGACGTAGTGAGGGAATAAACTTTTATTGACTTTTTTATTGATTAGATTGGGCATATTAGGGAGCAGTCTAGAGACACTCATTTGGACTTCTTACATCCAGCAGGCACATCTTTGTAGCTACTAAACTCTATAGCTATTAAGCTTTTGTTGTCTCATCTTTATCCCCTGATGAATCTGTCTTTTACTTTGACAGAGGAAACGCGTTGGGATGGAATATCTGGAAACAGTATGGTTATCGCCTGGGAGTACTACATTTAGGGAAAGCTATTGCTAGGGTCAACCACCAATAAGTGGGACCACTCCTTCTGGGGCGATTCTTCCGCATTTAGGTGGGAGACTCCTCCGCTTTTAGGCAGAGCTTAATAGTTCAAGTAGGGATTTATCTCCCATCACCCAGCCTAAGCTTCTATCTAAGAAGGGGCATGTTGTTTTCGGGATCTATATAGCAAATATAAAAGTTAGGTTTTAAGTAGGTTAACCCTGCAATGATAAATATTTGATATAAACCTACATACATCAAACTATACCTGTGAAATATTTAGTTTACGATGGCCAGTTTCTTGACAGGTCCTATAAATACTGACCAATGGTTTGCTGAGGCTTCACAAGTCTTTTCTGACAAAAATATAGAATCAGAGGATATACACAATAATTTAAAATCACTATTCAAAGAACTATACACATGCTATAGGGACAACATCAAGTCTTGTTGGGAGACTCAATCCCTAGAGAATTACATCAAGGCGGGTATAATCCCTAAGGGTGTGCGTTTACCTATTACACCGACAGTAAGATCTCAAACACCTGACCTATTGATTAAGTGGGAACAAATGCTCACAGAAAGCTCACTAAACCTGATGAGAATACTGCTCACAGAGGAACGAGTAACACTAGAAAGAACCTCAACTAGACTGAACGAACTGATAGAACAGACACTTAATTTCAAAAGTGACCCTGGATTCCCTAAAAAAGAAAGTAACCTACAAACATCCATCAAAAAATATCACACCTCTATAAAAGAGAGAAAACACAAACAGTATAAGTAGGATCTCCTGGAGTTTAAAGAAAAAAGAGCCTATACTCATTTAAATGATAAAACAATACACATAGAAAAAGAGGCCTCCTCAGCTGAGGTAGAAACTTCAGATACAGAGAGATCAGCTGATTATACATTTCGAGGTAAACCTAGATACAGAGGCAACAGGGGACAGAGAGGATCTAGAAATCGAGGCCAAAGATGGGGAAAACAGACCAGAAATGATCAGAGAATGACATACTTTCGGAAACTTTCGAAAATTTAAATGAAAGCCATGAGAGGATTCTCATGAGGATTTGATTAAAGACCATTTGGGAAGTGTATGGACTACGCAGATAAGAAGTGTCATATATGTATCTTGGTGTTTACTGTTGCAATCAGCAGATAGTTACCAGTGAATAGAACTAACAGATTCCCTAGATAAAGCCACAATATACGTGCAACCAAGCCATAATCAGGGCATTTATACTTATTTCGGATATCACCAGTATCCGTAATAAGTAAATCAGAACAATATAGCAACAACTGTATTACAGTTTAATTATTTTTTACACATTTTATTCAAAAGTATTTTATTGTATTTTATCATGTTTTAACCAAGTACAGCTATAATAAATTGTTTAAATTCCGTGGGGCTCCGCATGTGTGCCAATCTTCTTTTGACAGAATTACATACTGTCAGGACTGGAATCGTGGATCAGGTATGGAATCCTTTGGCAGGGACGAAATAATCCCAAAAATTAGCGTAGTACAAAAGAGTCAATCCAATCGGGTAGTCGGTTCCAGTTCCGGGTCGTGACGGGCAGCAGAAATCGTAATCGAGGGAACACGCAAGAAGTCTGTAGAATAAACAGTGGATTCACAGGGAAGAGCTGGGTGTTCACCATAAGGTTGAATGACTCAGCAATGAGTCAAGGCTCTGACTGGCTTTAAGTGCACAGTGAACCCAGGACCGCTCCCCTGGTTGCCGGGCAACCAAGAGGCTTCCTTAGTCAGAAGCCAATCATAAGACTGAGGGCGGTGACAGAGGCTGAAGCCCTCCCCCAGCCTGAGTAGCACCTGTGATCTGGAATGGCGCATTTGCACTATGCTCGTAACCCCGCGCATGCGCGTGCGGCTTGTGTACCGCGCATGCGCATACGGTTAGGACCGTAATAGGAGCGCATATGGCCGAGAAATTCTGGATGAAGCGAGGGTAGAAATTTTCGAAACCAATGAACTGTTGGACCATTCGCCGGTTTCATGGGACAGGCCATTGTAGGACGGCCTGAACCTTCTTGGGCTCCATCTCCACTTTTCCGGGGGACAGTATGTATCCCAAGAATTCAATAGAAGGAACCTCAAAGATGCTCTTCTCCAGCTTCCCATAGAGTCTTGACATTCTCTTGATGAGCTTCAAGAGGTAGTCACATGAAATGGTCTTCCAACAGTCTTGAAGGAGTTCCCAGAGATGCTTAGCACTTGTTGGCCCTTTTGCCTTCACTCTGCGGTCCAGCTCACCCCAAACCATCTCGATTGGGTTCAGGTCCGGTGACTGTGGAGGCCAGGTCATCTGGCGCAGCACCCCATCACTCTCCTTCATGGTCAAATAGCCCTTACACAGCCTGGAGGTTGTGTAAGGGCTATTTGGCTGTTGTGTAAAGGACTGTTGTGTAAAGGGCTGTTGTGTAAAGGATGGAATAGCATGCCGCTGCAAGATGCTGTGGTAGCCATGCTGGTTCAGTATGCCTTCAATTTTGAATAAATCCCCAACAGTGTCACCAGCAAAGCACCCCTACACCATCACACCTCGTCCTCCTCCGGTGAGAACCAGGCATGTAGAGTCCATCCGTTCACCTTTTCTGCATCGCACAAAGACACGGTGGTTGGAACCAAAGATCTCAAATTTGGACTCATCAGACCAAAGCACAGATTTCCACTGGTCTAATGTCCATTCCTTGTGTTCTTTAGCCCAAACAAGTCTCTTCTGCTTGTTGCCTGTCCTTAGCAGTGGTTTCATAGCAGATATTCTACCATGAAGGCCTGATTCACACAGTCTCCTCTTAACAGTTCTAGAGATGTGTCTGCTGCTAGAACTCTGTGTGGCATTGACCTGGTCTCTAATCTGAGCTGCTGTTAACCTGCGATTTCTGAGGCTGGTGATGAACTTATCCTCCGCAGCAGAGGTGACTCTAGGTTTTCCTTTCCTGGGGTGGTCCGCATGTGAGCCAGTTTCTTTGTAGCGCTTGTTGGTTTTTGTGACTGCACTTGGGGACACTTTCAAAGTTTTCCCAATTTTTCGGACTGACTGACCTTAATTTCTTAAAGTAATGATGGCCACTCGTTTTTCTTTACTTAGCTGCTTTTTTCTTGCCATAATACAAATTCTAACAGTCTATTCAGTAGGACTATCAGCTGTGTATCCACCTGACTTCTCCACAAGGCAACTAATGGTCCCAACCCCATTTATAAGGCAAGAAATCCCACTTATTAAACCTGACAGGGCACACCTGTGAAGTGAAAACCATTTCAGGTGACTACCTCTTGAAGCTCAACAAGAGAATGCCAAGAGTGTGCAAAGCTGTAATCAAAGCAAAAGGTGGCTACTTTGAAGAACCTAGAATATGACATATTTTCATTTGTTTCACACTTTTTTGTTATGTATATAATTACACGTGTTAATTCATAGTTTTGATGCCTTCAGTGTGAATCTACAATTTTCATAGTCATGAAAATAAAGAAAACTCTTTGAATGAGAAGGTGTGTCCAAACTTTTGGTCTGTACTGTATGTGTCCAGAAGGTTGCGGAAGACATCGTTGATAAAGCTTTGGAAGGTAGATGGGGCGTTGCAAAGCCCGAAGGGCATCACCAGATACTCATAATGGCCGAATCTGGAACGAAAATCCGTCTTCCATTCATCGCCCTCACGGATCCGCACAAGATTGTAGGCCCCCCGGAGGTCGATCTTGGAGAAAACTGGCCCTTCACCAGGCTTTCCTCAATGTAATCCCTCAGCGCCTGGGTCTCAGGCTCAGACAAGTTGTATAACAGTCCGTACGGCAGCGGGGCCCCGGGAAGTAGATCAATGGGGCAGTCATAAGGTCTGTGGGGAGGTAAGGTGTCTGCCCCTGCTTTCTCAAAGACATGCGCATATTCCTCGTATTTAGCGGGTAATACCCGAGGAGATGAGGCCAGGACCAGCAGAGAGCCAGGAGCGGAGGAGATGCAGTGGGAGATGCAATAGGAGGACTGAAATGTGACACGTCCCAGGGCCCAGTCTATTTGGGGGTTGTGCTTTCTAAGCCATGGAATGCCCACGATAACAGGAAACAAAGGAGAGGGTACGATGTCCCACACTATCAATTCACGGTGGTGGCGACCAATGGAAAGGGTAAGAGGGTGTGATTCCAAGGAGACAGGTCAGGTTTTTAATGTACTGCCGTCCACCATGTGGAGTCGGGATGGGTGTTCCTTGGGGAGCAAGGGTATTCCTAGCTGCGTGCCAAGTTTGGAATAAATAAAACAGCTGCTTGTGCCTGAATCGATTAAGGCCGTAAGTTCATGGCCAGTTCCGTTCAGCTGCAGAAAAACACATAGAGTTAGATGTGAGGAACCGTGGTATACAGGTATGTTCAAGAACACAGCGGAACTGACAGTCCTACCTGTAGGTGGTTTGACAGGACAGTCTCTCAACATATGCCCGGATTTGGCACAGTACGGGCAAGTTCGTCTTTTAATTGGTCCGACAGTCCGATCCGGAACTGGTCGATAAGGGCCACTTCATTGAGTCCGGTATCTGGTGCGATCTCCCGGAACTCCGTAATGTAGTCCTCCACTGGACGCCTTCCTTGTCGCAGGGAACGGAGAGTGTCCCTAGAGGTGGAAGCACGCAGCGGGTCATCAAAGTGTGCCTTCATGGCGGAAACAAAGGAGCCCCAAGAGGACAGCACTGGGCTATCAGTTTGCAGGAGCTGATGGGCTCAGGTCTGTGGGGGTCCTGTGAGCAGGGAGATAGCTGTCCGTACTTTGACGTAGTCCGAGGAGTAAGTGTGGGGTTTCAAGGAGAACAGTAGCTCGCAGGAAATAATAAACTAACAGCATTTCTTCCTGTTTCCAGAAAAGCTTTCTGGTAGGGCTACGGCTGGTTCACTGTTCACCATTTCTTGTGAGGTGCGTGGAGCGGGAGGAGGTGAGGGTGGTAGTGCAGTGAACTGGGCCTGGCGCAGCTCCTGGGCACGCATTCTCCCTTATAGGTGTGCATGGCGGGCCTGCATGTCCTGAAGGGCTTGCGCCATCATCGTCAGTTGTTCGGACAAAGAAGGGGCACCGTCTGCAGGTCCCGCAGATTCCATGGTTGGGCTGAGTTATTATGTCAGGACTGGAATAGTGGATCAGGTATGGAATCCTTTGGTAGGGATGAAATAATTCCAAAAATGTGCGTAGTGCAAAAAGGTCAATCCAATCGGGTAATCGGTTCCAGTTCCGGGTCGTGGCGGGCAGCAGAAATCGTAATCGAGGGAACAGGCAAGGAGTCGGTAGCTGAGAAGTCAGAATAAACCGTAGATTCACAGGGAAGAGCTGGGTGTTCACCATTAGGTTGACTAACTCAGCAATGAGTCAGACTCTGACTGGCTTTAAGTACACAGTGAACACAGGACCGCTCCCCTGGTTGCCGGGCAACCAGGAGGCTTCCTTAGTCAGAAGCCAATCATAAGACTGAGGGAGGTGATGGAGGCTGAAGCCCTCCCCCAGCCTGAGTAGCACCTGTGGTCTGGAATGGCGTATGCGCACTACGCTCTTATCCCCGTGCACACACGTGTGGCTTGTGTGCCGTGCAGGCGCACCCGGCGTCCGACTCGCGCAGGCGCACTGGCCACATTGACGTCAGGTGTCCTGTCAGGAGGAAGAGGAGGAGCTACCCGCGCCTGCGAACCCGATGCGAAACGGCCCCACTGGTTCCCTGACACATACTCAGAAGCAAAACAACCTTCTGGATCTTTTGGTTTACCATCGGATTTTTTAGAATCAGGAGGGACCCCATATAATTTAAGGGACGGCCCAGACATGAGAAATAGAGTAGACTCAGAGAGGTCAGAAATTCTTCAAACAAAATGACCTAGAGCAGTGGTGGGCAACCTTATTAGTAAAATGAGCCAAATATCGACAAAACAGCGATTTTTATTTTTTTGAGAGCCAAATTTTTTAAACTTCAAATATATAGGAAGGTACATTGTTATTTACTTCATAAGGGTATTCCTAACCATCTGAACATACCTTTCTCAATCCTCGACACTACATCTTCTTTCACTCCACAACGTTTTACCCTATAAGACGCACACAGGTTTTAGAGGAGGACAATATGGAAAAAAAATGTTTTCATTACACCTCAGGTCAGACCACTAATCAGAACCTCAATGTTTGAAATCTCTTTTTATTAGACAAGCAAAGAAATATCACCAAATCGCATGTAGCGCAGTACAGCGGGTGACACATAACAATCAAATCTAGTCATAGATCATCGAAGGCATAGCCTAACAATACAGGTTAGGATGTGACAACCACTCAGCTAGGGCAAGGGGCCCTTAAAGTGATTGATCTTACAAAACAAATGCGGGTAACATTAGATACATAACAGTAAGGGGAGGGGAGGTGGGATGGGGATAACAGCCCTAACAGTGTGTCAACCCAAGGTGCCGTTAGGGTCCCGCTCAGGAACGTCTATATAACTAAGGCTACTTTCACACTAGCGTTCATAGGTCCGTTCGTGAGCTCCGTTTGAAGGAGCTCACGAGCGGACCCGAACGCCTCCGTCCAGCCCTGATGCAGTCTGCTTGCAGCGTTCAGCTGTCCGCCTGGCCGTGCGGAGGCGAGCGGATCCGTTCAGACTTGTAATGTAAGTCAATGGGAACGGATCCGCTTGAAGATGTCACTATATGGCTCAATCTTCAAGCGGATCCGTCCCCCATTGACTTTACATTGAAAGTCTGAACGGATCCGCTCAGGCTACTTTCACACTTAGAATTTTTTCTAAGTTATTAATGCAGACGGATCCGTACTGAACGGAGCCTCCGTCTGCATTAATATGATCGGATCCGTTCAGAACGGATCCGATCGAACGCTAGTGTGAAAGTAGCCTAAGACTAGTTATATTTATCTAAGGTTATGTATATTTATCTATAACCTGGCACAAACAAGTTTTGACTATATCAATAGAGACAACTACAGGGGAGGATAGGAGGCGTGCTGAAAAGAAGGAATGTAATGAAATAAAAAGAAATAAAATAAAATATAAAAAAAGGGGGTTCTGCATATTGATTGAAAGAAGTGACAGTCTTCCCATATCCTTAATCAGAGTCCCACTGTTGAGCGTTGAGAAGGTTTGTCCTATAATCTAACCACGGTTGCCAGATCTGTAAAAATCTATTTCTGCTATGGTATGTCCAGCCTATCAGTTCCTCCATCTGGCATATCTGTTGGACCCTACTCCGCCACATCTTCAGTGTTGGTGGGTCAACTGATTTTACTGGGATTAAGAGCTTTGCAGCCATAAGCAGATGCGTGGCCAAGTTATTTTTTTCCGGGGCGAAAATCTGGGGTAGGGATCCAGAGTAGTACTAGCTGGGCTGAAAGTTTCAGGGTCATTGCACAGATCCTGTTAATGGTGCTTTCTACATCTGTCCAGAAGGATCTGATGGCAGGACATAACCACCAGATGTGGGATAAGGATCCTGTGGCAGCAGCACACCTCCAACAAAGATCCGTAGAGAGCAACCGGATTTTAAAAAGGAACTCGGGGGTTCTGTACCAACGCAACGCTGTCTTAACAGAGTTTTCTTGAATTTTTATGCACTTGGAAAAGCCGTGCGAAGATTTCTGAATCCATTTACTGTCAGTGTCACTAAATTCAAGGTGGAGTTATTTTCCCCACTCAGCAACCCAGGACGGTACGCTAGAATAGCTCTCACTTAGAATCTGCCTATAAATGAGGGTGGTGCATTTATGAGGTAAATTTGGCAGCAGAACATAATTCTCCAACCATGATGGATCAGGGAGAGGGGTAAATTTGGAAATCATAAACTGCCTACAAGCATTCTCAAAGTAATTTCTTTGAATGAAATCTTTACCAAGGGCAGGTACACCCGAGAGGGCAGTATAGAAGTCGGAAGTGATCTGTAACCCTTTCAAATCTCCTAATCTGTGATGTGACATTGATAGCCAAATGTCTGATGGAGATTTAATTTGTGAGAACAGTAGTATGGGGATAACTGAGATAGGAGCTAAGGGAGAAATCTTGTCCTGAGCAGATGTTAAGACCAAAGACTTATGGCAAATATGCAGCATTCCTCTGGTGAGTACGCTATCTACTTTGGTCCCTTCTCCTGTCCTCTCAGGTGTCCATAACCTATGGAACAATTCCTTACCCAACAGGGCCAATTCTAAATCTACATGCATAGAGAATGTCTCTTGTCTGGCCAGTTTAAGCCACCTTTCCAAACTAATAGCCTGTATATAGGTTGATAGGTCAGGGAGGGAGATACCCCCATGTTTCTTTCTTCGGGAAAGAAGGTGAAAGGACATTCTAGTGCGCTTCTTATCCCACAAATAACTGCTCATGATGGATTGTAGTTTATTATTGAAACTAACGGGTACCGATATGGGTAGGGCTCTCAAGGTGTACATTATCAGCGGCAGGATGTAGGTGGTGAGGACATTTTTCCTGCCTAGCCAGGTTAGGAAAGGAGAGCTGCTCTTAGAGAGAATAGAGGTGACTTTGGAGAGTAGCGGGGGGAAATTAAGACTAAACAACAACTTGGGGTCCATCGGGATCGTCACCCCCAAATATTTTATTGCTTGTGTAGGCCACTTGAATGGTGTGAGGGCTTTGACCTTAATACGCAGGACAGCTGGGAGGGAAACGCCAAGGGCCTCCGACTTATCGAAATTTATCTTAAAATTTGAGATAACCCCAAAAGTTTTGAAAATTTGCATAACCTCCAGCAAAGCCTCTTCAGGATTTGACAACAGGAGCAGTAAATCATCAGGAGCAGTAAATCTGCTTAGTTTCACTCCTTTGATCGTGGGGGATTGGCGGAACTTAAGAAGAAGAATCTCTAGGGTGAGTACAAACAAGGTGGGGGATAATGGGCATCCTTGACGAGTACCGTTTCTAATTTGGAAGGCGTTCGATAGGGTGCCGTTGACTAGTACTCTCGCAGATGGTGCAGAGTATAGAGTATAGATAGCTCTGATGAGGCCTTCAGGGAAGCCAAAGGCTTGTAGTACTTTCTCCATATAGGCCCAGCTGACCCTATCGAAGGCCTTCTCCGCATCTGTGCCCAGGAGTACAAGAGGGGACTTAGATTTGATGGCGTGGGTGATCGCATGTATGACTCTACTGATATTATGCCTACCCTCTCTACCTGCAACGAAACCTACCTGTTCTTCACCCACAAGCCCAGGGAGCAACCCTGACATCCTGCTGTTAAGCAGTTTAGCCCACCACTTCAAATCGGTGTTCAGCAGTAAAATCGGCCTGTAACTTCCACATGCTTCCTTATCCTTCCCTTCTTTATGGATAATCGTTATGTGCGCTTCCTAGGCTTGTGGGGTCAGAGAGCCACCTGTAAGGAGGAGATTGCATGCCGTGACAAAATGTGGGACTAAAATATCTTTATACTTTTTGTAATATGAGCTTGGAAAACCGTCAGGTCCGGGACCCCTGCCTGAAGGGATAGACATTAGAACCTTTTCTACCTCTTCCGTTGTAAACGGTTGAAGCAGCTGATGTATATCGACCTCAGAAATTCTTGGGATGTTAATAGAGCTAAGGAACTCCGACGTGCGTGTCTTGATTTGCTGGCTGGTGAGGGGTATTGGCAGGTTATACAGATTTGAATAAAAGGAGCAAAACTCCTGAGCTATCGCTGGAGTATTAATAAGTCGGGGGCCTGAGGCTGATTTGATGGCTTGAATAAAGGATTTATTTCTTTGGTTCTTAGTAAGGTTGGAGACTAACTTAGAACCCCTATTCTCATGAAGGTATTGCAATACGAACATTCAAAAAGTCAGTGACCTTATGCCTCAAGCACTTAAGCAGAACCTCAATGTTAATAAGACCTCCCTGAGATCAGATGTCAGCTCAGACCCCAAAGTAAATGACCCCCTCAATCAGACCTCAGATAAGAGCCCCATGCCTCTCATCATCCCCATTATCAACCATGATGCCTCTCATCATCACCATTATCATCCATGATGCCTCTCATCATCCATGATGCCTCTCATATCCCCCATTATGATTCTCATCACCTCATTGCCTCAGATCAGCCCCAAGTTTCATAAAATAAAAAAGCACTTACCTCTCCGGCTCCTGGATGCCGCTGCTCCTCACCACCCGCTCTGTGTTCCTCCTGCTGTTGGCTGTGCTGTGAACTGGCGTGCACAGAGTGACGTCACAGAGCGCCTCACACTGTGCGCAGCCCTGCACAGCCTACAACCGAGGACCAGGAAGCGGTGAGTACAGAGCCTTCACCGCTTCCTGGTCTTCACCCTCCTACCTATTTTTGCTACGGGCAACGAAAATGCTATTGCACTGTACATGTGAGCCCGCACCTGGAAGAGCCAATATCAGGGGGCTAAAGAGCCGCATGTGGCTCTAGAGCCGCAGGTTGCTGACCACTGACCTAGAGGAAAGCATTAAATTAGGGATTCCACTGGACGAACTTTAAAATTGCCAGAATGATGGCAGACCTTCATACAGAGGGGGAGAAGGGTATTGGTGAAGGACCCTTCACTAACCTAAAATCCAAAAGCATTAAATTACCTCCTCAAATGGAAACAAACACTATAGACATCTTCCTAAATATAGTCACTAAGGAATTGGGGAAGTTGGAACAAAAAAAAATAAAAAAGAGTATAAACCAACTTGGAAAAAAGTGAAATAGAAGCAATGGTTTAGATAGAAACAGACCCTAAAATCATAATAAAACATTCCGATAAAGGAGGGAACCTTGTGGTCATGGACCATCATGACTACAAGCAGATGTGTAATGCCATTCTCGGTGATAAAAGATGCTATAGTATATTGAAGACGGACCACACACTTGATTTCTATGCAGAGCTTACAGCCTTTTTATTGGTCGTTCGAAGAGAATAGAATTAGTGTCCCAAGAAGAACTTAGATTTATGCTTAAATCACATCCACAGATCCCAATGTTCTATGCTATGCCTGAAAACCACAAGGGCCTTACTCCCCTGAAAGGTCGCCCCATAGTGGCAGGGATTAATTCCTTAACACAGAATGTGGGTATATACATAGATAGGGTCTTGAGAACCTTTGTCATAGCACTTCCATCATATATTAGAGACACTACTGGTCTATTGACCAAAATTTATGGATTATTGATGGATGGCGTCCATAGACGTGGAGGTGCTTTACAGCAACATTCCCCAAAGATTTGGGGCTGTCTGCTGTAAACCATTTCCTAAAAAGTAGAAGAATCCAATATGCAGCATACAATCATTTCATTCTTAATCTCACTGAATTTGTTTTGAGACACAACTATTTCCTCGTTGACTTTAAATTCTTCCACCAGATCAGGGGTATGGGAATGGGGAGTGCCTGTGCCCCTACATATGCCAATCTATTCCTGGGCTGGTGGGAGGACACATTGGTCTTCATTGAGAACAGTGTCTGGACATCGAGAATAGTTTTCTGGGGCCGCTACACAGATCACATCATAATATTGTGGAACGGCTCCAGATAACTTTTTTCTGAGTTTCTGGCAGAACTCAATGCCAATCGGATTGGTATGCACTTCACCTCTGAGGTCAGTGATAACAATATGGCCTTTTTGGATCTGCCTATCACCTTGATTGATGGTTTCCTTAACATTAAAACTAGGGATGAGCGAACTCGAACTGTATAGTTCGGGTTCGTACCGAATTTTGGGGTGTCCGTGACACGGACCCGAACCCGGACATTTTCGTAAAAGTCCGGGTTCGTGTTCGGTGTTCGTCGCTTTCTTGGCGCTTTTGTGACGCTTTCTTGGCGCTTTTTGAAAGGCTGCAAAGCAGCCAATCAACAAGCGTCATACTACTTGCCCCAAGAGGCCATCACAGCCATGCCTACTATTGGCATGGCTGTGATTGGCCAGAGCACCATGTGACCCAGCCTCTATTTAAGCTGGAGTCACATAGCGCCGCCCGTCACTCTGCTCTGATTAGCGTAGGGAGAGGTTGCGGCTGCGACAGTAGGGCGAGATTAGGCAGATTAATTCCTCCAAAGGACTTGATTATTGGTCGATCTGCAGCTGTGGGTCATTCAGCTGCTGATACTCAATTGCTCACTGTTTTTAGGCTGCCCAGACCGTTTGTCAGTCACATTTTTCTGGGGTGATCGGCGGCCATTTTGTGTCTTGTGGTGCGCCAGCACAAGCTGCGACCAAGTGCATTTAACCCTCAATGGTGTGGTTGTTTTTTGGCTAAAGCCTACATCAGGGTGAAGCTGTCACACCAAGTGCATTTAACCAGCAATAGTCTGTTTATTTTTTGGCCATATACTACATCAGGGGCAAGCTGCGCCTGTCACCAAGTGCATTTAACCCTCAATGGTGTCGTTGTTTTTTGGCTAAAGCCTACATCAGGGTGAAGCTGTCACACCAAGTGCATTTAACCAGCAATAGTCTGTTTATTTTTTGGCCATATACTACATCAGGGGCAAGCTGCGCCTGTCACCAAGTGCATTTAACCCTCAATGGTGTGGTTGTTTTTTGGCTAAAGCCTACATCAGGGTGAAGCTGTCACACCAAGTGCATTTAACCAGCAATAGTCTGTTTATTTTTTGGCCATATACTACATCAGGGGCAAGCTGTGCCCGTCACCAAGTGCATTTAACCCTCAGTAGTGTGGTTGGTCAAGCTATCACACCAAGTGCATTTAACCAGCAATAGTCTGTTAATTTTTTGGCCATATACTAAATCAGGGGCAAGCTGCGCCCGTCACCAAGTGCATTTAACCAGCAATAGTCTGTTCATTTTTTGGCCATATACTACATCAGGGGCAAGCTGCGCCCGTCACCAAGTGCATTTAACCCTCAGTAGTGTGGTTCGTCAAGCTGTGACACCAAGTGCATTTAACCAGCAATAGTCTGTTCATTTTTTGGCCATATACTACATCAGGGGCAAGCTGCACCCGTCACCAAGTGCATTTAACCCTCAGTAGTGTGGTTGGTCAAGCTATCACACCAAGTGCATTTAACCAGCAATAGTCTGTTCATTTTTTGGCCATATACTAAATCAGGGGCAAGCTGCGCCCGTCACCAAGTGCATTTAACCAGCAATAGTCTGTTCATTTTTTGGCCAATCTTACATCAGGGGCAAGCTGCGCCCGTCACCAAGTGCATTTAACCCTCAGTAGTGTGGTTGGTCAAGCTATCACACCAAGTGTATTTAACCAGCAATAGTCTGTTCATTTTTTGGCCATATACTAAATCAGGGGCAAGCTGCGCCTGTCACCAAGTGCATTTAACCAGCAATAGTCTGTTCATTTTTTGGCCATATACTACATCAGGGGCAAGCTGCGCCCGTCACCAAGTGTATTTAACCCTCAGTAGTGTGGTTGGTCAAGCTATCACACCAAGTGCATTTAACCAGCAATAGTCTGTTCATTTTTTGGCCATATACTAAATCAGGGGCAAGCTGCGCCCGTCACCAAGTGCATTTAACCAGCAATAGTCTGTTCATTTTTTGGCCATATACTACATCAGGGGCAAGCTGCGCCCGTCACCAAGTGCATTTAACCCTCAGTAGTGTGGTTCGTCAAGCTGTGACACCAAGTGCATTTAACCAACAATAGTCTGTTCATTTTTTGGCCATATACTACATCAGGGGCGAGCTGCGCCCGTCACCAAGTGCATTTAACCAGCAATAGTGTGGTTATTTTTTGGCCATATCCCAGTCTAATTCTGTCACTAAATCCATAACGGTCACCCAGCACCTAAATACTAGGCCTCAAATTTATATCCCGCTAAATCTCTCGTTACCGCTGTCCTGTTGTGGCTGGGAAAGTTATTTAGTGTCCGTCAAAGCACATTTCTTGTTCTGGGTTGAAATACAATTCCCAATTTAGCAATTTCATAATTTAGTGGTTTCTGCTATATCAGAGCTATTTGAAATCTATCCCTAAAAGGGTATATAATATTCAAGGTGCACATAGGGTCATTCAGAATAACTTCACACACACGCTACTGTGCATTTCCAAGTCTAATTCTGTCACTAAATCCATACCGGTCACCCAGCGCCTAAATACTAGGCCTCAAATTTATATCCCGCTAAATCTCTCGTTACCGCTATCCTGTTGTAGCTGGGAAAGTTATTTAGTGTCCGTCAAAGCACATTTTTTGTTCTGGGTTGAAATACAATTCCCAATTTAGCAATTTCATAATTTAGTGGTTCCTGCTATATCAGAGCTATTTGAAATCTATCCCTAAAAGGGTATATAATATTCAAGGTGCACATAGGGTCATTCAGAATAACTTCACACACACGCTACTGTGCATTTCCAAGTCCAATTCTGTTAGTAAATCCATACCGGTCACCCAGCGCCTAAATACTAGGCCTCAAATTTATATCCCGCTAAATCTCTCGTTACCGCTGTCCTGTTGTGGCTGGGAAAGTTATTTAGTGTCCGTCAAAGCACATTTTTTGTTCTGGGTTGAAATACAATTCCCAATTTACCAATTTCATAATTTAGTGGTTCCTGCTATATCAGAGCTATTTGAAATCTATCCCTAAAAGGGTATATAATATTCAAGGTGCACATAGGGTCATTCAGAATAACTTCACACACACGCTACTGTGCATTTCCAAGTCTAATTCTGTCACTAAATCCATACCGGTCACCCAGCGCCTAAATACTAGGCCTCAAATTTATATCCCGCTAAATCTCTCGTTACCGCTGTCCTGTTGTGGCTGGGAAAGTTATTTAGTGTCCGTCAAAGCACATTTTTTGTTCTGGGTTGAAATACAATTCCCAATTTAGCAATTTCATAATTTAGTGGTTTCTGCTATATCAGAGCTATTTGAAATCTATCCCTAAAAGGGTATATAATATTCAAGGTGCACATAGGGTCATTCAGAATAACTTCACACACACGCTACTGTGCATTTCCAAGTCCAATTCTGTTAGTAATTCCATACCGGTCACCCAGCGCCTAAATACTAGGCCTCAAATTTATATCCCGCTGAATTTGAATACAATACATTGGGCCAAATAATATTTTTGTTGTTGTGGTGAACTATAACAATGAGGAAAACATCTAGTAAGGGACGCGGACGTAGACATGGTCGTGGTGGTGTTAGTGGACCCTCTGGTGCTGGGAGAGGACGTGGCCGTTCTGCCACATCCACACGTCCTAGTGTACCAACTACCTCAGGTCCCAGTAGCCGCCAGAATTTACAGCGATATATGGTGGGGCCCAATGCAGTTCTAAGGATGGTAAGGCCTGAGCAGGTACAGGCATTAGTCAATTGGGTGGCCGACAGTGGATCCAGCACGTTCACATTATCTCCCACCCAATCTTCTGCAGAAAGCGCACAGATGGCGCCTGAAAACCAACCCCATCAGTCTGTCACATCACCCCCATGCATACCAGGGAAACTGTCTCAGCCTCAAGTTATGCAGCAGTCTCTTATGCTGTTTGAAGACTCCGCTGGCAGGGTTTCCCAAGGGCATCCACCTAGCCCTTCCCCAGCGGTGAAAGACATAGAATGCACTGACGCACAACCACTTATGTTTCCTGATGATGAGGACATGGGAATACCACCTCAGCATGTCTCTGATGATGACGAAACACAGGTGCCAACTGCTGCGTCTTTCTGCAGTGTGCAGACTGAACAGGAGGTCAGGGATCAAGACTGGGTGGAAGACGATGCAGGGGACGATGAGGTCCTAGACCCCACATGGAATGAAGGTCGTGCCACTGACTTTCACAGTTCGGAGGAAGAGGCAGTGGTGAGACCGAGCCAACAGCGTAGCAAAAGAAGGAGCAGTGGGCAAAAGCAGAACACCCGCCGCCAAGAGACTCCGCCTGCTACTGACCGCCGCCATCTGGGACCGAGCACCCCAAAGGCAGCTTCAAGGAGTTCCCTGGCATGGCACTTCTTCAAACAATGTGCTGACGACAAGACCCGAGTGGTTTGCACGCTGTGCCATCAGAGCCTGAAGCGAGGCATTAACGTTCTGAACCTGAGCACAACCTGCATGACCAGGCACCTGCATGCAAAGCATGAACTGCAGTGGAGTAAACACCTTAAAACCAAGGAAGTCACTCAGGCTCCCCCTGCTACCTCTTCTGCTGCTGCCGCCTCGGCTTCTTCTGCTGCTGCCGCCTCGGCCTCTTCCTCCGCCTCTGGAGGAACGTTGGCACCTGCCGCCCAGCAAACAGGGGATGTACCACCAACACCACCACCACAACCTCCGTCACCAAGCGTCTCAACCATGTCACACGGCAGCGTTCAGCTCTCCATCTCACAAACATTTGAGAGAAAGCGTAAATTCCCACCTAGCCATCCTCGATCCCTGGCCCTGAATGCCAGCATTTCTAAACTACTGGCCTATGAAATGCTGTAATTTAGTCTGGTGGACACAGACAGCTTCAAACAGCTCATGTCGCTTGCTGTCCCACAGTATGTTGTTCCCAGCCGCCACTACTTCTCCAAGAGAGCCGTGCCTTCCCTGCACAACCAAGTATCCGATAAAATCAAGTGTGCACTGCGCAACGCCATCTGTAGCAAGGTCCACCTAACCACAGATACGTGGACCAGTAAGCACGGCCAGGGACGCTATATCTCCCTAACTGCACACTGGGTAAATGTAGTGGCACCTGGGCCCCAGGCGGAGAGCTGTTTGGCGCACGTCCTTCCGCCGCCAAGGATCGCAGGGCAACATTCTTTGCCTCCTGTTGCCACCTCCTCCTTCTCGGCTTCCTCCTCCTCTTCTTCCACCTGCTCATCCAGTCAGCCACACACCTTCACCACCAACTTCAGCACAGCCCGGGGTAAACGTCAGCAGGCCATTCTGAAACTCATATGTTTGGGGGACAGGCCCCACACCGCACAGGAGTTGTGGCGGGGTATAGAACAACAGACCGACGAGTGGTTGCTGCCGGTGAGCCTCAAGCCCGGCCTGGTGGTGTGTGATAATGGGCGAAATCTCGTTGCAGCTCTGGGACTAGCCAATTTGACGCACATCCCTTGCTTGGCGCATGTGCTGAATTTGGTGGTGCAGAAGTTCATACACAACTACCCCGACATGTCAGAGCTGCTGCATAAAGTGCGGGCCGTCTGTTCACGCTTCCGGCGTTAACATCCTGCTGCTGCTCGCCTGTCTGCGCTACAGCGTAACTTCGGCCTTCCCGCTCACCGCCTCATATGCGACGTGCCCACCAGGTGGAACTCCACCTTGCACATGCTGGACAGACTGTGCGAGCAGCAGCAGGCCATAGTGGAGTTTCAGCTGCAGCACGCACGGGTCAGTCGCACTACAGAACAGCACCACTTCACCACCAATGACTGGGCCTCCATGCGAGACCTGTGTGCCCTGTTGCGCTGTTTCGAGTACTCCACCAACATGGCCAGTGGCGATGACGCCGTTATCAGCGTTACAATACCACTTCTATGTCTCCTTGAGAAAACACTTAGGGCGATGATGGAAGAGGAGGTGGCCCAGGAGGAGGAGGAGGAGGAAGAGGGGTCATTTTTAGCACTTTCAGGCCAGTCTCTTCGAAGTGACTCAGAGGGAGGTTTTTGGCAACAGCAGAGGCCAGGTACAAATGTGGCCAGCCAGGGCCCACTACTGGAGGACGAGGAGGACGAGGATGAGGAGGAGGTGGAGGAGGATGAGGATGAAGCATGGTCACAGCGGGGTGGCACCCAACGCAGCTCGGGTCCATCACTGGTGCGTGGCTGGGGGGAAAGGCAGGACGATGACGATACGCCTCCCACAGAGGACAACAGCTTGTCCTTACCCCTGGGCGGCCTGGCACACATGAGCGACTACATGCTGCAGTGCCTGCGCAACGACAGCAGAGTTGCCCACATTTTAACCTGTGCGGACTACTGGGTTGCCACCCTGCTGGATCCACGCTACAAAGACAATGTGCCCACCTTACTTTCTGCACTGGAGCGTGATAGGAAGATGCGCGAGTACAAGCGCACGTTGGTAGACGCGCTACTGAGAGCATTCCCAAATGTCACAGGGGAACAAGTGGAAGCCCAAGGCCAAGGCAGAGGAGGAGCAAGAGGTCGCCAAGGCAGCTGTGTCAATGCCAGCTCCTCTGAGGGCAGTATTAGTATGGCAGAGATGTGGAAAACTTTTGTCAACACGCCACAGCTAACTGCACCACCACCTGATACGCAACGTGTTAGCAGGAGGCAACATTTCACTAACATGGTGGAACAGTACATGTGCACACCCCTCCACATACTGACTGATGGTTCGGCCCCATTCAACTTCTGGGTCTCTAAATTGTCCACGTGGCCAGAGCTAGCCTTTTATGCCTTGGAGGTGCTGGCCTGCCCGGCGGCCAGCGTTTTGTCTGAACGTGTATTCAGCACGGCAGGGGGCGTCATTACAGACAAATGTGGACAAGCTGACGTTCATAAAAATGAACCAGGCATGGATCCCACAGGATCTGTCCGTCCCTTGTCCAGATTAGACATTAACTACCTCCCCTTAACCATATATTATTGGACTCCAGGGCACTTCCTCATTCAATCCTATTTTTATTTTCATTTTACCATTATATTGCGAGGCTACCCGAAGTTGAATGAACCTCTCCTCTGTCTGGGTGCCGGGGCCTAAATATATGCCAATGGACTGTTCCAATGTTGGGTGACGTGAAGCCTGATTCTCTGCTATGACATGCAGACTGATTCTCTGCTGACATGAAGCCAGATCCTCTGTTACGGGACCTCTCTCCTCTGCCTGGGTGCTGGCCCTAAATTTATGAAAATGGACTCTTACAGTGGTGGGTGACGTGAAGCCTGATTCTCTGCTATGATATGAAGACTGGTTCTCTGCTTACATGAAGCCAGATTGTCTGTTACGGGACCTCTCTCCTCTGCCTGGGTGCTGGGCCTAAATATATGCCAATGGACTGTTGCAGTGGTGGCTGACGTGAAGCCTGATTCTCTGCTATGACATGAAGACTGATTCTCTGCTGACATGAAGCCAGATTGTCTGTTACGGGACCTCTCTCCTCTGCCTAAGTGCTGGGTTGAAATATATGCCAATGGACTGTTGCAGTGGTGGCTGACGTGAAGCCTCATTCTCTGCTATGACATGCAGACTAATTCTCTGCTGATCATAAAAAAGGTACCACTGTGGTGGTTCACCAGTGCATAAGTGAAAAAGACAAACAACAATAATAATAGATGCAGGGATATGTCTGGGAGCTACTCGTAAAGACTCCACTACGAGAGGGATGAGTGAACACAGGGCAGCAAAAATGGGAGCAATGGGTATGCCTATACTCTCCCTAAGCTCACCCTGGCTATAACCTCAGCCCAGGGACGTCCCCTTGTGGTGGAGACTCCCTGTCCTCGTTCCTGGGCTGACTGCCCTGCGTTTACCCTCCTCTTTACAATTAACAAAAATTGCTCCACAGACCATAAGTAGGTGTGGTCATGTGTCCCTGGTGGGAAAGAAAAATTTTTTTCCCACAGGGCCACTAGGATGGATAGGACCAATCAAGATCGATACAGTAGGGTGAATTAAATCAATATCACCTATACCCTATAGAGCCAGGCCCGGGTGCACCAGTCAATGCATTCCCAGGTTGGTTCTAAATGAAGCCCCAACGCGTTTCCCCTATCACTAGGTTCATCAGGGGGCATATGTGGTCAGAGATACAACCATCACAGAAAGAAATATATGGTCAGAAATGCAACCATCACACAAGATAAATTAAAGATACTTAAGATAAGGTGAGGCAACAGGACCAGAGACGCAGATGATGTTTAGGCATAGGACCAAGGGACCCATTTGATATGTCCCACCTGTAAGAAAATAAAAATATAAAAATGCTCTCAGTTCATGTACTAGACACAGTACAATGCATTTGTATCCCCTACATCTCCTTCAAATCAGCACTTACTCAATGTCCCGTGCAGTCAGGAGGAAAGAGAGCCCACATGATACGGGCCAATACGTCACTTAGGGATCTGTGAGCAAAAATTCAAGCATGGTGTGAAACACACTACATGCTACAGTGATGTAAATTTTCAATAGATTGTCCAGACTTACATTTAACCTGCGTCCTGGTGTCGTCCTGTTCCTCCTCTCATTCACACACACTCCCGTTCCCTTAAGTAGCCACCCACCAGCTATGTCTGATTAATGCTGATTAGTATGTTTAACTTCTGGCCTGAGAATCGTGTATACACGTCATGAGTCGTCCCTCATGTAGTTGGAGGTACATACCGGAGCATTCTGAGCCGGCCGGACCACGTGGAACGCACTCGGAACTAACATCCGGTTGCGTGGAACGCACAGCTACGTCACTTCCGGTCCGTACGGCGCCTCATCCAGGTGGAATGCATGGGGCAGTCACATCCTGTTGTATGGAACGCAGACTCACTCCCCATCCGTTCCATCAGTCGAATCGCTTCTACTCAGCGCAGATATCATCACATTAGAGGCAAGGTAGCGCGATGCTCAATACATTAAACCAGTCACTTACATATAGCATAGTGCTTATTATTCTGGCGTTCTATTCGGGAAAGGGGGCGGGGTCTGGGAGCTATTGATGATGCAGTATTGTACTTTTCACTCAAGGTGTATTACTATTATAAATGAGACACCTAAGGCACATTGGATGAGCAATGTGCAACCTGGATACTTTAAAGTAGTATCCTACTTCTTTTATCATGGCTATTGGTAAAATTACCGAAGTGGCGCTACTTTATGACAGCGGGATAGAGGAAAACGTACGGCCCCATGAATAAAAGTCCCTGGAGGGAAGTAGATCATAGGAAACAGGAGAACGTAAGTCTCTCATTGATCCCTAATGGTGCCTGAGATCTAAAGCGGTGAATCCACATGCATTCTTTTTGGAGGATTTTACGGTCCCAATCGCCACCCCTTGGAGATACAGGGATGGTTTCCAGGACCGAAAATCGCAAGCACTTAGGGTCGCCACCGTGCACATCAATTACATGTGACGCGACGGGTGTGATCTTTTTCTTCACCACGTCGTTCACGTGTTCACAGATTCGACGCCTGACCTCACGGATAGTTTTGCCTATGTAGTCCAAAGGGCAAGGGCATTGGCACAGATAGACCGCACCCTTGCTTCTGCAGTTGTAGAAATCTCTGATTTCATAGGCTTGACCAGTTACTGAGCAGATGTTAGATTTAGCGGTGGATATGAACGCACAGGCTTTGCAGGAGCCACATTTAAACATCCCGCAAGGTTTCCGGTCCAGCCAAGTGCCGGCTCCAGTTGGTGCAATGTAATGGCTATGAACCAAGCGGTCTCTTATGCTCCTCCCCCGCCTATAGGTAACGCTCGGTTGCTTAGTCAGTACATCCTTCAGGTCAGGGTCCATGTGGAGAATTGGCCAGTACCTTTTCAGGACTGACATTACTTCCACATTTGCACAGTCGAATACAGATATTAAACGTATAGGTTGTTGTACACTCTGTACCTTAGGTTTCGGGGCAAGTAATTCGGTACGCTCCCTGCTTGCGGCGTTCCGAAACGCCCCTCCGAGGACTGTTTGAGGATATCCCCTCTCTCTGAATCTCGTCTGTAGTTTCCTGGCCTCAGTGTGAAACGCCTTACCCTCGGAGCAGTTTCTCTGGGTCCTCAAATACTGACCCTTTGGTATGCCACGTTTAAGCGGTAGAGGGTGATGGCTCTCCCAATGCAACAACGAGTTGGTCGCGGTGTCCTTTCTGAATAAGTTGGCAGTGAGTTTTTCTCCCTCCCTGGTTATCCGTACATCAAGGAAGGGGATAGAGTGATGGTCAAACTCAAAAGTAAATCGCAGACCAACATCGTTGTTGTTAAGGGACCCCACAAACTCCTGGAGCTCACCCGACCCACCCTTCCAAATCACGAAAATGTCGTCTATATATCTTGTCCAGAAGGTGATCTTCTCGGACCACCAGGTCTCCCTATCTGGAAACACGACAGGACACACGCCATGGAGGCATGCAAGGAATAGGTGCAATAACTTTTATAGATTTTTTTATTGATTAGATTGGGTATATTAGGGAGCAGTCTAGAGACACTCATTTGGACTGCTTACATCCAGCCGGCACATCATTGTAGCTACTAAGCTCTACAGCTAATAAGCTTTTGTTGTATCATCTTTATCCCCTGATGAATGTCTTTTACTTTGACAGAGGAAACACGTTGGGATGGTATATCTGGATATATGGAAGTATGGTTATCGCCTGGGAGTACTACATTTAGGGAAAGCTATTGTTAGGGTCAGCCACCAATAATTGGGGACGCTCCTTCTGGGGCGATTCTTCCACATTTAGGCGGGAGACTCCTTCGCTTTTAGGCAGGACTTGATAGTTCAAGTAGGGATTTATCGCCCATCACCCAGCCTAAGCTCCTATCTAAGAACAAAGTACCACAGGGTGAGGCTGAACAACTTTGCCTTAAAGTGTCTGCAGCTCTGGCCAGTGCCAAACCACCTTCTTCAAACTTGACTAGAGAAGAAAGGAGGGCGGTTACATCCCTGAAGAAAGACACAAACATCAGCATCCTGCCTGTGGATAAAGGAAGATGCACGGTTGTACCTAATACATCTGACTACGATGCCAAGGTGACCACACTCCTGTATGATAACAACACATATGAGACCCTAAGACGAGACCCAACCAGTGGCTACAAGAAGAACGTTATAGAACTACTACAACAACTAGAAAAGGACAAAATCATTTATCGGGCCATGTATCATCGCCTCTACCCTGGGGAAGCCCCTCCATGTATTTATGGACTTCCTAAGATACATAAGGACGGGACCACTCTCAGGCCAATTGTCAGCAGCATCAACTCTGTGACCTACAATGTGGCAAAATACTTAGCCAGAATCCTAGCTCCCTTGGTTGGAAACACACAACATCACATACAGAACTCTCAGGATTTGACCACCAAAATCCAGAACTTGGTATTGGACACAGAAGAAACAATGGTCTCCTATGATGTTACATACCTCTTCACCTGCATACCCACTACAGAGGCAATTGAAACTGTCAGAAAACAGTTGCTACTAGACAACACCTTAGGCTACAGAACAGAACTTAGCCCAGACCAAGTGTGTGCCTTACTGGACCTTTGTCTGAGTACCACCTACTCAATTATAAGGACAAGTTCTACAAGCAAAAACATGGCTGTGCTATGGGATCGCCAGACTCACCTATTGTAGAGAACCTGTATATGGAGGAAGTAGAAAGGAAAGCCCTGACCACTTTCAAGGGAATTACAACGAGTCATTGGTTCAGATATGTGGATGACACTTGGGTTAAAATTCATAAACAAGAGTTACAGGCTTTCACCGACCACATCAACTCAGTGGATCATAACATCAATTTCACGCGGGAAGATATGCAGAACAACAAACTGGTGTTTCTGGACTGTTTTATATCAGTGGAAGAGGGAAGGAAGCTGAGAATAGAGGTCTATCGAAAACCAACACACACAGACCAGTACTTGCTGTTTGATTCCCACCATCCTCTAGACCACAAACTGGGAGTCATCCAGACTCTACACCACCGGGCAGAGAAAATCCCCACCAGCACAGAGGCCAAGACAAAGGAATTCAAACACCTCAGAGTGGCACTTAAAACTTGTGGGTATCCAGTTTGGGCCTTTTGTCAAAACAGAAGGAAGGAGAAGAAAGAGCACCAAGACTACCAGTGAGGGCGAGAAGCATGACAGATGCAGGAATATGGTTATTCTATATGTAGCAGGGGTGTCTGAGAAACTCAAAAGAATTTTTAATAAACATCACATCCCTGTCTGCTTTAAACCCAGCAACATACTGAGGCAACAACTGGTTCACCCAAAAGACCCAATGCCTAAACACAAGATGGTCAACATTGTGTACGCAGTCCAGTGCAATGAGGAATGCTCAGAACTGTATATCGGCGAAACAAAACAACAACTACATCAGCGTATGGCTTAGCATAGAAGAGCCAAAACCTCTGGTCAAGATTCAGCCGTGTACTTACATCTAAAAGAAACAGGTCACACATTTGAAGACAGTGAAGTACGTGTTTTGGATAAGGAGGCCGATTGGTACAAACGAGGTGTGAAGGAGGCCATCTACGTAAAAATGGAGAAGCCAAGCTTGAATAGAGGCGGGGGGGGGGGGGGGGGGGTTAGACATCTATTGTCTGCCACATACAATGCTGTCTTGACACCTTTTTCTGGGAAGTCTTTATCACCTACTGTGAGGAATATGGATTAATATTTACTGTCAGCCATGTCCTCACACCCCCCATTTGCTGACAGGATTTCCCTGCTTCAAAGCCCCCAGCTCTGATTGTAATTCTGTGTACATGCCAAATAAGTTTCCACTCCCCCCCCAGCCAACTGAGTGTCAGTTGGCCAGGAAGACACCCCTCAGGGGGTCCAAGCTTCAAGGAGAAGTTCACACCTCTGTGCAGCAGTTGGGAGCCACCTGAATCTGCAGGAAAAAACCCCAGCAGGGGGTATCTGCTTTGGCCTGGATCAATGAGATTTCCTAGACATATTGGCACCTACCTCTCATAAGGAATTATGAATCACCTGGCCATCGCAGGCGCAAACCGGATACATATTTGTGTCCCGGTGGCCACGAGGTACGGTCCCATGGTCTTTGTTTACTCGTACCCAGTCGGGGTAGGGAGATACCCATATCTCCCCATAGAAGCCACCTACCGGTACCAGGTTTGGGCTCTAATTGTAGCCGGAACCCAGGCCGGTCCATTAGTCCCAGAACCATCTCCCTGTGACCCTCTGGTCTGGAGCTATGACCCCTAAAGGGTTTTGTGGGTCATTCACAGTCAGCCCAGAAGAGGGGGAGTTGACCCCTCCCTGAGGCAGGGAGGGGATGGACCAGCTACAGGTTAAAAGCCTGGTGCCAGCAAGTAGGCGGCGTCTTTTTCTGAAGAGGGGTCACATGCTACACATGTGTTTAGAGGGACCCAGGAAATAGCAGGAGATCACAGCCCCTCGTGTGGCCTCCGGTTCAGGACATCGCCAAGGAACTTTCATCATACTTGGTAACTTACTTTCACCCTGCTTAATCCTATTGTAACCATATACCCTGTAATCTGTAACCTCAGACCACTGTATATATATTGTCTGTGTATAGTGTGTTATATCTAGTGTGCTCTTATAGCGATTAAATCTATAATTTAATCTTGTGCTATCTTGTATCTCGATCACGAATCCCCACGTCCGTGTTTTGGCCTAGTTATAAGCTACCGCGGGTTGGTTTCTGACCCTATATAATCCCGTTAGCGGACCGGGCTTATATCAAACGAGAAACTGGTGGCAGTTACCCGGGCTGAGTGTGGGCTGTTTTTACTGCGGCAGTGAAAAGGCCCTTCCAGCTTGTTGCCTCTCTGTGCCCGCGTGGACAGGAGGTGTGTGTGTAAACTATACCAGCCTGACCTTACGTGCTCCTCTGGAGGGCGTAACTTCACGTTTTTGGTAAACCCCGTGATCATACCAGGTCTCGTGAGCTCGACGTGGTTGACGTCAGCGGACACGAGGGGTGGTATTCATCACAACTACTGACTCAAATTAGGATAATGGAATCAACACCTTTGACCCCATGCTGGGTATAATGACCTTTGACCCCATGCTAGGTATAATTACCAGATGTTGATTCAGTTACATATTTATTCCCAGAGAATTCTTGTACAGTCACTCAGAATTGAGAAAGCTCGTTGGAAGAACGAGTGAAACGTTTTCAAGAAGTCTACAGTACGTCTAGTTGCCTTGATTTATTCTTTACAGATATTCTATCTAACAAGGGACATGTGGTTTTCGAGATCTAGGGGGTAAAATATTGTTACATCTAAAACCTCTGGACCTTCCCTATAGTGTCTGATCCAGCAATCAAGTGACAAAGACAAGGTGAAAAAATACAGAAACAAAATTACCATCAAAGACGCTTTTCCCTTCAACTCCAAGGTTCAGAGCCACCGCATTATCCTGAATACAACTAGCATCAAAACTGTGAGTGGTTACGATTGTAGCATAAAGAATTGCATTTGCTATTGTGGGGATGTGCTCGTGGTAGGCTACGGTAGCGGCGGCAGTATTGAGGCAATCACAGACAGTCTTTGTGATACACTGTGACTTTATTTACACCAAAGGCATAACAGGCAATGTGCAGACCACACAGGTGCATATCCACATAGTGCATAAAACAAAAGTCCTTCCATAGAAAATAAACAGCAGGTTTGAGTCACCTTGTTTTGGACAGACCACAGCAGTTCTGCAGGCTTGTAAGCTACCTGCCTTTGTCTCCCTCAGGCCAGAGCCCCTTCGGCTCGTAGCACCACAGGTCCCAGGGCTATCCTTCAATGTGTGCTGCGCCCAGACTCTCCTTCACCAGCACTGACTCTGTCTGTGGAAATCTCCAGCACAGCAAGACACACCCCACCCCCATCATCAGCAGGCTGGGTTCTTTAAAGGCCCAGCTCCACCAAAAACCTGGGCTGGCCGTGGGGAACAGGCACCCCCCCAGCTCTTTACCTGTTCCCAGTAAGAACCGGCCCGGACACGCTGCGCCAGCAGCATTCGCCGCTGTAACCGCAACGATCCGGTTCTTACTCCACCGAGGCCAGGACCTCTGGTGGCACGTATCGTCCGTCCATTATTATTCTGGGGACTCTCCTACATATCCCCCCCCCTTTGTTCACCCCTGAGGGCTTGAACATACTGTTCAAGCCTGAGGGGGTGAACACATGCACAGCAGTGTACCCGGGACAGGGCATCTGCGTTCCCCTGTAAGCGGCCGGCCCTGTGCTCAACAGTGAACTTAAAGTTCTGGAAGGACAAGAACCACCTGGTAACCCGAGCGCTCCCCTCCTTAGCCCGACTGGAGAGGGGAGTGGTCGGTCACCAGACGGAACCTTCTCCCCAGAAGGTAATATCTGAGAGACTCGAGTGCCCACTTGATGGCGAGGTACTCTCTCTCCACAATGCTATACCGGGTTTCTGCTGGGGTAAGCTTGCGGCTTAGAAAAACCACGGGGTGCTCTTCCCCGTTGAGCTCCTGGGAAATCACAGCCCCTAGTCCTACTCCCGAGGCATCTGTTTGAACTACAAACTCCCGTTTGAAGTCGGGCGTCACCAGAACCGGGGACTCACATAGGGCCGACTTCAAATGGGAGAACGCCTCCTCCTCCTGCTCCCCCCAGCGGACCATCACCGACTTTCTACCCTTCAAGAGGCCGGTTAACGGGGCTGCCAAGGTGGCAAAATGGGGAATGAATCTCATGTAGTACCCAATCAGGCCCAAAAATGACCGTACTTGCTTGGACGTACGAGGCCTGGGCCAATTCCGGATTGCTTCAACTTTATTCACTTGGGGCCTAATGACTCTGCGTCCAATCACATACCCCAAATAGCGAGCTTCCTCTAGTCCCACCGAGCATTTTTTTGGGTTGGCAGTCAACCCCGCCTTCCTTAGAGAATCTATCACTGCCTGAAGTTTTGACAAATGACCCTCCCAGTTCGGGCTAAACACGACTATATCATCCAGATACGCGGAGGTATACTGGTGATGGGGCTTGAGGACGACATCCATCAGACGCTGGAACGTAGCCGGAGCGCCATGCAACCCAAAAGGCAACACCCTATACTGAAAAAGCCCCTCCAGGGTGACAAAGGCCGTTTTCTCCTTTGCCGCGTCCGTCAGTGGTACCTGCCAGTAGCCCTTCGTGAGATCTAGGATCGAAAAATACCAGGCTTTTCCCAGCCGCTCTATCAACTCGTCCACCCGAGGCATGGGATAGGCGTCAAATTTTGATACCTCATTTAATTTCCTAAAATCATTACAGAACCGTAATGAACCATCCGGTTTGGGAATAAGGACAATCGGGCTAGCCCACTCGCTCTTTGACTCTTCTATGACCCCTAGACGTAGCATCGATCTTACCTCCTGCGAAATGGCCTGTCGCCGAGCCTCCGGTACTCGGTATGGTCTTAGGCGGACTTTCACCCGGGGCTCGGTGACAATGTCATGCTCGATCAAGGTGGTACGTCCAGGAAGGTCAGAGAATACGTCCCTATTCCGACTAACGAATTCTCTCACCTCTTGTGCCTGTTTGGTCGACAGTCCGTCCCCTATCGTCACCCCAGCGGCGTTCTCCGGAACACCTGGTGACCCCGGGTCACTCCCTGCCGTCCAGACAGAGGGCGGGCTGTCTCCAAAAATATTCTCTCTGTCTCTCCAAGGTTTCAGCAGATTCACATGATATATCTGTTCGGGCTTCCGCCGCCCTGGCTGGTATATCCTGTAATCAACTGGGCCCACTTTCTCCTTAACTTCATAGGGTCCTTGCCACCGGGCCAGGAATTTACTCTCGACCGTGGGCACGAGTCCAAGAACTCGGTCACCCGGGTGAAATGTCCTTACCTGGGCGGAACGGTTATATACCCGACTCTGGGCCAGTTGTGCCGCTTCCATGTGCTGACGATCGGCAACACAACCCCTATTCGGTCCTGCATTTTTTCTATGTGCTCTATCACACTTTTATGAGGCGTAGGCTGTTGCTCCCATGCCTCCTTAGCGTTATCCAGTAGTCCACGGGGATGTCGCCCATATAACAACTCAAAGGGCGAGAACCCCGTGGACGCCTGGGGCACTTCCCGTACCGCAAACAAAACATAGGGCAACGGTAAGTCCCAATCTCTCCCGTCCTTAGCCACGACTCTTTTTAGCATGGACTTCAGGGTCTTATTAAACCGTTCTACTAACCCATCGGTTTGGGGATGGTAGACGGACGTGTGCAGGTGTTTAATATTTAATAGCTTACACAATTCCTTTGTTATTTTAGACATAAAGGGTGTCCCCTGGTCCGTCAGAATCTCCTTTGGTATCCCCACCCGGGCGAACATACTCATGATCTCTTTAGCTATTACCTTGGCCGACGTATGGCGCAATGGGACCGCCTCCGGATAACGAGTGGCATAGTCTAACACTACCAGTATGTGTTGGTGACCTCGGGCTGACTTAATAATGGGGCCTACCAGATCCATGACGATCTTTTCGAAGGGCACCTCTATAATAGGCATAGGTACCAGTGGACTGCGATACTGAGGTTGGGGGATAGTCACCTGACACACTGAACAGGACTGACAGAACCTCCGGACTTCCTCATATATCCCAGGCCAATAGAACCGTTGTAGAATTCGCTCCAGCGTTTTCTTAACCCCCAGATGACCACCCAACACATGCGCATGCGCTAAATCCAAGACCATTCGCCGGTAAGGCTGGGACACCACCAGTTGTTCCACCACCTCCTGCCTCACCTTGTCTACCCTATATAACAGGTCCTGGTTATAGGCCAGGTGAGGAAATACGGTATCGTCGCCGGGACGCTGGGCAACACCATTAATCACCGACACACCTTCTCTAGCCCGCAATAATGTTGAATCCTGGAGCTGTGCGGTCCCGAAGGTTTCTCGGGGTACCTCCAGATCCAGGATGGACGAACTTTCTACTGTCTCACCCGCCAATACTTCAAGGGGAAACCGGTCAGGGTTACACTCTAACTCCCCTACGGTGACCCCTACAGCTGGGGCCCCGACCTCGGAGTCCTCGGGCTCGGAACCCGGACATTTTTCTTCCCCACAGGTAGGCAACCCGTTCCTCCACAAAGTCCAGAACAGGGGAAAGTCCCTCCCCAATATTGCGGCATAAGGGAGCCGTCTCCCCACCCCGACGACATGTGGTACCTCCTTTCCACACACTGCCAGGGTAACCTTAGTGGTGGGATACTCCCGGCGATCCCTATGTATACAGACAATGGTAAGGGTTCGCCTTTCAGGGAGTTTTTCCGTTACCAGCGACTCATGGACCAGAGTTACCAGGCTCCCAGAGTCCAGCAGGGGCTGCATGGAGTGTCCATTAACAACGACATCACACACCGGAGGGGTGTCCGCAGCCAGCAGGGGGTCAGCTATATACACCGGTTGGGCATAAAAAGAGGACCGGCGAGCGAACCCGCAGTCCATGGGTTCGGACGCCCTAGGGCAGTTGGCTGCCACATGTCCCCAGTCCTGACAATGCCAACATCTGATCCTCGCAGCCTCCCTCCTCCCCAGGGTATTCCTCCCACGGACTGGAGATCCACTCCCCTCCTTATGAGGTGGGATCCCCTTTTCCGGATCCCGGGTCGGCAACGGGGGCTGACATGACTTCGGTAGTACCACTGAGTCCTGCACCAAATCCTGAGTGGCCATATACCTCTCCACCAGGCTAACAAGTTGTTCCAGGTTGCCTGGATCGCCTTGTCCCACCCAGCGCTGTATGGCTCTGGGGAGGGTACGCACGAACCTGTCAACCACGACCCTTTCAACCATCTGAGAAGGGCTCAATATTTCAGGCTGAAGCCATTTTTTTACTAGGTGAAGTAAGTCATAGGCTTGTGACTGGGCGGGTCGGGACTTGGCAAACACCCACTGATACACCCTGTGTGCTCGCACATAGGTGTTTACCCCCAACCTGGCCAACACCTCACCTTTTAGCCTCTCATAGTCCTTGGCCTCATCGCGGCTGAGGTCAAAATAGGCCTTTTGTGCGTCCCCTACCAGAAAAGGCGCCACCACCTCGGCCCACTGCTCCAATGGCAGCCTCTCTTGCTCGGCGGTTCTTTCGAACACCATCAGGAATGCCTCTATATCATCTCCCGGACCCATTTTCCTCAGGGCGGATCGGACTTTGTCCCTGGCGGTAGACACAGTCGGGGTTGTCGCGGTTGAAACTCCTTGCAGGGATGTTCGCACCGACTCTTGCATGGCTACCAGCTGCTGCATTAGGAGATTGTTTGTTTGCTGCTGTGCACACATAGCCTCCTCATGTCTTTTTTGCTGTAGCTCATTACTTTCCCTCTAAGCCTGCAATGCCTGTTGCTGCTGTACATTACTCTGAATCAGGTGCTTAATGGCCTCCTCCATCTTGTCAGGAACCATAAAACTTGCAGGCCTGATATATGACATGCAGTCCAACACAACTCCTGCCTCACTGCAGGAATGCCTGCTCCAAGCCACCAATTGTGGGCATGTGCTCGTGGTAGGCTACGGTAGCGGCGGCAGTATTGAGGCAATCACAGACAGTCTTTGTGATACACTGTGACTTTATTTACACCAAAGGCATAACAGGCAATGTGCAGACCACACAGGTGCATATCCACATAGTGCATAAAACAAAAGTCTTTCCATAGAAAATAAACAGCAGGTTTGAGTCACCTTGTTTTGGACAGACCACAGCAGTTCTGCAGGCTTGTAAGCTACCTGCCTTTGTCTCCCTCAGGCCAGAGCCCCTTTGGCTCGTAGCACCACAGGTCCCAGGGCTATTCTTCAATGTGTGCTGCGCCCAGACTCTCCTTCACCAGCACTGACTCTGTCTGTGGAAATCTCCAGCACAGCAAGACACACCCCACCCCCATCATCAGCAGGCTGGGTTCTTTAAAGGCCCAGCTCCACCAAAAACCTTGGCTGGCCGTGGGGAACAGGCACCCCCCCCCCCCCCAGCTCTTTACCTGTTCCTAGTAAGAACCGGCCCGGACACGCTGCGCCAGCAGCATTCGCCGCTGTAACCGCAACGATCCGGTTCTTACTCCACCGAGGCCAGGACCTCTGGTGGCACGTATCGTCCGTCCATTATTATTCCGGGGACTCTCCTACACTATCTATTTAATGCGGTTCTTCCTTTCTATATTATTTTCCAGACTACCCATGCATTCATTTATATAAATTATTAGTTTTTGTGGGACTTATTTTAGAAAGCAAATATAAAAGTTACGTTTTAAGTAGGTTAACCCTCCAGTGATAAATATTTGATATAAAACTACACATATATGCATCTACCTATACCTGTGAAATACTTCACATGAGAGGTGATATCATTGGTTACAGTAAACACTTTAATCCTCAATGTTTACGACTAGGGATGAGCGAACTCGAACTGTATAGTTCGGGTTCGTACCGAATTTTGGGGTGTCCGTGACACGGACCCGAACCCGGACATTTTCGTAAAAGTCCGGGTTCGGGTTCGGTGTTCGTCGCTTTCTTGGCGCTTTTGTGACGCTTTCTTGGCGCTTTTTGAAAGGCTGCAAAGCAGCCAATCAACAAGCGTCATACTACTTGCCCCAAGAGGCCATCACAGCCATGCCTACTATTGGCATGGCTGTGATTGGCCAGAGCACCATGTGACCCAGCCTCTATTTAAGCTGGAGTCACATAGCGCCGCCCGTCACTCTGCTCTGATTAGCGTAGGGAGAGGTTGCGGCTGCGACAGTAGGGCGAGATTAGGCAGATTAACTCCTCCAAAGGACTTGATTAACTGATCGATCTGCAGCTGTGGATCATTGAGCTGCTGATCCTCAATTGCTCACTGTTTTTAGGCTGCACAGACCGTTTGTCAGTCTCATTTTTCTGGGGTGATCGGCGGCCATTTTGTGTCTTGTGGTGCGCCAGCACAAGCTGCGACCAAGTGCATTTAACCCTCAATGGTGTGGTTGTTTTTTGGCTAAAGCCTACATCAGGGTGAAGCTGTCACACCAAGTGCATTTAACCAGCAATAGTCTGTTCATTTTTTGGCCATATACAAAATCAGGGGCAAGCTGCGCCTGTCACCAAGTGCATTTAACCCTCAATGGTGTGGTTGTTTTTTGGCTAAAGCCTACATCAGGGTGAAGCTGTGACACCAAGTGCATTTAACCAGCAATAGTCTGTTCATTTTTTGGCCATATACAAAATCAGGGGCAAGCTGCGCCTGTCACCAAGTGCATTTAACCCTCAATGGTGTGGTTGTTTTTTGGCTAAAGCCTACATCAGGGTGAAGCTGTCACACCAAGTGCATTTAACCAGCAATAGTCTGTTCATTTTTTGGCCATATACAAAATCAGGGGCAAGCTGCGCCTGTCACCAAGTGCATTTAACCCTCAATGGTGTGGTTGTTTTTTGGCTAAAGCCTACATCAGGGTGAAGCTGTCACACCAAGTGCATTTAACCAGCAATAGTCTGTTTATTTTTTGGCCATATCCCAGTCTAATTCTGTCACTAAATCCATACCGGTCACCCAGCGCCTAAATACTAGGCCTCAAATTTATATCCAGCTAAATCTGTCCCTAGTGCTGTAGCTGGGCGAGTTATTTAGTGTCCGTTCAAGCACATTTCTTGTTCTGGGTTGAAATACAATTCCCAATTTAGCAATTTCATAATTTAGTGGTTCCTGCTATATCAGAGCTATTTGAAATCTATCCCAAAAAGGGTATATAATATTGAAGGTGCACATTGGGTCATTCAGAATAACTTCACACACACCCGCTACTGTGTATTTCCAAGTCTAATTCTGTCACTAAACCCATACCTGTCACCCAGCGCCTAAATACTAGGCCTCAAATTTAAATCCCTCTAAATCTCTCGTTACCGCTGTACTGTTGTTGCTGGGCAAGATATTTAGTGTCCGTCAAAGCACATTTTTTGTTCTGGGTTGAAGTACAATTCCCAATTTAGCAATTTCATAATTTAGTGGTTTCTGCTATATCAGAGCTATTTGAAATCTATCCCTAAAAGGGTATATAATATTGAAGGTGCACATAGGGTCATTCAGAATAACTTCACACACACGCTTCTGTGCATTTCCAAGTCTAATTCTGTCACTAAATCCATACCGGTGACCCAGCGCCTAAATACTAGGCCTCAAATTTATATCCCGCTAAATCTCTCGTTACCGCTGTACTGTTGTTGCTGGGCAAGATATTTAGTGTCCGTCAAAGCACATTTTTTGTTCTGGGTTGAAGTACAATTCCCAATTTAGCAATTTCATAATTTAGTGGTTCCTGCTATATCAGAGCTATTTGAAATCTATCCCAAAAAGGGTATATAATATTGAAGGTGCACATTGGGTCATTCAGAATAACTTCACACACACCCGCTACTGTGTATTTCCAAGTCTAATTCTGTCACTAAACCCATACCTGTCACCCAGCGCCTAAATACTAGGCCTCAAATTTAAATCCCTCTAAATCTCTCGTTACCGCTGTACTGTTGTTGCTGGGCAAGATATTTAGTGTCCGTCAAAGCACATTTTTTGTTCTGGGTTGAAGTACAATTCCCAATTTAGCAATTTCATAATTTAGTGGTTTCTGCTATATCAGAGCTATTTGAAATCTATCCCTAAAAGGGTATATAATATTGAAGGTGCACATTGGGTCATTCAGAATAACTTCACACACACGCTTCTGTGCATTTCCAAGTCTAATTCTGTCACTAAATCCATACCGGTGACCCAGCGCCTAAATACTAGGCCTCAAATTTAAATCCCTCTAAATCTCTCGTTACCCACCGCTGTACTGTTGTTGCTGGGCAAGATATTTAGTGTCCGTCAAAGCACATTTTTTGTTCTGGGTTGAAGTACAATTCCCAATTTAGCAATTTCATAATTTAGTGGTTTCTGCTATATCAGAGCTATTTGAAATCTATCCCTAAAAGGGTATATAATATTGAAGGTGCACATAGGGTCATTCAGAATAACTTCACACACACCCGCTACTGTGTATTTCCAAGTCTAATTCTGTCACTAAACCCATACCTGTCACCCAGCGCCTAAATACTAGGCCTCAAATTTAAATCCCTCTAAATCTCTCGTTACCGCTGTACTGTTGTTGCTGGGCAAGATATTTAGTGTCCGTCAAAGCACATTTTTTGTTCTGGGTTGAAGTACAATTCCCAATTTAGCAATTTCATAATTTAGTGGTTTCTGCTATATCAGAGCTATTTGAAATCTATCCCTAAAAGGGTATATAATATTGAAGGTGCACATTGGGTCATTCAGAATAACTTCACACACACGCTTCTGTGCATTTCCAAGTCTAATTCTGTCACTAAATCCATACCGGTGACCCAGCGCCTAAATACTAGGCCTCAAATTTAAATCCCTCTAAATCTCTCGTTACCCACCGCTGTACTGTTGTTGCTGGGCAAGATATTTAGTGTCCGTCAAAGCACATTTTTTGTTCTGGGTTGAAGTACAATTCCCAATTTAGCAATTTCATAATTTAGTGGTTTCTGCTATATCAGAGCTATTTGAAATCTATCCCTAAAAGGGTATATAATATTGAAGGTGCACATAGGGTCATTCAGAATAACTTCACACACACCCGCTACTGTGTATTTCCAAGTCTAATTCTGTCACTAAACCCATACCTGTCACCCAGCGCCTAAATACTAGGCCTCAAATTTAAATCCCTCTAAATCTCTCGTTACCGCTGTACTGTTGTTGCTGGGCAAGATATTTAGTGTCCGTCAAAGCACATTTTTTGTTCTGGGTTGAAGTACAATTCCCAATTTAGCAATTTCATAATTTAGTGGTTTCTGCTATATCAGAGCTATTTGAAATCTATCCCTAAAAGGGTATATAATATTGAAGGTGCACATTGGGTCATTCAGAATAACTTCACACACACGCTTCTGTGCATTTCCAAGTCTAATTCTGTCACTAAATCCATACCGGTGACCCAGCGCCTAAATACTAGGCCTCAAATTTAAATCCCTCTAAATCTCTCGTTACCCACCGCTGTACTGTTGTTGCTGGGCAAGATATTTAGTGTCCGTCAAAGCACATTTTTTGTTCTGGGTTGAAGTACAATTCCCAATTTAGCAATTTCATAATTTAGTGGTTTCTGCTATATCAGAGCTATTTGAAATCTATCCCTAAAAGGGTATATAATATTGAAGGTGCACATAGGGTCATTCAGAATAACTTCACACACACGCTTCTGTGCATTTCCAAGTCTAATTCTGTCACTAAATCCATACCGGTGACCCAGCGCCTAAATACTAGGCCTCAAATTTAAATCCCTCTAAATCTCTCGTTACCCACCGCTGTACTGTTGTTGCTGGGCAAGATATTTAGTGTCCGTCAAAGCACATTTTTTGTTCTGGGTTGAAGTACAATTCCCAATTTAGCAATTTCATAATTTAGTGGTTTCTGCTATATCAGAGCTATTTGAAATCTATCCCTAAAAGGGTATATAATATTGAAGGTGCACATAGGGTCATTCAGAATAACTTCACACACACGCTTCTGTGCATTTCCAAGTCTAATTCTGTCACTAAATCCATACCGGTGACCCAGCGCCTAAATACTAGGCCTCAAATTTAAATCCCTCTAAATCTCTCGTTACCCACCGCTGTACTGTTGTTGCTGGGCAAGATATTTAGTGTCCGTCAAAGCACATTTTTTGTTCTGGGTTGAAGTACAATTCCCAATTTAGCAATTTCATAATTTAGTGGTTTCTGCTATATCAGAGCTATTTGAAATCTATCCCTAAAAGGGTATATAATATTGAAGGTGCACATAGGGTCATTCAGAATAACTTCACACACACGCTTCTGTGCATTTCCAAGTCTAATTCTGTCACTAAATCCATACCGGTGACCCAGCGCCTAAATACTAGGCCTCAAATTTATATCCCGCTAAATCTCTCGTTACCGCTGTACTGTTGTTGCTGGGCAAGATATTTAGTGTCCGTCAAAGCACATTTTTTGTTCTGGGTTGAAGTACAATTCCCAATTTAGCAATTTCATAATTTAGTGGTTCCTGCTATATCAGAGCTATTTGAAATCTATCCCAAAAAGGGTATATAATATTGAAGGTGCACATTGGGTCATTCAGAATAACTTCACACACACCCGCTACTGTGTATTTCCAAGTCTAATTCTGTCACTAAACCCATACCTGTCACCCAGCGCCTAAATACTAGGCCTCAAATTTAAATCCCTCTAAATCTCTCGTTACCGCTGTCCTGTTGTAGCTGGGAAAGTTATTTAGTGCCCGTCAAAGCACATTTTTTGTTCTGGGTTGAAGTACAATTCCCAATTTAGCAATTTCATAATTTAGTGGTTCCTGCTATATCAGAGCTATTTGAAATCTATCCCAAAAAGGGTATATAATATTCAAGGTGCACATTGGGTCATTCAGAATAACTTCACACACACGCTTCTGTGCATTTCCAAGTCTAATTCTGTCACTAAATCCATACCGGTCACCCAGCGCCTAAATACTAGGCCTCAAATTTATATCCCGCTGAATTTGAATACAATACATTGGGCCAAATAATATATTTGTTGTTGTGGTGAACCATAACAATGAGAAAAACATCTAGTAAGGGACGCGGACGTGGACATGGTCGTGGTGGTGTTAGTGGACCCTCTGGTGCTGGGAGAGGACGTGGCCGTTCTGCCACATCCACACGTCCTAGTGTACCAACTACCTCAGGTCCCAGTAGCCGCCAGAATTTACAGCGATATATGGTGGGGCCCAATGCCGTTCTAAGGATGGTAAGGCCTGAGCAGGTACAGGCATTAGTCAATTGGGTGGCCGACAGTGGATCCAGCACGTTCACATTATCTCCCACCCAGTCTTCTGCAGAAAGCGCACAGATGGCGCCTGAAAACCAACCCCATCAGTCTGTCACATCACCCCCATGCATACCAGGGAAACTGTCTCAGCCTCAAGTTATGCAGCAGTCTCTTATGCTGTTTGAAGACTCCGCTGGCAGGGTTTCCCAAGGGCATCCACCTAGCCCTTCCCCAGCGGTGAAAGACATAGAATGCACTGACGCACAACCACTTATGTTTCCTGATGATGAGGACATGGGAATACCACCTCAGCATGTCTCTGATGATGACGAAACACAGGTGCCAACTGCTGCGTCTTTCTGCAGTGTGCAGACTGAACAGGAGGTCAGGGATCAAGACTGGGTGGAAGACGATGCAGGGGACGATGAGGTCCTAGACCCCACATGGAATGAAGGTCGTGCCACTGACTTTCACAGTTCGGAGGAAGAGGCAGTGGTGAGACCGAGCCAACAGCGTAGCAAAAGAGGGAGCAGTGGGCAAAAGCAGAACACCCGCCGCCAAGAGACTCCGCCTGCTACTGACCGCCGCCATCTGGGACCGAGCACCCCAAAGGCAGCTTCAAGGAGTTCCCTGGCATGGCACTTCTTCAAACAATGTGCTGACGACAAGACCCGAGTGGTTTGCACGCTGTGCCATCAGAGCCTGAAGCGAGGCATTAACGTTCTGAACCTGAGCACAACCTGCATGACCAGGCACCTGCATGCAAAGCATGAACTGCAGTGGAGTAAACACCTTAAAACCAAGGAAGTCACTCAGGCTCCCCCTGCTACCTCTTCTGCTGCTGCCGCCTCGGCCTATTCTGCTGCTGCCGCCTCGGCCTCTTCCTCCGCCTCTGGAGGAACGTTGGCACCTGCCGCCCAGCAAACAGGGGATGTACCACCAACACCACCACCACCACCTCCGTCACCAAGCGTCTCAACCATGTCACACGCCAGCGTTCAGCTCTCCATCTCACAAACATTTGATAGAAAGCGTAAATTCCCACCTAGCCACCCTCGATCCCTGGCCCTGAATGCCAGCATTTCTAAACTACTGGCCTATGAAATGCTGTCATTTAGGCTGGTGGACACAGACAGCTTCAAACAGCTCATGTCGCTTGCTGTCCCACAGTATGTTGTTCCCAGCCGGCACTACTTCTCCAAGAGAGCCGTGCCTTCCCTGCACAACCAAGTATCCGATAAAATCAAGTGTGCACTGCGCAACGCCATCTGTAGCAAGGTCCACCTAACCACAGATACGTGGACCAGTAAGCACGGCCAGGGACGCTATATCTCCCTAACTGCACACTGGGTAAATGTAGTGGCAGCTGGGCCCCAGGCGGAGAGCTGTTTGGCGCACGTCCTGCCGCCGCCAAGGATCGCAGGGCAACATTCTTTGCCTCCTGTTGCCACCTCCTCCTTCTCGGCTTCCTCCTCCTCTTCTTCCACCTGCTCATCCAGTCAGCCACACACCTTCACCACCAACTTCAGCACAGCCCGGGGTAAACGTCAGCAGGCCATTCTGAAACTCATATGTTTGGGGGACAGGCCCCACACCGCACAGGAGTTGTGGCGGGGTATTGAACAACAGACCGACGAGTGGTTGCTGCCGGTGAGCCTCAAGCCCGGCCTGGTGGTGTGTGATAATGGGCGAAATCTCGTTGCAGCTCTGGGACTAGCCAATTTGACGCACATCCCTTGCTTGGCGCATGTGCTGAATTTGGTGGTGCAGAAGTTCATTCACAACTACCCCGACATGTCAGAGCTGCTGCATAAAGTGCGGGCCGTCTGTTCGCGCTTCCGGCGTTCACATCCTGCCGCTGCTCGCCTGTCTGCGCTACAGCGTAACTTCGGCCTTCCCGCTCACCGCCTCATATGCGACGTGCCCACCAGGTGGAACTCCACCTTGCACATGCTGGACAGACTGTGCGAGCAGCAGCAGGCCATAGTGGAGTTTCAGCTGCAGCACGCACGGGTCAGTCGCACTACAGAACAGCACCACTTCACCACCAATGACTGGGCCTCCATGCGAGACCTGTGTGCCCTGTTGCGCTGTTTCGAGTACTCCACCAACATGGCCAGTGGCGATGACACCGTTATCAGCGTTACAATACCACTTCTATGTCTCCTTGAGAAAACACTTAGGGCGATGATGGAACAGGAGGTGGCCCAGGAGGAGGAGGATGAGGAAGAGGGGTCATTTTTAGCACTTTCAGGCCAGTCTCTTCGAAGTGACTCAGAGGGAGGTTTTTTGCAACAGCAGAGGCCAGGTACAAATGTGGCCAGCCAGGGCCCACTACTGGAGGACGAGGAGGACGAGGATGAGGAGGAGGTGGAGGAGGATGAGGATGAAGCATGGTCACAGCGGGGTGGCACCCAACGCAGCTCGGGTCCATCACTGGTGCGTGGCTGGGGGGAAAGGCAGGACGATGACGATACGCCTCCCACAGAGGACAGCTTGTCCTTACCCCTGGGCAGCCTGGCACACATGAGCGACTACATGCTGCAGTGCCTGCGCAACGACAGCAGAGTTGCCCACATTTTAACCTGTGCGGACTACTGGGTTGCCACCCTGCTGGATCCACGCTACAAAGACAATGTGCCCACCTTACTTCCTGCACTGGAGCGTGATAGGAAGATGCGCGAGTACAAGCGCACGTTGGTAGACGCGCTACTGAGAGCATTCCCAAATGTCACAGGGGAACAAGTGGAAGCCCAAGGCCAAGGCAGAGGAGGAGCAAGAGGTCGCCAAGGCAGCTGTGTCACGGCCAGCTCCTCTGAGGGCAGGGTTAGCATGGCAGAGATGTGGAAAACTTTTGTCAACACGCCACAGCTAACTGCACCACCACCTGATACGCAACGTGTTAGCAGGAGGCAACATTTCACTAACATGGTGGAACAGTACGTGTGCACACCCCTCCACGTACTGACTGATGGTTCGGCCCCATTCAACTTCTGGGTCTCTAAATTGTCCACGTGGCCAGAGCTAGCCTTTTATGCCTTGGAGGTGCTGGCCTGCCCGGCAGCCAGCGTTTTGTCTGAACGTGTATTCAGCACGGCAGGGGGCGTCATTACAGACAAACGCAGCCGCCTGTCTACAGCCAATGTGGACAAGCTGACGTTCATAAAAATGAACCAGGCATGGATCCCACAGGACCTGTCCGTCCCTTGTCCAGATTAGACATTAACTACCTCCCCATAACCATATATTATTGGACTCCAGGGCACTTCCTCATTCAATCCTATTTTTATTTTCATTTTACCATTATATTGCGATGCTACCCAAAGTTGAATGAACCTCTCCTCTGCCTGTGTGCTAGGCCTAAATATATGCCAATGGACTGTTGCAGTGGTGGCTGACATGAAGCCTGATTCTCTGCTATGACATGCAGACTAATTCTCTGCTGACATGAAGCCAGATTGTCTGTTACGGGACCTCTCTCCTCTGCCTGGGTGCTGGGCCTAAATTTATGACAATGGACTGTTGCAGTGGTGGCTGACGTGAAGCCTGATTCTCTGCTATGACATGCAGACTGATTCTCTGCTGACATGAAGCCAGATCCTCTGTTACGGGACCTCTCTCCTCTGCCTGGGTGCTGGGCCTAAATTTATGACAATGGACTGTTGCAGTGGTGGCTGACGTGAAGCCTGATTCTCTGCTATGACATGCAGACTGATTCTCTGCTGACATGAAGCCAGATCCTCTTTTACGGGACCTCTCTCCTCTGCCTGGGTGCTGGGCCTAAATTTATGACAATGGACTGTTGCAGTGGTGGCTGACGTGAAGCCTGATTCTCTGCTATGACATGCAGACTGATTCTCTGCTGTCATGAAGCCAGATTGTCTGTTACGGGACCTTTCTCCTCTACCTGGGTTCTGGGCCTAAATTTATGAAAATTGACTCTTACAGTGGTGGGTGACGTGAAGCCTGATTCTCTGCTATGATATGAAGACTGATTCTCTGCTGACATGAAGCCAGATTGTCTGTTACGGGACCTTTCTCCTCTGCCTGGGTTCTGGGCCTAAATTTATGAAAATTGACTCTTACAGTGGTGGGTGACGTGAAGCCTGATTCTCTGCTATGATATGAAGACTGATTCTCTGCTGACATGAAGCCAGATTGTCTGTTACGGGACCTTTCTCCTCTGCCTGGGTTCTGGGCCTAAATTTATGAAAATTGACTCTTACAGTGGTGGGTGACGTGAAGCCTGATTCTCTGCTATGATATGAAGACTGATTCTCTGCTGACATGAAGCCAGATTGTCTGTTACGGGACCTTTCTCCTCTGCCTGGGTTCTGGGCCTAAATTTATGAAAATTGACTCTTACAGTGGTGGGTGACGTGAAGCCTGATTCTCTGCTATGATATGAAGACTGATTCTCTGCTGACATGAAGCCAGATTGTCTGTTACGGGACCTTTCTCCTCTGCCTGGGTTCTGGGCCTAAATTTATGAAAATTGACTCTTACAGTGGTGGGTGACGTGAAGCCTGATTCTCTGCTATGATATGAAGACTGATTCTCTGCTGACATGAAGCCAGATTGTCTGTTACGGGACCTTTCTCCTCTGCCTGGGTTCTGGGCCTAAATTTATGAAAATTGACTCTTACAGTGGTGGGTGACGTGAAGCCTGATTCTCTGCTATGATATGAAGACTGATTCTCTGCTGACATGAAGCCAGATTCTCTGTTACGGGACCTCTCTCCTCTGCCTGGGTGCTGGGCCTAAATTTATGACAATGGACTGTTGCAGTGGTGGCTGACGTGAAGCCTGATTCTCTGCTATGACATGCAGACTGATTCTCTGCTGACATGAAGCCAGATTCTCTGTTACGGGACCTCTCTCCTCTGCCTGTGTGTGTGCTGGGCCTAAATATATGCCAATGGACTGTTGCAGTGGTGGCTGACGTGAAGCCTCATTCTCTGCTATGACATGCAGACTAATTCTCTGCTGACATGAAGACAGATTCTCTGTTACGGGACCTCTCTCCTCTGCCTGGGTGCCGGGGCCTAAATATCTGAGAATGGACTGTTCCAGTGGTGGGTGACGGGAAGCCAGATTCTCTGCTATGGAACCTCTCTCCAATTGATTTTGGTTAATTTTTATTTATTTAATTTTTATTTTAATTCATTTCCCTATCCACATTTGTTTGCAGGGGATTTACCTACATGTTGCTGCCTTTTGCAGCCCTCTAGCTCTTTCCTGGGCTGTTTTACAGCCTTTTTAGTGCCGAAAAGTTCGGGTCCCCATTGACTTCAATGGGGTTCGGGTTCGGGACGAAGTTCGGATCGGGTTCGGATCCCGAACCCGAACATTTCCGGGATGTTCGGCCGAACTTCTCGAACCCGAACATCCAGGTGTTCGCTCAACTCTATTTACGACCCATTTATAAAGCAACACATGTATTTGTTGGGATAACCTATGGTCTAAGATACTGCATGTATGGTTCTTGTAAGAGATTTCAGTTTGTTACTTGAGCTAATAATGCAGATGGTTCTTAAACACACAAGAAAACATTTATTAAACAGCCAGCATGAGCCTAGCCTAAGCATTTTGGCTACTGAGAAAATTAAATCTTTCTAGCAGAATGACATCTGATGCCACTGATGGTCTGTTTTCCTACTTTGCATGATGTTAATGCAAAGCCTTTTGTAGTCCAAAAACAATAAACTTGACATCAACATTCAATATGCATTTCAAGTGAACAAATTCAGTCTATGGCATACATGGAGATCTGCTCAAAGAGACTCTTCAGGGAATGTACACTTCATTGAAAGTGTCCCACTGGTCCGCATTGATTTGACGCATTAATACTTCTCAGTGCACCAGTAATACCATCAACTGTATGAATATTAGATGAAGGACTGCGGTGTTCCAGTAGCTAGCAACAGAGATCCAATTTGCCATGTGCTTTTTATGTAATATCAGAGCCATATCATTCTAAATTATATCTTTTAAAGTGAGAAAACAAGCTTTTTGAACTCATATGACATATTACATGCAACAATTTCTTTTAAAGAAAGAACTTAGGCTTTCCAGATTATATTTTATTTTTTCTTAATACAGTATTTTTAAAAATTATAAAAAAAATTGAAATGGTTTCTAATATCTTAATTTTTATTTTTTTAAAGGGTCACTGAGTTTTCAGAAAAGTTTTGTCATAGAGACATACTGTATGTATCACATACTTATTGTTAGGTTGCCAAGAGCTGAGACCTCCACCAATCGCTAGAACGAGGACAGAGAGGTACTCACATACAGTACAGACCAAAAGTTTGGACACACCTTCTCATTCAGAGTTTTCTTTATTTTCATGACTATGAAAATTGTAGATTCACACTTAAGGCATCAAAACTATGAATTAACACATGTGGAATTATATACATAACAAAAAAATGTGAAACAACTGAAAATATGTCATATTCTAGGTTCTTCAAAGTAGCCACTTTTTGCTTTGATTACTGCTTTGCACACTCTTGGCATTCTCTTGATGAGCTTCAAGAGGTAGTCACCTGAAATGGTCTTCCAACAGTCTTGAAGGAGTTCCCAGAGATGCTTAGCACTTGTTGGCCCTTTTGCCTTCACTCTGCGTTCCAGCTCACCCCAAACCATCTCGATTGGTTTCAGGTCCGGTGACTGTGGAGGACAGGTCAGCTGGCGCAGCACCCCATCACTCTCCTTCATGGTCAAATAGCCCTTACACATCATGGAGGTGTGTTTGGGGTCATTGTCCTGTTGAAAAATAAATGATGGTCCAACTAAATGCAAACCAGATGGAATAGCATGCCGCTGCAAGATGCTGTGGTAGCCATGCTGGTTCAGTATGCCTTCAAATTTGAATAAATGCCCAACACTGTCACCAGCAAAGCACCCCCACACCATCACGCCTCCTCCTCCATGCTTCACGGTGGGAACCAGGCATGTAGAGTCCATCCGTTCACCTTTTCTGCGTCGCGCAAAGACACGGTGGTTGGAACCAAAGATCTCAAATTTGGACTCATCAGACCAAAGCACAGATTTCCACTGGTCTAATGTCCATTCCTTGTGTTCTTTAGCCCAAACAAGTCTCTTCTGCTTGTTGCCTGTCCTTAGCAGTGGTTTCCTAGCAGATATTCTACCATGTGTGTCTCCTCTTAACAGTTGTTCTAGAGATGTGTCTGCTGCTAGAACTCTGTGTGGCATTGACCTGGTCTTTAATCTGAGCTGCTGTTAGCCTGCGATTTCTGAGGCTGGTGACTTGGATGAACTTATCCTCCACAGCAGAGGTGATTCTTGGTCTTCCTTTCCTGGGGCTGTTCGCATGTGAGCCAGTTTCTTTGTAGCGCTTGATGGTTTTTGTGACTGCACTTGGGGACACTTTCAAAGTTTTCCCAATTTTTCGGACTGACTGACCTTCATTTCTTAAAGTAATGATGGCCACTCATTTTTCTTTACTTAGCTGCTTTTTTCTTGCCATAATACAAATTCTAACAGTCTATTCAGTAGGACTATCAGCTGTGTATCCACCTGACTTCTCCACAACGCAACTGATGGTCCCAACCCCATTTATAAGGCAAGAAATCCCACTTATTAAACCTGACCGGGCACACCTGTGAAGTGAAAACCATTTCAGGCGACTACCTCTTGAAGCTCATCAAGAGAATGCCAAGAGTGTGCAAAGCAGTAATCAAAGCAAAAGGTGGCTACTTTGAAGAACCTAGAATATGACATATTTTCAGTTGTTTCACACTTTTTTGTTATGTATATAATTCCACATGTGTTAATTCATAGTTTTGATGCCTTCAGTGTGAATCTACCATTTCTATAGTCATGAAAATAAAGAAAACTCTTTGAATGAGAAGGTTTGTCCAAACTTTTGGTCTGTACTGTACACAGTACTCCATCCGAAAATTGTTTCTTTTGGGCAAATTCCAATAATCTGGGCCTGATATAGTGTCCATATCCTGTGTGTTTCTGTGACATATACTGTCCTGCCTCCGAAAACTGTTTCTTTCGGGCAAATTCCAATAATCTGGGCCTAATATAGTGTCCATATTCTGTGGCTTCCTGTGACATATACTGTCCTGCATCTGAAAACTAAGTTTGTATTGCAAATTCCCAAAATGTGGGCCTAATTTAGTGTCCATATTCTGTGTGTTTCTGTGACATATACAGTACACCATCCGAAAACTGCTTCTTTAGGGGAAATTCCAATAATCTGGGCCTAATATACTGTCCATATTCTGTGTGTTTCTGTGACATATACTGTTCTGCATCAGAAAACTGTGTCTTTAGCGGACTGTAAAACAATCTGTGCCACATCTAGTGACAAAACTATTAATATGAAGAAGGCGAGCACTAAGGGACGGAGAAGTGGGCGTGATCCTAATGGTGCAGACAGAGGCCGTGGCCCTGAGCACAATGAAGCGGTGCTTGCTGCCAGTGCACCAGAAAAAAACCTCCATCGTACCCAGCTTCATGTCCAACTTAGCTGGGCGGCGCAGGACAACACTGTCCAAGTCGGACCAGTGCGAACATTGCGAACAGTTGGTTGGTTGGATTGCTAAAGATAATTCTTCCAGTCAGATAAGCACCACCCTCCCTTCCACCAAGGCCAGTCTCTGTAGCCGAGAGTCTGGTCAACCGAATCCTCTCTCTGATCATCCTTTCTCCCACCATGGAGAGGCTTGCCAAACGAGTGATCCCACACTCGGATATTCCGAGGAGCTCTTTCCAGCGCCACTATTATATTTGGCCCTCGCGCTCAGCATGCTTGAATAGGGACCTGAGATATTTTGATATCCCAACCTCTCCCAGCCTTCACAGTCTCAAGAAGATGACGGTGGTGAACAGCAATCATTCGTTCATAAGGTGGATAAAGATGAGACACAGTTACCAATTACTGAGGTTGTAGTTAGGTCAAGTCAGGAGGATGTTGTAAAGTAAGGAGGATGAGCAGAGTGAGGAGGTGGAAGAGAAGATGGTTGATGATGAGGTCACTGACCCAACATGGGAAGGTGAAAAGCCGAGCGAGGACAGCAGTAGAGAGAGAGTGGGATCAGCAGCACCAAACAGGCTGAAAGGGGCAGTGTGGTTGCAAAAGGGAGAAGTCGGCCCACACCAAACAGGCTGGCAACTGTTACACCGAGCACCCCTATGCGTAAATCTACCTTGCCAAGGGGTAGGTGTTCCGCAGTATGGCGCTTTTTTAAAGAAAGTGCAGACGACAAAAGAGTGGTAGTTTGCAACTTGTGCCGTACCAAAATGAGCCAGGGCGTGAACACTAGCAACCTCACCACAACCAGCATGATCCGCCACATGGCATCCAAGCACCCTAATAAGTGGACCGAATGCTTGGGTCCACAATCTGGGTCTGCAGATCACACCACTGCTCCTCTTCCCCTGTGTTATGCACTGCTGGCCAATCCCCTGTTGAAGGCGCAGGCCCGGATGCCCCTCGTCCGGCACCTAGACCTTCACATGAACCATCAGCAACAAAATCCACCTTCCTGTCCCAGATAAGCGTCCAAATGTCCATAACACAGTCATTTCAACACAAGTGCAAATACCCACCCACCCACAGGCCATATCACTAAATGCACAACTTTCCAAACTACTGGCCCTTGAAATGTTGTCATTTAGGCTTGTGGACATTGAGGCCTTTCGCAGACTGGTGGCCGTCACTCGGTACGCAGTCCCCAGCAGCCACAATTTTTCTCGGTCTGCCGTGCCCGCCTTACACCAGCATGTGTCCCAGAACATCACCCGTGCCCTGACCAATGCAGTTACTGGGAAGGTCCACTTAACCACAGACACATGGACAAGTGATGGTGGCTAGGGACACTACATTTCCCTGATGGCACACTTGAATGTTGTGGAGGCCAGGAGTGAGTCATACCCTGGGATAGCAGAGGTGCTACCCACGCCCAGAATTGCAGGCCCTACATCCATCAGGGTCTTCGCCAGCAGCTATGTTACTGTCTCCAATCCCCACTTCTCTTCCTCCGCCGACTCCTCCTCCACTACCACCTCCAGAAGCAGTCAGCCATCCGTCGCTAGCTGGAAGCAGTGTATCACTGCTGTGGTTAAGCGTCAACAGGCCGTGCCGAAGTTGATCTGTTTAGGGGACAAACAGCACACCACCATAGAGCTGTGGCAGGGTATAGGGGACCAGACCGAGCTGTGGCTCTAGCCACTCAACCTACAACCAGGCATGGTTATGTCTGTCAATGGATGTAACTTGCTGGCGGCTTTGGAGCTCGTCAACCTGACACATATCCCATGCCTAGCCCACGTCTTAAACTTAGTGGTTCAGCAGTTTATCAAAACCTACCCCAATTTGCCAGAGCTACTAGTAAAGGCGCGCCGTGTGTGTGCCCATTTCCACAAGTTGTCCACAGCTTCAGCCGGTCTGTCAACGCTGCAGCAGCACTTGCGGTTTCCAGCTCACCGACTGTTGTGCGACGTGAGTTGTCTATGTTCCACATGTTGGCCAGGCTTTGTGAGCAGCAGAGGGCAGTTGTGGAATACAAGCTGCAACATGGTCGTCGCCTTTCGAGTCAACTGCCAGTATTCACAAGTGAGGAGTGGGCATTGATGGCAGACCTATGTGATATTTTAAAAACTTTTATGAATCCACACAGATGGTTAGTGGCGATAACACTATTATCAGCATAACCATCCCACTGCTGTGTCTACTCAAACGATCGCTGCTCACAATTAAGGACGACGCTCTGAATGCGGCAGGTGAGGAAATGGGGGAGGACATTGCACAGGGTGATAGCCAGCCCACCCTCAGTTCATCTTCTCAGTGCTAATTGGACCATGAAGAGGAGGAGCTGGAGAAAGTTGCCCCTGCTACAAAGGGTAGTACCCATGGAACTTTAATTCCATCTGTTCAGCGTGGATAGGCAGAAGAGGAGGAGGAGGATGAGAAGATGGAGAGTGATCCTGATGTCGACATCGACGTCTTGCCTGTTGGTACTCTGGCACACATGGCTGACTTCATGTTAGGCTGCCTTTCCCGCGACCCTAGTGTTATATGCATTTTAGATAACACGGATTACTTTGTGTTGACTCTTCTCAACCCCCACTACAAAGAGAACTTCTCATCTCTCATTCCTGCGAAGAGGATGAGTAAAACAGTGCAATACCAGAAGGTACTTGTTGAGAGATTGCTCCCAAATTTTCCATCTGATAATGCTGGCGGCAGAGTCCATACTTCCTTAGGCAACCAAGGAAGGGAGACAAGGGAAACACACAGCAGTTCCAACAAAGGCAGGGCAACACTCTCCAAGGCATGGGACAGTTTCATGACACCCCACCATCAACCTTACCCTCAAGCGCGGCCTAGTGGTATAAGGAGGGAAAAGTTTTGGAAGATGGTGAAGGAATACATAGCAGACCGTGTCAGCGTCCTAAATGATCCCTCAGTGCCTTACAGCTACTGGGTGTCCAAGCTAGACACATGGCACAAACTTGCGCTCTACGCTTTGGAGGTGCTGGCCTGCCCTGCCGCCAGCGTTTTGGCTGAGCGTGTATTTAGTGCTGCTGGTGGCATTATAACAGATAAGTGTATCCGCTTGTCCACTAGCAATGCTTACAGGTTGACGCATATAAAAATGAACAAGGTCTGGATTGCCCCTGACTGCTCAACTCCACCAGAGGAGAGCTGAGCTGATGATGAACATAAAGGCAATTTCAATCTTTCATTTATAATGTACTCAATCTACTGTAGTGTATATTTCCATGCACCTTTTCCACCACAAAAAAGAGTATATGGTTGAACCTTGTTTTCTCCTCCTCATCCAGATTGTATATATTCCCTCCACTATAATTTTTTAATAGGGTCAGCTCAACTGCATGCCCTCAACTCAATTTTTTTTATAGGGTCAGCTGAACAGCATGCACTCGCATATAATATTTTAGAGTGTCAGGTCACCAGCAGGCCCTCTCCCCTAATGTTTTAGAGGGTCAGCTTAGCAGCAGGCCCTTGCATATAATGTTTTAAAGGGTCAGCTCACCAGCAGGCCCTCGCCCCAAATGTTTTAGACGGTCAGCTCAGCAGCAGGCCCTTGCATATAATGTTTTATAGCAGGCATCCTCAAACTGCAGCCCTCCAGCTGTTGTAAAACTACAACTCCCACAATGCCCTGCTGTAGGCTGCTACCTGTAGGCTGTTCGGGCATGCTGGGAGTTGTAGTTTTGTAACATCTGGAGGGCCCAGTTTGAGGATGCCTGTTTTAGAGCGTCAGATCACCAGCAGGCACTCACATAAAATGTTTTAGAGCGTCAGCTCACCAGCAAGCCCTCACCCCTAATATTTTAGAGGGTCAGCTCAGCATCAGGCCCTCGCATATATTGTTTTACATGGTCAGCTCACCAGCATGCCTGACCCTAAAATCTTTTACAGGGTCAGCTCAACTGCAGGCCCACAACTGATGCTGCCTTGCTTTGAAGTAGTAGCAGTAGCCGTTTATCATGCTCCCTCTCCAAAATTAAACAATAATTCCCCGTCACCGGTGGTCACCATGTTAGGCGTATAAAAGAACATCGAAAGTTGATAGGGAAGATATCAAAATGTATTGTGGATGTCACAGAGATGTGCAATCAGGCAGAAGTTATCTAGAGTCAACAAAGCGGCAGCAGAGCCTCTTCTGTATAACGTTTCCTCATCCTAAATACCGCAGTGACATTCCCTGTTATTTTTTATTACTCATTCCAATAACAGGGCATCTTAAGAGTCCTGTATTGTTATTTATCGTCACTACCTCCCCGAGTCGGGAGTGGGCAATTGTCGCGCGCCTGCTGCCTTTATTGGATGCTTCAATAACTTGACCCACCCTCTCTGGGTAGTTCGCAATTATGAAAAAAATGTGGCAAGGCAACAACAGTCAATCAGATTTCAGCCATTGACCTCCCTTGGATGTGGTATCCCTTTCTCATGCTCCCTCTCCGGTTTCGAACCCTGATTCCCCGTTACCCATGATCACCATAGTAGGCGCAGAAAAGAACATCGAAAGCTGCTGGGGCAGACATCCAATTGGATCGTCGCCGTCACAGAGACCTTCAATCACCCAGAGGTTATATCGAGTCACCCATGTAGCAGCAGGCCCTCGCCTCTAAGGTTTTAGATGGTCAGATGAGCAGGCCCTTGCTCCAAATGTTTTTGAGGGTCACCAGCAGGCCATCAATGATAATTTTTCAAGGGTGTGTATGATGCCCTTTTTATGTGTAACAAATGGTGTTTTGGAGTGCCAGTTCCATGTAATTTTTGGCAGCCCTTTCACTTAGTGCATAGGCTTTATGAGTTTAGGAGTTCCACTACCTGAACAATTGTACCACAATGTGAATGAGGCCCTTCTTTATGTGATAAACAGGCTGTTTCGAAGTGGCTATTGCTTGTAATTTTTGGCAGCACTTGCACTTTATAAACCATTGAATATACTGGAAAGAATATTTCATAACAATTTTTCCTGTAAAATAGATCTTTGGTGGGGGGGTTGTGCGTATTTTTGTCATTCTGTAAAAGTGGCGTACAACTTGGACAACATGGTTCCCAGCAGCGACCTGGGAGTCCAGGATGCATCCAGACATCGTCCCCATGCTGTTCCCGATCCATTTCGGTGGTGTTTCTGTCACTTTCTGTCACCTTTTCCAATGGACTAGGCACCCTCCCTTCTTCAGAGCATGGGTGACTGGTTGTCTCCCATTGACTTCCATTATACTCGGGCCGAGCACGGGAATGCTCGGCCGAGCACAGGAATATAGAAATGTGCTCGGCCGAACACCCGAAAACCTGAATACTTTTTTTTCCACTAATACACGCCAAAGAAGGCTTCATCTGTGTCCCCTGTATCCCCCCGCCACACACCAGTCATGGCCATGAGCTGGTTTGGGTGCCACCCTCCTGTGAACACGGTTCCTCTTCCTCTATCTCCTCCTCATCATCCTCCACCTACTCATCCTCCAGAACTGTGCCCTGGCTGGACAATTGTGTACCTGGCGTTTGAGGGTGCAGGAACCCACCCTCGGAGCCACTTGTGAATGACTGTCCGGAAACCCTATGAAATTATCCCTATTCCTCCTCCTGTGCCACATCCTCTTCCATCATCACCAGAAGAATATTTTCAAGGAGGCACAGTAGTGGGATAGTAACGCTGAGAACGGCGTTATCGGCACTGGCCATGTTGGTGGAGTACTCGAAACAGCGCAACAAGGAACACAGGTCTCGCATAGAGGCCCAGTCATTGGTAGTGGAGTGGTGCTGTTCCGCAGAGCGACTTATCCGTGCGTGCTGAAGCTAAAACTCCACTATCGCCTGCTGCTGCTCGTACAGTCTGGCCAGCATGTGCAAGGTGGAGTTCCACCTTGCGGGCTTGTGGCATATGAGGCAGTGAGCAGGAAGGCCGAAGTTACGCTGCAGCGCTGACAGGTGAGCAGCAGCAGGGTCAGAACGCTGAAAGCGCGCACAGACGGCCAGCACTTTCTGCAGCAGCTCTGACATATCGGGGCAATTTTTAAGGACCCTCTGCACCACCAAATTCAGCACATGCGCCAGGCAAGGGATGTGCATCAAACCGGCTAGTCCCAGAGCTGTCTGAGATTTCGCTTATTATCGCACACCACCAGGCCGGGCTTGAGGCTCACTAGCTCCAAACACTCATCGGTCTGTTGTTCAAGGCCCGTCCACAGCTCCTACGTGGTGTTGGGTTTGTCCCCCAAACAGATACGTTTTAAAACTGCCTGCTGTTGTTTACCCCTGGCTGTGCTGAAGTTGGTGGTGAAGGTGTTAAGGTGACCGGATGAGGAGACGGTAGAGGATGAGGATGGCGTTGCGCAGTGCACATCTGATTTTGTCCCCACTTGGTTGTGCAGGGATGGCTTGCCTGGAAAAGTAATAGCGGCTGGGCACGATGTACTGTGGGAGAGCCACCGCCATAAGGCTTTTAAAACTCTCTGTCTCCGGAATGACAGCATTTCAAAGGCCAATAATTTAGAAATGCTGGCATTCAGGGCCAGGGATCGTGGGTGGGTAGGGGGGTACTTCCTGTTCTGCTCCAGTATTTTGGATATGGAGAGCTGAACGCCAGGTTGTGGCGTTGCTGGCAGATCCTCTGTTTGCGGGTTGGCAGGTGCCACTGTCACTCCAGAGGTGGATGAAGAGGCCGAGACTGCAGCAGAAGAGGAAACAAGAGGAGCAAGAAACATTTCTTTGTTTTTGAGGTGTCTACTCCATTGCAGCTCGTGCTTTGCACTTAGATGCCTGGTCATGCAGGTTGTGCTCAGGTTGAGAACGTTTATGCCTCGCTTTAGGCAAATTACTTGTGTCTTGTCATCAGCACATTGCCTGAAGAACTGCCATGCCAGGGAAGTCCTTGGAGCTGGCTTTGGTGTGCTCAGTATTGCCAAAAATGGGTGTTTTTTTAAACCCAGAATATTATTGCAGTATTTCTAGCTTGTATGTCACACTAACAAATGCAGCATAGGCCCAAGATGTAGGGTATTGCCCAAAAGGCGTGTTTTTTTAAACCAGTGCAATGACTGGCACAGGGCGGAGGCATTGGATTAGCGGTTAGAGAGTTAGATTAGGCTGCTATTCAGGATAGATTGCATAGGGGAGAGTTTAGTGAGAAGGAGGCGATTTAATGATGAGTTACAGTAACATAGTAACATAGTACATAAGGCCGAAAAAAGACATTTGTCCATCCAGTTCGGCCTGACATCCTGCAAGTTGATCCAGAGGAAGGCAAAAAAAAAAAACTGTGAGGTAGAAGCCAATTTTCCCCACTTTAGGGGAATAAAAAATTCCTTCCCGACTCCAATCAGGCAATCAGAATAACTCCCTGGATCAACGACCCCTCTCTAGAAGCTATAGCCTGTAATATTATTGCGCTCCAGAAATACATCCAGGCCCCTCTTGAATTCCTTTATTGTACTCACCATCACCACCTCCTCAGGCAGAGAGTTCTATAGTCTCACTGCTCTTACAGTAAAGAATCCTTTTCTATGCTTGTGTACAAACCTTCTTTCCTCCAGACGCAGAGGATGTCCGCTCGTCACAGTCACAGTCCTGGGGATAAATAGATGATGAGATAGATCTCTGTACTGACCCCTGATATATTTATACATATTAATTAGATCTCCCCTCAGTCCCCTCAGTCGCAGCATAGGTCCCAGATGTAGGATATTGCCAAAAATTGGTGTTTTTTTAATAACAGAATAAATTACCAGTATCTAACGCGTGTATTTCACACTGACAGATACAGCCAAGGTCGCAAATGTAGTATTTTGCCCAAAATGGGTGTTTTTTTGAACCCAGAATAGTATTGCAGTATTTCTGGCTTGTATATCACACTAACAAATACAGCATGTGCCCCAGATGTAGGGTATTGCCCAAAATGGGTATTTTTTAAACCCAGAATATTATTGCAGTATTTGAAGCTTGTATCTCACACTGACAGATGCAGCAAAGGCTGCAAATTTAGTATTTTGTCCAAAATGGGTGTTTTTTTTTATAACAGAATAGAACACCAGTATCTAACGCGTGTATTTCACACTGACAGATGCAGCCAAGGCCGCAAATTTAATATTTGGCCCTAAATGGGTGTTTTTTTACTAACATAATAGAACACCAGTATCTAACGCGTGTATTTCACACTGAGAAATGCAGCAAAGGCTGCAAATTTAGTATTTTGTCCAAAATGGGTGTTTTTTTAATAACAGAATAGAACACCAGTATCTAACGTGTGTATTTCACACTGACAGATGCAGCAAAAGCTGAAAATGTAGTATTTTGTCCAAAAAGGGTGTTTTTTTTAAATAACAGAATAGAACACCAGTATCTAACGCGTGTATTTCACACTGACAGATGCAGCAAAGGCCGCAAATTTAGTATTTTGTCCAAAATGGGTGTTTTTATAATAACAGAATAGAAAACCAGTATCTAATGCGTGTATTTCACACTGACAGATGCAGCAAAGGCCGCAAATTTAATATTTGGCCCTAAATGGGTGTTTTTTTTAATAACAGAATAGAACACCAGTATCTAACGTGTATATTTCAAACTGATAGATGCAGCCAAGGCCGCAAATTTAGTATTTGGCCCAAAATGAGTGTTTTTTTAATAACAGAATAGAACACCAGTATCTAACGCGTGTATTTCACACTGACAGATGCAGCCACCCGCAAATTTAGTATTTTGCCCAAAATGGGTGTTTTTTTAAACCCAGAATATTACTGCAGTATTTCTAGCTTGTATGTCACACTAAAAAATGCAGAATAGGCCCCAGCCCAGATGTAGGGTATTGCCCAAAATGGGTGTTTTTTTAACCCAGAATATTATTTCAGTATTTCAAGCTTGTATCTCACACTGACAGATGCAGCCAAGGCTGCAAATTTGGTATTTGGCCTTAAATGGGTGTTTTTTTTTTATAACAGAATAGAACACCAGTATCTAACGCGTATATTTCACACTGACAGATGCTGCCAAGGCCGCAAATTTAGTGTTTGGCCCAAACTGGGTGTTTTTTTTTATAACAGAATAGAACACTGTCATGGTCTTACCTTCTTGCTGTTCTCCTTCGTTTGACATGTGCTGGCGGCCATCTTGGTTTCTGGGTTTCTTGTAGCCTCCCACCCTGCGGCTTCTCCTTCCCACTGGGAGGAGCTGGATGCCTAGCTCATATATAGGAGGTCTGTGGCTTCAGTTCCTTGCTTGGTCCTCCTGTGTTCACATGCTTCTAAGACTGCTGCTGCTTCTGGTTCCTGATCCTGGCTTCGTCTGACTACCCTGCTGGTTCCTGACCTCTGGCTTCGCAAGACCCTGCTTCGGTTTAGCCATCCGTTTGGACTTTTGCCTTACAGCTTGATTTTCAATAAAGCCTTCTTATTTCCACTTATCTCTTGTTGCACGTTTGGTTCATGGTTCCATGACATTAGGACCAAGCCATGAATTCTGACGGTACAGGGCCATCCTCGCTACCTACGCTGGTTGCCAGACTTGATCAGCAGGATCACCTGTTGGGTCGGTTCGCTGTGGCGTTGCAAACCCTGCTTGAACGCACGGCTCATTTAGCTTCCGTTGCCGATGGGTCGGTTGTCACTCCTGGGCCCGCTCCTACTGCCACTCCGGTTGTTGCGCCAGAGTCTACCCCGACACCTGTTGCTGCGCCTGCGGTGTTTCAGGGTATGACCGGTTCTGCCCCCCTTCCACAGCGCTTTGGGGGAGAGCCAACTCAGTGCCGAGGTTTCCTTAACCAGGTGGGCATTTATTTCGAGTTGCTGCCACATGCCTTTCCTACTGAGAGATCAAAGGTGGGCTTCTTGATCTCGCTGCTCTCGGACAAGGCCTTGGCCTGGGCCAGCCCTTTATGGGAGAACAACAATCCGGTGGTTGCCGAGTTTTCCGGTTTTGTTGCTTCTCTTCGGAAGGTATTCGATGTGCCGGCTCGTGCTGCCTCTGCTGCGAAGCTCCTTATGTCCATCAGACAGGGTTCACGATCCGTAGCTGAATACGCCATTGAGTTTCGTACCCTGGCAGCAGAGGTGGGCTGGAATAATGAGGCTCTGGTCGCTGCTTTCTCTCATGGTCTCTCGGATGCCTTGAAGGATGAGGTTGCAGCTAAGGACCTACCAGTGGAGCTCGAGTCTCTTATTTCTTTCCTGATTTTGATTGACACCAGACTCAGGGAGAGACCTTCCTTTAAGGAGAGCCTGCGGAGGTCTTCTAACAGATTGGCGCCTACGTTTGCTGTCCCACCCGTGCCTCCCTCTCCTCCCACGCCTCCTGAGGATGACTTGTCTGGGGGTGAACCCATGCAGCTGGGGTTTGCTCGCCTGTCCGAGGGGGAGAGGGTACTCCGGAGACGCGAGGGCCGATGCATGTACTGTGGTCTCGGTGGGCATTTTCGGTTGGCATTCCCGAACCGTTCGGGAAACGCTCGCACCTTAGATCCTGTCGGGGGCAGATCTTGGGTGGAGTCTCCTCGTCCCCGGTTTCCCGTGTTGACAAACCACTGATTACTGTTGTCCTCTCCTGGGTCGGGGGCTCGGTGACGACCCAGGCGTTGATGGACTCTGGTGCTGGTGGTTTGTTCATTGATAGTGTGTTCGCTGCCGCCAATTCCATTCCTCTGCAGCCTCGAGGTTCCCCACTGGCTCTTGAGGCGATAGACGGCAGACCCCTTCTGCCGCCACACGTGACTCAGGAGACCCTTCCAGTGGGGATAGCCATTGGTGCCGTTCACAGAGAGTCGGTCTGTCTCCAGGTTATTTCGTCTCCACACTACTCGGTGGTCTTGGGGTACCCCTGGCTCCAGAAGCATAATCCGACTTTCGATTGGAGATCGGCCGAGATCCTCTCGTGGTCACCACAGTGTGGGGCTAGTTGCATCCATGGGCCTGTCAAGTTGCTGTGTACTTCCTCGGACTCTCTGTTGCCTCCTGAATACGAGGAGTACCGGGATGTATTCGATAAGGTGCGTGCGGTTGCCCTACCTCCGCACCGCCCATACGATTGTGCCATAGAGTTACAATCTGGTGCCGTTCCTCCTCGTGGCAAAGTCTATCCACTGTCGGTAGCGGAGAATGAGGCCATGGAGGAGTACGTGAGGGAGGCGCTTTCACGCGGACACATTCGCAAATCCTCGTCCCTGGCAGGGGCTGGATTTTTCTTTGTGAAAAAGAAGGGCGGTGAGTTGAGGCCTTGCATCGATTACAGGGGTCTCAATCGCATCACGATCAAGAACGCTTACCCGATACCCTTGATTTCCGAGCTGTTCGATCACCTCAAAGGGGCCACGGTCTTTACCAAACTCGACCTGAGGGCGGCATATAACCTGGTAAGGATCAAGGCGGGCGATGAGTGGAAGACCGCGTTTAACACCAGGACCGGTCATTATGAATCCTTGGTTATGCCCTTTGGGTTGTGCAATGCGCCCGCAGTCTTCCAGGAATTCATCAACGATGTTTTCCGTGACCTGTTGCAGCAGTGTGTGGTGGTCTATTTGGATGACATCTTGGTATATTCTGAATCCATGGAGGCCCACATTCTGGATGTCAGACGAGTGTTGCAACGGTTACGAGAGAACAAGCTGTTCGGTAAGCTTGAGAAATGCGAATTTCACAGATCCCAGGTAACCTTCTTAAGTTACATCATTTCCGCTGAGGGGTTCTCCATGGATCCTGAGAAGGTTTCGGCTGTCTTACAGTGGCCCCAGCCCAGTGGTCTTCGTGCCCTGCAGCGCTTTTTGGGCTTCGCCAATTATTATCGGAAGTTCATCAGGGACTTTTCCATGCTAGCCAAGCCTCTCACGGATCTGACCAGGAAGGGCAGTAATCCCCAGGTCTGGCCGCTCGAGGCCATCCGAGCTTTTGAGGCTCTAAAGTCCGCCTTTGTGTCGGCTCCGATTCTGTCGCATCCCAACCCTGGGTTGCCTTTTGTCCTCGAGGTGGACGCGTCTGAGACGGGAGTAGGCGCCCTTCTGTCTCAGCGTAGAACACCAGAGGGTCCTCTGCTTCCTTGTGGGTTTTACTCCCGGAAACTGTCTTCCGCGGAGTGCAACTATCAGATTGGTGACAGGGAGTTATTGGCCATCGTGCAGGCCCTTAAAGAATGGAGGCACTTGCTCGAGGGCTCGGTGGTTCCGGTTCTCATCCTGACGGACCACAAGAATCTGACCTACCTCTCTGAGGCCAAGAGATTTACACCACGTCAGGCCAGATGGGCTCTGTTCTTGTCACGTTTTAATTACGTGGTCTCCTACCTACCCGGTTCCAAGAACATCAGAGCGGATGCCTTATCACGGCAGTACTCCGAGCTGTCCGGGGAGGAGTCGATTCCGACTTCGGTCATACCTCCGAATCAGATCCTGGCCGCCATTCGCACCAGCCTGACCTCTCCCCTGGGTGAGCAGATTTTGGCGGCTCAATCTGGTGCTCCCTCTGGGAGACCCAACGGCAGATGTTTTGTGCCTGAGGAGTTGCGCACTCGGTTGTTGCGAACCTACCATAACTCCAAGGCCGCGGGCATCCTGGAAAGAATCAGCTGTCCTGGGCTGTTTCACGTCTGTTCTGGTGGCCTTCTCTACGTTCCGACATCGCCGCATATGTAGCGGCATGCTCCGTTTGTGCCCAGAGTAAGTCCCCTCGGCACCTTCCGTTGGGCCTTTTGCAACCCATAGCCACCGGGGAGCGTCCATGGTCACACCTGGGGATGGATTTCATTGTGGACCTCCCTGCATCCCGAGGCCATACGGTCATTCTCATGATTGTGGATCGGTTTTCCAAAATGTGCCACTGTGTTCCTCTCAAGAAGTTACCCTCTGCACAAGAGTTGGCCTCGATTTTTGCCAGGGAGGTCTTCCGGTTGCACGGTTTGCCCAAGGAGATTGTGTCGGATCGGGGGAGTCAGTTTGTGTCCAGGTTCTGGCGCGCCTTTTGCTCCCAGTTGGGGATTCATCTCTCTTTCTCCTCGGCCTACCACCCTCAGTCCAATGGGGCCGCAGAACGATCCAATCAGGCCTTGGAGCAATTCCTTCGTTGCTATGTCTCCGATCACCAAGACAATTGGGTTGACCTCCTGCCTTGGGCTGAGTTTGCCAGGAACACGGCGGTGAACTCTTCCTCTGGGACGTCTCCCTTCATGGCCAATTATGGGTTCCAACCTGCCGTGTTACCGGAGGTATTCTCTCCCCAGGATATTCCGGCTGTGGAGGATCACCTTTCCGTCCTACGTGCTTCTTGGGTACAGATCCAGAGGTCCCTTGAGGTCTCTGCGCAGCGCCAGAGACTCCAGGCTGATCGCAGACGAGCGCCCGCTCCTTCCTACCAGGTCGGAGACCGCGTATGGTTGTCCACCCGCAACCTCAACCTTCGAGTGCCCACTCCCAAGCTGGCGCCTTGCTTTGTTGGTCCCTTCCGAGTGCTTCGCAGGGTAAACCCGGTAGCCTATGCCCTTGCGCTTCCTCCTGGCATGCGGATCTCCAACGTGTTTCATGTCTCCCTGTTGAAGCCACTGGTGTGTAATCGTTTCACTTCCTCGGTTCCTCGGCCTCGTCCGGTCCAAGTGGGCAATCGTGAGGAGTATGAGGTGAGCAATATCCTGGACTCACGCCTGGTCCGCGGTCGGGTGCAGTTTTTGGTCCATTGGCGTGGTTATGGTCCAGAGGAGCGTTCCTGGGTTCCCTCCGCAGATGTCCATGCTCCTGCCTTGCTCCGAGCCTTCCACGCACGCTTCCCTCAGAAACCGTTCTTTACTCCGCGGAGGAGGGGCCCTTGAGGGGGAGGTACTGTCATGGTCTTACCTTCTTGCTGTTCTCCTTCGTTTGACATGTGCTGGCGGCCATCTTGGTTTCTGGGTTTCTTGTAGCCACCCACCCTGCGGCTTCTCCTTCCCACTGGGAGGAGCTGGATGCCTAGCTCATATATAGGAGGTCTGTGGCTTCAGTTCCTTGCTTGGTCCTCCTGTGTTCACATGCTTCTAAGACTTCTGCTGCTTCTGGTTCCTGATCCTGGCTTCGTCTGACTACCCTGCTGGTTCCTGATCCAGGCTTCGTCTGACTACCCTGCTGGTTCCTGATCCAGGCTTTGTCTGACTACCCTTCTGGTTCCTGACCTCTGGCTTCGCAAGACCCTGCTTCGGTTTAGCCATCCGTTTGGACTTTTGCCTTACAGCTTGATTTTCAATAAAGCCTTCTTATTTCCACTTATCTCTTGTTGTACGTCTGGTTCATGGTTCCATGACAAACACCAGTATCTAACGCATGTATTTCACACTGACAGATGCAGCAAAGGCCGCAAATTTAGTATTTGGCCCAAAATGGGTCTTTTTTTAATAACAGAATATAACACCGGTATCTAACGCATGTATTTCACATTGACAGATTCAGGAAAAGGCCAGAAATTTAGTATTTCACCCAAAATGGGTGTTTTTTTAATAACAGAATAGAACACCAGTATCTAACGCATGTATTTCACACTAACAAATGCAGCATAGGTCCCAGATGTAGGGTATTGCCAAACATTTTAGTTTTTTTAACCCAGAAAATTATTGAAGTTTTTCAAGCTTGTCTTTCACACTGCAAAGGCACCATATGTAGAGCATTGCCAGAAATGGGTGTTTTTTTAAAACCCAGAATATTATTGCAGTATTTTAAGCTTGTATCTCACACTGACAGATGCAGCCACACCGCAAATTTACAGTATTATTCGCCCTATAAGACGCACCGGCCCATAAGACACAGGTTTTTGAGAAGGAAAATAAGAGAGAGAAAAATTTGAACCAAAAGGTGTGCTTTGGTGGGCTTTGAACTAATGGTAGCCTGTTAATGACACTATTATGGGGGTCTGTGGATGGCACTATTATGGGGGTCTGTGGGTGGCACTGTTATGGGGTCTGTGGATGGCACTGTTATGGAGGGTCTGTGGATGGCACTGTTATGGGGGTCTGTGTCTGACACTGTTATGGGGGCGTCTGTGGATAGCACTGTTATGGGGGCATCTGTGGATGGCATGACACTGCTATGGGGGGATCTCTGGATGACAGATAAATAGCATCTTGTGCTATTTGGCATGCACAGATCCCCCCATAACAGTGTCAGCCACTGTGAATGACCCCAATACAGGGTGTGAGGGCTGGCATCTACACTAGTTTTTAAATGGCAGCGGGGCCCAGTGCAGTAATTGTATTCCATTGCACCGGTCCCCGCTCACTATACTAATGGTATCTACTGTATCTGCAGGCATGCAAAGGTTAACTATAGATATGGTCGATCCAGTGCTGAGCAGCCTGTACTTATGATCATAGCAGGCTGGAGGCAGGAGGCTGGGCGGGCGGGCACTGGCAGCTTAACTTCCTACCTCATGTGCCTGTGCTGCCTGCTTTATTCATAAAGTGGGCGGAGCAGGCACGTGACGTAGGAAGTTACGCTGCCAATGCCCGCCCCCCCAGACTCCTGCCTCCAGCCTGCTATGATCGTAAGTACAGGCTGCTTAATGGCAAATAATATATACAGTGCTGCCCATAATTATTCATACCCCAGGCAAATTTTGACTTTAAGTTACTTTTATTCAACCAGCAAGTTATTTCTTTACGGGAAATGACATAGGTGTCTCCCAAAAGATAATAAGACGATGTACAAGAGGCATTACTGTGGAAAAAAAAAAAAAAACATTTCTCAGCTTATTTACATTTGAGCAAAAAATACAAGATGTTCCGCACTGTGGAAAATCTCATAGGACGTGGTCAGAAGCCAAAAGTGACACCTGTGCTGACCAGGAGGATCGTTAGAGAGATGAAAAAGAATCCAAAGATCACCGCAAAGGCCATCCTGGTGAATCTGGGCTCTGCTGGTGGCAATGTCTCAAGGTAGACAATCCAAAGGACACTGCACACTGCTGGGTTCTACGGATGCAGACCAAGGAGGACGCCACTTCTCCAGATAAGGCACACAAAAGCTTGCTTGGCCTTTGCAAAAGCTCATCTGGAAAAAGAAGAAGACTTCTGCAAGGTATTCTGTGTTATGGTCAGATGAAACAAAAATTTAATTGTTTGGTCACAATAATGTTTCCTTCATTTGGCGTAAAAAAGGAGAAGCCTGCAACCCAAAGAACACCATCCCCACTGTCAAACATGGTGGTGGGAACCTAATGCTTTGGGGGTGTTTTTCAGCCAATGGACCAGGGAACCTAATCCGAGCAAACGGCACCATGGAAAAAGAGCAATACATGAGGATTCTCAATGACAACATCAGGCAGTCTGCAGAGAAACTTGGCCTTGGTTACCAGTGGACATTTCCGCATGACAATGACCCAAAACACACAGCAAAAGTGCTGAAGAAATGGTTAGCAGACAACAACATTAACGTTTTGGAGTGGCCCAGCCAGAGTCCAGACTTGAATCCAATTGAGAATCTGTGGAGGGAGCTAAAGATCAGGGTGATGGCAAGAAGACCCTCCAACCTGAAAGATTTGGAGCTCATTGCTAAAGATGAATGGGCAAAAATACCTGTGGAGACATGCGAAAAGCTGATCTGCAATTATAGGAAACGTTTGATTGCTGTAATAGCCAATAAAGGCTTTTCTATTGATTATTGAGAAGGGTATGAATAATTTTGGACTGGACACTTTTTGCTCAAATGTAAATAAAAGCTGAGAATTTTTTTCCCACAATAATGCCTCTTGTACATCGTCTTATCTTTTGGGAGACACCTATGTCATTTCCCGTCAAAATATTTCTTGCTGGTTGAATAAAAGTAACTTTAAGTAAAAATTTGCCAGGGATATGAATAATTATGGGCAGCACTGTATATTTTTTGCCACTAATACACACCAAAAAGGGCTTTAGAACATATAACCGCACCGCTGAACGGCAAATATATATTTTTTGCCCCTAATACACGCAAAAAAGGGCTGTCATTTTCTCACTTTACCACACAACTCAAATACTTTTTTTTGTGCCGCTATACACGCCAAAAAGGGCTTTAGAACATATGACTGCACCGCTGAACGGAAAATAATATATATTTTTTTGCCACTAACACACGTCAAAAAGAGCATTAGAACATATAACTACACCGCTAAACAGAAAATAGTCCCTTTCTTGTTTCCACTAATATTGTACACAAAAGGCTTTAGAACATATAACTGCACCGCAGAACAGCAAATAGTCCCTTACTTTTTTCAACTTATACACTACACAAAAGGCTTTAGAACATATAACTGCCCCGCTGAATTTCAAATAATGTATATTTTTTGCCACTAATACACGTCAAAAAGGGCTATAATTTTCTCACTTTACCACACAACTACAAATCCTTTTTTAGTGCCACTGTACACGCCAAAACGGGCTTTAGAAGATATAGCTGCACCGCTGAATGGCAAAATGTGCCTAACTTTTTTCCACTTCTACACTACACAAAAGGCTTCAGAAAATAAAACTGCATGGCTGAACAGCAAATAATATATATTTTTTTGCCACTTACACATGCCAAAAAGGGCATTAGATCATATAACTGCACCGCCTAATGGCAAAATGTGCCTAACTTTTTTCCACTTATACACTACACAAAAGGCTTTATAACATATAACTGCACCACTAAACAGCAAATAATATATTTTTTTTTGCCACTAATACACGCCAAAAAGGGTTTCAGAACATACGGTATAACTACACCGCTGAACGGCAAATAAAATATATATTTTTGCCACTAATACACGCCAAAAAGGACTTTGGAACAGATAACTGCATGGCTGAACGTCAAATAGGCCCGTATTTTTTTTTCACTTAAACACGCCACAAAAAGCTTTAGTACATATAACTGCACCGCTGAACTGCAAATAATATATATTTTTTTGCCACTAATATACGCCCCTAAAAAGTGATTTAGAACATATAACTGCACAGCTGAACGTCAAATAATATATATATTTTTGCCACTAATACACAACAAAAAGTACTTTAGAACAGGCATGCTCAACCTGCAACAGCTGGAGGGCTGAAGGTTGAGCATGTCTGCTTTAGAACATACAGTATAACTGCACCGCACAAGGGCAAATAAGACGTAGAAATATTTATTTGTAATAAACCCTGTTAATGGCTGTATCAAACAACACTTTCACCCCAATAACAAGATCAGTTTGCTGGAATTACAGAGCTGTATAATGGCAATTTGGATCCCCAGTCAGTGCAGCAAGGTGTAATAGGATTGTTCCTATTACCCAGGCTGTAACCTTCCCTACTGAACCATGTTCTGCTTCAATACTGTGGACTTTTCAAGTCTATTCTCCCACTGTGCTTAGCGCCTGCTGACATCTCTTCCTGCACTAAATTCACTGGAAAATGACTGAATCCAAGTTGACTGAGGCTATTTATAGGGCTGTGACATCACAGGGCTGGTTGGCTGCTGATTGGCGGCATGCATGGCATTGTGGGTGATCCCTCGTTTCCATAGTTCCTTGCTTCTTTTCCAAACATGTGCAGCAGCCATTTAAAAAAATGTGATTCGTTACCACGAAGCGTGAGAAAATTCGGATTCGGTGTGTATTCTGAAGATAGGTCATCAATATAAATCAAAGAATAACCCCTAAACTAAAGATAATTTACTTAAAGTATAACTGTCATATATATTTTTTTGGGAGTATTGGATTGTGGTGATTAATATCACCTTGGTGGCCCTATTTCAACTTTTCACTGTGTATTCAATTACCCCTTAATTCCACAGTTTTGTTCCCTGTACTGCCTACTTTTACCTTTGCTTAAAATAAGGTGGCTAGGCATGGTCCGTCTATCTGTAAGGACGGAGGATGCTGCGTGCAAGGTCACATTCCTGACAGCCAGGGACTGTAAGTAAATGATTAAAGCCAGGTCCTCCCCAGCAGCTGATAACAGTGCCTGGGCTGTGTGCACTTCTCCCTGTCCCTGCGCCTGGCAGACGATACCTCACTCAGCAGAGCTGGAGAAGTAGAGTCGAAGCAGCGTAGACCAGGGAAGGGAGATCTGCCATCTGCTCAGTGTATAAATGAAAGCAACATGTGGTAAGAGGACCCCTTTGTGCTGCAGCAGATAAACCCTTTAGGTGGAGGGCTCTGGTTACTGACATTTTTGGGGGGCTATTGTTACTGGCTAGTGAGGGCAGGCGGGATTAGCCTCAGGGTGAGGGCAGTGGCGGCCATCTTAACTGAATAGTGAAATTGCAGTTTTATGCAGACTGGTTGCTAAGGGCTGAATCTTATTAAATATGGCGTAAATCAGTCTAATAGTAACTGATTCTGGAATATCATGTTATTAGTAACTACATATATGAAAATTGAAATTAGGGTCTAAATATGACAGTTATCCTTTAAATATAAGCTGATGCAGAAGTAATGTACCTTGCATCCTTGTGATATAATAAATGTAAACTTGGTTGTGCTTAAAGGGTACATTCCACATTGTACATGGTGTCTAATCTGTCAGCATTATGCTATAAGGCAGAAGGAGAGCAAACCGATATTTACATATATATTTATGAGGGAAAGAATCAGCATAACTTCTTAGAGTCCAGTGAGAGCTCCTGTCAGTAGTTGACCGTCTTCTTTGTATAATTGCACATACAGAGATAGCTGTCACTGACAGGACCGCCCACTGGACTCAGAATGAGAAAATATATAAATGAATAAGTTACAAGTTATACTGAATCATTTTATATAAAACTATATACCAATCTGCTCATCTCATCCTGCTCCATAACATGCTGCCTGCAGATCACACTGTTTTTCCCTTGACATTTTTTCTGGATATAGTAAAAAAATACAAAATATGCACTTCTGGAAAGGACATTCCCATGGGAGTTTGCAGATGGTTTCTTATCTTAATATATAATCTTCAATAGCCACATTGTGGAAAATAAGATTGATCTGAAGTGCAATAAAAGGACAAATGGAAGAGTATTTAATGTAATACTATGCATTCTGAATATATAACATAATTATACTTGAATTTTTCATATTTCAAACCTAACAAGGCAATCTTTCCTTAATATAAAGCCTAACAATCTTTGATCAGTCAAGTGTTTCGGGATAATGCACACTTAACATGGTTGACTTAGCACATTACTCAGTGTGAGGAATGAACACTAATTCCTACTGTATGCTGCATGTGTTCACATTTTTGACTAGATTACATTCCTATTAAACAAGGGTTTGAAATGAGCAGCATGTCTACATGTCCTACAATTAATAAAGTGTTTATTCTAAATATCCATCTTGTATCAGATTACAAAACTCCCTTGAAAGAGACTATAATGCCATGATATGATGGTTTGTCAATTTCTGCACATCCAATTCCCAGAACATATGTGAGGGCATTGTTATAGAAATTTGAATGTGAGGATCAATCTCATGTAAAAAACAAATAAAAAGTAACCTATTAAAAACCTAGTAAAAAAAAAGTAACCTAGTAAAAAAAAAAGAAAAATCACAAAGAAATATTTTTTCCTTACAACTGCTTGGCCATGCGTTTAGCTCATAATTTTTGCTCTTAATAGAAAAAAATCAAAATGTAGATGCAGAAACAGAGCTCCAGTCAGATAACCTTCAAAATCAGCTATAACGCTGGGTTCACACCTGAGCGTTCTGAAACGAGCGCTCTGTATGCGCGATTGTACGGGCGTTTACAATCGCGCATACAGAGACTGGCGTTCACACATTGTCGCGCTTTCCCGAATTTCTATGTGCGGGAACGCGCGACAAACGCCCAAAAAAAAGCTCAAGCACTTGTTTGAGCGTCGGGCGTTTTACAGCGCGATCGTACGCGCTGTAAAACGCCCAGGTGAGAACCATTCCCATAGGGAATCATTGGTTCTTGCCTGTTGTGCGTTTTACAGCGCGTAGGAACGCGCTGTAAAACGCTCAGGTGTGAACCCAGCGTAAAGGTGACCTAATAGCTCACAATCTGCTAAAAAGGATTCTCATCTAGATCATGAGGGCAAACCTCATGCAGAAATAAATAAAAAAATAAACTTCCTGGCTGAAATTTTTGTAACCTAAAGCTGGTCCCATAATATCAGCAGCAAAGATTGTCAGCTCCCGTCACTCTCCTCTGACAGTCAAGATACACAAGTCCACTGACTCCAAAGCTTGATGATTCCCCTTCTTCTCCTCCTCATCTCACTTATCTCAGGACAGCAGCTTCAAATGCTTTCCACAGAAACACTGATAGACCAGAAAATGCTTAGGATTAAGAAAAGTATAGCCCCTTCACTAGAGTTCTTGTCCAGCGCTTAACCATACGAAAGATAAGTCTAAACTCTTGCCTGGAGACTTCTCAGCCAAACTCTCCCTCTAGCCAGAGCCCAGTCAAACACAAGGTAGCATATTGGAAATAAAGGGACTTTTCAAACCCCCACAATTGGTTAGTTAATTTCCCCAATATCCTTAAGGAAACAATCAGTTTAATAAATTGGCACCTAACCCCTTTATGACCAGCCTGTTTTTGGCCTTACTGACCAAATGTTTTTCTTCCTTTTTTCATCATCGTGTTCCAAGAGCTATAACTTTCTTATTATTATTTTTTTGTCTATATAGCTGTATGAGGGCTTGTTTTTTGCAGGAAAAGTTGTATTTGTTTTTAATGGCACCATTTTGTGGTGCACATAAATTTCTGAGATGGGAAAAACAGCAACTCTGCCACTGTGTTTTTAGATTATAAATTTTACAGCGTTCATTTTTTGGTATAAATTATCTTTATTCTCTGGGTCAGTACGATTACAGTTGAAAGAAAAAGGAAAAAGTCTGGTACCGTGTTAGCCAATAGAAAAATAGTTTAGTGCTCTCATTAAGAGAAACAAAATAAGAGTATTGCAGGTTTGATACAAAAATAGAAGTAATGATGTTACATAGCGAGCTTTCGAGACATCACCAGTCTCTTCATCAGGCGTACTACAAGAATATAAGAAGAAACAGTAATATATATACAATAAGAACAGAGGCATGGAAAAATGAATGGACATTTAAAAAAAAAAAAACAGAACAACAAGGATGAGGTCCCACCGCCACACAATAAAGAGAAAAAGCTACACTTTCCTGTGGCTAAGCATTTCTGTAGCCCAGGACACAATGTAGAACACATGAAAGTTCTCATATTAAAAGGTAACTTCAAATCCAAAAAAGCTAGAAGAATTTGGGAATACAAATTTATAACACTGCTTGACACTTTGAATACTGGACTAAATTTGTCCCCGGGATTTATGACACACTACAAGATCTAAAGAGTCTTCTATAGACATAGTCAGGGCACCAGGTCTCTGAGATAACATCAATTTAGAGACCATAAAACTTTCACACCCCTTATCTGTAATATAATTAATGACTCATTCTCAAGATCTTTAATATGTTGTTCTGTTTTTTTTTCAAATGTCCATTCATTCCCCCATGCCTCTGTTCTTATTGTATATATATTGCTGTTTCTTCATATATTCTTGTAGTACGCCTGATGAAGAGACTGGTGATGTCTCAAAAGCTCGCTATGTAACCTCATTACTTCTATTTATGTTAGCAATTAAATGGTATCAAACCTGCAATACTCTTATTTTGTTTCTCTTAATGAGAGCATTAAACTATGATTACAGTGATACCAAATACATATAGTTTTTTTTTACGTTTTCCTACTTTTTTGCAATAAAACCCCTTCACACACATCGGCACCCTTTGATTGCATTTGCGGGGTGCCGATGGGAGACAGAGGGAGCCGACTCTCTCATCAGTGCTTTACATGTGGTGGGCGCCATTGCCTCCGGCATGTCAAGTGTTAAACAGCCTGGATCGGCACTCCTACCGGATTGGGCTGTTAGAACAGGGCCGTGGCTCTGATGTGAGAGGGATCCGTACAGCACTTGGCTGACGTAAAAAAGTGGCGGCCCAGCCAAAGACCCTTTAGTGACCGCCGTAAAAACACATATCTGTGGTCACTAAGGGGTTAATAAAGTGGCAGACATGGAGAATGAGAGTGGAAGACGTAATATTAAATTCAGATTGATCTCAGAATCAGTCTCTGACTCGGATCTGAAATCAATCATTCTCAGACTACCATCCTGATAAGGAAACTCCAACCTGTTTCCTCTCAATTGAAACAAAACCAAATCATATACAGGCAGGAATTTCACAGGGTGATCATAATCCCCAAAATTACATCTTACTACTAACATGAAAGACAGCTAAAATCTTTAACTTAATCCCCAGGATCTGATTTCAGCAAGAAATTATTTTAAAGGCTAAATAATTTTTTCCATTGATCTTTATTAAACATATTGAGATGTTCTCTACAATAAGTTAACTGTTTGTCTAGCTGTGTGAATTTTACTTTCACTTTGTGCTGGTCATTAAATAAACGTTATCTCTAAGTTACTAACAGGTCATAAACACTTATTTAATCCACATTCTAAATAATAAGATAAGAATTGAGCTGTAATGAGTTTTTATAAGGTTAGAGATCAGAGATAAGGAGCCTGTCAGATCCTGCTACTAGATAAACTAAAGACTACACAAAGAAAGTGGTTACATTTTATTTAAAATAAAGACTAACTGAAAAAATTATTGGAGCTCAAAATGAGTACAATGCAATAATAAATAAAAAATTGCCCCCAAAGATGTACATAGCCTTTAAAGTATCCAAAGACTGAATAATAATAATAGGTTCCAATTCCTAATACATCTGGAATATACACTTGTCTTGTAAATTTTCAAAGCTTAAACAGCTTTTACCCCTTGCCAGTGTTCACCATCCTGACCAGGCAATTTTTTGCAAATCTGGCGTGTCACTTTATATGGTAATAATTTTGAAACACTTTTACTTATTCAAGCCATTCTGAAATTGTTTTCTCGTGACACATTGTAGTTCATGACAGTGGTGAATTTGAGTCAATATATTTCGCCTTTATTTTCCTAAAAATCTATAGTTTACAAAAAATCTGAAAAAATGCATGATTTTCAAAATATAAATTTTTGTACATTTAAGACATATAGTGATACTGAACATCATAAAATAGTTATTACTTTACATTTACCATATGTCTAATTTATGTTGGCATCACTTTGTAAATGTTATTTTATTTTTTTGTATGTTAGATGGTCGATAGGGTTGAGCGAACCCAAACTGTAAAGTTCGGATTCGTACCGAACTTAAGGATTTTTGGACCCCGTACCCGAACCCGAACATTTCAGTAAAAAGTTTGGGTTCGGGTTCGGTGTTTGTTGCTTTCTTGGCACTTTTTGAAAGGCTGCAGAGCAGCCAATCAACAAGTGTTTAACTCTGTGCCCTTAGAAGCCATCACAGCCATGCCTACTAATGGCATGGCTGTGATTGGCCAGTGTAGCATGTGACCCAGCCTCTATATAAGCTGGAGTCACATAGCGCTGCACGTCACACTGCTGTGCTTAGTGTAGCAGCTCATAGCAGCTCTGGAACTAGGCGATTTGATGCACATCCCTTGCCTGGTGCATGTGCTGAATTTGGTGGTGCAGAGATTCCTTAAAAATGATCTTGATATGTCAGAGCTGCTGCATAAAGTGCAGGCCATATGTGTGCGCTTTCGGCGTTCTCACCCTGCTGCTGCTCACCTGTCAGCACTGCAGCGTAACTTCGGCCTTTCCGTTCACCACCTCATATGCGACGTGCCCACAAGGTGGAACTCCACCTTGCACATGCTGGCCAGACTGTGCGAGCAGCAGCAGGCGATAGTGGAGTTTCAGCTGCAGCACGCACGGGTGAGTCACTCTGCGGAACAGCACCACTTCACCACCAATGACTGGGCCTCCATGCGAGACCTGTGTTCCTTGTTGCGTTGTTTCGAGTACTCCACCAACATGGTCAGTGCCGATAATGCCGTTCTCAGCGTTACTATTCCACTTCTATGCCTGCTTGGCAAAACGCTGCTGGCAATGATGGAAGAAGATGTGGCACAGGAGGAGGAGGAGGAAGAGGGATCATTTTGTAGAGTTTCCGACCAGTCATTCAAAAGTGGCTCCGAGGCAGGGTTCCTGCACACACAAACACCAGGTACACAATTGTCCAGCCAGGGCACAGTTCTGGAGGATAAGGAGGTGGAGGATGACGAGGAGGAGATGGAGTAGGAGGAACCTTGTTCACAGCAGGTTGGCACCCAGACCAGCTCATAGCCATCACTGGTGCGTGGCTGGGAAGAAACAGAGGAAACAGACGATACGCCTCCCACAGAGGACAACTTTTCGTTGACTCTGAGCAGCCTGTCATACATGAGCGATTACATGCTGCAGTGTCTTCGTAACAACCACCGAGTTGCCCACATTCTAACTTGTGCTGATTACTGGGTAGCCACGCTGCTGGATCCCCGTTACAAGGACAACGTACCATCCTTAATTCCGTCACTGGAGCGTGATCGTAAGATGTGCGAGTACAAGTGCACACTGGTAGACGTGCTGCTGGTGGCATTGCTACCTGACAGCGGGGGCACAGTGGAAGCACAAGGCGAAGGCAGAGGAGGAGGAAGAGGTCACCAACGCACCTGGGGCACCTCAGAAAGCAGGGTTAGCATGTGGAAAAGCTTTGTCAGCACGCCACAACAACCAGCACCATTAGCTGATATGTAACGTCTTAGCAGGAGGCAGCATTTCAACAACATGGTGGAGCAGTATGTGTGCACACGCCTACACGTACTAAATGACGAGTCTGCCCCCTTCAACTTATGGGTCTCCAAATTGGGCATATGGCCTGAGCTTGCCCTTTACGCCTTGGAGATGCTGGCCTGCCCTGCAGCCAGTGTATTATCTGAACATGTGTTTAGCATGGCAGGGGGCGTTATCACAGACAAACGCAGCCGCCTGTCCACAGCCAATGTGTTCAAGCTCACATTCATTAAAATGAACCAAGCATGGATCCCACAGGACTTGTCCGTACCTAGTGCAGAATAGAGATGTTTACCGGCCTTAACCAGCCATTGTTATACTGCAGCGCAATTGCTCATTCTTGTATTTTGGATATTTTTAGTGTACCCTAAAAAAATAAATAAATAATGAAATAAAATAAAAAAGTTTTTTATTTTATGTTATTTCACTAATTTGTCTGTTACATTTTTGGCTGAAATTCACCAATTTTTGGGTGTGATATACCACTTCTATACCTAGTGGACAGGTAAAAAAAAAATCACTAATTTGTCTGTTACATTTTTGGGTGAAATTCTAAATTTTTTGGCTGTGATATACCCCTGCTCTACCTAGTAGACAGGTTAATAAATTTCACAAATTTTTCTGTTACATTTTTGGGTTGACATTTTACAGTTTTTAACGTGAATAAACCCCTGCTCTGCATAGGAAACAGGGACCGAAATTTTTAAAAATAATCTGTTCCATTGGTGGGTGACATTAACCCATTTCTGGCGATGAAAAACCCCTACTCTACATAGGTGACAGGGACTTTAATTGGCCCTTTCCTTCGAGCCTTCTGCTTTAATAATTTGTCCCACATTTCCGCTTCATCCCATTGCAGCCATCGACCTATCTTGGATGAGGTCTCCTTTTCTAACGCTCCCTCTCTGGCGTGGAACCCTGATTCGCCAATAACCGTGATCAACATGGTAGGCTCAGAAAAGAACATCGAAAGTTGATAGGGAAGATATCCAAATGGATAGTGGACGTAACGGTGGCACCTCTGCATAGGTGACAGGAACATACATTTCAAAAAATCGTCTGTTACATTGTCAGGTGACATTTTGCAAATTTTGCCGGATAGAAACCCCTGCTCTGCATAGGTGACAGGGAATTACATTTCAGAAAGAACAATAGACCTCTTAAGAATATACATTGGCACTCAGAAACAGTCAAACACTGCACTTACTGTACACAATGATTCTTTCACTAATAGTAGCAATTCATGAATTCTCTAAACAGAAAGACCCTTGGTAATAAGCAAATTAGGATTGTGTCCAAATTTCTTGGCTTAAAGATCATTGACTTCCATTATCCTTTTCCAGGTTGCATCAGGTTGGTAAGATAAAGTATAGGTCATATCAACAACAGAAAAGGGAGTATAACTGGTATAAGCTCTTTATATTAAATTCTAGTATGCAGGCAAGCACCATGTTTTTCTGTCAGTAAACAATTTTAGGCAATATGATTACTGTTGGATAAGAACCTTATTAGAAGGACATCAAGATTTAAGTTGATACCTAAGTAGCTGCAAAACTTTTTCTCATTTCCATAGCTTAAGGCTTCATGTTATGTACAAACCTAATTAAAAACTATACCTTTAAGACATGTTTGAGATGGTTTTCATAACCTGCCCTGTGCAGAATTATTTATCTTTTCAGACTAATTTAATTTAAGTAATTGCAATACCAAACCTGTACCTGTTATCAGAAAGGGCCCCAAACAAACTCACAGTGCAGATGGACTGATAAAACCTGATGCTAATGTAATAAATGGAAAACCTTGCACAATTACAATAATTTAATTTGCATAGCAAACGACTCGAAGGATTAGCTAATTGCTGCCTTTGGCTGTTAGCATCAGATGGCGTTCCATAATAGAGTGCCTTATTGCATTATCATTCTGGCATGTGGTACATAATTAGAACTTTTGATTTGTAAACCTTTTTAGCTGTTTAGGTTTCAAAAGCTGGTTCTGTGTTTGGCTTTTTGTGTAATATGTGAAAGCATATAATTGTATAACAATGCAAAGAGAGTTGCCATAGCACTCAGCGCTGAGAATCAAGGCTGTAGGTAGTAAGCTATTTCTGTCCGTGTCAAGAAATGTCTTATCTCTGTTCCCTGTGGTTACCTCCTTCTTGATAATGTATAAAAGCTTTTCTTTTTTTATTACATCCATTCTTTCAGGTAACTTTACAGCACTAATTCCTTTGATGTGAAGTGTAAAAAATATATAGAAAGCTACCATTAAATGTCTTTAAGAAGTATTGCTCTTATTTTCTGTTGCATTCTTACTGAATGTTTGTTCCAATTTAGGTGCAATAAATGTACTATTAAATAAATCCATATGTTTATTACAATTAGAGATGAGCAAATCGATTTGAAACAAAAAAAAAAATTGTCAAGAAAATTCAAAGTATTGGCAATTAGTTCTGGACAATTCACATAACAACGGAACTCAGCTCCATTTGACCGTGAAAATTGATGGAGAAAAAGACAGAAAGCAAGTAGGTGGAGGATTACATCAACATGGGAGGGAAAAGGAAGGGCTTGCCCTAATAGACTCAGAGGTTGACAGACAACCAGATCAGCCAATCAGTATTTAGCCAGGTCTTTTTGCACAGAAAGAATAAATGCCATTCTATGTGCAGCTGGGGCTATGAAAGGATGTGTTGTGGCTGTGTCTGCCAAAAAAAACCTATTTCAGACATGTCAGTTACTAGGGACACTATAGGGAAATAATTAGAAATATAATTAGGTGGATTATCAGGGAAAGATTAGCATGAAGAGTGAGTGAGGGCCTGGTTACAGAATCCCAGAGGAAACTCATATTTTTCTGTATGAACAATAGAGATAAGCAAATCAAAGCTGACAAAGTGGAATTCATTAAAAATTTCAGGAAAAATTTGATTTGCATTAGATTAGTGGAAAAAGGAAAAATATATTTACCGCTCAGCGGTGTAGTTATCTGTTTTAAAGCCCTTTTTTGCATGTATTAGTGTGAAAAAGGGAAGATATATTTGCCGCTCAGCGGTGCAGTGATAAATTCTAAAGCCCAGTTTGCCGTGTATTAGTGGCAAAATAAAAATATATTCGCCGTTCAGCATTGCACTTATCTGATGAAAAGCCTTTTGTGTTGTGTAAAAGTAGAAAAAAATTAGGGCCTAATTGTCGTTCTGCGGTGCAGTGATATATTCTAAAGCCCAGTTTGACGTGTATTAGTGGAGAAATAAAATTATAATCGCCGTTCATCGTAGCACTTATATGTTTTTTTGTTTGTTTGTTTTTTTATAAATAATCTTTATTTATTAAATTCTTGTTTTTTACAGGATCATACAAGTAATTTTTTAAATTTTTCCCTTCCTGAACAGAAGAAAATGTCTATCTTGTGCACAATATGCATTTAAAACAGTATAAATTATCCCAGCCCTACCTGTTGTTTAGTCCACTCCTGAGAGGGGGCGGTAGGAGGTTTGAGAAGAACAAAAATAAAATAAAAAATAAAGGAAAGGAAAAAAAGAAACCTTGCGGCTCTCCCACTCCTCTCCCCCAATCCCCTCCCCACCGGGTCCAACCCCCGCCACTGTCCGCTAGTTCAACCATCTCAGCCACCTTTTAGCAAACATATGTTTTTTCTTAGATGGTACTAGATGAAATTCCTCTCTGACAAGTGAGGATCTAGTCAGGTTCTCCCATTCTTTAACTGTGGGTAAAACATTTTCTCCCCAATGTGCTACAATGCATTTCCTCGCATAGAATAACAGTTTGGAAACCATTTCTCGATCTTTAATATTATCTATTTTGTCAATTATGCCTTATATGTTGAAAAGCCTTTTGTGTTGTGTAAAAGTAGAAACAAATTAGGGCCTAATTGCCGTTCTGCGGTGCAGTGATATATTCTAAAGCCCAGTTTGCCGTGTATTAAGGGCGAAATAAAAATATATTCACCGTTCATCGTTGTACTTATCCGTTAACAAGCCTTTTGTGTAAACGTTGATAAAAACTAGGGCCTAATTGCCATTCTGCGGTGCAGTGAAATATTCTAAAACCCAGTTTGCCATATATTACTGGCGAAATAAAAATATATTTGCCATTCAGCATTGCACTTATCTGTTGACAAGCTTTATGTGTTGTGTAAAAGTAGAAAAAAAATTGGGCCTAATTGCCGCCCAGCGGTGCAGTGATATATTCTGAAATCCAGCTTGCCGTGTATTAGTGGCGAAATAAAAATATATTCGCCTTTTAGCATTGCACTTATCTGTTAAAAAGCATTTTGTGTTGTGTAAAAGTAGAGCAAAATTAGGGCCTAATGACTGTTCTGCGTTGCAGTGATATATTCTAAAGCCCAGTTTGCCGTGTATTAGTGCCAAAATAAAAATATATTCACCGTCCAACGTTGCACTTATCTGTTGAAAAGCATGTTGTATTCTGTAAAAGTTTAAAAAAAAACTAGGGCCTAATTGCCTTTGTGCGGTGCACTGAAATATTCTAAAGCCCACTTTGCAGTGTATCGGTGGTGAATAGTGTTGATCGAGCACTGTAGTGCTTGGGTGCTTGGGTGCTTGGGGGCTCAGGCTGAACACAATGGGATGGAAGTCAATGGGAGAACCCGAGTTTTAAACCAGGTACCCCCTGTTCTGAATAGTGTAGGGTGCCTGGTAAATAGGAAAAGGACAGAAATGTATGGAAACACCACCAAAATAGTTCTGTAGCAGCATGGGGAGGATGTCTGGATGCATCTTGGACTCGCAGGTCACTGCTGGGAATCATGTTGTCTGAATAGTACGCCACTTTTACAGACTGACAATAATGCGCACAAAACTGAATAAAAAATTGATTTTAGAGGAAAAATTGATAGGAAACATTCTTTCCTTTATATTTACTTGTATATAAAGGGCAAGTGCTGTGAAAAATTACAATGAAGAGGCACTCCAATACAACCTGTATATCACATAAAGGAGGGCCTCATTGACATTGTGGTACAATTGTTCAGGTAGTGGGATTCCTACACAAAGCCTATACACTAAGTGAAAAGGCTGCCAAAAATTACAAGGAACCGGCACTCCATTACACATAAAGGAGAGCATCATACACTCTCTTGAGAAATTATAATTCATGGCCTGCTGGTGACCCTCAAAAACATTTGGATCAAGGGCCTGCTGATCTGACCATCTAAAACATTATTGTCAGCACAAACAATTGTAACTACGGGTAACGGGGAATCAGTGTTTGATTCAGGAGAGAAAGCCAAAGAAACGGCTACGGTTACCACATCCAGACAATGCAGCATGAGCGCAAATTACCTATTAGCTATAATTAGGTGAGGGCCTGCAGGTGAGCTGACCCAGTGATAGATTTTAGGTGCGGGTCTGCAGTTGAGCTGACCCTGTAAAAGATTTTAGGTGCGGGCCTGCTGGTGAGCTGACACTATACAAAATCACATGTGAGTGCCTGCTGGTAAGCTGACCTTGTAAAAGATTATATTCAAGGGCCTGCAGGTGAAATGACCCTGTAAAAAATTATATGCGAGGGCCTCCAGGTAAGCTGACCCTGTAAAAGATTTGAGGTGCGGGCCTGCAGGTGAGCTGACCCTGTAAAAGATTTGAAGTAAGGGCCTGCTGGTGAGCTGACCCTGTAAAACATTTGAGATGCGGGCCTGCTGGTGAGCTGACCCTGTAATAGATTTGAGGTGCGGGTCTGCTGGGGAGCTGATCATGTAAAAAAAATTATGTGCGGGCCTGCTGGTGACCTGACCCAGTAAAAGATTGTAGGTGAAGGCCTGCTGGTGAGCTAACCCTCTAAAAATGTAATGCAATGGCTTTCATGTGAGCTGACCCTGTAAAAGATTAGGGTTTTCAGGCCTGCTAGTTAGCTGACCCTGTAAAATATTTGAGGTGTGGGACTGCTGGTGAGTTGACCCAGTAAAAGATTGTAGGTGAAGGCATGCTGGTGAGCTAACCGTCTAATAAATTATATGCGAAGGCCTGCAGCTGAGTTGACCCTCTAAAAAATTATAAGCGAGGTCCTGCAGCTGAGATGACCCTCTGAAAATTTATATGCGAGGGCCTGCAGCTGAGCTGACCCTTTAAAAAAGTATATGCGAGGGTCTGCAGCTGAGCTGTCCCTGGAAAAGATTATATTGGCATATATGCGAAGGCATTATATGTGACGAATAGGGATGAGCGAACCCGGACTGTATAGTTCGGGTTCGTACCGAATTTTGGGGTGTCCGTGACACGGACCCGAACCTGGACATTTTCGTAAAAGTCCGGGTTCGGTGTTCATCGCTTTCTTGGCGCTTTTGTGACGCTTTCTTGGCGCTTTTTGAAAGGCTGCAAAGCAGCCAATCAACAAGCGTCATACTACTTGCCCCAAGAGGCCATCACAGCCATGCCTACTATTGGCATGGCTGTGATTGGCCAGAGCACCATGTGACCCAGCCTCTATTTAAGCTGGAGTCACATAGCGCCGCCCGTCACTCTGCTCTGATTAGCATAGGGAGAGGTTGCGGCTGCGACAGTAGGGCGAGATTAGGCAGATTAACTCCTCCAAAGGACTTGATTAATCGATCGATCTGCAGCTGTGCATCATTGAGCTGCTGAAATTTAATTGCTCACTGTTTTTAGGCTGCCCAGACTGTTTGTCAGTCACTTTTTACTGGGGTGATCGGCGGCCATTTTGTGTCTTGTGGTGTGCTAGCACAAGCTGCGACCAAGTGCATTTAACCCTCAATGGTGTGGTTGTTTTTTGGCTAATTCCTACATCAGGGTGAAGCTGTCACACCAAGTGCATTTAACCAGCAATAGTCTGGTTATTTTTTGGCCATATACTACATCAGGGGCAAGCTGCACCTGTCACCAAGTGCATTTAACCCTCAATGGTGTGGTTGTTTTTTGGCTAAATCCTACATCAGGGTGAAGCTGTCACACCAAGTGCATTTAACCAGCAATAGTCTGTTTATTTTTTGGCCATATACTACATCAGGGGCAAGCTGTCACCAAGTGCATTTAACCCTCAATGGTGTGGTTGTTTTTTGGCTAAATCCTACATCAGGGTGAAGCTGTCACACCAAGTGCATTTAACCAGCAATAGTCTGTTTATTTTTTGGCCATATACTACATCAGGGGCAAGCTGCGCCTGTCACCAAGTGCATTTAACCCTCAGTAGTGTGGTTTGTCAAGCTGTCACACCAAGTGCATTTAACCATCAATAGTGTGGTTATTTTTTGGCCATATCCCAGTCTAATTCTGTCAGTAAACCTATACCTGTCACCCAGCGCCTAAATACTAGGCCTCAAATTCATATCCAGCTAAATCTGTCGTTACTGCTGTAGCTGGGCGAGTTAGTTAGTGTCTGTTCAAGCACATTTCTTGTTCTGGGTTGAAATACAATTCCCAATTTAGCAATTTAAAAATTAAGTGGTTTCTGCTGTATCAGAGCTATTTAAAATCTATCCCTAAAAGGGTAGATCATATTGAAGGTGCACATAGGGTCATTCAGAATAACTTCACACACCCGCTACTGTGCATTTCCAAGTCTAATTCTGTCAGTAAACCCATACCTGTCACCCAGCGCCTAAATACTAGGCCTCAAATTTATATCCAGCTAAATCTGTTGTTACTGCTGTAGCTGGGCGAGTTATTTAGTGTCCGTTCAAGCACATTTCTTGTTCTGGGTTGAAATACAATTCCCAATTTAGCAATTTAAAAATTTAGTGGTTTCTGCTGTATCAGAGCTAATTGAAATCTATCCCTAAAAGGGTAGATCATATTGAAGGTGCACATAGGGTCATTCAGAATAACTTCACACACCCGCTACTGTGAATTTCCAAGTCTAATTCTGTCACTAAACCCATACCTGTCACCCAGCGCCTAAATACTAGGCCTCAAATTTATATCCAGCTAAATCTGTCGTTAGTGCTATAGCTGGGCGAGTTATTTAGTGTCCGTTCAAGCACATTTCTTGTTCTGGGTTGAAATACAATTCCCAATTTAGCAATTTCAAAATTTAGTGGTTTCTGCTGTATCAGAGCTATTTGAAATCTATCCCTAAAAGGGTAGATCATATTGAAGGTGCACATAGGGTCATTCAGAATAACTTCACACACCCGCTACTGTGCATTTCCAAGTCTAATTCTGTCAGTAAACCCATACCTGTCACCCAGCGCCTAAATACTAGGCCTCAAATTTATATCCAGCTAAATCTGTTGTTACTGCTGTAGCTGGGCGAGTTATTTAGTGTCCGTTCAAGCACATTTCTTGTTCTGGGTTGAAATACAATTCCCAATTTAGCAATTTAAAAATTTAGTGGTTTCTGCTGTATCAGAGCTAATTGAAATCTATCCCTAAAAGGGTAGATCATATTGAAGGTGCACATAGGGTCATTCAGAATAACTTCACACACCCGCTACTGTGAATTTCCAAGTCTAATTCTGTCACTAAACCCATACCTGTCACCCAGCGCCTAAATACTAGGCCTCAAATTTATATCCAGCTAAATCTGTCGTTAGTGCTGTAGCTGGGCGAGTTATTTAGTGTCCGTTCAAGCACATTTCTTGTTCTGGGTTGAAATACAATTCCCAATTTAGCAATTTCAAAATTTAGTGGTTTCTGCTGTATCAGAGCTATTTGAAATCTATCCCTAAAAGGGTAGATCATATTGAAGGTGCACATAGGGTCATTCAGAATAACTTCACACACCCGCTACTGTGCATTTCCAAGTCTAATTCTGTCAGTAAACCCATACCTGTCACCCAGCGCCTAAATACTAGGCCTCAAATTTATATCCAGCTAAATCTGTCGTCAGTGCTGTAACTGGGCGAGTTATTTAGTGTCCGTTCAAGCACATTTCTTGTTCTGGGTTGAAATACAATTCCCAATTTAGCAATTTAAAAATTTAGTGGTTTCTGCTGTATCAGAGCTATTTGAAATCTATCCCTAAAAGGGTAAATCATATTGAAGGTGCACATAGGGTCATTCAGAATAACTTCACACACCCGCTACTGTGCATTTCCAAGTCTAATTCTGTCACTAAACCCATACCTGTCACCCAGCGCCTAAATACTAGGCCTCAAATTTATATCCAGCTAAATCTGTCGTTAGTGCTGTAGCTGGGCAAGTTATTTAGTGTCCGTTCAAGCACATTTCTTGTTCTGGGTTGAAATACAATTCCCAATTCAGCAATTTCAAAATTTAGTGGTTTCTGCTGAATTTACAGCGATATATGGTGGGGCCCAATGCCGTTCTAAGGATGGTAAGGCCTGAGCAGGTACAGGCATTAGTCAATTGGGTGGGCGACAGTGGATCCAGCACGTTCACATTATCTCCCACCCAGTCTTCTGCAGAAAGCGCACAGATGGCGCCTGAAAACCAACCCCATCAGTCTGTCACATCACCCCCATGCATATCAGGGAAACTGTCTGAGCCTCAAGTTATGCAGCAGTCTCTTATGCTGTTTGAAGACTCTGCTGGCAGGGTTTCCCAAGGGCATCCACCTAGCCCTTCCCCAGTGGTGGAAGACATAGACTGCACTGACGCACATTCACTTATGTTTCCTGATGATGAGGACATGGGAATACCACCTCAGCATGTCTCTGATGATGACGAAACACAGGTGCCAACTGCTGCGTTTTTCTGCAGTGTGCAGACTGAACAGGAGGTCAGGGATCAAGACTGGGTGGAAGACGATGCAGGGGACGATGAGGTCCTAGACCCCACATGGAATGAAGGTCGTGCCACTGACTTTCACAGTTCGGAGGAAGAGGCAGTGGTGAGACCGAGCCAACAGCGTAGCAAAAGAGGGAGCAGTGGGCAAAAGCAGAACACCCGCCGCCAAGAGACTCCGCCTGCTACTGACCGCCGCCATCTGGGACCGAGCACCCCAAAGGCAGCTTCAAGGAGTTCCCTGGCATGGCACTTCTTCAAACAATGTGCTGATGACAAGACCCGAGTAACGTTCTGAACCTTAGCACAACCTGCATGACCAGGCACCTGCATGCAAAACATGAACTGCAGTGGAGTAAACACCTTAAAAACAAGGAAGTCGCTCAGGCTCCCCCTGCTACCTCTTCTGCTGCTACCGCCTCGGCCTCTTCTGCTGCTGCCGCCTCGGCCTCTTCTGCTGCTGCCGCCTCGGCCTCTTCCTCCGCCTCTGGAGGAACGTTGGCACCTGCCGCCCAGCAAACAGGGGATGTACCACCAACACCACCACCACCTCCGTCACTAAGCGTCCCAACCATGTCACACGGCAGCGTTCAGCTCTCCATCTCACAAACATTTGAGAGAAAGCGTAAATTCCCACCTAGCCACCCTCGATCCCTGGCCCTGAATGCCAGCATTTCTAAACTACTGGCCTATGAAATGCTGTCATTTAGGCTGGTGGACACAGACAGCTTCAAACAGCTCATGTCGCTTGCTGTCCCACAGTATGTTGTTCCCAGCCCCCACTACTTCTCCAAGAGAGCCGTGCCTTCCCTGCACAACCAAGTATCCGATAAAATCAAGTGTGCACTGCGCAACGCCATCTGTAGCAAGGTCCACCTAACCACAGATACGTGGACCAGTAAGCACGGCCAGGGACGCTATATCTCCCTAACTGCACACTGGGTAAATGTAGTGGCAGCTGGGCCCCAGGCGGAGAGCTGTTTGGCGCACGTCCTCCCTCCGCCAAGGATCGCAGGGCAACATTCTTTGCCTCCTGTTGCCACCTCCTCCTTCTCGGCTTCCTCCTCCTCTTCTTCCACCTGCTCATCCAGTCAGCCACACACCTTCACCACCAACTTCAGCACAGCCCGGGGTAAACGTCAGCAGGCCATTCTGAAACTCATATGTTTGGGGGACAGGCCCCACACCGCACAGGAGTTGTGGCGTGGTATAGAACAACAGACCGACGAGTGGTTGCTGTCGGTGAGCCTCAAGCCCGGCCTGGTGGTGTGCGATAATGGGCGAAATCTCGTTGCAGCTCTGGGACTAGCCGGTTTGACGCACATCCCTTGTCTGGCGCATGTGCTGAATTTGGTGGTGCAGAAGTTCATTCACAACTACCCCGACATGTCAGAGCTGCTGCATAAAGTGCGGGCCGTCTGTTCGCGCTTCCGGCGTTCACATCCTGCCGCTGCTCGCCTGTCTGCGCTACAGCGTAACTTCGGCCTTCCCGCTCACCGCCTCATATGCGACGTGCCCACCAGGTGGAACTCCACCTTGAACATGCTGGACAGACTGTGCGAGCAGCAGCAGGCCATAGTGGAGTTTCAGCTGCAGCACGCACGGGTCAGTCGCACTGCGGAACAGCACCACTTCACCACCAATGACTGGGCCTCCATGCGAGACCTGTGTGCCCTGTTGCGCTGTTTCGAGTACTCCACCAACATGGCCAGTGGCGATGACGCCGTTATCAGCGTTACAATACCACTTCTATGTCTCCTTGAGAAAACACTTAGGGCGATGATGGAAGAGGAGGTGGCCCAGGAGGAGGAGGAGGAGGAGGAGGAGGAAGAGGGGTCATTTTTAGCACTTTCAGGCCAGTCTCTTCGAAGTGACTCAGAGGGAGTTTTTTTGCAACAGCAGAGGCCAGGTACAAATGTGGCCAGCCAGGGCCCACTACTGGAGGACGAGGAGGACGAGGATGAGGAGGAGGTGGAGGAGGATGAGGATGAAGCATGGTCACAGCGGGGTGGCACCTAACGCAGCTCGGGCCCATCACTGGTGCGTGGCTGGGGGGAAAGGCAGGATGATGACGATACGCCTCCCACAGAGGACAGCTTGTCCTTACCCCTGGGCAGCCTGGCACACATGAGCGACTACATGCTGCAGTGCCTGCGCAACGACAGCAGAGTTGCCCACATTTTAACATGTGCGGACTACTGGGTTGCCACCCTGTTGGATCCTCGCTACAAAGACAATGTGCCCACCTTACTTCCTGCACTGGAGAGTGATAAGAAGATGCGCGAGTACAAGCACACGTTGGTAGACGCGCTACTTAGAGCATTCCCAAATGTCACAGGGGAACAAGTGGAAGCCCAAGGCCAAGGCAGAGGAGGAGCAAGAGGTCGCCAAGGCAGCTGTGTCACGGCCAGCTCCTCTGAGGGCAGGGTTAGCATGGCAGAGATGTGGAAAACTTTTGTCAACACGCCACAGCTAACTGCACCACCACCTGATACGCAACGTGTTAGCAGGAGGCAACATTTCACTAACATGGTGGAACAGTACGTGTGCACACCCCTCCACATACTGACTGATGGTTCGGCCCCATTCAACTTCTGGGTCTCTAAATTGTCCACGTGGCCAGAGCTAGCCTTTTATGTCTTGGAGGTGCTGGCCTGCCCGGCAGCCAGCGTTTTGTCTGAACGTGTATTCAGCACGGCAGGGGGCGTCATTACAGACAAACGCAGCCGCCTGTCTACAGCCAATGTGGACAAGCTGACGTTCATAAAAATGAACCAGGCATGGATCCCACAGGACCTGTCCGTCCCTTGTCCAGATTAGACATTAACTACCTCCCCTTAATCATATATTATTGTACTCCAGGGCACTTCCTCATTCAATACTATTTTTATTTTCATTTTACCATTATATTGCGAGGCTACCCAAAGTTGAATGAACCTCTCCTCTGTCTGGGTGCCGGGGCCTAAATATATGCCAATGGACTGTTTTGCACTGGTAGCTGACGTGAAGCCTGATTCTCTGCTATGACATGCAGACTAATTCTCTGCTGACATGAAGCCAGATTCTCTGTTACGGGACCTCTCTCCTCTGCCTGGGTGCTGGGCCTAAATATCTGACAATGGACTGTTGCAGTGGTGGCTGACGTGAAGCCTGATTTTCTGCTATGACATGCAGACTAATTCTCTGCTGACATGAAGCCAGATCCTCTGTTACGGGACCTCTCTCCTCTGCCTGGGTGCTGGGCCTAAATATCTGACAATGGACTGTTGCAGTGGTGGCTGACGTGTAGCCTGATTTTCTGCTATGACATGCAGACTAATTCTCTGCTGACATGAAGCCAGATTGTCTGTTACGGGACCTCTCTCCTCTGCCTGGGTGCTGGGCCTAAATATCTGACAATGGACTGTTGCAGTGGTGGATGACGTGAAGCCTGATTTTCTGCTATGACATGCAGACTAATTCTCTGCTGACATGAAGCCAGATCCTCTGTTACGGGACCTCTCTCCTCTGCCTGGGTGCTGGGCCTAAATATCTGACAATGGACTGTTGCAGTGGTGGCTGACGTGAAGCCTGATTTTCTGCTATGACATGCAGACTAATTCTCTGCTGACATGAAGCCAGATTGTCTGTTACGGGACCTCTCTCCTCTGCCTAGGTGCTGGGCCTAAATATCTGACAATGGACTGTTGCAGTGGTGGCTGACGTGAAGCCTGATTTTCTGCTATGACATGCAGACTAATTCTCTGCTGACATGAAGCCAGATCCTCTGTTACGGGACCTCTCTCCTCTGCCTGGGTGCTGGGCCTAAATATCTGACAATGGACTGTTGCAGTGGTGGCTGACGTGAAGCCTGATTTTCTGCTATGACATGCAGACTAATTCTCTGCTGACATGAAGCCAGATTGTCTGTTACGGGACCTCTCTCCTCTGCCTGGGTGCTGGGCCTAAATATCTGACAATGGACTGTTGCAGTGGTGGGTGACGTGAAGCCTGATTCTCTGCTATGACATGCAGACTAATTCTCTGCTGACATGAAGCCAGATTGTCTGTTACTGGACCTCTCTCCTCTGCCTGGGTGCTGGGCCTAAATATCTGACAATGGACTGTTGCAGTGGTGGCTGACGTGTAGCCTGATTTTCTGCTATGACATGCAGACTAATTCTCTGCTGACATGAAGCCAGATTGTCTGTTACGGGACCTCTCTCCTCTGCCTGGGTGCTGGGCCTAAATATCTGACAATGGACTGTTGCAGTGGTGGATGACGTGAAGCCTGATTTTCTGCTATGACATGCAGACTAATTCTCTGCTGACATGAAGCCAGATCCTCTGTTACGGGACCTCTCTCCTCTGCCTGGGTGCTGGGCCTAAATATCTGACAATGGACTGTTGCAGTGGTGGCTGACGTGAAGCCTGATTTTCTGCTATGACATGCAGACTAATTCTCTGCTGACATGAAGCCAGATTGTCTGTTACGGGACCTCTCTCCTCTGCCTAGGTGCTGGGCCTAAATATCTGACAATGGACTGTTGCAGTGGTGGCTGACGTGAAGCCTGATTTTCTGCTATGACATGCAGACTAATTCTCTGCTGACATGAAGCCAGATCCTCTGTTACGGGACCTCTCTCCTCTGCCTGTGTGCTGGGCCTAAATATCTGACAATGGACTGTTGCAGTGGTGGCTGACGTGAAGCCTGATTTTCTGCTATGACATGCAGACTAATTCTCTGCTGACATGAAGCCAGATTGTCTGTTACGGGACCTCTCTCCTCTGCCTGGGTGCTGGGCCTAAATATCTGACAATGGACTGTTGCAGTGGTGGGTGACGTGAAGCCTGATTCTCTGCTATGACATGCAGACTAATTCTCTGCTGACATGAAGCCAGATTGTCTGTTACATGACCTCTCTCCTCTGCCTGGGTGCTGGGCCTAAATATCTGACAATGGACTGTTGCAGTGGTGGCTGACGTGAAGCCTGATTTTCTGCTATGACATGCAGACTAATTCTCTGCTGACATGAAGCCAGATTGTCTGTTACGGGACCTCTCTCCTCTGCCTGGGTGCTGGGCCTAAATATCTGACAATGGACTGTTGCAGTGGTGGGTGACGTGAAGCCTGATTCTCTGCTATGATATGAAGACTGATTCTCTGCTGACATGAAGCCAGATTGTCTGTTACGGGACCTCTCTCCTCTGCCTGGGTGCTGGGCCTAAATATCTGACAATGGACTGTTGCATTGGTGGCTGACGTGAAGCCTGATTCTCTGCTATGATATGAAGACTGATTCTCTGCTGACATGAAGCCAGATTGTCTGTTACAGGACCTCTCTCCTCTGCCTGGGTGCTGGGCCTAAATTTATGACAATGGACTGTTACAGTGGTGGGTGACGTGTAGCCTGATTCTCTGCTATGACATGCAGACTGATTCTCTGCTGACATGAAGCCAGATTCTCTGTTAAGGGACCTCTCTCCTCTGCCTGGGTGCTGGGCCTAAATATATGACAATGGACTGTTGCAGTGGTGGCTGACGCGAAGCCTGATTCTCTGCTATGATATGAAGACTGATTCTCTGCTGACATGAAGCCAGATTGTCTGTTACGGGACCTCTCTCCTCTGCCTGGGTGCCAGGGCCTAAATTTATGACAATGGACTGTTACAGTGGTGGGTGACGTGAAGCCTGATTCTCTGCTATGACATGCAGACTAATTCTCTGCTGACATGAAGCCAGATTGTCTGTTACGGGACCTCTCTCCTCTGCCTGGGTGCTGGGCCTAAATTTATGAAAATGGACTTTTACAGTGGTGGGTGGCGTGAAGCCTGATTCTCTGCTATGACATGAAGACTGATTCTCTGGTGACATGAAGCCAGATTCTGTGTTACGGAACCTCTCTCCTCTGCCTGGGTGCTGGGCCTAAATTTATGAAAATGGACTGTTGCAGTGGTGGCTGACGTGAAGCCTGATTCTCTGCTATGACATGAAGACTGATTCTCTGGTGACATGAAGCCAGATTCTGTGTTACGGAACCTCTCTCCTCTGCCTGGGTGCTGGGCCTAAATTTATGAAAATGGACTGTTGCAGTGGTGGCTGACGTGAAGCCTGATTCACTGCTCTGACATGAAGACTGATTCTCTGGTGACATGAAGCCAGATTCTGTGTTACGGAACCTCTCTTCTCTGCCTGGGTGCTGGGCCTAAATTTATGACAATGGACTGTTACAGTGGTGGGTGACGTGAAGCCTGATTCTCTGCTATGACATGCAGACTGATTCTCTGGTGACATGAAGCCAGATTCTGTGTTACGGAACCTCTCTCCTCTGCCTGGGTGCTGGGCCTAAATTTATGAAAATGGACTGTTGCAGTGGTGGCTGACGTGAAGCCTGATTCTCTGCTATGACATGAAGACTGATTCTCTGGTGACATGAAGCCAGATTCTGTGTTACGGAACCTCTCTCCTCTGCCTGGGTGCTGGGCCTAAATTTATGAAAATGGACTGTTGCAGTGGTGGCTGACGTGAAGCCTGATTCACTGCTCTGACATGAAGACTGATTCTCTGGTGACATGAAGCCAGATTCTGTGTTACGGAACCTCTCTTCTCTGCCTGGGTGCTGGGCCTAAATTTATGACAATGGACTGTTACAGTGGTGGGTGACGTGAAGCCTGATTCTCTGCTATGACATGCAGACTGATTCTCTGGTGACATGAAGCCAGATTCTGTGTTACGGAACCTCTCTCCTCTGCCTGGGTGCTGGGCCTAAATTTATGAAAATGGACTGTTGCAGTGGTGGCTGACGTGAAGCCTGATTCTCTGCTATGACATGAAGACTGATTCTCTGGTGACATGAAGCCAGATTCTGTGTTACGGAACCTCTCTCCTCTGCCTGGGTGCTGGGCCTAAATTTATGAAAATGGACTGTTGCAGTGGTGGCTGACGTGAAGCCTGATTCACTGCTCTGACATGAAGACTGATTCTCTGGTGACATGAAGCCAGATTCTGTGTTACGGAACCTCTCTTCTCTGCCTGGGTGCTGGGCCTAAATTTATGACAATGGACTGTTACAGTGGTGGGTGACGTGAAGCCTGATTCTCTGCTATGACATGCAGACTGATTCTCTGCTGACATGAAGCCAGATTCTCTTTTAAGGGACCTCTCTCTTCTGCCTGGGTGCTGGGTCTAAATATATGACAATGAACTGTTGCAGTGGTGGCTGACGTGAAGCCTGATTCTCTGCTATGATATGAAGACTGATTCTCTGCTGACATGAAGCCAGATTGTCTGTTACGGGACCTCTCTCCTCTGCCTGGGTGCCAGGGCCTAAATTTATGACAATGGACTGTTACAGTGGTGGGTGACGTGAAGCCTGATTGCTATGACATGCAGACTGATTCTCTGCTGACATGAAGCCAGATTCTCTGTTAAGGGACCTCTCTCCTCTGCCTGGGTGCTGGGCCTAAATATATGACAATGGACTGTTGCAGTGGTGGCTGACGTGAAGCCTGATTCTCTGCTATGACATGAAGCCTGATTCTCTGCTGACATGAAGCCAGATTGTCTGTTACGGGACCTCTCTCCTCTGCCTGGGTGCTGGGCCTAAATATATGACAATGGACTGTTGCAGTGGTGGCTGACGTGAAGCCTGATTCTCTGCTATGATATGAAGCCTGATTCTCTGCTGACATGAAGCCAGATTGTCTGTTACGGGACCTCTCTCCTCTGCCTGGGTGCTGGGCCTAAATTTATGAAAATGGACTCTTACAGTGGTGGGTGACGTGAAGCCTGATTCTCTGCTATGACATGAAGACTGATTCTCTGGTGACATGAAGCCAGATTCTGTGTTACGGAACCTCTCTCCTCTGCCTGGGTGCTGGGCCTAAATTTATGAAAATGGACTGTTCCAGTGGTGGATGACGTGAAGCCTGATTCTCTGCTATGAGACCTCTCTCCAATTGATTTTGGTTAATTTTTATTTATTTAATTTTTATTTTAATTCATTTCCCTATCCACATTTGTTTGCAGGGGATTTACCTACATGTTGCTGCCTTTTGCAGCCCTCTAGCCCTTTCCTGGGCTGTTTTAAAGCCTTTTTAGTGCCGAAAAGTTCGGGTCCCCATTGACTTCAATGGGGTTCGGGTTCGGGACGAAGTTCGGATCGGGTTCGGATCCCGAACCCGAACATTTTCGGGAAGTTCGGCCGAACTTCTCGAACCCGAACATCCAGGTGTCCGCTCAACTCTATAAAAGAGTCATCATTTTCAGCTGACAGGAGGATATGCTTATCTGTTATAATGCCACCAGCAGCACTAAATACCTGCTCAGACAAAACACTAGCTGCAGGACAGGACAGCACCTCCAAGGCATAGAGCGCCAGTTCGTGCCACGTGTGCAGCTTGACAACCAGTAGTTGTAAGGCACTGAGGGATCATTGAGGACTCCTTCACCATCTTCCAAAATGTTTCCATTCTTGTGACACTAGGCCGTGCATCAGGGTGAGGGTGCTGGCGGGGTGTCATGAAACTATCCCAGGCTTTGGAGAGTGGTACCCTGCCTCTGTTGGAACTGATGTGTGTTCCCCTTGTCTCCCCTCCTCGGTTGGCCAATGAACTACGGACTCAGCATTGTCAGATGGAAATTTTTGGAGCAATTTTTTAACAAGGATCTTCTGGTATTGCACCATTTTGCTCGTCCTTTCCACAAGAGGCATGAGAGATGAGAAGTTGATCCAGTGCAGTTTTTCCGTAGAAGGTGTCCGCTGCGAACTGATAAATTATCCGCGCCACATCTAAAATATCAGTGACGTGCAATACACTTTTTCCAGCACATAACATAGGGGACAAGGAGCCTTATTACGGTGCTTAAATGCCACGTGGCGGATCATGCTGGTGGTGGTGATGTTGCTAGTGTTCACGCCCGGCTCATTTTTGTATGACACAGGTTGCAAACTACTATTCTTTTGTCGTTCGCTTTTTCATGAAAAAAAGTGGCAGACTGCAGAACATCTACCACTTGGCAAGGGAGATTTACGCAAGGGGGTGCTCTGTGGAACAGTTGCAGGCCTGTGTGGGGTGGCTCGCATTCTCCCTTTTGCCACCCCACTGCCTCTTCCAGCCTGTTACGGTGCTGCAGATCCCTACCCCTCTGTACTGCTCTGCTCGCTCGGCTAGCCACCTTCTCAGGTTGGGTCAGTGACCTCATCATTCCCCACCTCCTCTTCCAATTCCTCACTTCCATCATCCTGCTAAATTTTTGACCTAACCACAACCTCATTAATTGCCAACTGTGTCTCTTTCTCTTCATCAACCTCTTGAGACAGTAATTGTGGTTGACTCATTGTCAACTGTGTCTCATCATAATCCACCTCATTAAACTCACCATCAGCATCACAGCCACTTCCCCGTCCCCTACTGCTCGCCTTCTTTATTTTAAATGTGATATATTCTTGAAAGTATGTCACACATACAGTAGCATAGGAATTGGAAGTGTATGTGCAAAAATATGTATTTATGTATGTGCAAAAACAGTATTTGTGATGAGGAAACGTTATACAGGACAGATACCACAGGTAATGTCACAGTTTGCAGTGTCTACAGAAAAACTACACTGGATGTCACTGATATTTTAGGAATGCACACACTTTAAACAGGAGATGTGGCGCAGACAATTTAATAGTTCCCAGCAGTCGCTGTTGACGGAAAAAATGCACTGGATGTCACTGATATTTTGGGGATGCGCACACTTTAAACAGGAGATGTGGTGCGGATAATTTAACTGTCCGTAGGGGACACCATCTACGGAAAAACTGCACTGGATGTCACTGATATTTTAGGGATGCGCACACTTTAGATAGGAGATGTGGTGCGGATAATTTAACTGTCTGCAGCGGACACCGTCTATGGAAAAACTTCACTGGATGTCACTGATATTTTAGGGACGCGCACACTTTAGACAGGAGGTATAGCATGGATAATTTAGCAGTCCACAGAGGACTAGAGATGTCGCAAACATAAAATTTTCCGTTCGCGAACGGCGAACACGGATTTCTGCAAATGTTCACGAACTGGCGAACCACCATTGACTTCAATAGGCAGGCGAATTTTAAAACCCACAGGGACTCTTTCTAGCCACAGTAGTGATGGAAAAGTTGGGATCCATGGCAAAACTCCCATGGAAAATTACATAGTTGACACAGAGTTGGATTTTAATCCATAAAGGGCATAAATCAACTAACAATCCTAAAATATATTGAACAACGTGGTTTAAAACATCAAGTGTGTGTATATGATCAGGTATGATGTTGTATCGATCAGGTAGTGTAAGGGTTATGCCTGCTTCACAGACATTGACAGACCAAACTCCCCTTTTAATGCACCGCAAACAACCGCAAACAGTCCATTTGCCCAACCGCAAACTCCCCATTTGCACAAGGTTGGATACCAAGCTAGCCATGTCCCTTTAATGTCATTGAAGGTTTCTTCCTCCACCCAGCCACGTACAACACCAAGGGTCCCTAAAAGGTGAATTGAATTGATTTTTCGAACGGGGAGATGGTTAAAAAAACGCTGGCTCCCTCCCCTTTGTTTGAATCCACGGTCACTGCGTCTCCGCCGTGCAATTTACTATCACACCCGATATGAGTGGTATTTTCTGTAGTTCTCTTCTCATCAGTTTAATGACTGTTACATCCCATATCAGGTATTGCCTTTTGTGAACAAAAAATTTAGGCCGGGTACCTTCGACAGTGACAGAACAAACTTTGATATATCAAACTGAATTGATTTTAGGAACCGGGAGATGGAAAAAGCAGCTTGGTCGGTCCTCTTACTCCCAAGTTGGGTCCTCTTACTCCCAAGTTGGGGCACTGCGCGTGCACGGAGCGATGTGCTGTGACACCCTATATGAGTGGTGTCTTAACTAGTACTATTCCTATCAGTTTAATCCCTGTTACGTCCCCTATCCGGGGACGTGTGTCGAATTGATTAACCATTGTCGAATTAACGAACCATTACGACATCCTGCAATAATTTACTTCTGTGCTTTGTACTTGCTTTGTATTGGAATTGATGGGGATTTTTTAAATTGTCTGCATTATTTCTAATAAACTATTAAGAGACTTTATTATGATTTTTTTTTATTTTATGTATTAAAAACCCATACAACTTTAAAAAAAAAGAAGAAATTAATGTTTTTTCTATGAAAAATTATCCAGCCGATCGCTTTTGGTCTGATCATAATGAAGCAACGGCCTTATCATCTGGGGTGTGGCAACATTGCCAACACACTCATAGAGGTGATGATCGCTTCATTGTGATACGCAAGCCCCTTCACCACAACAAGGTAACACTCACGAAGGGGAATTGACACTTGTATGTGCCTTTTTGTTTTGTTTTTGCAGCCACAGTGCAGCACCAGAGGCCAGAAAAATTAGGCATGTACACATGCCTGAAAAATAAAGTTATTGTTGCAGCCGCCGTTGCAGCAGCGGCCGGAAAAATTTATGATTTCAAGGCAGAAAGGTGACTAAAACATTGCGGCTTGAACCCTAGTTGGTGGCGGAGAATTCACAAAAGTCATCCGTATGCAGACATTAAATACAGCAGCGTGGGGACCGTTTTGAGGCCGAGGCATGTCATCAGGCCTTTTGTTAGTCAAACGTATCCCCCACTGTCAGTCCCTTCGGGATCCATGCCTCATTCATCTTAATGAAGGTGAGGTAATAAACACTTTTTTGACCGATGCGACTTCGTTTGTCAGTGACAATGCCTCCTGCTGCACTGAAGGTCCTTTTTGACAGGACACTTGAAGCGGGAGTTCTATCGCAAACTGGGATAGCTCAGGCCATAACGCATTCCATGCTTGGCAGCCGTCAGCAGGTTGACCCAATGCGCAGTGTAGGTGATATACCTGCCCTGACCGTGCTTTGCAGACTGTATGCCAGAGATGCCATGACTTCCTTTTCAATCACTGAGTAGAGGTTTGGGATTGCCTTTTTTGAAAAAAAAAAATTGTCCGGGTACCTTCCACTTTGGTGTCCCAAAAGCGACAAATTTCTTGAAGGCCTAGGACTCCACCAGTTGGTATGGTAAAAGCTGGCGGGCTAAGAGTTCCGTCAAGCCAGCTGTCAGACGCCGGCAAGGGGGTGACTCTGTGACATTGGCTTCTTACGCTCAAACATTTCCTTTACAGACACCTGACTGTGGGCAGATGAGATGGAACTGCTGAAGGTGAGAGGCGGAGTGGCGGGTGGTTGAGAGGGGGCAAGGAGGACAGCAGTCGTTGACGTGGCTGAAGATGCTGGACCAGGAGGAGGATGGTGGCTTTGAGTTTGTTTGCTGCTTGTACTCATGTGTTGATCCCATTGGCGTTTGTGATGTGAGATCATGTGCCTTCGCAAAGCAGTTGTACCGAGGTGGGTGTTGGACTTCCCACGACTCAGTTTCTTTTGGCACAGGTTGCAAATGGCATTGCTGTTATCAGAGGCAGACACACAAAAAAAGCCACACTGCTGAGCTTTGCAATGACAGCATTCTGGTGGTGGCAACAGCCTGCGTTGATTGGCGTGCTGTCTGGCTGACCCCGGGTGCCGATACATGCTGTCTGACTGTGCCACTAGCTCCTTGCGACGACCTCCCCCTGCTTCCAACTCGTCTCCTCCTTCTCTCTGTCTCCCTTTCTGAACTTTCCCCCTCTTCTTCTTCTCTTCGATTAGGCACCCACGTGGCATCCACGGACACATCGTCATCATCAACCTCTTCACTTGTATCTGACACCTAGGCAAAGGAAGCAGCAGCGGGTACAACATCATCATCATCATCATCATCACACAGTACGTCCATGTGTGTAATGCTGCCTGACTAAGACATATCCCTGTTATCTACATCCTCTGGCAATAATGGTTGCGCATCACTAATTTCATCCAACTGATGTGTAAAAAACTCCTCTGAGGGATCAAGTGAAGCGGCTGTGGTGGTAGTGGTGGTGGTGGCGGCGGGCGGGAGAGTGGTAACTTGAAAGCAGGTGACCAAAGCTAAGCTGGAGGAGGATTGTGCGTCAAGGTTCTTAGCAGAAGCTGTTGAAGATTGGGTGTCCTGTGTAAGCCAGTCAACTATTTTCTCAGAATTTTTGGGGTTCAGGGTACGTGGCCTCTGAACACTTGGCATTATTCCAGGGCCAGTGGAAATCACAGCACCACGACCACAACTGCCCCTGCGGGGTGGCCTGCCTCCGCCTGTCATTTTTCTTTTTAGATAAGTGGTACTATGCGTGCAAGGTACTGTGCCACCCTATATAAGTGGTGGGCAGTGGGCACAGTACAGTCTGTGTGGGCCTAACTCAATGGCTTTCAACTGGGGTTATATCACAGAAAAAAAATAAAATTGAATTTTTTTATCTACAGGGTATTTGTGAGTGACACCCTGTAACGGTATCAGTGGTGGCCTAGCTAGTGGCCACAGTACAGTCTGTGGGCCAGACACACACTGGCTTACAACTGCGATTATATAACAGAAAAATAATAAATAGATTTTTTTATCTGTAAGGTATTTGTGAGTGACACCCTGTAACGGTATGAGTGGTGGCCTAGCCAGTGGCCACAGTGTAGTCTGTGGGCCAGACACACACTGGCTTGCAACTGCGATTATATCACAGAAAAATAATAAATTACTTTTTTTTTTATCTGCAAGGTATTTGTGAGTGACACCCTGTAACGGTATTAGTGGTGGCCTAGCAGTAAGTGGCCACAGTACAGTCTGTGGGCCAGACACACACTGGCTTGCAACTGGGATTATATCAGAGAAAAATTATAAATTGAATATTTTTTTTCTGCAAGGTATTTGTGAGTGACACCCTGTAACGGTATGAGTAGTGGCCTAGCCAGTGGCCACAGTACAGTCTGTGGGCCAGACACACACTGGCTTGCAACTGCGATTATATCACAGAAAAATAATTATTATTATTTTTTTATCTGCAAGGTATTTGTGAGTGACACCCTCTAACGGTATGAGTGGTGGCCTAGCAAGTGGCCACAGTACAGTCTGTGGGCCAGACAAACACTAGCTTGCAACTGGGATTATATCACAGAAAAATAATTATTATTATTTTTTTATCTGCAAGGTATTTGTGAGTGACACCCTGTAACGGTATCAGTGGTGGCCTAGCAGCAAGTGGCCACAGTACAGTCTGTGGGCCAGACACACACTGGCTTGCAACTGGGATTATATCACAGAAAAATAATAAATTAAATTTTTTCATCTGCAAGGTATTTGTGAGTGACACCCTGTAACGGTATGAGTGGTGGCCTAGCCAGTGGCCACAGTACAGTCTGTGGGCCAGACACACACTGGCTTGCAACTGCGATTATATCACAGAAAAATAATAATTATTTTTTTTTTATCTGCCAGGTATTTGTGAGTGACACCCTGTAACGGTATCAGTGGTGGCCTAGCAGTAAGTGGCCACAGTACAGTCTGTGGGCCAGACACACACTGGCTTGCAACTGAGATTATATCAGAGAAAAATAATAAATTAATTTTTTTTTTCTGCAAGGTATTTGTGAGTGACACCCTGTAACGGTATGAGTAGTGGCCTAGCCAGTGGCCACAGTACAGTCTGTGGGCCAGACGCACACTGGCTTGCAACTGGGATTATATCACAGAAAAATAATAAATAGAAATTTTTTATCTGCAAGGTATTTGTGAGTGACACCCTGTAACGGTATGAGTGGTGGACTAGCAGCAAGTGGCCACAGTACAGTCTGTGGGCCAGACACACACTGGCTTGCAACTGGGATTATATCACAGAAAAATAATAATTATTATTTTTTATTTTGCAAGGTATTTGTGAGTGACACCCTGTAACGGTATGAGTGGTGGCCTAGCAAGTGGCCACAGTACAGTCTGTGGGCCAGACACACACTGACTTGCAACTGGGATTATATCACAGAAAAATTATATATTAATTTTTTTTATCTGGAAGGTATTTGTGAGTGACACCCTGTAACGGTATGAGTGGTGGCCTAGCCAGTGGCCACAGTACAGTCTGTGGGCCAGACAAACACTAGCTTGCAACTGGTATTATATCAGAGAAAAATAATAAATTGATTTTTTTTTTTCTGCAAGGTATTTGTGAGTGATTCCCTGTAACGGTATGAGTAGTGGCCTAGCCAGTGGCCACAGTACAGTCTGTGGGCCAGACACACACTGGCTTGCAACTGGGATTATATAACAGAAAAATAATAAATTGAAATTTTTTATCTGCAAGGTATTTGTGAGTGACACCCTGTAACGGTATGAGTGGTGGACTAGCAGCAAGTGGCCACAGTACAGTCTGTGGGTCAGACACACACTGGCTTGCAACTGGGATTTTATCACAGAAAAATAATAAATAGAATTTTTTTTATCTGCAAAGTATTTGTGAGTGACACCCTGTAACGGCATCAGTGGTGGCCTAGCCAGTGGCCACAGTGTAGTCTGTGGCCCAGACACACACTGATGTACCAGCCCTAAAAAGGGCTTTTTGGGGTGTTGTCAGGACGCTGTCCTTACAGCAGATGAGTCTGTGGACACAGAACACTGCCCTAGCTAACGCTTTCCCTATTAGATCAGCAGCATCTACACTTTCCCTCCTCTCACTAAGAAAGCAGCTTCCGAATGAATGTAAAATGGATGCTGTCCAGGAGGTGGGAGGGTCTGGGAGGGAGGGTCTGCTGCTGATTGGCTGGAATGTGTCTGCTGACTGTGAGGTACAGGGTCATAGTTTGCTCAATGATGATATATAGGGGGCGGACCGAACATCACATATGTTCGCCCGCCGCAGCGAACGCGGAAAAGCCATGTTCGCCTTGAACTGTTCGCCGGCGAATAGTTCGGGACATCACTACCTGTAATGGCCGACACTTATTTATCCTGTAAATGCCTAATGTACCACCAGCCACAGAATACAAATTTATTTGTTGTCAGGTGAACGCCTGTCGTCTAATTTTTTGGGCCTGTAATGGCCGACACATACTTCTGTATCCTGTGAATGCCTAATATACCACCAGCCACAGAATAAAAATGAATTTGCTGTCAGGGGAATGCCTGTCGGCTAATTTTTGGAGCCTGTAATGGCCGACACGTACTTCTGTATCCTATGAATGCCTAATGTAGCACCAGCCACAGAATACAATTTTTTTTTGTAGTGATGAGCGGCAGGGGTCATATTCAAATTCGAGATATTTTGCAAATATTTTGCAGAATATTAGGCGAATATTAGCAAATTCATATATTCTAAGATTTTTTTTACTCGAAAAATCAACAAGGTAATGATCGCATAATATGTGAATTTTCATTATGCTAATTTTTATCGCACATGTTTCCATTGCCGAGCAAAAGCAATGATTGCTCCCTGCTTCTTGCTTGTGAGCCAATGAGTCATAGCACTATATCGAATATATTAGTTTTTTCAAATATTTCTAATATTCTAAAACAAGAATATATAGCAATACAGCGAATATTAGAAAAAAAACGAATGTAGAGCAATTTAGCTAATATAGTGCTATAATCTTTTTTTTTATGGTTGTAGTAATTTTTTTCCAATCTGAACTTCAGATGAGAAATAAATTGCAACTATTAGACAAAGAAGATTATAGCACTATATTAGCAAAATTGCTCTATATTAGTTTTTTTTATATTCGCTATATTGCTATATAGTCTTGTTTTAGAATACTAAGAATATTCGAAAAAACGAATATATTCGTTTTTTCGAATATTCGTAGTATTCTAAAACAATATATAGCAATTAAGCAAATATTTGGAAAAATAACCAAATATAGAGCAATTTAGCTAATATAGTGTTATAATCGTCTTTGTCTAATAGTTGTAATTTTTTTCTCATCTGAAGTTCAGATTGGAAAAAAAATGCAACTATTGAAAAAAATTATTTTAGCACTATATTAGCTAAATTGCTGTACATTATTTTTTTTTGAATGTTCACTATATTGCTATATATTCTTGTTTGATAATATTACGAATATAAAAAAAAAATATATATTCAATATAGTACTATATATTAGTTTTTTAGAATATTCGTAATTTTTTCCCATTTAAAGTCATGATTCCTCCCTGCTTCTTGCTTGTGGGCCAATGAGTCATTGGCCCACAAGCAAGAAGCAGGGAGGAATCATGTTTTTACTCGGCAATTGAAAAATTTGTGATAAAAAATCGTATTATGAAAATTCGCATTACGAAAATTCTCAATAAAAACAATCTTGAATATTCAAAATTACTAATATATATCACTATATTCTAAATATTCACACATTTTCAAATTACCTATATTCGCGATGAAAATTCACAATTCGAATTTTCGTGATCAACACTAATTATTTGCTGTCAGGGGAACGCCTGTCAGTTAATTTTTGGGGCCTGTAATGGCCAACACTTACTTCTGTATCCTGTGAGAGCCTAATTTTTCAGACTAAAATTGAAAATCAATGGGTCTGTAAACGTTCCTCTCAATTGTGGAATGGATGTGGACACATTTTGCAGACGAGTGAATGGACCCTACATGTATTTGGCATGTATTTACCGGCTGCTGTCAGTTCTGGCTGATTTAGGCCGAGCTATTTCACTAAAACTGAACAATATTACAAAAAACTAAATACACGTTATAACTGTATAAACAATTTATTTATATTACTTATTAGAAAAAAAAATTATGGCAACTTTTCCAAAAGCATGATCATCTCCTGCACTCCCTTCATGGCCTGGTGTTGCCTCTCCTCCATGGCCTTCATGCGCTCGTGAAAAGCCCGCATATCGTTGCGCTGTTCTTTTTGCATTTTGGCCAATTTGGCCTTCAATGTCTTCAGTACTGTTTGAAAAAATAAAATAAAATATGAACATTATTTGCAACTCTTATTAAACCTTTAAACCTTTATTTTGTGGTGTGTCTGACCTTATGATCACTTGCTATTACACCTTTTTGTAATAAAAGTTGTCCAAAAAATTTCCTTTTTTGAGAGTTTAAAATTTTTGTTTAAAAAAGTTTATTTGGTATGATATTTTTAGACGGCTGGTTGACAGATGCGGAAAGACCGAATATTTTTCCTCATTTTTTTAGTTATTTATATTTTACACAATAAAAGCATTGTTGAACAAAAAACAATTTGTGTTTTACTGTCTCCATATTTTGAGAGCAATATTATTATTTTTATTTGGCGATTGTCTAATGGTAGGGTCTAATTTTTTGCAGAATGAACTGAACAATTGTTAGTATTTTGGGGGTATATGCCTTTTTTGATAGCTTGGTGTTGCACTTTTAGTGATGTTAGGTTGAATAAATGTATATTTTCTTTAAATGTTTTTATTTTTGTTTATGTTTAAAGTGTTCCCCGGAGGGGTTAGATCATAGGATATTTTTATAGAGATGGTCGATATGTACACGGCGGTACAAAATATGTCTGTTTGTCTATTGATTCCCTTTTTTTTTAAGTCTTTATACTGTCGGAATATTTATGCAGTCTCCGATTGACAGTCTATATTATTTATGTGAATAAATTAAAATTGGTAATAAAGGAGATTCTAACTTATTATCATAAATATCAAGCTAAAACAAGCTCGTGATCTGCGTTGAATTGAAGACAAAACCCAGTTACAGACAAAATATATATGTAATTTATTAATACAATTTATAGTGCAAAATAATATATATAATAAAATTGGCGATAATAAAATTCAATCAATGATATGCAAAATAGTGATAAAGACAAAAATAATTGAGAACATATAAATACACAATTATGCCTTCTTATAATAATACCCCTCACTTATTTTAAAAATCAATTTAATACTTGATTTCTCTCAGCCGACAAATGTCAGATTAAACCCAAATCTGGTTTATCTTTTATCTATATAAATATATATATATATATATATATATATATATATATTATCAACCATACTGGTCTAGAACTGAATTCAATTCCTTGGAGATAATACCGTGTTTTCACTAGTATATTTTCACTCTCCCTGTATTGGATTAATTTTCAGGATGATGCTGCAGGTACACCCCAATCTTATTCCAAAACAGATACTATACACAAAGTATGGTTAATTGAATATATATATAGATATGCATTATATTAATGAACTAACCTATAAAATATAGGTAAGGTTATACTATACCAAAATGTCAGCTAGCAGAAACCAGTTTCAATGGTTCTAAGATGGCTGCCTCCAATGACTGAAAAGGTGGTCAGGGTTGGATCTGGTCTTTTGATGATGTTCAGAGAGAGAGCTAGAGAGCGCTAGAGATCGACCCCTTCTGTCAGCCCATACCATCTTTTTATCCTATCCTCGAAAGGGCTGGGCCAAGTTTTATCATTAACTAGTGACCTCACTTTATAATCAATAGAACCTCCCTCTAGTATTTTCCCTCTAGGGGAGAATACACCCTAGATCTTTGTTACCCTAACACTAGATGGCACTAGTATTCCATACAAAAATCGAACCACTCACTTCTTTCTCTTATCTAATATACTAGCAATAAATGTTATCTAAGGTTTCAGACAAAACCTTGAGAAGATCTTGAATAGACAATGGCTTTTATACTTCGTCAACCACCTTGTTTATCCTTAAATCTTTTGACCAGACCTAATTAAATCAAGATAAACAGGGCTATCTCAATTTATTGTTCTTGGAAGCGACAGGGTTTGTTCATGATCACCTGTGTCCACATTTCTTCATTCAAGAAAACCTCAAGGAAAGAAATAATTAATTTGTGTGTTACACTGAGAGAGATTCTAAAAATGACAGAGGAATTTGTACCTCGTTTCTATTCTTAATACTGAATATAGCTATAAGGACCATACTCTTATATATATACTATATATTCGGTACGCCTTTTAAAATTGATAATATAAAATCAATCTATTCCTACATTGATTAATATAAAAACCACAAAGAAAGATTAGAGTCTTTCTATTCATTGAAAATCATCAGAACTCAGCATCTTTCTAATACATTGTCTTATCTAGGCAAATACATTTCATTAGACCTTGGGACATCTCCTTCTCACAAAACAGACTTAGGTAAACACTTTGGTATATATCGTAAACCTTAGGTTAGCAATTTCAGAGTAAAAAAAATAATAATTCTTAACTCATTCTGCCTTTTGAAATAAGACAAAATGGTTGTCCCTTAGGCTCATGTCCATACTCTTATATAGGCCTTATACTTATGGACTTTATTCATACCCAAAAGTTCTGACAAATCCCCCCCCCTTCTTCCCACGTTAGTTAAGGATCCCCTTAAGACCTAACTGGGAGAAGGTCGGAAGAATTTTCATGTTCATCAATATTTTATCTGAGTCTTTTGTCGCATCATAAAGTCAATCCTGGAAAAGTATATTATCACCGATATCCTGTGTCCAATGGTTTTAGCATGTAGGAAAAATGCAAAACTTGGCACCAATCATGCCATTATTGCTGTGACTTTGTTCTCATGCATAATGTACCAATTTGGTTCCTTTCCCAAGCTAAAATGGTGATATCCGGTATCTTCATCTAATGAATGTCCTTGGATCCAATTTCGCAAAGATTCTTGAAATACAATCTTCTTAGTCATTATTCACAATCCTGGGACATCTGAAACACGGATGTAGATTCGGGTTGATGATTAGTTCCGTCTTCAATTGGACCTCTCGGATCAACACCATCCGCACGATATCTGTATCTTTGTTGTCATCATCATCGCCAGGAATCACATCTGGTTCCGCCCGTCCTTTTCCTATAAAATAAAATTAAAGTATGAATATATATTCTTTGATCTTTTTAGATATACAGTTTCCCTAGCGTTGCCGTGTAAAATGCTTTGCAAGGCAACACCAGAATTGTAACATCTGTGAACTGAGAGAAATCAGATTAACGCATCCTTATTCATTCTCTTATTCAGCGTCATCTTCTATTATTCTCAGCTGTGATCTCGGGTGACATACTCGCAATTGATTTACATGGACCCATTTCTCGATGAAACCATCTTTGGTATTAATTTTCATCTTATAAACTACAGGTGATATTTTATCAATTACATCATACGGACCCTTCCATAATGGGAGAAATTTTCTTTCTTTTACCCGATCCCGGGCAAAGTTATAGAGATACACTCTATCTCCTACCTCATATTCCTTTTTGGTCGTTTTCAAGTCATAATAAGTTTTGTTACTTACGGCGGCTTTCTCAAGATTCTTCTGCGCGAAAGCAACCGCGTGTTGAAGATACTTACGAAGGTCCTCCACATACTGATGTGTCGTGGCTGCATTGATCAGGTTATGATCTGATGTGCGATACAACAGATGTTGAGGAAGTACCATTCTTCTCCCTGTCATCAGCTCAAAAGGTGACATCTGGGTAGCCGTGCTTGGAGTAGCTCTAATGGCCATGAGTACTAATGGTAACCTTATATCCCAGTCTTTACCCGACTCCTTAACATATTTCTTAAGGATGTTGACAATAGACTGGTTATAGCTCTCAACGGATCCGCTAGATGCTGGACGATAGGCAATGTGTAATTTTCTCTTCACACCCAACATCTTCCACATCTTCTCCATTACCTCACTTACAAAGTGTGATCCACGGTCTGAATCAATCCTTAACGGTAACCCAAATCTGGAAAATATATGGTTAATCAACAAAAATGCACAGGTCTCGGCTGTGTTATTGCGGGCCGGTAGACACTCTACCCATTTTGTAAACACACAAGTGACGGTTAACATGTATTTATTTCTTCGGGATGACCGGGTAACAGGACCAATAAAATCGTCAGACCATGGTAATTAAAAACCTTTCTTCTGAAGTGGAGCACGATGTTTAGGACCTTGCGGTTGAAATTGCGCACATACCAAACAACCTTCACAATAACTCTGGACATCCTTTAACATATGAGGCCAGTAGGCATAATCACGTAGTGACTCATATGTAATCTTTTCTCCACGATGACCAGCTGTAGGTGCATCATGGGCATGCTGTAACATTAAACCTCTAAATGTAGTAGGAACTACCCACTGCTGAATACCATTTTTAGAGGTTCTCATTAATAATCCATCCTGAATACTTGGGATTGGGATTTCATAAGTAATCGGAGGTCTTCTTTTTGGGTATAATTATCCTCCGATATGGGATTATTATTAGGATCCTCAATATGTTTATAGAAGATTCCCAATATAAGATCTTCCTTCTGGCTTTTGATCAGATCCTCACTAGAAGATTCTTGGCTCCACTGAACTATACTATTTTCAGTTTGGGCCTTAGCCTGTTGTCTAGTGATAGCGTCAATGGGAATCATCTCTAGTAGATGATCTATATTCACATGATCACCATTTATGGCTCCTTGTTTGGCTAGTTTGTCAGCTAGGTCATTACCCTCTTTATCTTTATTTTGGGTTTTGGAATGACCTTTAGTCTTTTTCCAATAAATGGTTAGATCATTATGTCGGACTAGCTCATCTATGGCACAAAACAACTTGGCGTGTTTCACTGGTTTGTTATTGGACCGTAACATATGACTCCTCTTCCATGTGGGCATATATTCTACAAAACTGTTCCGCACATAATTTGAATCGGTAACTATGACGAATTCCTTTATATTGTGCTCTATAGCAATTTTAACGGTTTGGTAGACAGCTGCTAATTTGGCTACCTGGCTACTCTTAGCACCAATACTGTAACCTATTGAAATACTCGGGCATCCATCTATCCACGTAATACCCATTCCTGCCACTAGTTTTCTTTTGTCCCCTACAATGGTGTGGTAAGCACAACCATCTATGTACGCACAGGGGAGTAGAGAGCAATAGTCGTCTTCATACACTTTGTAAGGGGAAGATTTTTGTTCCTCTAGAAAATCATCTACCAGTTCTTCCATATGAGAATTAGCGGCGCAATCATGCAGTTCAGCAAGTCCTTGGGCTACTTGACACTTTTTATTTTGCTTATACTGAACTTCCAACGGCCATCCTTGTAAAGACAAGGTCCAAGCAGTGATCCTGCTGTTAGACAAGTTACCATCCCTAATGTTATCACTCTGTAGATATTGTAGGGGTTGATGGTCCGTTTCAACAATGATTTTCTCACCCTGTACAAAACTTCTAAAGTTTTGAAGTGCCCAGACTGGGGCTAGTAAAGCTTTTTCACAGTCGCTAAACTTTATTTCTACTGGTGACAGTGATTTACTTGCATAAGCTATAACTTTATGCAATTTATCCTGTTTTTGGCATAGGACAGCACTAATACTAAGATTTGTAAAACCAGTTTCCAGATAAAAGGGTTTACCCCCCTCTGGATAAGCTAGACATGGGGCTTGGGTGAGTCTCCTTTTAAGCTCAGACATAGCTTGTTCCTGATCCTCCCCCCATGTCCAGGGTACACCTTTCTTTAACAATGTCAGCAATGGTTTACTAATCTCAGCATAGTTATCAATGAATTTACGGGAGTAATTCATCATTCCCAGGAATGATCTTAATTCACTGATGTTGGTAGGCGTTTTAGATTTCATTACAGCCTCCACCTTTTTCTTCTGGGGATTCAGGCCTTCACAGGTAACCTCATGTCCAAGGAAACTTACCTTAGTTCGACACCACTGGGCTTTCTGTAAAGAAATTTTCACACCTGCCTCTTTCAACTGATTCAGTACATGCCTAATTTCTTGGATATGTTGGTCAAATGAAGTACTTTTCATCAAAATGTCATCTACATAAGTTAAATTTCCTCTTTCTGTGGCATCAGGCATAGCCTTATGTAAAAACACCGCAAATTCTTGACCTGAATTTATGTACCCAAACGGTAGTCTAGTCTAGTCCAGGCAAATTGTTCTTTACCAAAAGTGAAGGCTAATTTGTATTGATCTTCAGGGCTCACTTTGATGGTCCAATATCCCTGAGCACAATCTAAGGTGGTAAAGATCCTAGCGCCTTGCATTTGTACCAAGCATTGGTCTATATATGGGACGGGCCAGCCGGACATATATACACGTTTATTTAGCTGACGAAGATCAGCACATAAACGCCATTGACCATTCGGTTTAAGAACTCCAAGAATAGGATTGTTATAAGAACTGTGCACTGGTCTTATAATACCTCTCTCCTTGAGATTTTGGATTATTTCCGCTAGCGAGTCGTAACAAGCTAGTGGAAGACGATATTGCTTGATATAAACGGGAGGTGCCTCAGGATCAGTCTGGATCCTGGCAATGTGTATGTCAGTCAGACCACAATCAAAGGAATCTTTAGCAAAGATATCCTTGAATTCTAAGAGAACTTCCTTTAGTTGTTGTCGCTCTGGGTCATTGGAGCATCCATCAGCTAATGAGATTTGTTGCTGGACCATTTTCATAAACCCTGGGAAAACTTCTGGTTGACCTATTTCATAGGTTTCCTCCAACCTGTCAGTGAGGTCATGATTTGACTTGCTTTTTCCGCAAACTCATGATATTCCTGGGCTTCCTGCTCATTGATTGTATGATCAAAGGTAAGAGAGGATTCCTCTACCTTACAGGTACCTTCTTCAAGATTAAAAGGATATACTGAACTAATGGTGAACAATCCTTCAGGAGAAGAATAAAATGTTTGTTCAACCAATTGTTCTTCTGTTAGATACGATTCAGGTATTAGGCCAATAATTATATTCTGAAACCCAAAAGTATAATAATCTGAATCTAATGCCATACCAATGATAATGTCTTTAGACAAATGAACTTCATTTGGCATACCATTGTTCACAATTATTTGGGTTTTAAAGGTTTGTAAATTCACCATAGGGGTATGATTTACTGAAATACCTAATAGTTGCATTCTGTTTGACAGGCATATCAATGCATCACCATTCTTTAATTTTTGGCCTTTTGACACCTGAATGGGTAACAGGAAATTATTAGTACCTGGAGGGATAATTATATCTCGTGGCACTAATACACTGACTGCATAAGGCAGTATCTGGGATGATTTGAGTGCTTCATGTTCATTCATAAAACCATCAGGATTCCCTTTTAATCTTGTCCACAATGTGGAATTCACTATATCCACATGGATGGCAAAACGATGTAAAATATCGTTGCAAATGTACATTGGATATCTGGGTTCATCAAGCACCAGGAATAAATGAGTAGCCGATTTTCCTGCAATAGAAATGGTTAATATACATTTTGCAATTATATTATGATCATCAGAATCATTATCTAAGTCATGTATCCAATTATCTTGTGGATTTGGATATCGAATCACTTTAGAATTAGCCACTTGATTTAGTAGATCCCTACTAATATAACAGTTTTCATGGCGCAAATCCAATTTAGCCCTCTTAGTTCTTCCTAAGTTATTCACCTGTACTGGAAAGAACATCTCATCATCCACCTTTTCCATTTCCACTAGGAATTGTTTGTGACCATTAAACCCAATAGGGTCAGTAGTTTCTGGGTGTAGGTGGATTGTAAGAACATCCCCTTCCAAACAGACATCTTTTACTCGTTCAGGAAACACACATATGGTGTTATCTTCCTGTTCACCTATAGTGGAATTTGGAGTGATTTGCAGGAAAGAGATATCAGGGATTTGGCTATTTCGGAAATGTACCTCAATGGAATCCGGCCTTTCCTCTATCACATGGCAGTTACGCCTATTGTGATAGGATTGTGATTGTTCATAATTAATGGGCATCCTCACTTGAGACCATATCATTTTATTAACAAAATCAATAACTAGACTTAATCTTTTCAGGAAATCAATGCCAATAATTAATCTATCAATGGGCATATCCACGATCAATGTAGGATGGCTAATTACTTTGTTTCCTACTTTAAAATCCAGCCAAGCTTTACCTAAAACCTTGAGGGCATTGCCTGAGACACTTACCAGGTTAGCATTAAAACTTTTTAACTTATACCTGTTAGAAGATACATCCTGCAATTGTTGGAAGTATTTTACAGATAATAAAGTTGCTTGGCTACCTGTATCTATCAAGGCTATTATTGGCGAGAAATTATCAAATAATTCAACTTTCATATAATATCTATTATCTATTTCCTGTATGGAACAAAGATATTTGGCATGATTATTGAAATGGTTTTCCTGCTCAGCAGTTAGACTTGTCACCAACTCCTCCTCCTTCCTTTTATGAGCAGGATCGCATGTCTTCTTCTGTGCAGCTGAAGACTTTGTGTGCTGTAAGACAAAGAACAAACAGGTTTCCCCTCCCCCTTGCCATGTGGCTTTGTAAGGGTTAAATTCCTTTTAAAGGGAAAGACAATTATATTAGATTGCTCCACTTTACATACATTTAAGTCATCAACCTCTGCAACATTTGACATACTTACCTGCTTCTCCCCTTTTATATTTGAGGAGGATTCTCTACAGGAGGGGTTACCCCTATAAAAGGATTTTTAGGGTTAGCAGTGATTGTTTTAGACAATTCCTCCATCCGTTGCATCAACATACCAAACTGATCTTGGATTTGATCCATTCGATCATATAGGTTACTTCTCTTTCTCCCATAATCTTTGGGAGATTGATTTTGGTACCAATATGATTGTGATCTCCCAGAACCATCTGACTCAGAACCACTTTGAGCCCTTTCTGGCCTACGTTGATATCCCCTATAATAATTATTTTGATATCTTTGAAAAGGAAGGAACCGTCTATTTCTAAACTCCTTCTGGTGGTTTGGGTTCTTTTCAGCAACATTTGGACCCTTATTCCCATCTGGCCTAGGCTGAATTTTATTTGGTTGGGAAGGTCTAGGAGTTTTTAACACATCAGCATAACTCCTTTTAGGGCTTTCAAATTTTCCCTGATCTCTTTTTATGTGAGTTTCTGCTATTTCCTCACTCGCTCTTTTAAATTCAGGAGACTCATCACAATTTTGTATTGCATCGTACAGAGTTGTACTCTCAGTGAGTAACCAATCCAGAGTCTTTCTGGGATGGTAATCCCTGGCCAAAATAAATTTTATTTTATTGGGCAAAGCGTCAAAAATTCCCTGGGACTTTGATTATGTCTACATTTCAGGGTAGATAAGGCCCTCCTTGCACCAGTAGCGGACTTATAGGGACCAAATTCAGTTTTTATTTCTGCGACCACATCTGACCAAGAATCCCTACCCATATCTCTAAGGGAATTAAAGAAATACCGGTGTTTTGGTTTGAATACCCAGGTAATAAATTCAAGTTTCTGTATGTCCTGTTCTAAATGTAAAGTTTTCATGGCCTCCTCATATATTTCCAAATGATTTATTATGTAGGGTGATCCCTTTTTAGCAAACTGACCCACAGTTTCCTTGAGAAACTTGATCACTTTAGTAGTGTCTATCATGGGTTGATAATATCTCTGTACTGAACTTTTAGAGGACCTAGGAGGTGAAATCGGTCTTAATTTAGGAAGAAAATGTTCTCTCAGAGCCATTAACTCTTCTCCATTAAAGGGGTTGTCATATTTACTTTCTGCATCTGATTCCCCCCTGGAATATTTTACCTTCACTCTATTGGAATCCTTAGGCTGTCTGAATTGAAGAGGGTCAAGATCCCGGTTATCTAACTCTGTTTGTAAATTTCTATTGTCCTTATACAACTTTTTACATTCCTCATCTAGATCCACCATAGACAATTGACATTTAGACAGTTCATTAGTAGCCTGACTTATTTTCCATTCCAGAGTACTTATTACTAGGGATGAGCGAACTCGAACTGTATAGTTCGGGTTCGTACCGAATTTTGGGGTGTCCGTGACACGGACCCGAACCCGGACATTTTCGTAAAAGTCCGGGTTCGGGTTCGGTGTTCGTCGCTTTCTTCGCGCTTTTGTGACGCTTTCTTGGCGCTTTTTGAAAGGCTGCAAAGCAGCCAATCAACAAGCGTCATACTACTTGCCCCAAGAGGCCATCACAGCCATGCCTACTATTGGCATGGCTGTGATTGGCCAGAGCACCATGTGACCCAGCCTCTATTTAAGCTGGAGTCACATAGCGCCGCCCGTCACTCTGCTCTGATTAGCGTAGGGAGAGGTTGCGGCTGCGACAGTAGGGCGAGATTAGGCAGATTAACTCCTCCAAAGGACTTGATTAACTGATCGATCTGCAGCTGTGGATCATTGAGCTGCTGATCCTCAATTGCTCACTGTTTTTAGGCTGCACAGACCGTTTGTCAGTCTCATTTTTCTGGGGTGATCGGCGGCCATTTTGTGTCTTGTGGTGCGCCAGCACAAGCTGCGACCAAGTGCATTTAACCCTCAATGGTGTGGTTGTTTTTTGGCTAAAGCCTACATCAGGGTGAAGCTGTGACACCAAGTGCATTTAACCAGCAATAGTCTGTTCATTTTTTGGCCATATACAAAATCAGGGGCAAGCTGCGCCTGTCACCAAGTGCATTTAACCCTCAATGGTGTGGTTGTTTTTTGGCTAAAGCCTACATCAGGGTGAAGCTGTCACACCAAGTGCATTTAACCAGCAATAGTCTGTTCATTTTTTGGCCATATACAAAATCAGGGGCAAGCTGCGCCTGTCACCAAGTGCATTTAACCCTCAATGGTGTGGTTGTTTTTTGGCTAAAGCCTACATCAGGGTGAAGCTGTCACACCAAGTGCATTTAACCAGCAATAGTCTGTTCATTTTTTGGCCATATACAAAATCAGGGGCAAGCTGCGCCTGTCACCAAGTGCATTTAACCCTCAATGGTGTGGTTGTTTTTTGGCTAAAGCCTACATCAGGGTGAAGCTGTCACACCAAGTGCATTTAACCAGCAATAGTCTGTTCATTTTTTGGCCATATCCCAGTCTAATTCTGTCACTAAATCCATACCGGTCACCCAGCGCCTAAATACTAGGCCTCAAATTTATATCCAGCTAAATCTGTCCCTAGTGCTGTAGCTGGGCGAGTTATTTAGTGTCCGTTCAAGCACATTTCTTGTTCTGGGTTGAAATACAATTCCCAATTTAGCAATTTCATAATTTAGTGGTTCCTGCTATATCAGAGCTCTTTGAAATCTATCCCAAAAAGGGTATATAATATTGAAGGTGCACATAGGGTCATTCAGAGTAACTTCACACACACCCGCTACTGTGTATTTCCAAGTCTAATTCTGTCACTAAATCCATACCGGTGACCCAGCGCCTAAATACTAGGCCTCAAATTTAATTCCCTCTAAATCTCTCGTTACCCACCGCTGTACTGTTGTTGCTGGGCAAGATATTTAGTGTCCGTCAAAGCACATTTTTTGTTCTGGGTTGAAGTACAATTCCCAATTTAGCAATTTCATAATTTAGTGGTTTCTGCTATATCAGAGCTATTTGAAATCTATCCCAAAAAGGGTATATAATATTGAAGGTGCACATAGGGTCATTCAGAATAACTTCACACACACCCGCTACTGTGTATTTCCAAGTCTAATTCTGTCACTAAACCCATACCTGTCACCCAGCGCCTAAATACTAGGCCTCAAATTTAAATCCCTCTAAATCTCTCGTTACCGTTGTCCTGTTGTAGCTGGGAAAGTTATTTAGTGCCCGTCAAAGCACATTTTTTGTTCTGGGTTGAAGTACAATTCCCAATTTAGCAATTTCATAATTTAGTGGTTCCTGCTATATCAGAGCTATTTGAAATCTATCCCAAAAAGGGTATATAATATTGAAGGTGCACATAGGGTCATTCAGAATAACTTCACACACACCCGCTACTGTGTATTTCCAAGTCTAATTCTGTCACTAAATCCATACCGGTGACCCAGCGCCTAAATACTAGGCCTCAAATTTAATTCCCTCTAAATCTCTCGTTACCCACCGGTGTACTGTTGTTGCTGGGCAAGATATTTAGTGTCCGTCAAAGCACATTTTTTGTTCTGGGTTGAAGTACAATTCCCAATTTAGCAATTTCATAATTTAGTGGTTTCTGCTATATCAGAGCTATTTGAAATCTATCCCTAAAAGGGTATATAATATTGAAGGTGCACATAGGGTCATTCAGAATAACTTCACACACACCCGCTACTGTGTATTTCCAAGTCTAATTCTGTCACTAAACCCATACCTGTCACCCAGCGCCTAAATACTAGGCCTCAAATTTAAATCCCTCTAAATCTCTCGTTACCGTTGTCCTGTTGTAGCTGGGAAAGTTATTTAGTGCCCGTCAAAGCACATTTTTTGTTCTGGGTTGAAGTACAATTCCCAATTTAGCAATTTCATAATTTAGTGGTTCCTGCTATATCAGAGCTATTTGAAATCTATCCCAAAAAGGGTATATAATATTGAAGGTGCACATAGGGTCATTCAGAATAACTTCACACACACCCGCTACTGTGTATTTCCAAGTCTAATTCTGTCACTAAATCCATACCGGTGACCCAGCGCCTAAATACTAGGCCTCAAATTTAATTCCCTCTAAATCTCTCGTTACCCACCGCTGTACTGTTGTTGCTGGGCAAGATATTTAGTGTCCGTCAAAGCACATTTTTTGTTCTGGGTTGAAGTACAATTCCCAATTTAGCAATTTCATAATTTAGTGGTTTCTGCTATATCAGAGCTATTTGAAATCTATCCCTAAAAGGGTATATAATATTGAAGGTGCACATAGGGTCATTCAGAATAACTTCACACACACCCGCTACTGTGTATTTCCAAGTCTAATTCTGTCACTAAACCCATACCTGTCACCCAGCGCCTAAATACTAGGCCTCAAATTTATATCCAGCTAAATCTGTCCCTAGTGCTGTAGCTGGGCGAGTTATTTAGTGTCCGTTCAAGCACATTTCTTGTTCTGGGTTGAAATACAATTCCCAATTTAGCAATTTCATAATTTAGTGGTTCCTGCTATATCAGAGCTCTTTGAAATCTATCCCAAAAAGGGTATATAATATTGAAGGTGCACATAGGGTCATTCAGAGTAACTTCACACACACCCGCTACTGTGTATTTCCAAGTCTAATTCTGTCACTAAATCCATACCGGTGACCCAGCGCCTAAATACTAGGCCTCAAATTTAATTCCCTCTAAATCTCTCGTTACCCACCGCTGTACTGTTGTTGCTGGGCAAGATATTTAGTGTCCGTCAAAGCACATTTTTTGTTCTGGGTTGAAGTACAATTCCCAATTTAGCAATTTCATAATTTAGTGGTTTCTGCTATATCAGAGCTATTTGAAATCTATCCCAAAAAGGGTATATAATATTGAAGGTGCACATAGGGTCATTCAGAATAACTTCACACACACCCGCTACTGTGTATTTCCAAGTCTAATTCTGTCACTAAACCCATACCTGTCACCCAGCGCCTAAATACTAGGCCTCAAATTTAAATCCCTCTAAATCTCTCGTTACCGTTGTCCTGTTGTAGCTGGGAAAGTTATTTAGTGCCCGTCAAAGCACATTTTTTGTTCTGGGTTGAAGTACAATTCCCAATTTAGCAATTTCATAATTTAGTGGTTCCTGCTATATCAGAGCTATTTGAAATCTATCCCAAAAAGGGTATATAATATTGAAGGTGCACATAGGGTCATTCAGAATAACTTCACACACACCCGCTACTGTGTATTTCCAAGTCTAATTCTGTCACTAAATCCATACCGGTGACCCAGCGCCTAAATACTAGGCCTCAAATTTAATTCCCTCTAAATCTCTCGTTACCCACCGGTGTACTGTTGTTGCTGGGCAAGATATTTAGTGTCCGTCAAAGCACATTTTTTGTTCTGGGTTGAAGTACAATTCCCAATTTAGCAATTTCATAATTTAGTGGTTTCTGCTATATCAGAGCTATTTGAAATCTATCCCTAAAAGGGTATATAATATTGAAGGTGCACATAGGGTCATTCAGAATAACTTCACACACACCCGCTACTGTGTATTTCCAAGTCTAATTCTGTCACTAAACCCATACCTGTCACCCAGCGCCTAAATACTAGGCCTCAAATTTAAATCCCTCTAAATCTCTCGTTACCGTTGTCCTGTTGTAGCTGGGAAAGTTATTTAGTGCCCGTCAAAGCACATTTTTTGTTCTGGGTTGAAGTACAATTCCCAATTTAGCAATTTCATAATTTAGTGGTTCCTGCTATATCAGAGCTATTTGAAATCTATCCCAAAAAGGGTATATAATATTGAAGGTGCACATTGGGTCATTCAGAATAACTTCACACACACGCTTCTGTGCATTTCCAAGTCTAATTCTGTCACTAAATCCATACCGGTGACCCAGCGCCTAAATACTAGGCCTCAAATTTAATTCCCTCTAAATCTCTCGTTACCCACCGCTGTACTGTTGTTGCTGGGCAAGATATTTAGTGTCCGTCAAAGCACATTTTTTGTTCTGGGTTGAAGTACAATTCCCAATTTAGCAATTTCATAATTTAGTGGTTTCTGCTATATCAGAGCTATTTGAAATCTATCCCTAAAAGGGTATATAATATTGAAGGTGCACATAGGGTCATTCAGAATAACTTCACACACACCCGCTACTGTGTATTTCCAAGTCTAATTCTGTCACTAAATCCATACCGGTGACCCAGCGCCTAAATACTAGGCCTCAAATTTAATTCCCTCTAAATCTCTCGTTACCCACCGTTGTACTGTTGTTGCTGGGCAAGATATTTAGTGTCCGTCAAAGCACATTTTTTGTTCTGGGTTGAAGTACAATTCCCAATTTAGCAATTTCATAATTTAGTGGTTTCTGCTATATCAGAGCTATTTGAAATCTATCCCTAAAAGGGTATATAATATTCAAGGTGCACATTGGGTCATTCAGAATAACTTCACACACACACGCTTCTGTGCATTTCCAAGTCTAATTCTGTCACTAAATCCATACCGGTCACCCAGCGCCTAAATACTAGGCCTCAAATTTATATCCCGCTGAATTTGAATACAATACATTGGGCCAAATAATATATTTGTTGTTGTGGTGAACCATAACAATGAGAAAAACATCTAGTAAGGGACGCGGACGTGGACATGGTCGTGGTGGTGTTAGTGGACCCTCTGGTGCTGGGAGAGGACGTGGCCGTTCTGCCACATCCACACGTCCTAGTGTACCAACTACCTCAGGTCCCAGTAGCCGCCAGAATTTACAGCGATATATGGTGGGGCCCAATGCCGTTCTAAGGATGGTAAGGCCTGAGCAGGTACAGGCATTAGTCAATTGGGTGGCCGACAGTGGATCCAGCACGTTCACATTATCTCCCACCCAGTCTTCTGCAGAAAGCGCACAGATGGCGCCTGAAAACCAACCCCATCAGTCTGTCACATCACCCCCATGCATACCAGGGAAACTGTCTCAGCCTCAAGTTATGCAGCAGTCTCTTATGCTGTTTGAAGACTCCGCTGGCAGGGTTTCCCAAGGGCATCCACCTAGCCCTTCCCCAGCGGTGAAAGACATAGAATGCACTGACGCACAACCACTTATGTTTCCTGATGATGAGGACATGGGAATACCACCTCAGCATGTCTCTGATGATGACGAAACACAGGTGCCAACTGCTGCGTCTTTCTGCAGTGTGCAGACTGAACAGGAGGTCAGGGATCAAGACTGGGTGGAAGACGATGCAGGGGACGATGAGGTCCTAGACCCCACATGGAATGAAGGTCGTGCCACTGACTTTCACAGTTCGGAGGAAGAGGCAGTGGTGAGACCGAGCCAACAGCGTAGCAAAAGAGGGAGCAGTGGGCAAAAGCAGAACACCCGCCGCCAAGAGACTCCGCCTGCTACTGACCGCCGCCATCTGGGACCGAGCACCCCAAAGGCAGCTTCAAGGAGTTCCCTGGCATGGCACTTCTTCAAACAATGTGCTGACGACAAGACCCGAGTGGTTTGCACGCTGTGCCATCAGAGCCTGAAGCGAGGCATTAACGTTCTGAACCTGAGCACAACCTGCATGACCAGGCACCTGCATGCAAAGCATGAACTGCAGTGGAGTAAACACCTTAAAACCAAGGAAGTCACTCAGGCTCCCCCTGCTACCTCTTCTGCTGCTGCCGCCTCGGCCTATTCTGCTGCTGCCGCCTCGGCCTCTTCCTCCGCCTCTGGAGGAACGTTGGCACCTGCCGCCCAGCAAACAGGGGATGTACCACCAACACCACCACCACCACCTCCGTCACCAAGCGTCTCAACCATGTCACACGCCAGCGTTCAGCTCTCCATCTCACAAACATTTGATAGAAAGCGTAAATTCCCACCTAGCCACCCTCGATCCCTGGCCCTGAATGCCAGCATTTCTAAACTACTGGCCTATGAAATGCTGTCATTTAGGCTGGTGGACACAGACAGCTTCAAACAGCTCATGTCGCTTGCTGTCCCACAGTATGTTGTTCCCAGCCGGCACTACTTCTCCAAGAGAGCCGTGCCTTCCCTGCACAACCAAGTATCCGATAAAATCAAGTGTGCACTGCGCAACGCCATCTGTAGCAAGGTCCACCTAACCACAGATACGTGGACCAGTAAGCACGGCCAGGGACGCTATATCTCCCTAACTGCACACTGGGTAAATGTAGTGGCAGCTGGGCCCCAGGCGGAGAGCTGTTTGGCGCACGTCCTTCCGCCGCCAAGGATCGCAGGGCAACATTCTTTGCCTCCTGTTGCCACCTCCTCCTTCTCGGCTTCCTCCTCCTCTTCTTCCACCTGCTCATCCAGTCAGCCACACACCTTCACCACCAACTTCAGCACAGCCCGGGGTAAACGTCAGCAGGCCATTCTGAAACTCATATGTTTGGGGGACAGGCCCCACACCGCACAGGAGTTGTGGCGGGGTATAGAACAACAGACCGACGAGTGGTTGCTGCCGGTGAGCCTCAAGCCCGGCCTGGTGGTGTGTGATAATGGGCGAAATCTCGTTGCAGCTCTGGGACTAGCCAATTTGACGCACATCCCTTGCTTGGCGCATGTGCTGAATTTGGTGGTGCAGAAGTTCATTCACAACTACCCCGACATGTCAGAGCTGCTGCATAAAGTGCGGGCCGTCTGTTCGCGCTTCCGGCGTTCACATCCTGCTGCTGCTCGCCTGTCTGCGCTACAGCGTAACTTCGGCCTTCCCGCTCACCGCCTCATATGCGACGTGCCCACCAGGTGGAACTCCACCTTGCACATGCTGGACAGACTGTGCGAGCAGCAGCAGGCCATAGTGGAGTTTCAGCTGCAGCACGCACGGGTCAGTCGCACTACAGAACAGCACCACTTCACCACCAATGACTGGGCCTCCATGCGAGACCTGTGTGCCCTGTTGCGCTGTTTCGAGTACTCCACCAACATGGCCAGTGGCGATGACACCGTTATCAGCGTTACAATACCACTTCTATGTCTCCTTGAGAAAACACTTAGGGCGATGATGGAACAGGAGGTGGCCCAGGAGGAGGAGGAGGATGAGGAAGAGGGGTCATTTTTAGCACTTTCAGGCCAGTCTCTTCGAAGTGACTCAGAGGGAGGTTTTTTGCAACAGCAGAGGCCAGGTACAAATGTGGCCAGCCAGGGCCCACTACTGGAGGACGAGGAGGACGAGGATGAGGAGGAGGTGGAGGAGGATGAGGATGAAGCATGGTCACAGCGGGGTGGCACCCAACGCAGCTCGGGTCCATCACTGGTGCGTGGCTGGGGGGAAAGGCAGGACGATGACGATACGCCTCCCACAGAGGACAGCTTGTCCTTACCCCTGGGCAGCCTGGCACACATGAGCGACTACATGCTGCAGTGCCTGCGCAACGACAGCAGAGTTGCCCACATTTTAACCTGTGCGGACTACTGGGTTGCCACCCTGCTGGATCCACGCTACAAAGACAATGTGCCCACCTTACTTCCTGCACTGGAGCGTGATAGGAAGATGCGCGAGTACAAGCGCACGTTGGTAGACGCGCTACTGAGAGCATTCCCAAATGTCACAGGGGAACAAGTGGAAGCCCAAGGCCAAGGCAGAGGAGGAGCAAGAGGTCGCCAAGGCAGCTGTGTCACGGCCAGCTCCTCTGAGGGCAGGGTTAGCATGGCAGAGATGTGGAAAACTTTTGTCAACACGCCACAGCTAACTGCACCACCACCTGATACGCAACGTGTTAGCAGGAGGCAACATTTTACTAACATGGTGGAACAGTACGTGTGCACACCCCTCCACGTACTGACTGATGGTTCGGCCCCATTCAACTTCTGGGTCTCTAAATTGTCCACGTGGCCAGAGCTAGCCTTTTATGCCTTGGAGGTGCTGGCCTGCCCGGCAGCCAGCGTTTTGTCTGAACGTGTATTCAGCACGGCAGGGGGCGTCATTACAGACAAACGCAGCCGCCTGTCTACAGCCAATGTGGACAAGCTGACGTTCATAAAAATGAACCAGGCATGGATCCCACAGGACCTGTCCGTCCCTTGTCCAGATTAGACATTAACTACCTCCCCATAACCATATATTATTGGACTCCAGGGCACTTCCTCATTCAATCCTATTTTTATTTTCATTTTACCATTATATTGCGATGCTACCCAAAGTTGAATGAACCTCTCCTCTGCCTGTGTGCTAGGCCTAAATATATGCCAATGGACTGTTGCAGTGGTGGCTGACATGAAGCCTGATTCTCTGCTATGACATGCAGACTAATTCTCTGCTGACATGAAGCCAGATTGTCTGTTACGGGACCTCTCTCCTCTGCCTGGGTGCTGGGCCTAAATTTATGACAATGGACTGTTGCAGTGGTGGCTGACGTGAAGCCTGATTCTCTGCTATGACATGCAGACTGATTCTCTGCTGTCATGAAGCCAGATTGTCTGTTACGGGACCTTTCTCCTCTACCTGGGTTCTGGGCCTAAATTTATGAAAATTGACTCTTACAGTGGTGGGTGACGTGAAGCCTGATTCTCTGCTATGATATGAAGACTGATTCTCTGCTGACATGAAGCCAGATTGTCTGTTACGGGACCTTTCTCCTCTGCCTGGGTTCTGGGCCTAAATTTATGAAAATTGACTCTTACAGTGGTGGGTGACGTGAAGCCTGATTCTCTGCTATGATATGAAGACTGATTCTCTGCTGACATGAAGCCAGATTGTCTGTTACGGGACCTCTCTCCTCTGCCTGGGTGCTGGGCCTAAATATATGCCAATGGACTGTTGCAGTGGTGGCTGACGTGAAGCCTCATTCTCTGCTATGACATGCAGACTAATTCTCTGCTGACATGAAGACAGATTCTCTGTTACGGGACCTCTCTCCTCTGCCTGGGTGCCGGGGCCTAAATATCTGAGAATGGACTGTTCCAGTGGTGGCTGACGTGAAGCCTCATTCTCTGCTATGACATGCAGACTAATTCTCTGCTGACATGAAGACAGATTCTCTGTTACGGGACCTCCCTCCTCTGCCTGGGTGCTGGGCCTAAATATATGCCAATGGACTGTTGCAGTGGTGGCTGACGTGAAGCCTCATTCTCTGCTATGACATGCAGACTAATTCTCTGCTGACATGAAGACAGATTCTCTGTTACGGGACCTCCCTCCTCTGCCTGGGTGCTGGGCCTAAATATATGCCAATGGACTGTTGCAGTGGTGGCTGACGTGAAGCCTCATTCTCTGCTATGACATGCAGACTGATTCTCTGCTGACATGAAGCCAGATTCTCTGTTACGGGACCTCTCTCCTCTGCCTGTGTGTGTGCTGGGCCTAAATATATGCCAATGGACTGTTGCAGTGGTGGCTGACGTGAAGCCTCATTCTCTGCTATGACATGCAGACTGATTCTCTGCTGACATGAAGCCAGATTCTCTGTTACGGGACCTCTCTCCTCTGCCTGTGTGTGTGCTGGGCCTAAATATATGCCAATGGACTGTTGCAGTGGTGGCTGACGTGAAGCCTCATTCTCTGCTATGACATGCAGACTAATTCTCTGCTGACATGAAGACAGATTCTCTGTTACGGGACCTCCCTCCTCTGCCTGGGTGCTGGGCCTAAATATATGCCAATGGACTGTTGCAGTGGTGGCTGACGTGAAGCCTCATTCTCTGCTATGACATGCAGACTGATTCTCTGCTGACATGAAGCCAGATTCTCTGTTACGGGACCTCTCTCCTCTGCCTGTGTGTGTGCTGGGCCTAAATATATGCCAATGGACTGTTGCAGTGGTGGCTGACGTGAAGCCTCATTCTCTGCTATGACATGCAGACTGATTCTCTGCTGACATGAAGCCAGATTCTCTGTTACGGGACCTCTCTCCTCTGCCTGTGTGTGTGCTGGGCCTAAATATATGCCAATGGACTGTTGCAGTGGTGGCTGACGTGAAGCCTCATTCTCTGCTATGACATGCAGACTAATTCTCTGCTGACATGAAGACAGATTCTCTGTTACGGGACCTCCCTCCTCTGCCTGGGTGCTGGGCCTAAATATATGCCAATGGACTGTTGCAGTGGTGGCTGACGTGAAGCCTCATTCTCTGCTATGACATGCAGACTGATTCTCTGCTGACATGAAGCCAGATTCTCTGTTACGGGACCTCTCTCCTCTGCCTGTGTGTGTGCTGGGCCTAAATATATGCCAATGGACTGTTGCAGTGGTGGCTGACGTGAAGCCTCATTCTCTGCTATGACATGCAGACTGATTCTCTGCTGACATGAAGCCAGATTCTCTGTTACGGGACCTCTCTCCTCTGCCTGTGTGCTAGGCCTAAATATATGCCAATGGACTGTTGCAGTGGTGGCTGACGTGAAGCCTCATTCTCTGCTATGACATGCAGACTAATTCTCTGCTGACATGAAGACAGATTCTCTGTTACGGGACCTCTCTCCTCTGCCTGGGTGCCGGGGCCTAAATATCTGAGAATGGACTGTTCCAGTGGTGGGTGACGGGAAGCCAGATTCTCTGCTATGGAACCTCTCTCCAATTGATTTTGGTTAATTTTTATTTATTTAATTTTTATTTTAATTCATTTCCCTATCCACATTTGTTTGCAGGGGATTTACCTACATGTTGCTGCCTTTTGCAGCCCTCTAGCTCTTTCCTGGGCTGTTTTACAGCCTTTTTAGTGCCGAAAAGTTCGGGTCCCCATTGACTTCAATGGGGTTCGGGTTCGGGACGAAGTTCGGATCGGGTTCGGATCCCGAACCCGAACATTTCCGGGATGTTCGGCCGAACTTCTCGAACCCGAACATCCAGGTGTTCGCTCAACTCTACTTATTACCTCTCTCTGTTGATTGTCTCTGTCATTATATTCTGATAATTTAGCAGACCATTGTGCTAATTCACCAGAAACCATGGTCGCCTCATTTTCCATTTCAGATAAATCTTTTTGAAATTTATCAATTTCATATGCCTGTTCAACATTTTTATATTTTGCTTTTTCTAATTGCTTTGCTATTTCAATAACTAAATATACAAATTCAGGCCAAGATTGAAGGATTAATGAATCCTTATCTTATGTTTAGCTTGGGAAATGTAACAGACATAATCAGCAAACCGGGATTTATCAGACCAGACATCATCAGCATATTCTACAGCTTTCTTTTCCAATTCAACCCTCCAATCCTTTAACTCTCTCTTAATATCCAACCTGTCATGCATATGACCCATCACAATATATTCAATTAGTTCTTGAGTCTTTCTAACATGCATATCAGTCTTTACCACTGCAGCAGCAGCCTCGCCATTTTTCTCAGACATATTTTTACTTGTTGCACTACAAGTACCACAATAACTGTATCAAATATATATTTTGCACCCCAAAATTTTGTTTCTATTACAAGCAGATCTCGGTGGGACCTCCAGATTAATGTCGGAATATTTATGCTGTCTCCGATTGACAGTCTATATTATTTATGTGAATAAATTAAAATCGGTAATAAAGGAGATTCTAACTTATTATCATAAATATCAAGCTAAAACAAGCTCGTGATCTGCGTTGAATTGAAGACAAAATCCAGTTACAGACAAAATATATATGTAATTTATTAATACAATTTATAGTGCAAAATAATATATATAATAAAATTGGCGATAATAAAATTCATTCAATGATATGCAAAATAGTGATAAAGACAAAAATAATTGAGAACATATATTTACACAATTATGCCTTCTTATAATAATACCCCTCACTTATTTTAAAAATCAATTTAATACTTGATTTCTCTCAGCCGACAAATGTCCGATTAAACCCAAATCTGGTTTATCTTTTATCTATATAAATATATATATATATATTATCAACCATACTGGTCTAGAACTGAATTCAGTTCCTTGGAGATAATACCGTGTTTTCACTAGTATATTTTCACTCTCCCTGTATTGGATTAATTTTCAGGATGATGCTGCAGGTACACCCCAATCTTATTGCAAAACAGATACTATACACAAAGTATGGTTAATTGAATATATATATATAGATATGTATTATATTAATGAATTATCCTATAAAATATAGGTAAGGTTATACTATACCAAAATGTCAGCTAGCAGAAATCAGTTTCAATGGTTCTAAGATGGCTGCCTCCAATGACTGAAAAGGTGGTCAGGGTTGGATCTGGTCTTTTGATGATGTTCAGAGAGAGAGCTAGAGAGCGCTTCTGTCAGCCCATACCATCTTTTTATCCTATCTTAGAAAGGGCTTGGCCAAGTTTTATCATTAACTAGTGACCTCACTTTATAATCAATAGAACCTCCCTCTAGTATTTTCCCTCTAGGGGAGAATACACCCTAGATCTTTGTTACCCTAACACTAGATGGCACTAGTATTCCATACAAAAATCGAACCACTCACTTCTTTCTCTTATCTAATATACTAGCAATAAATGTTATCTAAGGTTTCAGACAAAACCTTGAGAAGATCTTGAATAGACAATGGCTTTTATACTTCGTCAACCACCTTGTTTATCCTTAAATCTTTTGACCAGACCTAATTAAATCAAGATAAACAGGGCTATCTCAATTTATTGTTCTTGGAAGCGACAGGGTTTGTTCATGATCACCTGTGTCCACATTTCTCCATTCAAGAAAACCTCAAGGAAAGAAATAATTAATTTGTGTGTTACACTGAGAGAGATTCTAAAAATGACAGAGGAATTTGTACCTCGTTTCTATTCTTAATACTGAATATAGCTATAAGGACCATACTCTTATATATATACTATATATTCGGTACGCCTTTTAAAATTGATCATATAAAATCAATCTATTCCTATATTGATTAATATAAAAACCACAAAGAAAGATTAGAGTCTTTCTATTCATTGAAAATCATCAGAACTCAGCATCTTTCTAATACATTGTCTTATCTAGGCAAATACATTTCATTAGACCTTGGGACATCTCCTTCTCACAAATCAGACTTAGGTAAACACTTTGGTATATATCGTAAACCTTAGGTTAGCAATTTCACAGTAAAAAAAAAAAAAATTCTTAACTCATTCTGCCTTTTGAAATAAGACAAAATGGTTGTCCCTTAGGCTCATGTCCATACTCTTATATAGGCCTTATACTTATGGACTTTATTCATACCCAAAAGTTCTGACAATACACATTAACGATTTAAATCTCAATACGTTAGTGATATTTATGATGATTATATAGTTTATTAGTTAGTGATATTTCAGTACAGTATAATTTAATTTGTTTGTTAGTTAGTGATAGTTCTATTGAGTTTAATATTATTTATTTGTTAAGTTAATGGTTTTAATGTAGATTAAAGAATTATTGTCCAGTGTTATTTTTTTGTATTACTATAGTGTATGTTGTTGCCTCATTGTTAGCCCTTTTAATGTTTACGTACATGTTATGGATACATAATCATATTGATATGTGCGCATATTTACCCTCCTGGCGGGGGCTGGTGATCGCCTCCTCTTCCTCTGAGTCCTGAGATGGGGTGGTGCTTGAGGGTACAGCACTTTCCACCTCCTTCACTTCTCCCACATCTGGTGGGGGTGGCTCAATAGGCTGGGAAGGTCCGGCCTCCTCCTCCTCTTCCACCTCTTCCTCCTCAACCTCCACAACCTCCACGGCCTCCGCCGATCACCTTCTCCGAATGGAGGGAATAGGAACTTCTGTGATCACAGAATGTTCAGATTTTAGATAAACAACTCCAAAATCTTAAGAACATTAGATATAAAGAAATTCCAAAATGGCGGGATCTATATATAATTGCAGTGGCTGCCAGCTTTGTGACACATAACTCAATCAAAAATTAACAGTATGAAAAAAGACATCCCCTCCACAGTGTCTTGATGAAACAATAGGGCGAGAGGAGACCCATGGGAAGGGATTATCTCCTCAGTGTATCATAGGATGTTCTACTACTGTACAGCAGAGTCAGCTACTTCTTAATCCCATCACTAGCACAATAGAACAAAGGGACAAATAAACTAACACAGTCATTGGGAGTCTCAGAGCAGAGTTAACCCTTTTTGCGTTTATGGATTTACACCATGCAACTTTAATGGGGAATAGAAAAGATGTGGCCTATAAACAACCAAACAAACATGGTATATAGTTCCCTCTAACCCAAATAGGTCAGAGTGGGGGGTCTCCATAGTCCTGGGTCCATAGCCCGTAGGAAGGAGGCTAGCCCGAGGCTTCTACTGCAGACACAGTGATGGTTCAGTCCGTAACTTGTCTGGCACAAAGCCAACACATCACATCACCCAAAGAACACCATCCCCACAATGAAACATGGTGGTGGCACCATCAGGCTGTGGGGATGTTTTTCAGCTGCCGGGACTGGGAAACTGGTCAGAGTTGAGGTAAACATGGACAGGGATATTCTTGAGCAAAACCTGTCCCACTCTGTGTGTGATTTGAGGCTAGGACGGAGGTTCTCCTTCCAGCCGGACAATGACCCCCAAACACACGGCTATAGCAACACTTGAGTGGTTTCAGGGTAAATATATAAATGTGTTGGGATGGCCTAGTCAAAGCCCAGATCTCAATCCAATAGAAAATGTGGGGTCAAACTTAAAGATTGCTGTTCACAAGCGCAAACCATCAAATTGGAAGGAGCAGAATCAGTATTGCAAGGAGGAATGGGCAAAAACCCCAGTGGTAAGATGTGGCAAATGCTCATAGAGACTTATCCAAAGCTACTTGAAGCTGTTATTGATGCAAAAGGTAGCTCTACAAAGTATTGACTTTAGGGGGTGAATAGTTATGCACATTGAACTTTTCTGTTATTTTGTCCTATTAGTGTATGCTTTACAATTAACCAATTTAAAAGAACGTCTAAGTTGTGGGCATGTTCTACAAATTAAATGAGGCAAATCCTCAAACAATCCATGTTAATTCCAGGGGGTGAGGCAACAAAAAAAAGAACAAAGTCAAGGGGGGTGAATACTTTTGCTTAGCACTGTATACATTACAAAGTGTTGGCAAAACATACAAAAGTTATAGTACCTGGGCATTTTTCGTCCCGGATTCTGTTTATAAACCGGGGCTGTCTGAGCATTTTTTTATAAAGGCCAGAAGGCGGTGTTTTACACCCGTCTGGCGCCAGATTTCATAGGCCAGCTTCCGTACAATTCTCTGCTTCTCGGCGCGGGATCGGGTGCAGTCATATCCCCTCCCCAACATCCGATGCAAGAGAAAAATGCAAGCATATAATCCCAATTTTTTACATTAATAGTATTGAAAATAATTTACTCAAGTAAACTTCAAAAAGTATTTAATGATTTGAGGTGGAAATATAGAGTTTATAGATTATAGTTTGTATCCTGTTGGTCAAGACTCAGGAGAAGCTTTCTTTGTCAGACCGCCAGTATTTGCTGGTTCATTTAGAGTTACCCAGGGTGCATCCCAGGGAGACCAACCAGCTGTACACCCCATACTGTACCGTTACTTCACTAGACAGGTACATCTCTGCTTAGCTGGACAGTATCTGATAGCTCAGATTCCACCCACATACAGTCGTAATACAATCCCGTCTTCTAACCGTAAAAGTAAGGCCGCCTGCACACGGGCGTGTTTTTTGAAAACTACGGACTGTACAAACCCGTCCAGCCGTCCTGCAGAGTGGACAAGCACATGGTGTCATTGGTTGCTATGACGACATGCGCTTCCGGCCACCACCGCTGTACTGTAATACACTTGTATGATCTATACAAGTGTATTACTGTACAGTGGTGGCGGCAAGAAGTGCACGGTGTCATAGCGAGTTAGCAAATCAACCAATAACGCCGTGCACTCGTCCACTCTGCAGGACGGCAGGACGGGTTTGTACAGTTCATAGTTCTGAAAAAACACGCCCGTGTGCATGCAGCCTTACTTTTACGGTTAGAAGATGGGATTGTATTACGACTGTATGTGGGTGGGATCTGATCTATCAGATACTGTCCAGCTAAGCAGAGATGTATCTGTCTAGAGAAGTGATGGTACGGTATGGGGTGTACAGCTGGTTCGTCTCCCCAGGATGCACTCTGGGTAACTCTAAATGAACCCACAAATACTGGCGGTCTGACAAAGAAAGCTTCTCCTGAGTCCTGACCAACAGAATGCAAACTATATTATATAAACTCTGTGTGTGTGTGTGTGTGTGTGTAGTATATAGTGTGTGTCTGTGCGGTATATAATGTGTGTGCGGTATATAGTGTGTGTGTGCGGTATATAGTGTGTGTGTGCGGTATATAGTGTGTGTGTGCGGTATATTGTGTGTGTGTGCGATATATAGTGTGTGTGTGCGGAATATAGTGTGTGTGTGCGGAATATAGTGTGTGACATGACAATAGATGTGCAATGTGCATGTTAAATCTATTTCTCTGCTGTCCATACAAATATGCTACTAACATAGTGGGTGTGATGTCACAGGAATACCTAGTGAGACCTTATAAAATGTGAAGTTTTGTGCACTTAAGAAAAATTAGAATCACAGAAGGTCGCACTGGTGATTATTTTATAACACTCTTTATGCATATAAAGCGATTGTTCAAACGTGCAGGTGAAATGTAATCAAATACACTACTTTAATGCAAGATTACTTACAGTCACCAGGAGTCCTTCCTCTTTGTCGTTGAACTTCGCTCCAATCATCGCATCCATCTAATAGCTAGTCGTCAGTGCAAACCAGTTGCTGTAGGCCACGCCTTCCTAGCGCATGTGCTCTTGCGATTAATACTTAGCAGAAATTTTGCCGATAAAAAAAGAATGCTTGTCGATTTCAAATTTGCTTAATACTTCTGGTATGTCAGTGCCCATGTTGTGGGACTATGTGTGCGCATCTTGTAAGAATTTTGTGGCTGCAAATATGACCTGGAGGTTTTTCATGTTCGCCTGCCATTAAAATGAATAGGACCCGCCGCAAACCTGAGGTTCACGAACATTTGAGCGAGTTTGAGCGATTGCATTAGCAAACCATCCCATCCCATCAGATGTTCATCCATCACTACTCGTAACCACATTTTGCAGGTATTTGCAGCCCTATAGCCCTTTCCATGACATTTTTACAGCCATTTTAGTGCTCCAAACTTCGGGTCCCCATTAACTGGGGTTTCGGGGTCGGGGTCAAGTTCGGGTCCTGAACTCGAACTTTTTTGTGAAGTTCGGCCAAACCCGTCGAACCCGAACATCCAGTTGTCTGCTCAGCTCTAGTAGCAAGCTATTTAGATGCTGCTCACCCTAGAGAATTTTTGCATTTGCCCCATATTAATCAGAATCCCCCATAGCTGAAATATGATCCCTGATATTCACAAAATGTTAATACACAGTGGTTTGCCATAAGGGGTAGCAGCCACTACAGTTCCGATACTGTTCAATGAATTTTCTCTGCTGTAGCTGTGGCTTCTGATGCTCTGGTTCCCATTGGCTTCCTCTTCGCATCCTCTCTCTGATCCTCTTTTTGCTCCACTTTTGACAAATAACTTCTTTGGTCTTTTAACAGTGGAGGCCAGAATGCATTGTACACAGGGCTAGTCTTGCATGCATTAGGTAAGGGCTCTTTCACACCTGCGTTATAGTCTTCCGGCATAGAGTTCCGTCGTCGGGGCTCTATGCCGGAAGAATCCTGATCAGGATTATCCTAATGCATTCTGAATGGAGTGAAATCCGTTCAGGATGCATCAGGATGTCTTCAGTTCCGGAACGGAACGTTTTTTGGCCGGAGAAAATACCGCAGCATGCTGCGCTTTTTGCTCCGGCCCAAAAAACTGAAGACTTGCCGCAAGGCCGGATCCGGAATGAATGCCCATTGAAAGGCATTGATCCGGATCTGGCCTTAAGCTAAACGTCGTTTCGGCGCATTGCCGGATACGACGTTTAGCTTTTTCTGAATGGTTACCATGGCTGCCGGGACGCTAAAGTCCTGGCAGCCATGGTAAAGTGTAGCGGGGAGCGGGGGAGCAGCATACTTACCATCCGTGCGGCTCCCGGGGCGCTCCAGAGTGACGTCAGGGCGCCCCAGGCGCATGGATGACGTGATCGCATGGCCCGTCATCCATGCGCATGGGGCGCTCTGACGTCACTCTGGAGCGCCCCGGGAGCCGCACGGATGGTAAGTATGCTGCTCCCCCGCTCCTACTATGGCAACCAGGACTTTAATAGCGTCCTGGGTGCCATAGTAACACTGAAAGCATTTTGAAGATGGATCCGTCTTCAAATGCTTTCAGTACACTTGCGTTTTTCCGGATCCGGCGTGTAATTCCGGCAAGTGGAGTACACGCCGGATCCGGACAACGCAAGTGTGAAAGAGCCCTAACTTTTGCAAGATCCTGCTGCACAGAGTGCTCTCATGTTCTACAGCCATAATTGGACAAAATCTGAATTAGAAATTGAACTTAGTGGTTATTGCCCCTATGGCAAGCTTCTGTATATTTGCATATAGTGCAAATGTAAGACTGCTCAGGGGGCAGTGGCTATGCTATAATGTGGACAATTAGAACTTTATAACCTAGTTGATGCACTGAGCATCATAACTGACTAGCTCTGTATAGTCTGCTGCTTACAGTTTGTTTAATTATAGGTCATTTAGAAATTCTGTAATGGAAAAAAAATGTTAGTGTATCAGAATTTTTATCAAATGGCAAAGTTTTGGTTTTCTCCCCGGGCTACAGATATTGATGACATATACTCCGCATAGATCATCAATAACAGATCGGTAGGGGTCCAACACACGGAACCACATGGATCAGCATGAATGAGACATGGTGTGCATGGCTACAACACAGTGGATGATGCCGTCTGCCTCCAGCTCTGTACATTGCATCGTTTCTGGTGCAGTGTCAACCTAAAACACCGATCTGATATTGATTATATGTAAGAAGGAAATATCATTAATCTCTGTAGCCCGGAGAACCCCTTTAAGGCATTTTGCTATATCTATTTACTTTTTAGAAGCCATTGTACTAAACCTTATGATTATCAGAAAGCTGGCAAATCCAAATATGTTCTACTCGATTCCCAAACAGAATGTGCTATCAAAAGATGGGCTCAAGCACATACTGACTAATATACAACTAAGCTACTTGATTTTGCTTTTGTATTTGAGACATTCTAAAAGACAAACTCTATTTATTCAGCTATTATTCTCTTGTGCTATGAGAGTGCCTTGGTCTAATGTTGTTGGATGTTCTTCTGAGTCAGCTAAGATATGAAAACATTATAGTCAATTTACTACAGAGACAAAAATTCAAAGAAATAAAAACTTGAATCCTCAGAGCAACTTAAATTTCATGTGATGCATAATAAGTGAAACCATAGCTTCCGAGAGAAAAAAAAATGTGGACAATGCAACCAACTCTTTGTATTCTCTGTTAGAACTTTGTTATTATTTGCAATGTGTTTGCTTGCCAGAAAGCAATTTCTAACATTTTAATTTCAAGAAAACATTGCATTCTGCATAATTATTTAGATGAACAACTACTTTGCCATGGAATCCTGGTGGTCAATGATTTTACTTACAATATTCACACTACGTGTCTAGAATGGAGTAAAGCATACAGACAATGCATTAGAAGATGTATACATACCCATATACACGCCTGCACACATTAATCATTAAACATTACCAAATTAGAATCATGTTTATTATGACCTATTAACATCATGAAGTTATTTTGTTTTCAGATACTCAATGCCTATTAACCCTTTCATAATCTGAAATGACTTGGGCTTTGGTTTGAAGAGTAATTTTTCAGGGTAGTTTCATGCACAAACACAGACTTACTAATCTTAAAGCTTAGACAGGATGTCTGTACCTACACCACATTTGTCATAGGGGCAGAATGATAATTCTGATGCAGATAATATACCAACTATTGGTTGGCTTACTTTGGGATAGATTTTTACGCAGAATTGTGGTACAATTTTGGTGCAGAATGGTGCATCTTAAGCCACACTTTATTGTCGACCATGTTAGAAGTGTAGAAACCCTGCATAGGGAGTCTGCTGTGGTAATGAAACAATACTGTGAGTCAATATGACAAATTCAAAATAGTAGGTTGTGGTGGCTCACTAATTAGTAGTTATGGTATGGTGCTAGAAGCTCAATGGAGGGATTCACCCCACCCTCTAGTAGAAAATAATATAGAAATAGAAAAATGAGCGGGCACTCATACACTTGGTTGCCAAATTGATATTTGCAGAAAATATTTATTGTTCCCCATAAAATAATAAAAACAACGTACTAAAATCAATACATACATAAAAAGCAATCACATATAATAGATGGTGAGTGTAATAAATTGTAGACAATAATCGATGAAAATCAATAATCGATACTTGTAATCGATAAATTCAATAATGTTCAATAGATCACATCAAGTATCTTCCAGTATTATCCAGATCATATATGTGCCGTTATTACAATGAGGGAGGTATTTCCTCTTTACTTATATTTTAAATTGGGAAGGTGAATGTCACTTAAAATATTGCAAATACCTTTCCCTGGAAGTGTAATATATTCTTAAAGCATCTGCAGGAATCCAATACAAATAAGGCTACTTTCACACTAGCGTTCGATCGGATCCGTTCTGAACGGATCCGATCATAATAATGCAGACGGAGGCTCCGTTCAGAACGGATCCGTCTGCATTATTTTAGCATATAACAGCTAAGTGTGAAAATAGCCTCGTACGGATCCGTCCAGACTTTCAATGTAAAGTCAATGGGGGACGGATCCGCCTGAAGATTGAGCCATATTGTGGCATCTTCAAACGGATCCGTCCCCATTGACTTACATTGTAAGTCTGGACGGATCCGCACGCCTCCGCACGGCCAGGCGGACACCCGAACGCTGCAAGCAGCGTTCAGCTGTCCGCCTGTCCGTGCGGAGGCGAGCGGAGCGGAGGCTGAACGCCGCCAGACTGATGCAGTCTGAGCGGATCCGCTCCATTCAGACTGCATCAGGGCTGGACGGCTGCGTTCGGGTCCGCTCGTGAGCCCCTTCAAACGGAGCTCACGAGCGGACCGACGAACGCTAGTGTGAAAGTAGCCTAAACTGAAAGTCTCTTATGGCATTTCCTTTTTATATGAAGGTGAACTTCAAATCGATATTCCGCTTACCGTCTAATGTCAGCTGTCTCCCCGCGGACCTGTTTCTTGAACAGAGCTTTGAATGTTTGTCGACTTATTTGATCGCTCCTAGTTCGAATTACAGCAGGAGTTCCAAAGATCGCGGGAGTTGACACTTTGTTACGCAATTTCCTTTGGTACAGCTTTTGACGAAAATGGTATTTGTTCCTTTGCTGTAAAGATTTTTCTCTGTATGGCCATACAGTTTTATAGGAGGCTTTTCAATGCAGGTACATAATTTGTCTCACCATACGTGTTTCGGGTAGATTCACTCTCCCTCAGTTGTCAAATGTCTGCCTGCCTGGCCTCCATTTTTATCCTGTCTTTAATTGCTTCCAAAATCAAAAGCACCTGCTTATCATGCTGTTTCCAATCAGTCACAAAATCCTCCCACATAGTCAAGGGATAATCCTATACCGCACTACCCTCTTTTTTTCAAATGCAGTTTTCATGCGTTTTTTTGGGGACACATGCGTTTTCTTGCTCAAATGTCCCCATGATAGTGGTGTACAACTGTATGTAATATGAACTTGATATCTGATTGCTAACACTATATAATCCTTATTTGAAAAATAAAAATATTATTAAATAGTTCATTACAATTAAAAATCAATTAAAAATCACTTGAAATACATAATCCCTAACAATTACAATATTTTTAAAAAATCCTTAAAGAATCTTGAGGAATTGGAAGTTTTGAAAAATCTTCAGAATTTTGGAAATTTGATAGAGAAAGAGTGGTGGGTATCTAGAAGCCAAGGGCACGTCGCAGCGCCGATAAATCTGCCTGGCATGTGACGTGTTGTCGGCCTCGAGACACCCAACCTACATAAATCCCAAAATTTACAACTCAGAATTAAGTCCTTTCGGCTACAGAGATTCAAATTCATAAATACGTCTGAATTCCACAAACATCAAACTGGATGGGTCCTGTTGGTGTACATCTTTATAATGGTTTGATAAAGAGTGTTTATCATACCCCTTCCTGATAATTGCAATATGTTCGGCCAACCTTTTTTTTGAAAGGCCTCTTCGTGCGTCCTATATATTGTCTATTGCAAGGGCACTGGAGAAGGTAGATAACTCCGGTGGAGTCACATGTGAGACAATCTTCTATCTCCCATTTAAAATTATTCTGAGTCGAAGATACAGTAGTCGTCAGTCGGGGTTTCTTGTTCAGTCTACAACCCATACACCTTCCGCATTTATAAAAACCCTTTAGATTTAACCAAGTTCCGGAAAGACTCAACTTATTCTGTTTCCACGGTCTTACAGTGGGGGCCACCTTAATACCCAAATTCAGTGCCCTAGTGAAGGTAATTGTCGGAACAGTCGGGAGTAAGTGTCCCACAATTTTATCATTCAAAACATGATTCCATCTTCCTATGATTCTCATTAAATGGAAGAACTACCCGAATGGGGATACCTATCAAAATTTGGGGGGAGACCCCCTCGAGGGATTCGAGTTGGAGCTCAAGAGATACAATACGGATGGATTGTATAATGGGACAATATCACGACAGGAACTGGATTTTATCTTGGGCGCGCAGAGGAGGCTACCATGCTTCTACTGCCTGCCTAAAATACACAAAAATCCGAGTGATCCCCCAGGACATCCAATCATCTCGGGGATTGGATCCATTATGTCCAACCTGTCCAAATACATAGATGTTCAATTACAACCAGTAGTTAAGAAAACCAGTTCCTATATCAAGGATACGACCCAAATCATACAGATTTTGGAAAACCTGGATGTCCAATCTGAATGGATTATGGGTACACTAGATATTTAATCACTTTACACTCTGATTGATCATCATCAAGGAATTGAGGCTGTTAAATTGCAACTAACAAGAGATGATTCCTATGGAACAATAAAACAAGACTTTATAACAAAAGGAATAGAGTATATCTTGAGCCACAACTACTTCTTCTTTCAGGTGGAGTTCTACCCGCAGAAACGGGTTACCGCCATGGGGACCAGATTCACCCCCAGCTATGCTAATTTATTCTTGGCCAAGTGGGAATACAACCACGTTAGGCCGAGGCTGGGGGTGGATCTGGCCCTGTGGCGTTGTTACATCGATGATGTAATCTTCATCTGGAAGCGAAGTAAAGAAGAACTGGAGAAATTCCTAGAACTAATTAATATTAACAACTTGAATCTGGTCTTTACCTTAAACATACAGGAGAGTACCGAATTCCTGGATTTATCAAATCTGGAAATAAATAGATATGTGAGACATTTTGTAAACCCACAGCTAGAAATAGTTATATTGACTTTTCTAGCTGTCACTTGCCTAAATGGCTGACAAATGTCCCCTCTGGTCAGTTTCGTAGGATAAAACGGAACTGCACAGAGGGACATACCTTTGAGACAGAGGCCATTGAGATGAAGAGACAGTTTATTGAAAAGGAATACCCTGAAAATTTAGTGGAGGGGTCACTCAATCAAATTAGGAAACTGGATAAAAGGGCGTTTTTTTGAGAAGGAAACTAATAAAGATAAAAATGAGAAAGAAAAGGTACAAAACAAAGAAGAAGCCATTAGGGTAGTTCTTCCATTTAATGAGAATTATAGGAAGATCCAGAAAATTATTAAAACCCACTGGCATCATGTTTTGAATGATAAAATTGTGGGACACTTACTCCCGACTGTTCCGACAATTACCTTCACTAGGGCACCGAATTTGGGTATTAAGGTGGCCCCCACTGTAAGACCATGGAAACAGAATAAGTTGAGTCTTTCCGGAACTTGGTTTAATCTAAAGGGTTTTTATAAATGCGGAAGGTGTATGGGTTGTAGACTGAACAAGAAACCCCGACTGACGACTACTGTCTCTTCGACTCAGAATAATTTTAAATGGGAGATAGAAGATTGTCTCACATGTGACTCCACGGGAGTTATCTACCTTCTCCAGTGCCCTTGCAATAGACAATATATAGGACGCACGAAGAGGCCTTTCAAAAAAAGGTTGGCCGAACATGTTGCAAATATCAGGAAGGGGTATGATAAACACTCTTTATCAAACCATTATAAAGATGTACACCAACAGGACCCATCCAGTTTGATGTTTGTGGCACTGGAGAGGGTAGAGAAACACTGGAGGGATGGAGATTTCATTAGACAAATGTCTAGGATGGAATCCAGACGTATTTATGAATTTGGATTTCTGTAGCCGAAAGGACTTAATTCTGAGTTGTAAATTTTGGGATTTATGTAGGTTGGGTGTCTCGAGGCCGACGACACGTCACATACCAGGCCGATTTATCGGTGCTGCGACATGCCCTTGGCTTCTAGATACCCACCCCTCTTTCTCTATCAAATTTCCAAAATTCTGAAGAATTTTCAAAACTTCCAATTCCTCAAAGATTTTTTAAAAATATTGTAATTGTTAGGGATTATGTATTTCAAGTGATTTTTAATTGATTTTTAATTGTAATGAACTATTTAATAATATTTTTATTTTTCAAATAAGGATTATATAGTGTTAGCAATCAGATATCAAGTTCATATTACATTCAGTTGTGCACCACTATCATGGGGACATTTGGGCAAGAAAACGCATGTGTCCTCAAAAAAACGCATGAAAACCGCATATGAAAAAAAGAGGGTAGTGCGGTATAGGATTATCCCTTGACTATGTGGGAGGATTTTGTGACTGATTGGGAACAGTATGATAAGCAGGTGCTTTTGATTTTGGAAGCAATTAAAAACAGGATAAAAATGGAGGCCAGGCAGGCAGACATTTGACCACTGAGGAAGGGAGAGTGAATCTACCCGAAACACGTATGATGAGACAAATGATGTACCTGCATTGAAAATCCTCTGATAAAACTGTATGGCCATACAGAGAAAAATCTTTACAGCAAAGGAACAAATACCATTTTCGTCGAAAGCTGTACCAAAGGAAATTGCGGAACAAAGTGTCAACTCCCGCGATCTTTGGAACCCCCGCGGTAATTCGAACTAGGAGCGATCGAATAAGCCGGCAAACATTCAAAGCTCCGTTCAAAAAACAGGTCCGCGGGGAGACGGCTGACAATAGACGGTAAGCGGAATATCGATTTGAAGTTCACCTTCATATAAAAAGGAAATGCCATAAGAGACTTTCAGTTTATTAGTATTGGATTCCTGCGGATGCTTTAAGAATATATTACGCTTCCAGGGGAAGGTATTTGCAATATTTTAAGTGACATACACCTTCCCAATTTTCGATATAAGTAAAGAGGAAATACCTCCCTCATTGTAATAACAGCACATATATGATCTGGATAATACTGGAAGATACTTGATGTGATCTATTGAACATTATTGAATTTATCGATTATCAGTATTGATTATTGATTTTCATCGATTATTGTCTACAATTTATTACACTCACCATCTATTATATGTGATTGCTTTTTATGTATGTATTGATTTTAGTACGTTGTTTTTATTATTTTATTGGGAACAATAAATATTTTCTGCAAATCTCAATTTGGTAACCAAGTGTATGAGTGCCTGCTCATTTTTCTATTTCTATAGTATGACAAATAACTCAAGTGTGAATGTTAGCGCCAGGTATAAAGAACCATGCAGAGTCCCAAGATCCTACTATAGGGTGAAATGGCGCACTCCTTTTACACCGTTGTCAGCTGATTACACTTAGATGTCTACAGAACCTGTACTATTAAACACATATTGAAGTTGAGCCCCCATGACATAGTAGAGAGGGTGTCACCAGTAAGATTGTGTTGACGTTACTGATTATTTTGCCTTTCCTCTGATCCGTTAGAACAATAACCCTCAAAAACCGGATCCTGTCTGTTAAGAATTCACCTTCACTTAGTCAGTATTTGGTCAGTAATCCATCAGTATTGCTAAAGCAAAAAAAAGAGGAGTGGATCCCAAAATTACACGTGAATGGAATATTTGCATGTATTTTGTGTTTTGTACCCACTCCTGCTTTTGGCTACCAAACCATAAACAAATTCTGATGCTAAATAGGGACCATGTCATACAGGCCTAACAGCTGCTACATAGACAGGATCCATTATGCGTCTCATTTTTCCTTCCTTCTGATAGATCAGAAGAAGGGGCAAATAAATGATGATGTCAAACAGGCCAAAAAGGCAAAATAGTGGCCCAGTCATGCAGTGGGGAGGGTGGGAACAGCATTAGAAGTCGAGAGAGTGGCCCAGTGACCGAGTGGTGGTGACGTGGCAGCAGCATGATGGGACCACAGAGTGGCCAAGTAACATATTGTTGAGGTGACAGCAGCATAAGGAGACCACAAGAGTGGCCCACTGACATAGTGGTGAGGTGGCAGCAGCATGAGAAGACCACAGAGTGGCCCAGTGACATAATGATGAGGTGGCAGCAGCATGAGGAGACCACAAAGTAGTGAGGTGGCAGCAGCATGTGGAGACCACAGAGTGGTGAGGTGGCAGAATCATTAGGAGACCACAGAGTGGCCCAGTGACATAGTGGTGAGCTGGCAGCAGCACATGGAAACCACATAGTGGTGAGGAGGAAGCAGCATATGGAGACCACAGAGTGGACCATTGACAAAGTGGGGAGGTGGGGGCAATACCAGTACCAGCTGAAGAAGGTAGGTGGCAGTAGAAGAACCTGGCAGGTTTGGCATCAGGTGGGTGGCAGCATCAGAATAGTAGCTAAAGTAGGTAGCCAGAAGAAACATGTCTCTTTTGTCAAATTGTAGGGTTGGCACCATGGATGCTCTAGTCTGATGCATCAGGCACTGATGTTTGAAAATCCTGGCTGACCCACGCCTGATTCATCTTTACAAAGGTCAGTGTCTCCACCTTTTGGGTGGACAGGCGAGGTATTGTCACGAGGGTGTCAAGAGCCACGTCTGACTCCGTTATACCCGGGGTCAGGAAGTCGCAGCGGGTGGCTGTGCGCTCTATGTCTAAAGATCACGTTGTTTCTTAGTGATTGTTTTCTGTGTTTGCCTTGCAATCTTTTTTGTCTCACTCAGGGATCCGTAGCTTCTCCTCCTCAGCTGTTTCTTGTCTGCCACTCCCAACCTCCTTATATTCTCCTCTCACTTTTCTCTAGTTGCCAGTTATAGAGCTTCCTGCCTGGACTTCTATACTGACTCACTGGAGCTGTGAATCCTGGTTGTTGTTCCAGAGTGCTACCCTCCGGATCCCTGTTGGGCTTTTTGTTGTCTCCTGTTGTCGCCCACCTGGGATTATATGTTGAGTCTGTATTGTCTGTCCTCCCCTTGGTGTTTTCCTTTAGAGCTAGTGGTGCGGACTAGTGTTCCCACCGCCCTGTTCACTATCTAGGGCTCATCTTAGGGAAAGCCAGGGTTTTAGGCACGTGATCGGCGTACGGGTGAGGAACCCGTCTAGGGACGTCAGGGCAGCCAGGTGCCAGCCGCAAGGTGAGTCAGGGGTCACCACCTTCCCTCTCACTTGGGCAGGGCCTTCCTCTTTCCCTCTCTCTGTGTCACGTATGTGATAGTCACGCCGATCGTGATAGAATGTGTCTTCGCGTTCAGGAAATACAGTTCCTGGGATATCTATTATCTGCTTCAGGTTTCCGTATGGATCCTAGGAAGGTCCAGGCAATTTTAGATTGGGATCTTCCTGAGAACCTTAAAGCTCTACAACGGTTTTTGGGTTTCGCAAATTTCTATAGAAAGTTCATTAAAAATTATTCAGTGATCGTTAAACCCCTTACTGACATGACTAGGATAGGGACTGATTTTTCTAAATGGTCTGACGCCGCTAAAATTGCATTTTCCTCTCTAAAAGAGAGATTTAACTCGGCACCTGTTCTAATTCAACCTGATGTCTCCCAGCCTTTTATTGTTGAAGTAGATGCGTCAGAGGTGGGAGTGGGGGCTGTATTGTCTCAGGGTCCGTCTCCTGGCAAATGGCGTCCTTGCGCTTTCTTTTCCAAAAAGTTATCTACTGCAGAAAAGAACTATGATATTGGAAATAGGGAACTGTTGGCGATTAAACTGGCGTTTGAGGAGTGGCGTCACTTCTTAGAGGGAGCAATCCACCCCGTCACGGTAATTACGGATCACAAAAACCTTCTGTACCTAGAATCGGCTAAGCGTCTCACCCCTAGACAAGCTAGGTGGTCGCTATTCTTTACCAGATTTAACTTTGTAATCACCTATCGTCCTGGGGCAAAAAATACCAAGGCAGACGCATTATCTCGTAGTTTCCCTGGAGGGGGTAATGTTAGTGATCCGGTACCTATTTTACAAAGAGGAGTGGTTGTCTCTGCTGTACACTCTGTTCTAGAGGGAAAGGTGTTAGAGGCCCAGGGGGACGCCCCGGCCTCTTGCCCCTCAGAGAAATTGTTTGTACCGTTAAACCTGCGTCTTGAATTATTAAAGGAACATCATAATTCGGCACTTGCCGGGCAACCGGGTAGTAAAGCAACCTTGGAGCTATTGTCTCGTCGTTTTTGGTGGCCAAGGTTGCGTCAGGATGTAATGGATTTTGTGTCTACTTGTTCTACTTGTGCACGCGCGAAAGTCTCTCATACACGTCCAGCAGGGTCTTTATTGCCACTTTTCATCCCCAATAGGCCATGGACACATCTGTCAATGGATTTCATCACTGACTTACCGTTGTCTGCGGGTAAAACAGTTATCTTGGTAGTAGTAGACAGGTTTAGCAAAATGGTACACTTTATTGCGCTACCCGCACTTCCTAATGCTAAGACTCTTGCTCAGGTGTTTATCAGTGAAATCGTGAAGCTTCACGGGGTCCCTTCCGATGTGGTTTCGGATCGGGGAACCCAGTTTATTTCTAAGTTTTGGAAAGCTTTTTGTTCCCGTTTGGGGGTACACTTGTCCTTTTCCTCAGCTTTCCATCCTCAGTCGAATGGACAGACTGAGCATACCAACCAAAACCTAGAAACATATTTAAGGTGTTTTGTGTCTGAAAACCAAGAGGTGTGGTCATCATATTTACCATTAGCCGAGTTTGCCATAAATAATCGCTGTCAGGAATCCACTGGCAAGTCACCATTTCTTGGTGCATACGGATTTCATCCCCAATTTTGTACTTTCAAAGAGGGGGGGTCTTCTGGGGTTCCCGAAGAGGAACGGTTTTCTTCATCTCTTTCATCAGTATGGCAGAAGGTGCAAGCTAACTTGAAAAATATGAGTGGTAAATATAAATGCATGGCCGATAAGAAACGGTCGCCAGGTCCAGACCTAGGAGTGAATGACTATGTGTGGTTGTCTACTAGGAATATTAAGTTGAAGGTTCCCTCTTGGAAACTGGGCCCTAGGTTCATTGGTCCTTATTAAATAGTAGCCGTCATTAACCCTGTGGCTTTTCGCCTGGAGCTACCTCAGACTTTTAAGATCCATAACGTCTTCCATAAGTCGTTACTCAAGAAGTATGTTCCACCTCTAGAACCATCACCGCTGCCACCTCCTCCTGTTATTGTGGATGGTAATCTGGAGTTTCAAATATCCAGAATTGTTGATTCTCGTCGGGTCCGCCGCTCTCTTCAGTATCTGGTGCATTGGAGGTGTTACGGTCCCGAGGAAAGAATGTGGGTTCCAGCGTCAGAGGTAAACGCCAACAGGTTAATTCAGGCTTTCCATGCCTCTCATCCTGAGAGACCTGGTCCTGAGTGTCCGGAGGCCCCTCGTGAAAGGGGGGGTACTGTCACGAGGGTGTCAAGAGCCACGCCTGACTCCGTTATACCCGGGGTCAGGAAGTCGCAGCGGGTGGCTGCGCGCTCTATGTCTAAAGATCACATTGTTTCTTAGTGATTGTTTTCTGTGTTTGCCTTGCAATCCTTTTTGTCTCACTCAGGGATCCGTAGCTTCTCCTCCTCAGCTGTTTCTTGTCTGCCACTCCCAACCTCCTTATATTCTCCTCTCACACTTCTCTAGTTGCCAGTTATAGAGCTTCCTGCCTGGACTTCTATACTGACCCACTGGAGCTGTGAATCCTGGTTGTTGTTCCAGAGTGCTACCCTCCGGATCCCTGTTGGGCTTTTTGTTGTCTCCTGTTGTCGCCCACCTGGGATTATATGTTGAGTCTGTATTGTCTGTCCTCCCCTTGGTGTTTTCCTTTAGAGCTAGTGGTGCGGACTAGTGTTCCCACCGCCCTGTTCACTATCTAGGGCTCATCTTAGGGAAAGCCAGGGTTTTAGGCACGTGATCGGCGTACGGGTGAGGAACCCGTCTAGGGACGTCAGGGCAGCCAGGTGCCAGCCGCAAGGTGAGTCAGGGGTCACCACCTTCCCTCTCACTTGGGCAGGGCCTTCCTCTTTCCCTCCCTCTGTGTCACGTATGTGATAGTCACGCCGATCGTGATAGTTATCCTTGGAGTAACTATGGCCCCCACCGCACTAAATACCCCTTGGTCTAACATGGTGGAGAGCCAGTAGTCATCCCTCTGCTGAATGGTGACAATTGGGCTGTCACTACGAAAGCAAGTGAGCATGAATCGGGCCATTTGCACAAGTGACACGGAGGGAATGTCCACTGCATACTGCCACAGTGTGGCTGGGTCATCTACCTCGTCTTCTTCATCGCCGTGTAGCTCCTCCGGCTATTCCTGCTCCTCCTCTCCAGTCACCTGTGTAGAAAAACCAGCCATTTCTCTATGCATTGCTGGTGCGCGAATGTCCTCCTCCGCCACATCCTCTAGTTCAGCCCCCACAGGGCTTATGTGGCCATGAGATGTAGTCACCACAGCTCCTGTCCTCTGGCCAGCCAAATTTAGCATTATTTGTTCCAGGACATAAATCAGTGGAATTACATTGTTCATCCTGTAGTCCTGGTGACTGACAATTAAAGTTACCTCCTCAAAGGGCCTAAGCAAATGGCATGTGTCACACATGAGCTGCCACTGGCTGACATTATCAAGAAAACGTTTATGACCTTTCTCTGTTCATATAATAAGTCCAACATATGGAGGGTGGAATTTCAACAGGTAGAAATGTTGCATATCAGCCTATGTTGGGGGATGCTGTTGTGCCGCTGCAGCTCAAGGAGTGTGTGCTTTGTGTTAGACCATGCATCTAGGGTGTTAGACCATGCATCTTTCTCTCAAGGGAACAAATTTCCTCAGTGAACAGTTCAAAGTATTTGCTAAGGATCATTTAAACTAGAAAAGGGGGGCAAAACAGTGGTAATCCAGCAGTCCGACTGCCCCTCGGAATAATGCCAGAAGATGCCAGTGGCAAATAGGTTAAGAAATGACAAGCTCAGAGTCTTGTCTACAAATGCTCACAGTTTAGGGAATAAGATCAATGAACTTGAGTCTATCATGGCATCAGAAAATATAGATTTAGTGGCTGTTACTGAGACATGGTTCAATGGGAGTAATGACTGGGATATAACAATACCAGGGTTCTCTCTATATAGGAAAGACAGGGAAGGCAAGAAAGGGGGAGGGGTGGCCCTGTATGTGAAAGATAGCATACAATCTAATTTAATACAAGTTAGGAAGACCAATTTAGAGTCAATTTGTGTTACGCTGCAGCTTAATGATCATAAGGTAACTAGTGTAGGTGTGATATATAGACCACCTGGCCAAGTCAAAGAATTAGATGATCTACTAGTTGAGGAAATAGCTAAAATGACATTGAAAGGGGAAGTTATCTTTATGGGAGACTTTAATCTTCCTGATGTAAACTGGAAAACCAAAATAGCTAGCTCTGCCAGGAGTACAGATATTCTAAATTCCCTACTGGGATTATCTCTACCGCAAGTAGTTGAGGAGCCAACCTGGAAGGAGGTCATTTTAGATTTAGTATTCACAAATGGGAATTTGGTAACTGATATTGCTGTAGGGGAAAGCTTGGGATCTAGTGATCACCAGTCAGTGTGGTTTACTATAAGTAGAGTGACTGAGTCACACCACATGTAGTGTCCCACTAGGTAGGAGTAGGCACTACGCAAGGGTCAATTGGGTAACGTGTTACTTCTACTCACAAGGGACACTGATGTTACATTTGACTGTGCATTTTAATGCATTTTCTATGTGTTTTTACATGCAATGTTTCCCCTGTGTTATGCATGGCAGGCCTATTAGGGTGTAGTTAGGCATCCTAGACACTAGAGGGAGATAGGGAGCCCCTAGTATAAATGTTCAGGCCCAGACAGGGAGGGGTTTGTTCATAGTCAGGAGTCTGTGGAGACAGAAGTGAGAAGGCACCAGCCCAGGATATGCTGAGGGCCTCCTCCTGACATGCAGCTTGATAGCCCTGGCTGCTAGCTACAACCAGGAGGTTAGTGAAGAACCCTAGCCTGCCTGTAGATCAAGTGAGCCTCAGTTAGCTCAGAAGATTACCCCAGTAGTAGGTTTAACCTCCTGGGAGCAACCAGCAGTTTCCCTACCAAGCGAGGATAATACAACCAAGCACAGATAAGTAACCTGATGGGCAGAAGTACTATAAAGTGAAGAGCAAGGGTTTATACTGGAGGAAGGATTTATATACCAAGGATTAAAGCCAGCAATTAGGCATCCTGGCCTTGGGATCCAGCCAGCTAGAATAGCTGAGGGGATATAGCAGCATTGTACTGCAAAGCATTAACTGTTTACCCTCCAAGTATCTTGCATGATTAATACCTGCCATTATTGAAAGGAAACCTGCTTGTGAAGTATTGTTCAAGGGACTGCATCATCATTAACAACTGTTGGACTGTTTTTCAAGTAAAGCAACGTTTGGTTCACCATACAATCTGTGTACCCCAATTACTACTCCTATAAATCGGTGTGCCACCGTTACAGGCACTGGCATCACGATCCTTAAAGGGACCTTACCTAAGGCACTCAAAACACCTACAACATCCAGGGCACCTCACATATCATCAGGTCTGGTCCCTATCTACAGAGTGTGCCCCAGAGGAACTAGTGTCTGCCTCTCTTTCACTGTTGCAGGCCTGCCCAGGGTTCTCCTCAGAAAAGTGAGTAACCCTCGATTGCCCATACCGTGACCTCACTGTCGCTATACCCCGCAGGTCTGGCGTGCTGCACACACAAAAACAAAAGTGTTAGATTTTAGAAAAACTGACTTTTCTAAAATTAGATTTTAGAAAAGTCAGATAGGAACAGTTTCAATGGAGTCCATGAGAAATGGGACTACTTAAAAGTGGCACTATTGAAGGCAACAAATAATTGCATTAACCGCTTGCCGCCACGCTAACGCCGAAAGGCGTCATCGCGGCGGCTCTCCCAGGTCACACTAACGCCAATAGGCGTCATCTCGCGTGAGCCGAGATTTCCTGTGAACGCGCGCACGCAGGCGCGCGTGCTCACAGGAACGGAAGGTAAGCGAGTGGATCTCCAGCCTGCCAGCAGCGATCGCTCGCTGGCAGGCTGGAGATGTGATTTTTTTAACCCCTAACAGGTATATTAGACGCTGTTTTGATAACAGCGTCTAATATACCTGCTACCTGGTCCTCTGGTGGTCCCTTTTGTTAGGAGCGACCACCAGAGGACTCAGGCAACTCACTAAAGTAGCACCAAACACCACTACACTACACCCCCCCCTGTCACTTATTAACCCTTTATAAACCACTGATCAGCCCATATAGACTCCCTGATCACCCCCCTGTCATTGATCACCCCCCTGTAAGGCTCCATTCAGAGGTCCGTATGATTTTTACGGATACATGGATCGGATCCGCAAAATGCATACGGACGTCTGAATGGAGCCTTACAGGGGGGTGATCAATGACAAGGGGGTGATCACGCATATAGACTTCCTGATCACTTCCCTGTCATTGATCACCCCCCTGTCATTGATCACCTCCCTGTAAGGCTCCATTCAGACGTCCGTATGATTTTTTACGGATACATGGATCGGATCCGCAAAACACATGCGGACGTCTGAATGGAGCCTTACAGGGGGGTGATCAAAGACAGAGGGGTGATCACCCATATAGACTCCCTGATCACCTCCGTCATTGATCACCCCCCTGTAAGGCTCCATTCAGACGTCCGCATGTGTTTTGCGGATCCGATCCATGTATCCGTGGATCCGTAAAAAATCATACGGACGTCTGAATGGAGCCTTACAGGGGGGTGATCAATGATGGAGGTGATCAGGGAGTCTATATGGGTGATCACCCCTCTGTCATTGATCACCCCCCTGTAAGGCTCCATTCAGACGTCCGCATGTGTTTTGCGGATCCGATCCATGTATCCGTGGATCCGTAAAAAATCATACGGACGTCTGAATGGAGCCTTACAGGGGGGTGATCAATGACAGGGGTGTGATCAATGACAGGGGGTGATCACCCCATATAGATTCCCTGATCACATCCCTGTCATTGATCACCCCTTGTAAGGCACCATTTAGACATTTTTTTGGGCCCAAGTTAGCGGAAAGTTTTTGTTTGTTTTTGTTTTTTCTTACTAAGTCTCATATTCCACTAAATTGTGTCAAAAAATAAAATCTCACATGAACTCACCATACCCCTCACGGAATCCAAATGCGTAAATTTTTTTAGACATTTATATTCCAGACTTCTTCTGACGCTGTAGGGCCGCTAAAATGCCAGGGCAGTATAAGTACCCCACATGTGACCCCATTCTGGAACGAAGACACCCCAAGGTATTCCATGAGGGGCATATTGAGTCCATTAAAGATTGAAATTTTTGTCCCAAGTTAGCGGAAAGGGAGACTTTGTGAGAAAATACAAAAAAAATCAATTTCCGCTAACTTGTGCCAAAAAAAAAAAAAATTCAATGAACTCGCCAGGCCCCTCATTGAATACCTTAGGGTGTCTTCTTTCCAAAATGGGGTCACATGTGGGGTATTTATACTGCCCTGGCATGTTAGCGGCCCGAAAGCGTGAGAAGAAGTCTGGGATCCAAATGTCTAAAAATGCCCTCCTAAAAGGAATTTGGGCCGCTTTGCGCATCTAGGCTGCAAAAAAGTGTCACACATGTGGTATCGCCGTACTCAGGAGAAGTTGGGGAATGTGTTTTGGGGTGTCATTTTACATATACCCATGCTGGGTGAGATAAATATCTTGGTCAAATGCCAACTTTGTATAAAAAAATGGGAAAAATTGTCTTTTGCAGAGATATTTCTCTCACCCAGCATGGGTATATGTAAAATGACACCCCAAAACACATTCCCCAACTTCTCCTGAGTACGGCGATACCAGATGTGTGTCACTTTTTTGCCGCCTAGGTGGGCAAAGGGGCACACATTCCAAAGAGCACCTTTCAGATTTCACAGGTCCTTTTTTACACATTTTGATTTCAAACTACTTACCACACATTAGGGCCCCTAGAATGCCAGGGCAGTATAACTACCCCACAAGTGACCCCATTTTGGAAAGAAGACACCCCAAGGTATTCCGTGAGGGGCATGGCGAGTTCCTAGAATTTTTTATTTTTTGTCACAAGTTAGCGGAAAATTATGATTTTTATTTTTTTTTTTCCTTACAAAGTCTCATATTCCACTAACTTGTGACAAAAAATAAAAAATTCCAGGAACTCGCCATTCCCCTCACGGAATACCTTGGGGTGTCTTCTTTCCAAAATGGGGTCACTTGTGGGGTAGTTATACTGCCCTGGCAATTTAGGGGCCCTAATGTGTGGTTAGTAGTTTGAAATCAAAATCTGTAAAAAATGGCCGGTGAAATCCTAAAGGTGCTCTTTGGAATGTGGGCCCCTTTGCCCACCCAGGCTGCAAAAAAGTGTCACACATCTGGTATCGCCGTACTCAGGAGAAGTTGGGCAATGTGTTTTGGGGTGTCATTTTACATATACCCATGCTGGGTGATATAAATATCTTGGTCAAATGCCAACTGTGTATAAAAAAATGGGAAAAGTTGTCTTTTGCCAAGATATTTCTCTCACCCAGCATGGGTATATGTAAAATGACACCCCAAAACACATTCCCCAACTTCTCCTGAGTACGGCGATACCAGATGTGTGTCACTTTTTTGCCGCCTATGTGGGCAAAGGGGCACATATTCCAAAGAGCACCTTTCGGATTTCACAGGCCATTTTTTACACATTTTGATTTCAAACTACTAATCACACATTAGGGCCCCTAGAATGCCAGGGCAGTATAACTACCCCACAAGTGACCCCATTTTGGAAAGAAGACACCCCAAGGTATTTCGTGATGGGCATAGTGAGTTCATGGAAGTTTTTATTTTTTGTCACAAGTTAGTGGAATATGAGACTTTGTAAGAAAAAAAAAATAATAATAATAAATCATCATTTTCCGCTAACTTGTGACAAAAAATAAAAAGTTCTATGAACTCACTATGCCCATCAGCGAATACCTTAGGGTGTCTACTTTCCGAAATGGGGTAATTTGTGGGGTGTTTGTACTGTCTGGGCATTGTAGAACCTCAGGAAACATGACAGGTGCTCAGAAAGTCAGAGCTGCTTCAAAAAGCGGAAATTCACATTTTTGTACCATAGTTTGTAAACGCTATAACTTTTACCCAAACCATTTTTTTTTTTTTACTCAAACATTTTTTTTTAATCAAAGACGTGTAGAACAATAAGTTTAGCGAAAAATTTATATATGGATGTCATTTTTTTTTGCTAAATTTTACAACTGAAAGTGAAAAATGTCATTTTTTTGCAAAAAAATCGTTAAATTTCGATTAATAACAAAAAAAGTAAAAATGTCAGCAGCAATGAAATACCACCAAATGAAAGCTCTATTAGTGAGAAGAAAAGGAGGTAAAATTAATTTGGGTGGTAAGTTGCATGACCGAGCAATAAACCGCTAAAGTTGTGGAGTGCCGATTTGTAAAAAAGGGCCTGGTCACTAGGGGGGTATAAACCTGTGGTCCTTAAGTGGTTAAGCTAGTGAGTAAAAGCAAAAAAAAAAAGGAAGAGACCACTGTGGTACTCAGCAGAAGTGGTCAAAGTCATTAAAAACAAAAAGATAGCATTTAGTAATTATAAAAATGTATCAGATTAGGCAGAGAGAGGCCAAGCAAGTTATAAGAGCTTCTGAAGCAGTCTTTGAGCTTGGATTCCCATATTGTTGAATGGATTAGGCAGTGGCTGAGGGACAGACAACAGAGGGTTGTAGTCAATGGAGTATATTCAGACCATGGTCTTGTTACCAGTGGGGTACCTCAGGGATCTGTTTTGGGGCCCATATTGTTTAGTATCTTTATCAGCAAAATTGCAGAGGGCCTCAATGGTAAGGTGTATCTTTTTGCTGATGACACAAAGATTTGTAACAGGGTTGATGTTCCTGGAGGGATACACGAAATGGAAAAGGATCTGGCAACTAAAATGTAATGTTGATAAGTGCAAGATAATGCTCCCTTCGGCTGAGGTGGTGTAGCCTTGAGTGCATTCAATTAGGTGCATGCCACTGGGTCATGCAGCGGTTGCTGCGGCAGGCAGGACCACCACATCGAAGCCACGGTTCTCTCAGGCCACTTTATGGTGACTCTGCATGTGTTGACACAGGGCCATGGTGCCAACATAGTCACCCTGGCCACACTTCATCTTCTTCCCACAAATTCTGCAAATGGTCATGTTTGCCTCCTCCAGCGGCATAACAAAAAATTGCCACACCGCCTAGTATGTCATTTTCCCCCCAAACACTCCGCGCTGACTGCCTGCTACCGCCGCCTCTGTGAACCCCTGCAGTGCTACTTTCCAGGCCGGTAGACTCCTGCAAAGCGGGTGGTCTACCCTGGACACATTTGGCTCCCGACCTCCCACTGCTGCCTCCCTGCTGACTCACTGCCATGCTTCCACCCTGCTGGCTCAGCCACTGCCTCGTGTGCAAGCTGCCACCCTCTTCTCCTGATGATGATGAAGCCCCTTCTTCACCCAGCTCCCAAGTGCAATCCGCTACATCATCATCATCATCCACTACTGTCTGCACGTTACTGATGTCCCCCTCAACAGTCTCAGGGCCAGGAGCAATACTGCTAGCAACACCTTCTCCCACGCAGCTCTCATCATCACTACTTGCCCGCCTACCGGAGGAAGCGGCAGATGTCTCATCTTGGCTGGGCGGTAGCTGCTGACTGTCCTCTAGTAGCCTTGTGGTCACTGAAAAGTGCAGCCAAGCCTACGGAATATAATACTTCTCACGCTGAGGGAATGGAAATTGACAGAGGAAGGTTCAGGACACAACCGCTAGATGGTACGGGGAGCTCAGGATTCTCACTGTGATTCTAGCTGCCACCCTCCCTTCTGCTGCCTGCGACAGAAACATTTTGGCCACTGTCCGTTCCCTTTGAAGGGCCTGTCATCTGTCTGTCTGACATACTGTATAATAAAAGAATGAATTTAAAATTAAAATAATACCATCCAAAAAAGGCTGTAGTACAATGTTACTTCACTGCTGAACGGCAATTAAAGGGGTTGTCCGGGATTAGGGACCATTGTTTAATAGCATTGCACATACACACACTTTACATACACCCATGTCCTACCTTTTCAGCATGTTTCTAAGTACCCTTTTTACCAAAAACCTTTATGGCAGGAAGTAACTGATTTCTTTCAGTCAGTGACGTACCGGGTCCCTTGCAGAGGAGGAAAGCTTCCTCTTCCGCTGCTCCGGGAACCCGGTGACGTCACTGACAGCCTAATTAATTATTTAAAAGTCTAGGAGGGGCAGTAACTCTCCTGGCCAAGATTGCGCTAAGCTCCGCCCCTCCAGTCCGGTGACGTCAAAGTGAAATAAAGTGCCTCCCCTAAAATGCTCCACTCCTTTCTGCCCCCATTGTCCCATATATAACAAATGCCCCCCCCCATGCGTCCACTCCTTGTGGTGCAGATATTGATGGCAGCGGCTCAGGAACGGAGCCGCTGCCATCAGCAGAGAGCATTAGCTGTAACTGTAACAGCTAACACTCTGTAACAGGTGCGCGGCATCCAGATCCATGTGGTTGAGAAGGAGGGAGCTCCCTCTCTGTACCATCGCGCCCCTGCTGCTGCGATTGCAGCGGCCGATCGTTGCCATGGCAACCGGACGCCTAACAAAGGCATCCTGGTTGCTATGGACCTAAGGCTAATCAGACCCTGATGTCTGATTAGCCTTAGTCAGGGCTCCAGATGGCGACCAAAATGCCACCAATGCCACCAAAATGCCACCAATGAAGAAAACTGACCTGTAATACAAATAAAGGAGGCGGGTGCCAGAATCAAATAGCCGGCACCCGACCTCTGTGACAGGGAGCTGCGATCAGCTGCAGTTGAGTTAACCCTTCAGGTGCGGTACCTGAGGGGTTAACTGTCACTGATCGCAGCTCCCTGTCACAAAGGTCGGGTGTCGGCTATTTGATTCCGGCACCCGCCTCCTGTATTTGTATAAGAAACGTTGGTGGCACAGTGCGCCCCCCTCCCCCAGTATAATAAACATTGGTGGCGCAGTGGGAAGTGCTAATGAGGGTTAAAAATAATAAAAAAAAATTAACCTCCCAGACCCAGAACTTTACGGGTTAGCAATAAGGTTAGCTAGAGCGGTTGATTGGCTTCGCAACCCTACTGACAAACCTTGGGTGAGCCTTGAACAAGGTATTCTTGACACTCCATTCCGGACAGTCTTATTGGGTCATCAATCTCCACCCCATATACCTCTATTAAACTTCCCAATACTGAAAGCCACGATTGAGGCCTGGAGATGGCTGAACTCTTCTCATTGTTCAGTTCCTTTTCCCTCACCTATATTGAATGTTGCGGATATCTTAGGCACGTCCTCCCCAACACTATGGCGATCCTTTTCCAAACGAGTTAAAACTTCCTCTTTGCCCATAAGAAATCTCCTAGACTCCACCGGTAAACCCCTTGAGACTGATGCCATTCACAATTTACTCAATCCCCACCCATGTGACCTTACTTTAATCCCGCACATTAGATCCTTTCTATTACAGAACAATACCGAGGGAGAACTTCTCCGGCCAATAGGTTGGTTTGAAGCTCTTCTTATCAATCCCAAACCCCCGAGAAAGCTAATATCGCAAATTCACAACAAACTGAAGACCTCGCCACTCATTGCGAAACCATCCTTCATTCATCACTGGGAAAGAGACACCGGGGTAACCATACCCTTCAACGAACTGCCTGACTTATTTAACACTCCCCATAAGGCTTCCCGATGTGTACGTATCCAGGAAAATGGATACAAAATATTGACCCAATGGTATATAACCCCGTCTAGATCTTCCCACTTTTCTGACTTCTCTTCTGACAGATGCTGGAGGTGTTCCGAGGAGATTGGGACCTTCCTCCATATTTGGTGGAATTGCCCCGTAATTAACAAATGGTGGTCAGATATTTTTCGCTTAAGCAACCAGATAAGCCGGGAATCTGTAAAGATGTCCCCACTGGGAGCACTGCTGTCTTATTTTACAGACACAAACCAACCCACCCCTAGCCACCTCTTTAAGCAGCTTCTGAGTGCTGCTCGCCTACTTGTTCCCAAACATTGGCTCCAGACTACCCTGCCAACAATTGAACAGTGGAAACTCAAAGTGGACCAGCTCTACCGTTTTGAAGAGCTTTCTGCTTGGGAATCTCGCTCGCACCCAGCCTTCCAGAGGCGCTGGTCACTTTGGTCTACCTATAGGTTTTCCAGCAGCAAGTAGCCACAGTCCCCCCATCGGCTTCTCTACTTTACATTCCTAGTGCTCCGTAACCACAAACTACTGGTAGCCCTAGCTCTCTAGGTCCCCTTTTTGCCCTTGATTAAATGACTGCCTTTGACACTGGATCAAAACGCACTAGAACTTCCCAGGTATGGATAGGCACACTTACAGATATAGGCCTTTGAACGGGTCTGGAAAACGTGCTGTAACATAAAAGTTTGGAATTTTGTTTGCCTCATTAACACTATTCCGGTTGTCGCCGGTTGGTCACGAATATGCTTACTTCCTCTATGTATGCTTGTACTCTTTGCTACGGAATATCATGTACCTTTTCCATGTTACATTATTCCCTGTAACTCACTGACATCTTTTGATGCTATGAAAATAAAATAAACAATAAAACAAAAATAAAAAAATAATAATAAAATAATAAAAAAAATTAACTCACCTCCTCCAGTTGATCGCGTAGCTGCCGGTCTCCTGTTCATTCTTCAGGACCTGTGGTGATGTCACTGAGCTAATCACATGGTCCATTACCATGGTGATGGATCATGTGATGTATCATGTGATGAGCACAGTGATGTCACCACAGGTCCTTTGCCAGGTCCCGAAGAAAGTACAGGAGACGATCAATTGGAGGAGGTGAGTTAATTATTTTTTTTATTTTTTAACCCTCATTGGCACTGCTCACTGTGCCACCAATGTTCATTATATTGAGGGGGGACACACTGCGCCACCAATGCTTATTATATTGAGGGGGGCGCACTGCGCCACCAATATTTATTATATTGAGGGGGGGCGCACTGCGCCACCAATGCTTATTATATTGAGAGGGGGCGCACTGCGCCACCAATGTTTATTATATTGAGGGGGGGCGCACTGCGCCACCAATGCTTATTATATTGAGGGGGGGCGCACTGCGCCACCAATGTTTATTATATTGAGGTGGGGGTGCACTGCGCCACCAATGCTTATTATATTGAGGTGGGGGCGCACTGCGCCACCAATGTTTATTATATTGAGGAGGGGCGCACTGCGCCACCAATGCTTATTATATTGAGGGGGGCTCACTGCGCCACCAATGTTTATTATATTGAGGGGGGCGCACTGCGCCACCAATGCTTATTATATTGAGGGGGGCGCACTGCGCCACCAATGTTTATTATATTGAGGTGGGGGTGCACTGCGCCACCAATGCTTATTATATTGAGGTGGGGGCGCACGGCGCCACCAATGTTTATTATATTGAGGAGGGGCGCACTGCGCCACCAATGCTTATTATATTGAGGGGGGCTCACTGCGCCACCAATGTTTATTATATTGAGGGGGGCGCACTGCGCCACCAATGCTTATTATATTGAGGGGGGCGCACTGCGCCACCAATGTTTATTATATTGAGGTGGGGGTGCACTGCGCCACCAATGCTTATTATATTGAGGTGGGGGCGCACTGCGCCACCAATGTTTATTATATTGAGGAGGGGCGCACTGCGCCACCAATGCTTATTATATTGAGGGGGGCTCACTGCGCCACCAATGTTTATTATATTGAGGGGGGCGCACTGCGCCACTAATGCTTATTATATTGAGGGGGGGGGGCGCACTGCGCCACCAATGTTTATTATATTGAGGGGGGGCGCACTGTGCCACCAATGTCTATTATATTGAGGGGGGGCGCACTGCGCCACCAATGCTTATTATATTGAGGGGGGCGCACTGCGCCACCAATGCTTATTATATTGAGGGGGGGCGCACCCCTTTACAAAATTTGGATTAGAAATAAAATAAAAATTGTCTTTTATCCGTTCATTTATTACATAAAAAAAATTAAATGAATAAAAAAACCTACACATATTTGGTATTGCCTTGTCCGTAACAACCGGCTCCACAAATATATCACATTACACACCATGTCCGAAAAGCACCTTAAAAAAAATATCATAAAAACTGTTTAAAAAAAAAGCCATTTTTTTTTACCTAACATCACATAAAGTGCAACAACAAGCGTTTAAAAAGGCGCATGTCCCCCAAAATAGTACTAATCAAACCGTCACCTCAACCCACAAAAAATGAATCCCTAAGGCTACTTTCACACTAGCGTTCGGAGCGGGTCCGTCTGATGTTTCATCAGACGGATCCGCTCCTATAATGCAGACGGATCAGAACGGATCCATCTGCATTATAACTTAGAAAAATTTCTAAGTGTGAAAGTAGCCTGAGCGGATCCGTTCAGACTTTACATTGAAAGTCAATGGGGGACGGATCCGCTTGAAGATTGAGCCATATAGTGTCATCTTCAAGCGGATCCGTCCCCATTGACTTCCATTATAAGTCTGGACGGATCCGCTCACCTCCGCACGGCCAGGCGGACACCCGAACGCTGCTTGCAGCGTTCAGGTGTCCGCTCACTGAGCGGAGCGGAGGCTGAGCGCTGGCAGACGGATGCATTCTCAGTGGATCCGTCTACACTGAGAATGCATTAGGGCCAGACGGCTGCGTTCAGGGCCGCTTGTGAGCCCCTTCAAACAGAGCTCACGAGCGGACACCTGAACGCAGGTGTGAAAGGAGCCTAACTAAGACAATCGGTCAAAAAATAAATAAAAAAACGGTGGCTCTCAGACTATGGACATACTAATACAATATTTTTTGGTTTCAAAGCTGCTATAATTGTGTTAAAGCTCTCAGTCATGTTTAGGGATCTATATGTGAGCGTGGCCCTTATAGTGTGACGCTGTCAGCGATGTTTATGGATAGATGTGGGAGCGTGGCCCTTATAGTGTGACGCTGTCAGCGATGTTTATGGATAGATGTGGGAGCGTGGCCCTTATAGTGTGACGCTGTCAGCGATGTTAATGGATAGATGTGGGAGCGTGGCCCTTATAGTGTGACGCTGTCAGCGATGTTTATGGATAGATGTGGGAGCGTGGCCCTTATAGTGTGACGCTGTCAGCGATGTTTATGGATAGATGTGAGAGCGTGGCCCTTATAGTGTGACGCTGTCAGCGATGTTTATGGATAGATGTGGGAGCGTGGCCCTTATAGTGTGACGCTGTCAGCGATGTTTATGGATAGATGTGAGAGCGTGGCCCTTATAGTTTGTTGCAGTCTGCTATCCCTAAGGTTGTATACCATGAGTAACTAGCACAAGCATAAAAATGATCTACCATTGTGGAAAGATGGAGCTGCTCCCTGTGTGTTAGTTCACTGTCTGCAAACACTGAGCACATGACGTGCAAGAGACAGAGCAGGGAGGGGTTTATGGGGGAGGAATATGTAAGAGGGGGGGGTGGATCTATGGAGGAGTGGAGGAGGCTGAATATGTATGAGGGGGGTGGATCTATGGAGGAGGCTGAATATGTATGAGGGGGGCGGGTGCAGGGAGGTGATCTTACACTGTAGAAACCAGGAGCTGCTGATCTGCACTGGGAGCCACAATGCACTGCAGCAGGAAGTGATAGCATACATAAACAGATATGTACACAGTCTGCTGGGGACTGTAGGAGCCATGCAGCAGTGCAAAAGCTACCTAAAAACATCTTAGGAAGATAGATTTGGCTACTAACAGTGAGTAAGCAGTTTAAAAAAAAAAAAATTGATCCCGGACAACCCCTTTAAGAATTTTTTATTTTTTTTTCTGATTAATGAACTCCCCCCCAAAAAAAAAAAATTCACTGCAGAAGTGAATTTTTCCTATAACTACACCCCAAAAAAAAAGAAATATAACAATCACAATTCACCGCAGAATGGCTAATGGGACGTACGTATATTTCCTTTTTATATACCACATAAAACTGTCGTACAATGTAACTTTACTGCTGAACGCCAATTATGACACATATTTTTTCCTTTTTTTCCTATTAATACAACCCGCAAGAAAATAAAACAATGTAAAATCAACGCAGAATGGCTAATGGGACGTATGTATCTTTTCTATTAAAACACCCCGTAAATTTCTGTAGTACAATGTAACTTCTCCGCTGAACAGCAATTCTGTCATATATTTTTCCCTTTTTTTCCTATTAATAATCCTCCCCCAAAAAAGTAAAACAATCTGAAATCAATGCAGGACAGCTAATAGGATGTACTGTACATATCTATCCTTTTAATACCCCCAGTAAATGGCTGTAGTACAATGTAACTTCACCGCTGAACGGCAATTATTACATATATTTTTCCCTTTTTTCTCTTAAAGGGGTTGTCCGGGTTCAGAGATGAACCCGGACATACCTCCATTTTCACCCTGGAAGGCCCCCTGACTTGAGCATCGGAGCAGTTTATGCTCTGATGCTCTCCTTTGCCCTGCGCTAAATTGAGCAGGGCAAAGGCATTTTTAGGAGTTCTGGTAATGTACCGGGGCTCTCCATGATGCTGCCAGGAAGCCCAGTGACGTCACAAGCACTAATGGGCAGTAAAATGGCTAGGGCAGCGCTAAAGCCCGCCCATCAGAGCCGTTGACGTCACCGAACACACTGCCGGGCGGAAGTTTCTGCCCGGCAGTGTGTTATGATAAACAAAAGAGCTTTTGCCCTGCGCAATCTAGTGCATGGCAAGGGAGTGCATCAGAGCATGAGATGCTCCGATGCTAGCCTCAGGGATGCTGCCGGGGTGAAAATAAGGTTATGTCCGGGTTCAACTCTGAACCCGGACAACCCCTTTAAAAAAAAAAAAAGTATAACAATGTAAAATTAACGAAGAACGGCTAATAGGACGTATGTATCTTTCCTATTAATACACCCTGTAAATGTCTGTATCATGCAAAACTTGCACCCTAATCTCGAGCAAGGTTTGCTGGAATTAGTGATTTATCATAAAGTGCAAACAACCTAAAAGCAGCAGAATAACACCAATTAGTGCAGCAAGTTGTAATTGAATTGCTCCTATTACCCAGCCTGTACACTCTCCTATTGCACCCTGTTATCCTCTTATAGTGTAGATGATGCCTCACTATTAGTGTTGGGCGAGCATGCTTGGCCGAACACCAGTTTGGCTCGAACATCGCTATGCTCAGCCGAATATTGCGCATGTTTGAACGCAATGCTCGAGTCAATGTATTTAAATTAAATGTAGCCTCTATTTCTGAAAGGTTTCTTGTGGGATTCGACCGCACAATGTTGTACATTACAGCCAAGAATGTTAACCACTACACCATAGAGCTGCATGTCCAGTTACTCCCTATACAGCAGAAGTCTCATATTATATATTTTTTTCAAGCAGCTAGCCATGCAGCTCTATAGTCTAGTGGTTAACATTCTGGGCTGTAATTTAGAAGGTTGTGAGTTTGAATCCCATCAAAAATAGAGGCTAAATTAACTTTATATACAGTACAGACCAAAAGTTTGGACACACCTTCTCATTCAAAAAGTTTTCTTTATTTTCATGACTATGAAAATTGTAGATTTACACTGAAGGCATCAAAACTATGAATTAACACATGTGGAATTATATACATAACAAAAAAAGTGTGAAACAACTGAAAATATGTCATATTCTAGGTTCTTCAAAGTAGCCACCTTTTGCTTTGATTACTGCTTTGCACACTCTTGGCATTCTCTTGATGAGCTTCAAGAGGTAGTCACCTGAAATGGTTTTCACTTCCCAGGTGTGCCCTGTCAGGTTTAATAAGTGGGATTTCTTGCCTTACAAATGGGGTTGGGACCAACAGTTGCATTGTGGAGAAGTCAGGTGGATACACAGCTGATAGTCCTACTGAATAGACTGTTGGAATTTGTATTATGGCAAGAAAAAAGCAGCTAAGTAAAGAAAAATGAGTGGCCATCATTACATTAAGAAATGAAGGTCAGTCAGTCCGAAAAATTGGGAAAACTTTGAAAGTGTCCCCAAGTGCAGTCACAAAAACCATCAAGCGCTACAAAGAAACTGGCTCACATGTGGACCGCCCCAGGAAAAGAAGACCAAGAGTCACCTCTGCTGCGGAGGATAAGTTCATCCGAGTCACCAGCCTCAGAAATCGCAGGTTAACAGCAGCTCAGATTAAAGACCAGGTCAATGCCACACAGAGTTCTAGCAGCAGACACATCTCTAGAACAACTGTTAAGAGGAGACTGTGTGAATCAGGCCTTCATGGTAGAATATCTGCTAGGAAACCACTGCTAAGGACAGGCAACAAGCAGAAGAGACTTGTTTGGGCTAAAGAACACAAGGAATGGACATTAGACCAGTAGAAATCTGTGCTTTGGTCTGATGAGTCCAAATTTGAGATCTTTGGTTCCAACCACTGTGTCTTTGTGCAACACAGAAAAGGTGAACGGATGGACTCTACATGCCTGGTTCCCACCGTGAAGCATGGAGGAGGAGGTGTGATGGTGTGGGGGTGCTTTGCTGGTGACACTGTTGGGGATTTATTCAAAATTGAAGGCATACTGAACCAGCATGGCTACCACAGCATCTTTCAGCGGCATGCTATTCCATCCGGTTTGCGTTTAGTGGACCATCATTTATTTTTAACAGGACAATGACCCCAAACACACCTCCAGGCTGTATAAGGGCTATTTGACCATGAAGGAGAGTGATGGGGTGCTGCGCCAGATGACTTGGCCTCCACAGTCACCGGACCTGAACCCAATCGAGATGGTTTGGGGTGAGCTGGACCGCAGAGTGAAGGCAAAAGGGCCAACAAGTGCTAAGCATCTCTGGGAACTCCTTCAAGACTGTTGGAAGACCATTTCAGGTGTCTACCTCTTGAAGCTCATCAAGAGAATGCAAAGAGTGTGCAAAGCAGTAATCAAAGCAAAAGGTAGCTACTTTGAAGAACCTAGAATATGACATATTTTCAGTTGTTTCATACTTTTTTGTTATGTATATAATTCCACATGTGTTAATTCATAGTTTTGATGCCTTCAGTGTGAATCTACAATTTTCATAGTCATGAAAATAAAGAAAACTCATTGAATGAGAAGGTGTGTCCAAACTTTTGGTCTGTACTGTATATATATATTTTTTTTTTAACAATTGTAAAAATGTGCAATTACAAAATATATATATATATATATATATATATATATATATATATATATAAAATAGATACTAGTGGTAAGTATTCCTATACAGCAGAAAACTATTTTTATTTTTATTTATTTATTTATTTAATTTTTAAAGTGTCTGGCTATGCAGCTCTATAGTGTAGTGGTTGCGATTCTTTGGTGTAATGTAGAAGGTTGTGAGTTTGAATCCTGCCAGAAACTTTTCAGAAATAGAGGCTAAATTAGATTTGAATACACTGGGTGTCCCCAAGAACTGACTCCATATATGGACATAGCTATATATGGAGTCAGAGCATGGACTCCTAAGCCAAACTAGAGTCCCGACACCCTCCTCTTTTCAGAGCAGGGAGTGACTGGTTTAATGCTTGGATCTCTCATTGACCTCCATTGTGCTTGGGTGCTCTGTGGAGCACCCGGGCATCTGGAAGTATTCTACTCGAGCACCAGAGCACACAAGCACTTAGGTGCTCGACCAACACTGCTCCCTATCCTTTCCCTACACCTTGAATAATCTTTTCCTGAACTTGTAAATACTTTTTTCAGCACAATAAAGCCTTTCCTAGCACTGTCCCTATCACCTGCTGACATCTCTCCCTGTACTAAGCACACTGGAAAATGGCTGAATCCAAGATGGCTGAGGCTATTTATAAGTCTGTGACATCACAGGGACTGGCTGGCTGCTGATTGGCTTTATACAGATGTAGCAGGGGTAACACACACACTCTTAACTCAAATTTCTTAACTCACCACGTTATCTTGAAACAAAAGCCATTGAAAAGCAATTGCTTAATGTATTTAGTTGCATTTAGTTTAGATAACGTCTCATAAAGAACGTGTGTTAGCTCTGCTATATCCGTACATGGCATTCGTGGGTGATCTCTCGTTTCCAGAGTTCTTTGCTCCATGTCCTAACACGTGCAGCAGCCATTTTAGGAAAAAATGCGATTTGTTACCATGACGCGTGAGGAAAATCAAATTTTTCCTGAAATTCGGATTGAATTCCACGTCATCAACTTTGATTCGCTCATCTCTAGTGTATATAGTGCTAATAATAAAAACCCTATTTTAGTGTAAAATGTATCTTCCTTACTTAAAGTATCAAGATATTAAAAGGGCTATCCAAGACTGAATAAGCCCCCCTACAAAACCCAGACCCTTTGCGTGTGACACAAGGGGAGCAGGTCACCACTGCAACCTAATATTGGCTGAACCGCCCTGTCGACGGATGTTGTTTTCTGAATGCAAGGGAAATGACTGCTGTGGGACGATCTGTAAGGAAACTGGCATCGAGGACCAGGTAAGTATGCTCAATATCACAGGTCCAGGTATTGTGTGGGTGTTATATAGTTTTGGATAACTATAAGTCCCCCAAATGAATAAGGAACTCTACATTCCAATAGGGAACGAATGCAGTGACAGTAAGTCTGCTCCATTTGAGGGAATCTGAACCCTGGTTATCTTGACCAGTAGTGTTGATTGCGAATATCTAAATCACAATTTTTTTTCGCGAATATTGGCACTTCAAAAATTTGCGAATATCTAGAATATAGTGCTATATCTTCATAATCTCAAATATTCTAGATTTTTTTTATCAGTACCCATGATGATCCCTCACTGCTTCTTGCTTGTGGGCCAATGAGAAGGCTGCAGTATCTTTGACTTTAGGAGTAGTGTTGATCGTGAATTTTTGTATCGCAAAATTGCCAATTTTCGCAGTTAAGAAAATAATGACTGGATATCATAAGAATTTGCGAACATATGACAAATATTTGCCAAAATACTGAGCAAAATATAGCAAATTCGAATATTGCCCCTGCCGCTCATCACTGTTGACCAGATGCCTATGCCCTATCCTGTTGGTACAAACCCTTTATCTATTGATGCTGCCTCTCTATGTGATGATATTAATTAAAACACAGAAAATGTGTAGTCACAGACAATTATTTTATGTTTGGGGTAACATACACACAGTCAAATCACATTATTATGACCACCAGCTAATATTCTGTGTAACTGCCGTGTGCTCAGCTCCAATACCACCCTGAAAATTGAAGCCTTTTCTTTAGATGCAATTTCATTAGCAGAGGTGCAGTGACCATCCTTCTGCTTTGGAGCCCCATATGTAGTAGGCTTCGCTCAACTTTTGTTTTAGACACGTCTGATAGCCCTCTGGTTCATTTTTGTTGTAAGCTGCTTTACTGTAACTTGTTGGTATGCCCTTGTGCACCTTTGTAGCCAACGTTTACCTCTAACATAAATTCGCAATGGTGCCCAATTACCAATGAGAGCAACAAGGGAAATGTGAAATGTGACTTCCTTCATGAGCTACGTGCTGCTGATGTTGGAAGTAGGATATGGTGAGAATAATGTGTCTCGACTGTGTAGTACTATACTTATTAATGAAGTTGTGCCAAGTTTTTAAGCTGTTTCATATCCACAGGACAGGGGAAAATTTAAACACTTGGCACAAGCCCTTTTAACGCCTAAGACCTGATGCCTATGAAATATTGGTGCATGAGAGTTCTGAGAGGTCTATACTTGTTTGCAGGAAGGTGATTTAAATTTTTTAGTTAGTTTTTGATTTTAGTGTATCAATTTACTAATTCACTCATTCATTTTTAATATATGAGTAAAGGATAAGGGTACAATCCCACAGAGAGGATGGCTGCATGCGGTCAAGACACTCCTACTTGCAGCAACTAAAGGCTGCAAGATTTTGCAGTAAAGTTATGCTGCCTTTGGCTGTAGCAGGTAGGCATGGTTTGATCAAACACGGCCAGTTGCATCATCGGGCCGTACCCTAAAAGTACCCTAATGCCATACCCTAATGCTAAATAGTCCATTCGATTATTACTACCACCGATTCTTCATATATCTCTTAGGCCACTCTTCACAATGATGTAAAGTTATAGAGTTAACATCAACTATCCAAATTAAATATAGAATAAGTGATTCTATTTTCAGGAACACAGCACTCAGTATACCGTAAGTGCTGTTCTAATTTAGACAGATTTACTAATGCTGTAGATACTGTACAGGTAGAAAGACCTGAACCAAATTTATCAGAGTGTTGCTCAGGCTTGATGATACATTTGGTGAATGGATAGACATTTTTGTGTAGCTTCTTATAAACTGTTGGTTGGCTTACATTGAGAAACTATTTTATTTCATAATAATAGTGCAATTTTGGATAAAACTGGTACATCTAAGGCCCCACCCCTATCCCACGAAGTCACTCTCCCTTCTGTTTAGTCACAACAGGGCAAAGAAGCTTTCTTTTTTCATTTTCTTTGGCACAATTTACACAAAAATCAAGGTGCATTCACATTAGTAAATGTTATATATATTTTTTTAAGTGACGGGAATCCCATTGTCTGCATTATATGAGCGGATCCGTCTGGGCAGACCCCAGACGGATCCGCTCTGAACGCAAGTGTGAAAGTAGCCTTAGAGCTTTATTAGGACCACATCTAAAATTCCGGTCTTAATAAATATGCCCCAGTGTGTGTGTGTGTGTGTGTGTGTAAAAGCAGCCTAAATCCTCATGTATATGAATGTAGTTTTGGTCTTCATCGATCCACATTTTTGCGGATCAGATGCTGACCCATTCATTTCAATAGGACTGCAAGAAATCTGTATGTCCGTTCCACGGCCCTCAAAAAAATATAGAATATGTCCTATTTATGTTCATTTTCACAGACAAGAATAGGCATTTGAAATATATTGCGGTTGCCTAAGGAAAGTGAAGAAGCGGGCTGCAAATGGCCAGTATCCGTGTTTTCCGGATCCGCAATTTGTGGACTGCAAAAACTGATACAGTCATGTTCGTATGACCTAAGGCCCCTTTCACATGAGTGAGTATTCTGCGCGGGTACAATGTGTGATGCGAACGCATTTCACCCGCACTGAATCTGGACCCAGTCATTTCAATGGCTCTGTGTACATGAGCGTTGTTTTTCATGCATCACTTTTGTGTTGCTTTAAAATCGCAGCATGTTCTATATTCAGCGTTTTTCACGCAACGCTGGCCCCATAGAAGTGAACAGGGATGCAGGGAAATCACATCACAACTGCAAGCAAGTGCAGATGCGATGCGTTTTTCAAGGATGGTTGCTAAGAGATGTTGTATGTAAACCTTCAGTTTTTTATCACGCCCGCAATCGCAGGCAAACTGAATGAACTTGCCTGCGAAATCACGTATTTTTCACTGAACGCATCCGCAACACATCCAGCCCTAATCTGCTCACTCTCGTCTGCAAGGGGCCTAAGACTGGTGATCCACTGATTAGCCTTTCATAAAAATAAAAAATAGCTATTGATTTGCTTATGTATGATTTTAAATAATGTTTAGTGAATCAAAGTTAATGCAGTAGACTTATATCCAATTTTCAGGAAAAATTTGATTTCTCACAAAGCTAAATTTCCTTGTGCTTTGTGGTAACTAGTGATGATCGAGCAAGCTTGGCCGAACACCAGTTCGGCTTGAGCACCTCGATGTTCTGTACATGGCAGCATTCGTCCGAATACCACATGTGCTCGAGCGCAAAGCTCGAGTCTCCATCCCACACTTTTCTTGGCTGCTATGCAGCCAATAAACGTGCAACTAAGTACTGCCCTCACTATTATGCCGTAGCCATGTTGGCTGCTGGCATTACAGTGATTGGCAGGCTGGAACGCGACATCGGGTGCTATATAGCACACGATGATGCATGTTTGGCTCATTCTTAGTCAGGGAGCGCTGTGCTGAGGAAGGGACAGACAGTGTAGGGAGTGATTTCAGAATATTTTTACCACTAAAACTTTTCAGAGACCCAAAAGTCCTTCTAAGGACTATTGTGTGTGGCAGCAATATCTATTTTTTTTCTAAATAGCGCCACATCTCCAGTAGAAATTGTGCGCATCCCAAATAAAATCTGTGACATCTAATGTACTTTTACCGTAGACGGTGTCCGCTGTGGCCAGTGACATTAGCTGCGTCACATCTCCAGTAACTCCAACATTATACAAATCACAGATAATAGTGTGTGATAATACAGCAACAAACACCAATTTGAGAGCACACAAATTCAAAATATAAAATTTTATTATATACCATGATTACATTTAGACACAATAAAATAAAACCCATAAGGGAAAGATTATGCAGGAGAGAATATGGAAACAATGTATGTCCCTCGATTGCACTGAACTGGTAAGGACACAAAGGCAATAACATCACATTATAACCATCATGGTTAAGTAACAAACACTGCCCGAATCCTACATCCACCCAGCATCCATCAATAACACTCAAACTCAGAGGGCAAATCTCCAGTGTAAAGTGTGCTCATCTAAAAAACGATCTGTGACATCCAGTGTACTTTTTCTGTAGACAGTGTCCGCTGCGGACAGTGACATTAGCTGCACCACATTTCCAGTGTAAATTGTGCACATCCCAAAAATATCTGTGACATATAGTGTACTTTGTCAATAGACTGTGTCTGCTTCTTACAGTGATATTACCAGGGCCACATCTGCAGTGTAACGTGTGTGCTTCAAAAATTTATCTGTGACATTACCGATGGTACCTTTCCTGTATAACGTTTCCTTATCCCAAATACCTGTGACATTCCTGTAATTTTTGATTAGCTGCTGGTGACAGAATTGACATTACCTGTGGTATATCTCCTGTGTGACGTTTCCACATCCCATATACCTTTTTAAATTTGTTTGCGCATACACTTCCAAATCCTACGCTACTGTACGTGTGTCAATCGTATAAAACATTTCATATGAAGAAGGCGAGCAGTAAGGGATGTAATGCTGAGCCCTGGGCGCGGTGAAACAGTGCCTGCTGCCAGAGCACAAGAAAAACAATCATCCACGATACCTAGCTTCATGTCCCAGTTTGCAGGGCGGTGTAGGACACAACTCTTGAAGTCAGACCAGTGCGACCAGGTGGTCGGTTGGATTGCAACAGATAATGCTTCCAGTCGGTTAAGCACCACCCTGTCTTCCACCAAGTCCAGTCTTAGTAGCCAAGTGTCTGCTCAACCCAATCCTCACTCTGATCCTCCTTCCTCCCACTATGGAGAGTCTGGGCAAACAAGTGATCCCACACTTGGATATTCCCGAGGAGCTCTTTTCAGCGCCATTCCTTGATTTGGCCCGCTCACCAAGCACACTTGAAGAGGGACAGATCTTGTGCCTTAATTCCCATACTCTTGAGCATCCACAATCACAAGAAGATGACGGGAACGTGGTGAATGGCAATTACTGTTTAATGAGGTGGCTGATGATGAGACACAGTTGCCAAAAATTTAACTACAATTACGTCTCAAGAGGTTGATGAAGAGGATGAGACACAATTGTCAATCACTGAGGTAGTGGTTCGTTCAACAAGTCAGGAGGATGAGCAGAGTGAGGAAGTCTAAGTTGAGGTGCTGGACAATAAACTCACTGACCCAACCTAAGAAGGTGGAAAGCAGAAGACAGCATTACAGAGGGGGAGGGATCTGCTGAACTGCAACAGACTGAAAGAGGCAGTGGGGTGGCAAAGGGGAGAAGGTGGGCCACACCAAACAGGCCTGCAACTGTTTCACAGAGCATCCCCTTGCAGAAATCTGCCTTATGCAGTAAGGCACTTTTTGGAGGAAAGTGTGGATGACAAAATAATAGTAGTTTGCAACCTGTGCCGTACCAAAATGAGCTGGAGCGTGAACACTAGCAACCTCACCACCACCTGCATGATCCGCCACATGGCATCCAAGCACCGTAATAAGTGGAACGAACGCCTGGGTCCACAATCTGTGCCTTCGGGTCACACCACTGCCTCCTCTTCCCCTATGTTACATGCTGGCCAATCCACTGTCGAAGGCACAGGCCCAGATGCCTCCCGCCCTGCACCTGAACCTTTGCAAGCACCATTAGCGACCATATCCACTTCCGTGTCCCAGCACAGTGTCCAAATGTCCTTACTCCAGGCCTTTGAACACAAGCAAAAATACCCAGCCACCCACCCACAGGCCATAGCACTAAATGCGCTGCTTTCCAAATTACTGGCCCTGGAAATGTTGCCATTCAGGCTCGTGGACTTGTGGACTGATGCCTTCCGCAGTCTGATGTCGGTGGCCATCCCACATTACGCAGTCCCCAGCCGCCACTATTTTTCAAGGTGTACCAGGCCCACCTTACACCAACATGTGCCGCGTAACATTGCATGTGCTCTGACCAACGCAGTCACTGGGAAGGTCCACTTAACCACGGAACCATGGATAAGTGCATTCGGCCGGGGACGCTACATTTCCCTGATGGCACATTGGGTGAATGTTGTGGAGGTCTGAAGATGGCACAGGTGCTACTAATGCCAAGGATTGCGAGCCCTAATTCCATCAGGTTTTGCTATGGCACAGGTGCTACTGACGCCAAGGATTGCGGGCCCTAATTCCATCAGGTTTTTCACCACCTATGTTAGTGGCTCTAACCCCCACTTCTCCTCCTCCGCCTCCTCCTCCACTTCTACCTCCAAATTATCCATGTGCAGCACCAGTCAGTCATCAGTCGGTAGCTGTAAGCATTGTAGCACTGCAGTGGGGAAGCCGCAACAGGCTGTGCTGAAGCTGATATGCCTAGGGGACAAACAGCAAACCGCCGCAGAGCTGTGACAGGAGATAAGAGACCAGACTGAGCTGTGGCTCTTGTCACTCAACCTAGAACCAGGCATGGTTGTGTCTGATAATAGCCGTAACTTAGTAGTGGCTTTAGAGCTCGGAAAGCTCCCACACATCCCATGCCTAGCCCACGTCTTAAACTTGGTGGTTTAGCGGTTTCTCAAAACCTACCCCAATTTGCCTGAGTTACTGGTTAAGGTGCGGCGCATGTGTGCACATTTCCGAAAGTCATCGACAGCTTCAGCCGGTCTGTCAACACTGCAGCAGCGCTTGAAATTGCCAGCTCACCGGCTGTTGTGCCAAGTGAGCACACGCTGGAACTCTACGTTCCACATGTTGGCCAGGCTTTGTGAGCATCAGAGGGCAGTAGTGGAATACCAGCTGCAACATGGTTGTCATCTTTCCAGTCAGCTTCTGCTATTCACAAGCTTGGAGTGGGCATGGATGTCTGACCTCTGTGAGGTTTTAAGAAACTTTGAGGAATAAACACAGATAATGAGGGGCAGCTCACCAGCAGGCCTTCACCTACAATCTTTTACAGGGTCAGCTCACCTGCAGGCCCTCACCTAATTATACCTAATAGGTAATTTGCACGCATGCTGCCTTGCTTGGATGTGGTAGCCGTAGACGTTTCTCAGGCTCCCTTTCCGAAATCGAACCCTAAATCCCCGTTATCCGTGGTCACAATAGTTTGCACTGAAAATAACATCAAAAGTTGATAGGGCAGACATCTGAATTGATCGTCGCCGTCACGGGGACTTGCGATCGGACCCAGGTTATCTAGAGTCACCAAAGTGGCAGCTTTTTGTACTGAAATAGGCCACTAAACACTTTCACCACAAATAACTGCAACAGTAAAGTGCATATATATTTTTCTGTTAGTACTGAAATATGTCGCTAAACACTTTTACCACAAATAACTGCAACAGTGAACTGCGTATACATTTTTTTTGTACTGAAATCCGTCACTGTCACTGGACGCTGACAAGGCACTTTCTCTCCTCATCACCATCGGCGTCCTGTCTCTGTGCCGGAGCTAGGACGCGTGCAGTGCCCTCGTCTCCTAGGTGATAGGTGGCGGGATGGGCTGGCCACGCAGGTCTCCTCAGTTCCTCCGGCAACCAGGGGAGGTCTGAGCACAGAGCTGAGCACTCGGTGCTCAGCTGTATTCAGCAGCGTGGGTCATGTGGCGCTGGCCACGTCACATGACCCCAGCTAGTCAGTATTTAACAGGCAGCCTGATGGCCACAGGTTGCCTGTTAATTAGGTTCATTTGCGATTCTGTTACCTGGCATACTTACCTGTTCCTGTGTTCCCTGAAGATCCTCTGCCTGCTCCTCCTGTACTGCGCTGTTCTCCTGGTATTCCAACCCCGGCTTCTCCTGACTATTCTCTGCTTACTCATTTGTACTTCGTTGCTCTTTTGGTATTGACTCAGTCTGTTCACTTTCCTTTGTTTGTCTTGTCTGTCCTCCCAGCACGTATTCTAAGCTAAGGACTGCAGTCCAGTTGTCCCCTGTCATCAGGAGTTGCGAGGCAAGTAGGTAGGACCAGTAGTGAGGGTGGAGCGCAGTGGTTTGTGTATGTGACCGTTACAGATTAACAGTCCCTACATAACCACTGTATCGTGAATCCTCTGGTGATCCTGACAGATCACGTTTCTAATCTGACGCTGATGGTGCAGGAGCTTGGGGAGAAACTCTGTTCTTTTGAGTTATCAGCTTCCTGAGACTCTAGAGCAGATGATGACCCTAGTTGTCCGACTTGACCGACGGGTTAGAGAGAGATGACAGGAGCGACAGTTCTCTTCTCAGAGGGTGGTCTAGCCTGAGGTCTGTCCCAAGAACAAAGCTGAGGTCTCTTCCGAAGAACCCATGCAGGTCGGCTTGACCCAAGGGAATCTGCACCACAGACGTGGAGTGTGTTTTTACTGCGGAGATCCTGACCATTGGATCAACCAGTGTCCTAAGAAGGTCCTCTCCGTCAAATCTCCCAAGTCAAGGTAACCTAAAGACCAGGTACACCCTGATATTACAAAATGTTAACTTTTGGCACCCATAACAATATCCCTGGGTGTAAATAAATGGCCGGGCAAAGCCTTTATTGACTCTGGCTCAGCGGCCAGCTTTATTGATTGTGAGTCCGCTATAAGACTGGGTATTCCAATTTTTATTATACCTACACCTATCCATATAATGGCTATCGACGCCACTCCGCTGGTAGGTGGTACGGTGAGGTCGTGTACCTCAGATATTTGTTTAACCGTGGGTGTGTGCCACTTTGAGAAATGTTCCCTGTTAGTCCTGGAGAACTTACTTGTCGAGGTGGTACAGGGGTTGCCTTGGCTCCAATTACACAACCCCATTATAGATTGGTCCAGGGGGGAGTTGAGTTGGTGAAATGGGGACCTAAGTGTGACTCGTGCTTGTCTGTAGTACTGGCTTGGGTCTCAGTAGAATCTGATACATTACCCACAGTCATTAAGGAATATTCAGATGTGTTCTCATCATCGACCCCGGAGGCTCCACCACCCCATAGACCTTATGATTGTGGCAAAGAATTAGTAGAAGGTGCCAGGTTTCCTAAGAGGCGTATTTATAATCTTTCTAAGCCTGAACGCAAAGCCATGGAGAATTATATTAAGGAAAGCCTCAGTAAGGGGCACATTAGACCCTCTGTCTCTCCAATGGGGGCGGGGTTTTTCTTAATTAAGGAGAAGGCTGGTGGTCTTAGATCTTGTATCGATTACCGTAAATTAAATAAGATCACTATCCAGAATAGATACTCCCTCCCATTGATTCCGGATTTATTTAACCAGGTACTGGGGGCAACCTGGTTTTCTAAAACTGACCTAAAAGGGGCATATAACCTAATCCGAATCAAGGAGGGAGACGAATGTATGACGGCGTTCAATACTCCGGCTGGACACTTTGAATATCAGGTTATGCCTTTTGGACTCAGCAATGCCCCCGCTGTGTTCCAAAACGATATTCTCAGGGAGTCCTTGGGTAAATTTGTTATTGTCTATCTTGATGACATTTTGATATTTTCCTCTGATTGAAGAATTGGAGGTGTTGAGGGAGAATCAGTTATCTGTTAAACAAGAGAAATGTGTCTTTGGTGTACAGGAGATAGTATTTCTAGGTCATGTCCTGACTCCTCACGCCTTCAAAATGGATTCTAGTAAGATACTAGCAATTAGGAAATGGGTAAGACCTTCATCCTTAAAGGCCTTACAACGTTTCCTAGGATTTGCCAATTACTACTGTAAATTCATAAATAATTTTTCAGTAATTGCTAAACCGTTGACCGACCACACTAAGAAAGGGGCAGATTTGGAGGATTGGTCTACTGAGGCCATTACTTCATTTGAAACCCTAAAGAATGCATTCAGTAGTGCTCCCATTCTGATCCAGCCAGATCAGGAGAGACCTATTATTGTGGAGGTGGATGCATCTGAGGATGGGGCAGGAGCGGTCTTTTCACAAGGTCCTGCTCTGCTTACTAACCTGAGACCTTGTGCATCTTTTCCAGAAAATGTTCCCCCACCGAGAGACTATGACATAGGGAATCGGGAGTTGCTGGCAATTAATTGGGCGTTTGATGAGTGGAGGCATTTTCTGGAAGGGGCAAGATATTGTGTTACTGTTTTCACTGACCATAAGAACCTAATGTTTCTCGAGTCTGCTAAGAGGTTGAATCCCCATCAGGCCAGATGGGCACTATTTTTTACTCGTTTTGATTTCTCCATTACTTTCAGGCCTGGGAGTAAATACGTGAAGGCTGACGCATTATCTCTGAGCTTCCATGCGTCTCAGCCTACAGAGGCACCACCTGAATCCATTCTACCAGCAAATATCTTTGTAGCAGGGTTAACCCAGGATATCTCGGCTCTCATTAAGGCTGAACAACATCTGGCACCGGCATCCACCCCAGCAGATAAGATGTTTGTTCCCATACAGTTTAGTCTTCAGCTGTTGGGTGAGTGTCATGATTCTGCCTTTTGTGGACATCCTGGTATTGAGGGCATTGAGGAGCTGGTTTCTAGATCATATTGGTGGCCCACTCTAACTAGGGATGTCAAGTCCTATGTGTCGGCCTGCGAGGTTTGTGAAAGAGATTGTACGGTTACATGGTATTCCGGAGAATATTGTATCTGACAGGGGTGTGCAGTTTGTAACATAGTACATAAGGCCGAAAAAAGACACTTGTCCATCCAGTTCGGCCTGTCATCCTGCAAGCTGTGTCCAAGTTTTTGAGGGCTTTCTGTCAAAAATTCCAGATTTTGCTGTCTTTTTCTTCCGCCTACGCATATGTTGCTCATGACCAGCAATTATGTGTAAAATTTCTTCCATTGGCTGAATTTGCTCTGAATAACCACATTAATTCTTCTGCTGGGGTCTCCTCTTTCTATTGTAACCATGGTTTCCATCCCTGTTTTCATTCTGGGTCATTCATCTCCTCCTCTAACCCCGAGGCGGATAAGGTCTCCTCTGAACTGTGCACAGTTTGGGCTCGGGTTCAATCGAACCTAAAAAAGGCTCAAAGTACTCAAAAAATCAAGGCCGATAGGAAACGTTCTAAGGGGGTGTACTTTCAGGTTGGGGATAAGGTGTGGTTGTCCTCCAAGAATCTCTCGCTCAAGGTAGCCTCTAGAAAATTTACTCCTCGTTTTATTGGAGCATATAAGATTACGGAAGTGATTAATCCGGTATCTTTTAGGTTGGAGCTGCCCGAGTCGTTCCATATTCACAATGTGTTTCATAAATCTCTAATAAAAAAATATTTTGAACCTGTTGTACCATCAAAAGCTGCGACTCCGCCAGTTCTTGTTAATGATGCTGTTGAGTATGTGGTGTCTAAGATAGTAGATGTCAGGAGAGTGTGTAATTCCCTACAGTGCCTGATCCACAGGAAGGGGTATGGAACCGAGGAGAGATCTTAGGTACCTGCTAGGGAGGTTCATGCTACTAGACTGGTTAGAAAATTGTATTTAAAACATCCTGAGAAGCCGTCGCCTGAAGACTTGGGTCTGGTGGCCCCGCATAAGAGGAGGGGTACTGTCACGGGACGCCGACGAGTCCTGCCTCTGTGCAGGAGCAAGGTTGCGTGCAGCGTCCTCGTCTCCTAGGTGATAGGGGCGGGACGGACCGGCCACGCACGTTTCCTCAGCGTGGCCGGCGTCCTCAGTTCCCCCGGCAACCAGGGGAGATCTGAGCACTGAGCTGGGCATTCAGTGCTCAGCTGTATTCAGCAGCGTGGGTCATGTGGCGCTGGCCACGTCACATGACCCCAGCTAGTCAGTATTTAACAGGCAGCCTGATGGCCACAGGTTGCCTGTTAATTAGGTTCATTTGCGATTCTGTTACCTGGCATACTTACCTGTTCCTGTGTTCCCTGAAGATCCTCTGCCTGCTCCTCCTGTACCTGCATTGATCTCCTGGTATTCCGACCCCGGATTCTCTGTGGACTCCTGTGGTACTTTATTACTCTTCTGGTATTTGACCCCAGCTTCTCCTGACTATTCTCTGCTTACTCCATTTGTACTTCGTTGCTCTCTTGGCATTGATTCGGTCTGTTCACTTTCCGTTGTTTGTCTTGTCTGTCTTCCCAGCATGTATTCTAAGCTAGGGACTGCCATCCAGTTGTCCCCTGTCATCAGGACTTGTGAGGGAAGTAGGCAGGGCCAGGGGTGAGGGTGGAGCGCAGCGGTCACTATCCTCCCCCCTGTGTGTTTGTGTGCGTGACCGTTACAGTCACTAAACGCTTTCAACACATAAAACTGCAGAAGAACTAAATAGGCCACTCAAGTCTTTTCAACATAGCACTTGTACCCAAATAACAAGAGCAAATGGCTGGAATGACAGAGCTGTATAATGGCTGTTTGGATCCCCAAATAATCTTTCCCTGCACTTGTAAATTGCTTTTCTAACACTGTCCCTAGCGCCTTCTGACTTCTCTCCCTGCACTAATATGCTGGGAAATGATTCCCCCCTATTCTTTCCCTGCACTTGTAAATCACTTTTCTGGCATTGTCCCTAGCGCCTTCTGAGGTTTTTCCATTTGCTGTCCCTAGCGCCTTCTCACATCTGTCCCTGCACTCAGAATGCTGGAAAATGTCTGACTCTAAGATGGCCGCCGTATTTATAGGGCTGTGACATCACAGGGCTGGCTGGCTGCTGATTGGCTGCATGCATGTCAGTCTGGGTGATCCCGCCTTCCCAGACTTGATTTCTCCATGTCCTCACATGTGCAGAAGCCATTTTAGGAAAAATGTCATTCATTACAACGATGCGCGAGGAAATTCGCATTGATTGCAAATCAAATTTTTCCTGAAATTCGGATCGAATTCCACTACGTCAGCTTTGATTCTACTAACTTCCTAAGCATTGTTTTATACCAGGTATGCCCTTTGATGACAATGGAATTCGCTAATATAAATTACCTCTTTCAGCAAGATAACGCGCCCTGCCACCGTTTATTTAACTTACTTATATAGCGCTGTCATATTCTGCAGCAATTTGCATGCATTATCATCACTTTTTGTCCCCAGTGGGGCTCAGAATCTAAATTCCTTATCAGTATGTCTTTGGAATGTGATAGGAAATTTGCATAAACACTAGGGTAAAATACAAACTCCATGCAGATGTTGTCACTGTCAAACTGGAATCTAGGACGCCAATGCTGCACGGAACCAGTGTTAATTGAGCCACTATGCTGCCCACAGTTGAAAAGTTGTTTAGGGATGGTTTGAAGAAAATACCAAAGAGATTAAGGTATTTGGTCATTCCCCAAAGTTACCAAATCGGAATCAAACCAAGCATCTGTTGGACATCCTGGAAAACAAGTCTAAATTATGAAGACCCACCTTCAGTTGTGCACGACAAAGGATCACCTGCTAAGATTTTGGTGTCAGATACAACAAAACACCTTCAAGGGTCTTGTGGAATCCATGACTTGATAGATCAGAGAACATAGTCAGTTGTTAGGGCTTACCTAACTATGGAGTATCAAGAAAATTATTGTAGAATTAAATATACAGTTAGTATAAGTGTCCGTATAAGTGAATTTTAACCTGGAAGTGGACCCTTTTTAAGATCGCTTTTATTAATTTTAATCTAAAAAGCATAAATCTAAACACCCTTTGATAACCGGGTGTCCAAAATAATAATAGGACAAGATGTTGCCCAGCTACCACCGTGAATTGGTGAAGGAGAATAGATAACACAAGATAATAAAGGTATATATAAATTCCCAGGGCGTTGTTAACTGTATATTGAGGTTGGGAGTTGAGCGGAGAGTGGGGCACATGGATAGGGGTATTAGGGATGATTCTCTCCCTGTACCCGCCCTATAATAGTCCTCTGCCCAGGGATGAGCCCTGATGGTGGGGTCACCCTGTCCCCGTATCTACCCTGTCTAGCCCTGTGTAGCCCTGTACAATGGGAATTTGTAGTATAGTTAGTATCAATGTTTTATCCCTTTATTTTAAATATAGCCCCGACGCGTTTCCCCACGTTTTGGTTCATCAGGGGGTCGGTTTAAAACATAATAGATAACATCATACTGGATGACAGAAACAGATAATATACTGGATAATATTATATATATTTACTGTGTCCTGGTCGATACCATTATGGGGCAGGCCATATAGGAGAAACAGAAGGTTCAGATGTTTTCTCCTATAGAGAGGAGGGTGTCACCTATGGAAAAGAAAAATATCATACACAAGCCCACTGTTCATACTTTGGATATACAGTGGAGTTGCTCATAAACGTTTCCAATTGTTGGTGACTTACATGTTAGGTGTCCCCCTGTGGTCTGGACTGCCATCTGCCGTGTCTGATGGGGCAGTAAGGCATCCCTGTAGTTGTGCTGTATTTAAGTGCTAAATGAGGAAGCGCCTTTTTCCTGACTGGAGCTGCGTATCCGGTTGGTGGAACGCACGCGCCGCTACTTCCGGTCCCCTGGAACGCATGCATCGCTTCCGGTCTGCTGAACCGCAGACGTCATTTCCGGGATAGCGATGTGCTAGCGCTCCAGGTCCTCCCCTATTGCTATAATCGCAGATGCGATGTATACAGTTTTGGCTCCCAAATATTCCAATGAAGTACTTCTATTTGGCGCTTTCTATGCGTTTACAGGGGAGGGGGGGGCATCGCTTAGTGGCAAATCGTTGTTTTTTTGGGGGTGATGTTTAATTTGGCATTAAAACACATTATAAGTGCCACATTAGACAGCCAGAAGCATGTCACTTATGCTGACCTCTTAATTTGCATCATCCCTAAATCTCCATCGGTAATATAGACCCCTCCAAATTTATGAAACAGCAAGACAGTGACAGGACGGATTTGTTTCAAGGCTATAGCTATTCTGATCAGTAGAAACCTACAATTGGTCAACGCAATCACCTGATCAGAAAAAGTAACTATTATTTAGATAATTAGAGGATAATTTAAACAGGTGTGGCCTGATATAGCTCAGACCCTTTTGATATAATATGTTGAGTACATTATGTACACATGACCAGTTAGAGACTTTTTTTGTAAATATTCGGGAAAATTAGAGGTAGATATGGAGAAAAGAGACTCCCGAATTTTCAAATGTCTCTATTTGAGGTTGTGAGGTTTGAAGAAACTTTACAAAAAACAGGTAAAGGTCAATCGTTTGTTAAGGCCAGCCGGTGCTTGCGAACGGCACCTGTAGATCCACTCTGCTTCTTTGCGCAGAATCTTGTTGTCCCAGTCCCCTTTTCTCAGAGACATGGGTACAAGTTCCAATGCCGAGAAGCTGAGTGAGCGGGGGTCCCCTGAGTGATACTCATGTACATGACTCGCCACTGGTGTGATCCTGTTATTTTTAATATCATTTACATGCTCGCCCACCCTTTTCCTTAATTCCCTAAAGGTCTTTCCAATATAGTCCTTGGGACAGGGGCAGCGACATATATAGATTACCCCTTTGCTTTTGCAATTAATAAAGTCCCGGATGATAAATACCTTTTGGGTGGCCGAGCATATAATCGACTTGCCTGTAGAGATGAATGGGCAGATTTTGCAATTCCCTAGAACCGCCCACTGAACAGAAAAAAGTTGTGCCTTAGAATGAAATTGAGTAGAGTTAGGATGAAACGGTTGTGTTCCTGGAAATGGTTCCCTCTTGTGCCAAGATAGTAAGTGACCGCCAAGAGACCCTTGTCATGCGATATGCTGCTGTATAAGGACTCAACGTCAATACTGGCTAATAGACAAGAAGGTTCAATCCCCGGAGACACCGCAAAATCTTTCAGTACCTGATCAAGATAAAGACCGCAGTTTTGTGTGATGGAATTTACGCCGGATACTATCGGTCGACCCTTTAGAGGGGTCGTCCCCTTATGGACTTTCGGAAGTCCATAAAAGGTTGCAATCTGCGGACACCTTGATAATAAAAAGTGGTATTCTGATTTTCCAATAACCCTCTGCTCCAATCCTGTGTCAAGGATTTGTTGGAGTTCTGATAGATACATGTCTGTCGGGTCACTGGCTAAAATCCGATAACCACTTTTATCCCTCAGTAGATCCATACACATTTTCTGATACATATCATGATTCATGATCACCAGATTTCCCCCTTTGTCAGAGGGCTTGATGACAATGGAGTTATCTTTTTCCAGTGTCCTCAAGGCCTCAAATTCACCTTTAGTCAGATTTCTGCCATGTGAACGAGGCATTTTTATTGTTTCCAGTTCTTTGGTGACCAATTGTTGGAAGATGTCGATATGTTCGTAATTAAGTGGTGGAGGCATTTTCCTACTTTTAGGGCGAAGTTTAGTGAAGGGACCTTCTCCCGGTTTTTTGGAACCTTCCTCCCATAGATCCATTAGGATTGCAAGATCTGCCAGATCGCAGTCCTGTATCCCTAGTCTATCATGAGATTGTTGATTTGACACGTCAAAGTATTTTCTCCACCTGAGTTTTCTGCAAAAAAGGTCAAGGTCTTTTATCCAAGTGAAGATTCTAAACTCAGTCGTTGGGACAAATGAAAGTCCCTTTTTCAATACTGTGATCTCCGCGCTACTTAAGTCCCGTGAGGACAGATTAATGATCTGTAGATCTTCACTATGAAGAACCATGCTGTCTATTTGGTTCTCTCCCGTAGTTGGTAGGGAGGTTGACCCTGTCCTAAAAAAGGAACCGCTGTAGATGTTGTGGAGACAGCAGGGGGAGGGGGGGGGGGATGTGCCGAGGCAGTCTCCAAGCCAGACGTCCCATAGGAGGATGATGCTACTGAGGGCAAGGTAGTCTCCCGGTAGCCTCCGCCTCTTGGGTTGGTTGTTTGTTTCCCTTCCCCATTTTCTCCATTTGTTCCTTTGTTTCTTATTTTGTGATGCTGGTCCCTTTTTATTACCGCCCTTGTCTCCTCTCCCAGTGGGCTCATTCTCTGAGATATCAAGATCAGAGGAGGAGACCTCAGAAGGAGAGGGATAATTTGACTTTTTTACCACTTGATAAGCCCTAGTTTCACGAAAGTCGCTTAAATCTTTCACAAACTGTCTGTGTTTGCGTTCCTTGATAAGATTTTGGAATTGTTCCACAGAGGTTTGAAGTGAAGATTCCCTTCTTTTGAAGTCTGGATCTGATTCAAACTTAAGGACAGATTCCTTAAGGTTGCTCAGTTTCTCTGAGGTCCTCTCAAAGAGGTCTTTCTCCTCCTCCAAAAGGATCTTCATAAGGTTCAGTGAACTTTTATTTATTTCCTCTCTTCCCAGCGTGTTTTTAGGCTGGCAGAGAGGATACGTTCAGCGGGAGTAATCGTTATGCGCAGGCCCCTAGGGACTATCTTATGTGACAGATAGCTTTCCAGGGACGTTATCTCCCACCACGACCTAATATTTTCCTTGAAAGCTGTGTAAAGGTCGTTGGAGTCTAATTTACAGGTAACGGACGATGAAAGGCCCGGAATCTCTCTCTCCAAAAAAATGTCTGCTGCCTCTTTGATTAATGCTTCCGTAAATACAGTCCCATTTAAAAAAAACAATTGGAAACATCAGGGCTCATCCCTGGGCAGAGGACTATTATAGGGCGGGTACAGGGAGAGAATCATCCCTAATACCCCTATCCATGTGCCACACTCTCCACCCAATTCCCAACCTCAATATACAGTTACCAACACCCTGGGAATTTATATATACCTTTATTATCTTGTGTTATCTATTCTCCTTCACCGATTCACGGTGGTAGCTGGGCAACATCTTGTCCTATTATTATTTTGGACACCCGGTTATCAAAGGGTGTTTACATTTATGCTTTTTAGATTAAAATTAATAAAAGCGATCTTTTAAAAAGGGTCCACTTCCAGGTTAAAACTTACCTAACTATGGACCCAGGGGCTGGTTGTTCATATCTGGCATGAACATTGAACATGTCACAGAAATTCCATATGAGGCAATTAATGGCTCCCCCTCTTTCACTGTCCTTGAATGTTATGGTCAGAATTGATTATGGCATACAAGGTATCAGGCATTGTGGCATATCACTAGGAGCATGCTCGGCAATTTTTGGAAGTCTCCCAGATATGAATAGAGTGTGTACCCTGCAAGTGCAGTCACAGCTTCGGTCACCGATATGGGAGTCCCAGAAATACCACAGCCAGCACTCTATTTTCAGAAATCATATAGAAATGAATGGTGGTTGGCCGTGGAGGCATGGCCTCCCTCCGATCTCTTAGGAGGTCCCATTCTGGAGATAGAAGGAGTGCTTAGAGGTTGGAGCCACACCTATCTGACATTGGTGGCATATCCAGCAATACGTCAACAATTTTGGAAGTGAGACAACCCCTTTTAATTGCAAAGATTATGAGTTTAAGGCCAGGTAATACGGGCATACATTTAGAAAAGAATTTGCTTTGTGATTAATTACTTTGCCACAACGCACAATTTTTTGCAAGTATTTGGAACAACTACAGGGAGCTGTGATAGTGTCACTTCCCATCATTGTACCCCTCAGATGCCACGTTCATACATGATTGCTGCATCTGAGAGTAAAAACTGTGTAAAATTAACAGAAAAAAATAAAATCATACTTACTGCCTACATTTGCTCACAAGGGGCCAACCTCCGCCATCTTTCTTGAAGATCTAGAGAGAAATCTTGCGCTGTCCAAGATGACGTCGACATGCCGGCCAAATGGATTTTTGCCTAGATCTTCAATCAAGATGGCGGTGGCCTGCCCGTCGTGGGTAAATGTAGAAGGTAAGTATTTTTTTTGGTTTGTTTGTTTTTTTACACTATTTCAGGTTATATTCAGATCCACTTTGTTGGATTTGAGTCATTAAACTCTAGCATAAATATGTAAAACATAAAAATGTCCCAAAATCCCAGGGAATGCCCACAGCTACAGTTTTTGAAATTATTAGCCTGAGACTGAATCATAATAATGCAGGCCTTTTGTTTTCAAAATGCAACCTTTTGTGATCATTCTTAGTGTCTAAAGTACAGCATGTGAATTTTTTTTATAAGAAAAAAATATATACATAATGCATGTATTTCTTACTTCCCAGAACAGTTTGTATTGTAGAAAGAAAAAATCTATCAAAATCCTGAGATTCATATTGTTCTCACAGCAATGATGTTGCATTTAGCTGTAACATTGCAAATGACCTCACAGCAAGACATTACATAATAACCCTACAGAGGGAGCAGTAAGCTAGTGCACTGTGACAAGGATGCCTCCGGCAAGAGAACTCAGTTATAGAAATGGATAAGTATGCCTAAAAGCCCTTTCTATCTATACAGCATGCAAGCAGAAACACAGCCGTACAGAAAATATTTCCCCCCAAATCAGTATTTATAGAGCTGAGGACAATAACTTGCACATAAAATATACATGTATTCAAAATGCATTATATAAAAAGCAAAATCAAGGCATGACTGCTGCATGATGTCCATCTGTTGACTGACTGCAAATATGCTGGAAAGCAAAAAGATGGATAAAATCAAGGCGGATTTAGTTTTTCTGCCATCATCTGTGCAATGCAAGCATTTCAGACATTCCCCAAAATAGGATTCTTTTTGGATGTACCTTCTCAGATTGGTTGGCTGTAGTACATGAATATCCAGCCCTCCTGCTATATATACTATATGATTCTGCCAAGACTGAATATTCACTGATACTCAGGTCTATAAACACATGCTATGATATCTTTTAGTTTAGTAATCATAGAAGTATGTAGCATATTAAAAGTAAAATGTAACTCATGCATGGAAAAAAGTGCAATAAAAGTAAATGAAGACGATTATGTTAAACTCCATGAATGAGACATCTATTCACTCATGTGAAACATGATAAATGGGTGTTTTGTGCTCATTTACATCACTTCTCCGGTCTCAGCTTCTCCTGATTCAGGGCTGCCATAATACCTCCTCTTACAGTCAGCCGGTAGTGCTTTATGTGTAATAAGCAAATATAATTTTAGATTGTAATTTGAGATATTTAAGATGATATTCCACAACAGAGATAGGTAGATTATATAAATAAATGGACATTTTAGAGAATCCATGCAACATAAAAAAATGCCATGGTTCGGAAGAATATTAGATCCTCTAACAGACACTCGGCATACTCTATGTATTCTTGAAGACAGAGTTCAACGTTTTCAGATTCCTGGGTAATAACATTTGCGACACAGATCTAAAGAGTTCTACTGTACATGTTAAACATAAATAACTGGAATTAATACAAAATTATTCAGCATCAGTCTCACTTGGTGACAGTCAGGCTTTCATATACAGATATACACTCACCTAAAGAATTATTAGGAACACCATACTAATACAGTGTTGGACCCCCTTTTGCCTTCAGAACTGCCTTAATTCTACGTGGCATTGATTCAACAAGGTGCTGATAGCATTCTTTAGAAATTTTGGCCCATATTGATAGGATGGCATTTTGCAGTTGATGGAGATTTGAGGGATGCACATCCAGGGCACGAAGCTCCTGTTCCACCACATCCCAAAGATGCTCTATTGGGTTGAGATCTGGTGACTGTGGGGGCCATTTTAGTACAGTGAACTCATTGTCATGTTCAAGAAACCAATTTGAAATGATTCGAGCTTTGTGACAGGGTGCATTATCCTGCTGGAAGTAGCCATCAGAGGATGGGTACATGGTGGTCATGAAGGGATGGACATGGTCAGAAACAATGCTCAGGTAGCCCGTGGCATTTAAGCGATGGCCAATTGGCACTAAGGGGCCTAAAGTGTGCCCAGAAAACATCCCCCACACCATTACACCACCACCACCAGCCTGCACAGTGGTAACAAGGCATGATGGATACATGTTCTCATTCCGTTTACGCCAAATTCGGACTCTACCATTTGAATGTCTCAACAGAAGTCGAGACTCATCAGACCAGGCAACATTTTTCCAGTCTTCAACAGTCCAATTTTGGTGAGCTCGTGCAAATTGTAGCCTCTTTTTCCTATTTGTAGAGGAGATGAGTGGTACCCGGTGGGATCTTCTGCTGTTGTAGCCCATCCGCCTCAAGGTTGTGCGTGTTGTGGCTTCACAAATGCTTTGCTGCATACCTCAGTTGTAACGAGTGGTTATTTCAGTCAACGTTGCTCTTCTATCAGCTTGAATCAGTCGGCCCATTCTCCTCTGACCTCTAGCATCAACAAGGCATTTTCGCCCACAGGACTGCCGCATACTGGATGTTTTTTCCTTTTCACACCATTCTTTGTAAACCCTAGAAATGGTTTTGAGTGAAAATCCCAGTAACTGAGCAGATCGTGAAATACTCAGACCGGCCCGTTTGGCACCAACAACCATGCCACGCTCAAAATTGCATAAATCACCTTTCTTTCCCATTCTGACATTCAGTTTGGAGTTCAGGAGATTGTCTTGACCAGGACCACAACCCTACATGCATTGAAGCAACTGCCATGTGATTGGTTGACTAGATAATCGCATTAACCGCCTCCGGACCGCCTAACGCAGATCTGCGGTCCGGAGGCGGCAGCTCTGCGCAGAGTCACGCATATACGCGTCATCTCGCGAGAGCCGTGATTTCCTGTGATCACAGGATCGGAAGGTAAGCGAGTGGATCTCCAGCCTGCCAGCGGCGATTGTTCGCTGGCAGGCTGGAGATGTGATTTTTTTAACCCCTAACAGGTATATTAGACGCTGTTTTGATAACAGCGTCTAATATACCTGCTACCTGGTCCTCTGGTGGTCCTTTTTGTTTGGATCGACCACCAGAGGACACAGGTAGCTGTGTAAAGTACCACAAAACACTACACTACACTACACACCCCCCCTGTCACTTATTAACCCCTTATGAACCGCTGATCACCCCATATAGAATCCCTGATCACCCCCCTGTCATTAATCACCCCCCTGTCATTGATCACCCCCCTGTCAGGCTCCGTTCAGACGTCGGTATGATTTTTACGGATCCACGGATACATGGATCGGATCCGCAAAACACATACGGACGTCTGAATGGAGCCTTACAGGGGGGTGATCAATGACAGGCAGGTGATCACCCAAATAGATTCCCTGATCACCCCCTGTCATTGATCACCCCCCTGTAAGGCTCCATTCAGATGTCCGTATGATTTTTACGGATCCACGGATACGTGGATCGGATCCGCAAAACACATACGGACGTCTGAATGGAGACTTACAGGGGGGTGATCAATGACAGGCGGATGATCACCCATATAGATTCCCTGATCACCCCCTGTCATTGATCACCCCCCTGTAAGGCTCCATTCAGATGTCCGTATGATTTTTACGGATCCACGGATACATGGATCAGATCCGCAAAACACATACGGACGTCTGAATGGAGCCTTACAGGGGGGTGATCAATGACAGGCGGGTGATCACACATATAGATTCCCTGATCACCCCCTGTCATTGATCACCCCCCTGTCATTGATCACCCCCCTGTAAGGCTCCATTCAGATGTCCGTATGATTTTTACAGATCCACGGATACATGGATCGGATCCGCAAAACACATACGGACGTCTGAATGGAGCCTTACAGGGGGGTGATCAATGACAGGCGGGTGATCACCCATATAGATTCCCTGATCACCCCCTGTCATTGATCACCCCCCTGTCATTGATCACCCCCCTGTAAGGCTCCATTCAGACATATTTTTTGGCCCAAGTTAGCGGAAATAGTTTTTTTTTTTTTTGTTTTTGTTTTTTCTTACTAAGTCTCATATGCCACTAACTTGTGTAAAAAAATAAAATCTCACATAAACTCACCATACCCCTCACGGAATCCAAATGCGTAATTTTTTTTAGACATTTATATTCCAGACTTCTTCTCACGCTTTAGGGCCCCTAAAATGCCAGGGCAGTATAAATACCCCACATGTGACCCCATTTCGGAAAGAAGACACCCCAAGGTATTCCGTGAGGGGCATATTGAGTCCATGAAAGATTGAAATTTTTGTCCCAAGTTAGCGGAAAGGGAGACTTTATGAGAAAATACAAAAAAAAATCAATTTCCGCTATCTTGTGCCAAAAAAAAAAAATGATTCTGCCAAGACTGAATATTCACTGATACTCAGGTCTATAAACACATGCTATGATATCTTTTAGTTTAGTAATCATAGAAGTATGTAGCATATTAAAAGTAAAATGTAACTCATGCATGGAAAAAAGTGCAATAAAAGTAAATGAAGACGATTATGTTAAACTCCATGAATGAGACATCTATTCACTCATGTGAAACATGATAAATGGGTGTTTTGTGCTCATTTACATCACTTCTCCGGTCTCAGCTTCTCCTGATTCAGGGCTGCCATAATACCTCCTCTTACAGTCAGCCGGTAGTGCTTTATGTGTAATAAGCAAATATAATTTTAGATTGTAATTTGAGATATTTAAGATGATATTCCACAACAGAGATAGGTAGATTATATAAATAAATGGACATTTTAGAGAATCCATGCAACATAAAAAAATGCCATGGTTCGGAAGAATATTAGATCCTCTAACAGACACTCGGCATACTCTATGTATTCTTGAAGACAGAGTTCAACGTTTTCAGATTCCTGGGTAATAACATTTGCGACACAGATCTAAAGAGTTCTACTGTACATGTTAAACATAAATAACTGGAATTAATACAAAATTATTCAGCATCAGTCTCACTTGGTGACAGTCAGGCTTTCATATACAGATATACACTCACCTAAAGAATTATTAGGAACACCATACTAATACAGTGTTGGACCCCCTTTTGCCTTCAGAACTGCCTTAATTCTACGTGGCATTGATTCAACAAGGTGCTGATAGCATTCTTTAGAAATTTTGGCCCATATTGATAGGATGGCATTTTGCAGTTGATGGAGATTTGAGGGATGCACATCCAGGGCACGAAGCTCCTGTTCCACCACATCCCAAAGATGCTCTATTGGGTTGAGATCTGGTGACTGTGGGGGCCATTTTAGTACAGTGAACTCATTGTCATGTTCAAGAAACCAATTTGAAATGATTCGAGCTTTGTGACAGGGTGCATTATCCTGCTGGAAGTAGCCATCAGAGGATGGGTACATGGTGGTCATGAAGGGATGGACATGGTCAGAAACAATGCTCAGGTAGCCCGTGGCATTTAAGCGATGGCCAATTGGCACTAAGGGGCCTAAAGTGTGCCCAGAAAACATCCCCCACACCATTACACCACCACCACCAGCCTGCACAGTGGTAACAAGGCATGATGGATACATGTTCTCATTCCGTTTACGCCAAATTCGGACTCTACCATTTGAATGTCTCAACAGAAGTCGAGACTCATCAGACCAGGCAACATTTTTCCAGTCTTCAACAGTCCAATTTTGGTGAGCTCGTGCAAATTGTAGCCTCTTTTTCCTATTTGTAGAGGAGATGAGTGGTACCCGGTGGGATCTTCTGCTGTTGTAGCCCATCCGCCTCAAGGTTGTGCGTGTTGTGGCTTCACAAATGCTTTGCTGCATACCTCAGTTGTAACGAGTGGTTATTTCAGTCAACGTTGCTCTTCTATCAGCTTGAATCAGTCGGCCCATTCTCCTCTGACCTCTAGCATCAACAAGGCATTTTCGCCCACAGGACTGCCGCATACTGGATGTTTTTTCCTTTTCACACCATTCTTTGTAAACCCTAGAAATGGTTTTGAGTGAAAATCCCAGTAACTGAGCAGATCGTGAAATACTCAGACCGGCCCGTTTGGCACCAACAACCATGCCACGCTCAAAATTGCATAAATCACCTTTCTTTCCCATTCTGACATTCAGTTTGGAGTTCAGGAGATTGTCTTGACCAGGACCACAACCCTACATGCATTGAAGCAACTGCCATGTGATTGGTTGACTAGATAATCGCATTAACCGCCTCCGGACCGCCTAACGCAGATCTGCGGTCCGGAGGCGGCAGCTCTGCGCAGAGTCACGCATATACGCGTCATCTCGCGAGAGCCGTGATTTCCTGTGATCACAGGATCGGAAGGTAAGCGAGTGGATCTCCAGCCTGCCAGCGGCGATTGTTCGCTGGCAGGCTGGAGATGTGATTTTTTTAACCCCTAACAGGTATATTAGACGCTGTTTTGATAACAGCGTCTAATATACCTGCTACCTGGTCCTCTGGTGGTCCTTTTTGTTTGGATCGACCACCAGAGGACACAGGTAGCTGTGTAAAGTACCACAAAACACTACACTACACTACACACCCCCCCTGTCACTTATTAACCCCTTATGAACCGCTGATCACCCCATATAGAATCCCTGATCACCCCCCTGTCATTAATCACCCCCCTGTCATTGATCACCCCCCTGTCAGGCTCCGTTCAGACGTCGGTATGATTTTTACGGATCCACGGATACATGGATCGGATCCGCAAAACACATACGGACGTCTGAATGGAGCCTTACAGGGGGGTGATCAATGACAGGCAGGTGATCACCCAAATAGATTCCCTGATCACCCCCTGTCATTGATCACCCCCCTGTAAGGCTCCATTCAGATGTCCGTATGATTTTTACGGATCCACGGATACGTGGATCGGATCCGCAAAACACATACGGACGTCTGAATGGAGACTTACAGGGGGGTGATCAATGACAGGCGGATGATCACCCATATAGATTCCCTGATCACCCCCTGTCATTGATCACCCCCCTGTAAGGCTCCATTCAGATGTCCGTATGATTTTTACGGATCCACGGATACATGGATCAGATCCGCAAAACACATACGGACGTCTGAATGGAGCCTTACAGGGGGGTGATCAATGACAGGCGGGTGATCACACATATAGATTCCCTGATCACCCCCTGTCATTGATCACCCCCCTGTCATTGATCACCCCCCTGTAAGGCTCCATTCAGATGTCCGTATGATTTTTACAGATCCACGGATACATGGATCGGATCCGCAAAACACATACGGACGTCTGAATGGAGCCTTACAGGGGGGTGATCAATGACAGGCGGGTGATCACCCATATAGATTCCCTGATCACCCCCTGTCATTGATCACCCCCCTGTCATTGATCACCCCCCTGTAAGGCTCCATTCAGACATATTTTTTGGCCCAAGTTAGCGGAAATAGTTTTTTTTTTTTTTGTTTTTGTTTTTTCTTACTAAGTCTCATATGCCACTAACTTGTGTAAAAAAATAAAATCTCACATAAACTCACCATACCCCTCACGGAATCCAAATGCGTAATTTTTTTTAGACATTTATATTCCAGACTTCTTCTCACGCTTTAGGGCCCCTAAAATGCCAGGGCAGTATAAATACCCCACATGTGACCCCATTTCGGAAAGAAGACACCCCAAGGTATTCCGTGAGGGGCATATTGAGTCCATGAAAGATTGAAATTTTTGTCCCAAGTTAGCGGAAAGGGAGACTTTATGAGAAAATACAAAAAAAAATCAATTTCCGCTATCTTGTGCCAAAAAAAAAAAATATTCTATGAACTCGCCATGCCCCTCATTAAATACCTTGGGGTGTCTTCTTTCCAAAATGGGGTCACATGTGGGGTATTTATACTGCCCTGGCTTTTTAGGGGCCCGAAAGCGTGAGAAGAAGTCTGGGATCCAAATGTCTAAAAATGCCCTCCTAAAAGGAATTTGGGCCGCTTTGCGCATCTAGGCTGCAAAAAAGTGTCACACATCTGGTATCGCCGTACTCAGGAGAAGTTGGGGAATGTGTTTTGGGGTGTCATTTTACATATACCCATGCTGGGTGAGATAAAAAAATGGGAAAAGTTGTCTTTTGCCAAGATATTTCTCTCACCCAGCATGAGTATATGTAAAATGACACCCCAAAACACATTCCCCAACTTCTCCTGAGTACGGCGATACCAGATGTGTGACACTTTTTTGCTGCCTAGGTGGGCAAAGGGGCACACATTCCAAAGAGCACCTTTAGGATTGCACAGGTCATTTTTTACACATTTTGATTTCAAACTACTTACCACACATTAGGGCCCCTAGAATGCCAGGGCAGTATAACTACCCCACAAGTGACCCCATTTTGGAAAGAAGACACCCCAAGGTATTCCGTGAGGGGTATGGTGAGTTCCTAGAATGTTTTATTTTCTGTCACAAGTTAGCGGAAAATGATGAATTTTTTCTTATTTCTTTTTCTTACAAAGTCTCATATTCCACTAACTTGTGACAAAAAAAAAAATTCTAGGAACTCGCCATGCCCCTCACGGAATACCTTGGGGTGCCTTCTTTCCAAAATGGGGTCACTTGTGGGGTAGTTATACTGCCCTGGCAATTTAGGGGCCCTAATGTGTGCGAAGTAGTTTGAAATCAAAATCTGTAAAAAATGGCCGGTGAAATCCTAAAGGTGCTCTTTGGAATGTGGGCCCCTTTGCCCACCTAGGCTGCAAAAAAGTGTCACACATCTGGTATCGCCGTACTCAGGAGAAGTTGGGGAATGTGTTTTGGGGTGTCATTTTACATATACCCATGCTGGGTGAGATAAATATCTTGGTCAAATGCCAACTTTGTATAAAAAAATGGGAAAAGTTGTCTTTTGCCAAGATATTTCTCTCACCCAGCATGGGTATATGTAAAATGACACCCCAAAACACATTCCCCAACTTCTCCTGAGTACGGCGATACCAGATGTGTGACACTTTTTTGCCGCCTAGGTGGGCAAAGTGGCACACATTCCAAAGAGCACCTTTAGGATTTCACAGGTCATTTTTTACACATTTTGATTTCAAACTACTTACCACACATTAGGGCCCCTAGAATGCCAGGGCAGTATAACTACCCCACAAGTGACCCCATTTTGGAAAGAAGACACCCCAAGGTATTCCGTGAGGGGTATGGTGAGTTCCTAGAATGTTTTATTTTCTGTCACAAGTTAGCGGAAAATGATGAATTTTTTCTTATTTCTTTTTCTTACAAAGTCTCATATTCCACTAACTTGTGACAAAAAAAAAAAATTCTAGGAACTCGCCATGCCCCTCACAAAATACCTTGGGGTGCCTTCTTTCCAAAATGGGGTCACTTGTGGGGTAGTTATACTGCCCTGGCAATTTAGGGGCCCTAATGTGTGCGAAGTAGTTTGAAATCAAAATCTGTAAAAAAATGGCCGGTGAAATCCTAAAGGTGCTCTTTGGAATGTGGGCCCCTTTGCCCACCTAGGCTGCAAAAAAGTGTCACACATCTGGTATCGCCGTACTCAGGAGAAGTTGGGGAATGTGTTTTGGGGTGTCATTTTACATATACCCATGCTGGGTGAGATAAATATCTTGGTCAAATGCCAACTTTGTATAAAACAATGGGAAAAGTTGTCTTTTGCCAAGATATTTCTCTCACCCAGCATGGGTATATGTAAAATGACACCCCAAAACACATTCCCCAACTTCTCCTGAGTACGGCGATACCAGATGTGTGACACTTTTTTGCCGCCTAGGTGGGCAAAGTGGCACACATTCCAAAGAGCACCTTTAGGATTTCACAGGTCATTTTTTACACATTTTGATTTCAAACTACTTACCACACATTAGGGCCCCTAGAATGCCAGGGCAGTATAACTACCCCGTTTTCACTGGGTCCATTAACCCCTTAAGGATCGGGCCATTTTTCACCTTAAGGACAAGGCCATTTTTTGCAAATCTGACATGTGTCCCTTTATGTGGTGATAACTTTAAAACGCTTTTACTTATCCAGGCTATTTTGAGATTGTTTTCTCGTCACATATTGTACTTCATGACAGTGGTAAAATTGAGTAAAAATAAATACATTTGTATTTATAAAAAAATTCTAAAAATACTAAAAATTTGGAAAAATTAGCAAATTTCCAAATTAAAATGTCTCTACTTTTATAATAGATAGTAATACCTTCAAAAATAGTTATTAATTTACATTCCCCATATGTCTACTTCATGTTTGGATCATTTTGTGAATGCCATTTCATCTCTAAGGGATGTTACAAGGCTAAGAAGTTTAGAAGCAAATCTTAAAATTTTTCAGAAAATTTTTAAAACCCACTTTTTCAGGACCAGTTCAGGTCTGAAGTCACTTTGTGAAGCTTACATAATAGAAACCACCAAAAAGACCCCATTTTATAAACTACACCCCTCAAGTTATAAAAAACTGATTTTACAAACTTTGTTAACCATTTAGGTGTTCCACAAGAATTAATGGAAAATAGAGATAAAATTTACCCTTTTTTGGCAGATTTTCCATTTGAATCCACTTTATCCAGTTACAAAGCAAGAGCTAAAGGGAACCTGTCACTGGGATTTTGTGTATAGAACTAAGGACATGGGTTGCTAGATGGCCGCTAGCACATCCGCAATATCCAGTCCCCAATATAACCAATTTGATACATATGCAAATTAACCTGAGATGTGTCCTGTACGTGAGATGAGTCAGGGACAGGACTAATCTCAGGTTAATTTGCATATGTATCAAATCGTTTGTTTTACACAATAAAAGCACACATAGCTATGGGGACTGGGTATTGTGGATGTGCTAGCGGCCATCTAGCAACCCATGTCCTCAGCTCTATACACAAAATCCTGGTGACAGGTTCCCTTTAACAGCCAAGCAAAACTCAATATATATGTCCCTGATTCTGTAGTTTACAGAAACACCCCATAAACTGTTGTACGGGCACACGGCAGGACGCAGAAGGAAAGGAACGCCAAATGGTTATTGGAATGCAGATTTTGCTGGACAGTTTTTTTGACACCATGTCCCATTTAAAGCCCCCTGATGCACCCCTAGAGTAGAAACTTCAAAAAAGTTACCCCATTTTGGAAACTATGGGATAAGGTGGCAGTTTTGATGGTACTATTTTAGGGTACATATGATTTTTGGTTGCTCTATATTACACTTTTTGTGAGGCAAGGAAACAAGAAATAGCTGTTTTGGCACCATTTTTATTTTTTGTTATTAAAAACATTCATCTGACAGGTTAGATTATGTGGTATTTTTATAGAGCAGGTTGTCACGGACGCAACAATACCAAATTTTTGTGTCTTCACATTCTGAAAGACATAGTTTTATCTATTTGTTGGGCGACTGTCTTGTGTAGGGGCTAATTTTTTTTCTGGATGAGATGACGGTTTGATTTGTACTATTTTGTGGACTTCTTTTTTTTTTACGGTGTTCATCTGAGGGGTTATGTGATATTTTTATAGAGCAGGTTCTTACGAACACAGCAATACCTAATATGTCAACTTTTTTTATTTATGTAAGTTTTATGATGGTAGGGTATGATTTTTGTGGGATGAGATGACGGTTTGATTGGCACTATTTTAGGGTGCGTATGACTTTTTGATCGGTTGCTATTACACTTTTTGTGATGTAAGGTGACAAAAAATGGCTTTTTTTACACTGTTTTTATTTTTAAAAAATTACGGTGTTCCCCTAGGGGTAAAGTCATGTGATATTTTTATAGAGCAGGTTATTACGGACGTGGCGATACCTAATATGTCCCGATGCCGTGCAAGGTATTGGGCAGCCTCTGAACAGCATCGGGCTGCCTTCTGAGACATCGCGGGGACTCGATGCAATTACTCAAACACAAACCCCTTCTATGCCATGGTCAGTGGCATAGAAGGGGTTAATCTGCAGTGATCGCCGATATGGGGGGGTCATAGGACCATATGGGTCATATGACCCCCCTGGCATTAACCCAGGGTGCCTGCTGATTGATTTCAGCAGGCACCCAATTCATCGCTCGGCGTGCAACGGTGATCGGAAATACACAGGGCGTACAGGTACGCCATGTGTCCTTAAGTATCGGGACATCAGGGCATACCTGTACACCCTATGTATCAAAGAGGTTAAAAAACTTTTGAAAATACCTTCATTCTCATGTGTTGTGTTTAGTTGAGTTTCTGTATTCAGAAATTGGTGCAACATGTACTAAACACTTACGTGTATGCATAGTAGAGATGAGCAAATTGATTCTAAACAAATCAAATTAGGGTGTTCCTAATCACGGTTGATATTAGAGATGAGCGAATCGAAGCTGAAGTGGAATTCGATTTGAATTTCAGAAAATATTTGATTCACAACGAATGCAAATTTCCTCGCACTTTGTGGTAACGAATCACAATTTTTCCTAAAATGACGGCTACAATAGTGGCTACATGTGTGAGGACATGGGGCAAGGAACTCTGGGAAGGTGGGCTGACCCATAATGCCATGCATGCAGCCAATGAGCAGCTAGCCAGCCCTGTGATGTCACAGCCCTATAAATACCCGCAGCCATCTTGGATTAAAAACATTTTCCAGCGTTCTTTGTGCAGGGACAGACATTGCAGGCGCTAGGGAGAGTTATACTGAAAACCTCATTGTGAAAAAAAAAAAGTGATTTGTAAGTGCAGGGAAAAATTATTCAAATTGCAGGAAAACGATAGGGAGGAATCATTTCACAGCATTTTAGTGCAGGGAGAGACGTCTAAAGTCGCTAGGGAAAGTGCTAGAAACACCTCATTGTGGAAACAAAAGCAATTTACAAGTGCAGTAAAACATTATTCAAATTGCAGGGAAACGATAGGGAGGAATCATTTCACAGCATCTTAGTGCAGGGAGAGACGTCTGAAGTCTCTAGGGACAGTGCTAGAAAAACATCATTGTGAAAAAAAAAAAAAGAGATTTACAAGTGCAGAGAAACATTATTTGGGGATCCAAATAGCCATTATACAGCTCTGGCATTCCAGCAATTTGTCCTTGTTATTAGGGTGCAAGTGCTATGTTGAAAAGACTGTAGTGGATTATATCTGTGAAAAAAGAAAAATATATACACATTTCACTTCTGCAGTTATTTGTGTTGAAAGAGTTTAGTGGCCTATTTCAGTACAAAAAAGAAAAATATATATGCATTTTACTTCTGTATTTATATGTGGTAAAAGCGTTCAGTGTCCTATTTCAGTACAAAAAGAACAAATATTTACACATTTCACTTCTGCAGTTATATGTGGAGAAACCGTTTAGTGTCCTATTTGAGTACAAAAAGGAAAAAAAATATACACACTTCACTGTTGTATTTATTTGTGGTGAAATTGTTTAGTGGCCTATTTCAGTACAAAACTAAAAATATATACGCATTTCACTTCTGCAGGTATTATTTCAGTTCAAAAACTAAATATATTCAGCTTTCACTGTTGCAGTTATATGTGGTAAAACCTTTAGTTATGTATTTCGGTAAAAAAACAAGATACATTATATTCAGCGTTCACTGTTGCAGTTATATGTGGCAAAACCTTTTTGGTCGAAAAACTAAATATATTCAGCGTTCAGCTCTGCAGTAATATTTGTGGCAAAGCCTTTAGTTGTGTATTTCAGTAGACAATGAAAAATGTATTCTTATAAAAATGTATCCTTATTAAGTAGGGGTCCACGGGTTCATGGAAGCAGTGGCAGTAGCAGTCAGTCAATGCGTAGTGTTGTCGGTAGAATCACCTACTCTGCGGTGTGGCGGTTTTTTGTACAGCCTCCAGAGCTGTACATGGCCATATGTAGAATCTGTGGGCAGAAAGTAAAGGGTGGCCAGTGTGCCAATGTTGGCACGACGGCCCTGCATCAACATATGCAGCGTCACCATAAAGTGGCCTGGGAGAACTGTGGCTCCGATGTGGTGGTCCAGCCTACGGCAGCATCCGTTGTATCACCCTGTGGCATGCCACACCTGATTTCATGCAGTCAAGGCTTTACCACCTCAGGCAAAGGGAGCTGTCTGTTATTCCTATTGTCTGCTGGTCCTGATGCTCCTGCTCCTCCTCGTCAGTCATTCCGTGAGCAATCGATCACCGAATCGATTGCCAAGAGACAACAGTATGCGTGCACACATCCAACGGTGCAGAAGCTGAACATGCTGCTGTCCAAGTTGCTGGAGAGTCGCAAGCCTTTTGTGGTGTATTTCGGTAGCAAAAAATAATTATTCAGCATTCAGCGCTGCAGTTATATGTGGTAAAATCTTTATTGAAGTATTTTGGTAAAAAAACTAAATTTATTCAGTGGTCAACGCTGCAGTTATTTGCAGTAAAATCTTTATTGAAGTATTTTGGTCGAAAAACACATTTTATTCAGCGCTGCAGTTAAATGTGGTAAAATCTTTATTGACGTATTTCAGTCGAAAAACTAATTTTATTCAGCGTTCAGTGCAGCAGTTATATGTGGTAAAATCTTTAGTGACGTATTTTGGTTAAAAAACAAAATGTATTCAGACTTCACTGCTGCCGTTAAATGTGATAAAATCTTTAGTGATGTGTTTTGGTCGAAAAACAAATTTTATTCAGCATTCAGCGATGCAGTTATATGTGGTAAAATATTTATTGACGTATTTCGGTCGACAAACAAAATTAATTCAGTGGTCAGCACTGCGGTTATATGTGGTAAAAGCTTCATTGAAGTATTTTGGTGGAAAAACCAAATTAATTCAGTGGTCAGCGCTGCGGTTATATGCGGTAAAATCTTTATTGAAGCATTTAGGTTGAAAAACCAAATTAATTTAGTGATCAGCACTGCGGTTATATGCTGTAAAATCTTAATTGAAGTATTTCGGTCTAAAAACAAAATTTATTCAGCTTTCAGCTCTGCGGTTATATGCGGTAAAATCTTTAGTGACGTATCTTGATGAACTTTGCGACTCTTCTGGACTCAAAGCTATCGTCAAGCTTTGTCTTCTCATTGTCTGTAGCTACTAGAGGCCTGTTCATGCCAGGCAGTTTTCCCCAGAAATATCTGGGTCGATGAGCAGCCGATAGTGCACTTGCATCAATCTTGACAGGATTCATCTCCAGGTGGATAGAAATAGATTTTTAGAATGCTTTCTCCATCGTAAACACGTCGTCGAATAAACTGAAGACTGAAGGATTCTCTCCTGTCTTAGGCAACACTTAATTTTTATTATTAAATATTAGATATTAAATTGAACCAAAACTTGATTCAAATTATAAGAAAGTAAACTTAAATTCACCAATATATTATCCCAATCTCCCAGAATATGTACTATTAAATCGTGTTTTACGCAACACTTTATAAAGTTGAGAAATTTTAACCTTCTGTTCTGTCCTATATTCCCTATAAATGAATAGACAAAGCGGCCACTCTGTGGCCTCCTCATGCTGCTGCCACCTCCACAACCTCTGTACATAAAAAGTCCGGACAGCGCGTATCATAAATATAAGGTATAAAACAGTTTTTTTTTTCTTCTTCCTCCCTTCAAAAAGTTACCAAGGTCTGCAGATCTCCTACTAATGGATATCCTGCAACTTACAAAGAAAAACAATAGGGTAGATCCGTATGTTTGTTCTGCCCTGTGATGCACAGGTTGTACTTACACGGCACTCCTCCAATATCGAGCGTATCACAGGTTTCCTCTGCAATTTAGTAGGTTCTCCGCAGGGAAGGTGCACGTTCACACACTGTTACACAGGGTTCAACCACGGACTTGATTACAGCATACACCTGGTGAGTCTACTGGGGTTCTCCCACCATAGTGAAGCTCCGATAACTGTTTTTAAAAAGTTTATTAGTACATACTTACAAACATGCACTTAAAATTGCATAAAAAATCCCAGCGTCTTTTCTCCTCGCCCGACCCAGGATTCGCTCCTTGAGTGTCATGGTCTTACCTCCTTGCTGTTCCCTTCGTTTGACATGTGCTGGCGGCCATCTTGGTTTCTGGGTTTTCTTGTAGCCTCCCACCCTGCGGCTCCTCCTTCCCACTGGGAGGAGCTGGATGCCCAGCTCATATATATAGGAGGTCTGTGGCTTCAGTTCCTTGCTTGGTCCTCCTGTGTTCACATGCTTCCAAGACTGCTGCTGCTTCTGGTTCCTGATCCTGGCCTCGTCTGACTACCCCGTTGGTTCCTGATTCCGACTTCGTCTGACTACCCCGTTGGTTCCTGATTCCGGCTTCGTCTGACTACCCTTCTGGTTCCTGACCCCTGTCTCCGCAAGACCCTGCTTCGGTTTAGCCATCCGTTCGGACTTTGCTTACGGCTTGCGCTTCAATAAAACCTTCTTATTTTCCACTTATCTCTTGTTGTACGTCTGGTTCATGGTTCCATGACATTGAGCTTCGTCAGGGACACACATCATCTTTCCCTCCCCCTTCTCTTTTTTTCTGCATCACAGGGCAGAACAAACATACGGATCTACCCTATTGTTTTTCTTTGTAAGTTGCAGGATATCCATTAATAGGAGATCTGCAGACCTTGGTAACTTTTTGAAGGGAGGAAGAAGAAAAAAAAGAGTTTTATACCTTATAATTATGATACGCGCGGTCCGGACTTTTTATGTACATTCCTTGAAAGTGTAACCTACCCCACAACAGTCCACGGACCTGCAGCATTTTTGTGGACTGGTGATTAAGTATATTCTTTACACTACCTCCACAACCTCTAGTCGTCGTGCCACTCTGTGGCCCCCTCATGCTGCTGCCACCTCCGCAATCTCTCATGAAATTGCCACTCTGTGGTCTCCTGATGCTGCTGCCACCCCCACCTTCACACTCTGTCATTGTGCCACTCGGTGGCTGCCTCATACTGCTGCCAGCTCCACACTCTGTCATTGTGCCACTCTGGGGCCTCCTCCTGATGCTGCTGCTGCCGCCACCTACACCCTCTGTCATTGTGCCACTCTGTGGCCTCCTCATGCTCCGCAAACCTCCAGACTCTGTCATTGTGCTACTCTGTGGCCTCATCATGCTGCAGTCATCTCCAGACTCTGTCATTGTACCACTCGGTGGCCTCCTCATACTGCTGCCACCTCCACACTTTGTCATAGTTCCACTCAGTGGCCTTCTCCTGATGCTGCTACTGCTGCTGCCACCACCTCCAGACTCCGTCATTGTACCACTCTGTGGTCTCCTGATGCTGCCGCCACCTCCAACTGTCATTGTGCCACAATGTGGTCTCCTTATGCTGCCACCACCTCTAGACTCTGTCATTGTGCCACTATGTGGCCTCCTGATGCAGCCGCAACCTCCAGACTCTGTCATTGGGCCACTCTGTCATCTTCTTATGCCATTCCCACCCTCCCCACTTCATGACTGGGACACTATTTTGACTTTCGGCCTGGCTGACATCATAATTTGTTTGACCCTTCTTCTGATCTGTCAGACAGAAGGAAAAATGTAGCAGCTGTAAGGCCTGTATGGTCCCATCAGAACTGGCTTATGATTTGGTAGCCAAAAGCAGGAGTGGGTACAAAACACAGAAGACATGCAAATATTCCATTCACGTGTCATCTCTATTTTAGATCCACTCCAGTTTCTTGGCATTAGCAATACTGATGGATTATTAAGCAAATCCTGACCGAGTGAGGGCGTATGCTTCACAGATAGGATCTGTTTTTTGTGGGTTATTGTTCTGACAGATCAGAGGAAAGGCAAATTAATCAGTGAAATCAACACAAACTTACTGCTGACACCCTCTCCACTCTGTCAGGGGGGCTCTTCTTGTATAAGCGTTTAATAGCAAAGGTTCCATCTACAAACCGGATTCCCAAAAAGTTGGGACACTAAACAAATTGTGAATAAAAACTGAATGCAATGATGTGGAGATTGCAAATGTCAATATTTTATTTGCAATAGAACGTAGATGACAGATCAAACGTTTATTCCGAGTAAATGTATCATTTTAAAGGAAAAATACATTGATTCAAATTTTCACGGTGTCAACAAATCCCCAAAAAGTTGGGACAAGTAGCAATAAGAGGCTGGAAAAAGTAAATTTGAGCATAACGAAGAGCTGGAAGACCAATTAACACTAATTAGGTCAATTGGCAACATGATTGGGTATAAAAAGAGCTTCTCAGAGTGGCAGTGTCTCTCAGAAGCCAAGATGGGTAGAGGATCACCAATTCCCACAATGTTGCGCAGAAAGATAGTGGAGCAAAATCAGAAAGGTGTTACCCAGCGAAAAATTGCAAAGACTTTGCATCTATCATCATCAACTGTGCATAACATCATCCGAAGATTCAGAGAATCTGGAACAATCTCTGTGCGTAAGGGTCAAGGCCGTAAAACCATACTGGATGCCCGTGATCTCCGGACCCTTAAACGACACTGCACCACAAACAGGAATGCTACTGTAAAGGAAATCACAGAATGGGCTCAGGAATACTTCCAGAAACCATTGTCAGTGAACACAATCCACCGTGCCATCTGCCATTGCCAGCTGAAACTCTACAGTGCAAAGAAGAAGCCATTTCTAAGCAAGATCCACAAGCTCAGGCGTTTTCACTGGGCCAGGGATCATTTAAAATGGAGTGTGGCAAAATGGAAGACTGTTCTGTGGTCAGACGAGTCTCAATTTAAAGTACTTTTTGGAAATCTGGGACGCCATGTCATCCGGACCAAAGAGGACAAGGACAACCCAAGTTGTTATCAACGCTCAGTTCAGAAGCCTGCATCTCTGAAGATAATGCCAGACCACATTCTGCATCAATCACAACATCATGGCTACGTAGGAGAAGGATCCGGGTACTGAAATGGCCAGTCTGCAGTCCAGATCTTTCACCTATAGAGAACATTTGGCGCATCATAAAGAGGAAGGTGCAACAAAGAAGGCCCAAGACGATTGAACAGTTAGAGGCCTGTATTAGACAAGAATGGGAGAGCATTCCTATTTCTAAACTTGAGAAACTGGTCTCCTCGGTCCCCAGACGTCTGTTGAGTGTTGTAAGAAGAAGGGGAGATGCCACACAGTGGTGAAAATGGCCTTGTCCCAAATTTTTGGGGATTTGTTGACACCATGAAATTCTGATTCAACATATTTTTCCCTTAAAATGGTACATTTTCTCAGTTTAAACTTTTGTTCCGTGATTTATGTTCTATTCTGAATAAAATATTAGAAGTTGGCACCTCCACATCATTGCATTCAGTTTTTATTCACGATTTGTATAGTGTCCCAACTTTTTTGGAATCCAGTTTGTATGTGGAATCAGCTGGCGATGGTGTAAAAGCAGTGTTCTTCTTCTTGACGCTAACATCGACCTGTAATGCTGAGTTCATAGTTGAGTTATTTTATCGGTTTTGGCCCCATGAATGCCAAAATAAGTGAAATGTGCAAAGACTCTAAGAGTGACGCCTGTCATCTGCATGTCATACTGACTCACAGTATTATTTGACTACCACAGCACACTCCCTATGCGTGTTACTGCAAGGCACAATGTTCTACATCCCTAATATAGAAATTCGCTCATCTCTAGTTGACATCTATACCTGTATATGAAAGCCTGAATGTTACCAAGTGAAACTGATGTTGCAAGATTTTTGATTATTTCCAGTTAGTTATGTTTAACAGGTGCAGGAGAACTCTTTAGATCTGTGTCGCAAATGTTATTACCTAGGAATCATAAAACGTTGAACTCTGTCTTTAAAAATTGACAAAAAATTTTGTCTGGCGAACAAAGTCAAAGTATTGGCGATACATTTCAGATCGATTTCATGAAAACAGTCCCCATCACCATTTTATTTTGAACATTGGCAGGGAAAATGACAGGAAGGAAGAAGGTCGATGATCACGACCATGAGAGAAAAGGCTTGCTATAAATACCTCAGAGGCTGACAGCCTGATCAGCCGATCAGAGGGAAGCATTCAGCACTTAGCCAGTACTGAGAATGAGCCATTCTGTTCTCATTTGATGATGTAATAAGATGTGCTGTGGCTGTGTCTGACAAAAAACAATTGCAGACAGAAGTCAGTTACTAAGGACACTATAGAGGCACTATAGGGAGAGAAAGTGAGATATTATTGGGTAGATTTTGGGGCTTTATCAGGAAAACTTAGCATGGAGAGTGAGTGAGGGGCTGGCCACTGTCTCAGTTGTTTCATACAGCATACTAGCAAGTTCTGCATTATAGAATTCTGCAAGAAAGATTATGACAACTAGCTAGCTTTTTTGGGGGAAAAGTTTCTATAGTTCATAGGCTTATTGCTCTCAAATAGCATGCATACCACATATCGTTTGTGTATTTCAGTTTATTACACCTCTGTTATTGAACACGTTGTATATAACTGCAAGATACCGTTAAGTGCTATAGTAAACAGATTTACTGCGATAACGCAGTTATTATACCTATATTATTGAACGTATTGCATATAAATGCAAGATATCGTTAAGTATTATGGCAAAAGTAATACTGCAATAATGCAATATTATACCCGTGTTATTGAACACATTGTATATTAATGCAAGATACCATTCAGTGTTACAGATAAGCCTTTTACTGCAAAAACTGCATTATTACCATTGTAAATGGCAAATTCCAGTGTGCAGCGTATTTGTAGAAGGGGAGAGACATTTCATTGTGTCTCAATCTTTAAATTACACCAAAAAACACTTGCTAGTCCCATTTTATAATCTGTGTACTAAACAAGTGACTTCATTTGCAGGCCTCAAAATAAAATTTCTAAGGGATTCTAAGGGAGTGGAAGTGGAGTGGAGAACAAAAAAGCCATGCCTCATCATGTGGGATTCAGAATGCGGGTAGTAGTGCAAACATTAGTAGCAGTAGCCAACTGGTCAGTACAAGTAGCAGCCCACAGTTCTCCCAGACTTTTAATTGGTGCCACATTATTATTGACGACAAAGAAGACATTGTGGACTGGTTGGCTCACTTTTCTTAGTTACAGGAGGGTGATGTGGATGTCAACACTCAGTCTGACAACATGCCTTGGAGCTGATACTCCTTCCGGCAATCCAAGAGAAGACTTTCAGTTGAATTATCTCTGTCTTCACTGTCCCTTCCTCCAAGGACTCATGCACACGGCCTTGCAGTTTTTTGCAGTCCAGAAAAAACAGAAGCTGCCTGTGTTGCCTTCCGCATTTTGCGGAACGGAATGGGCGCCGGCAATATAAATGCCTATTCTTGTCCCCAAAGCGCAGACAAGAATAGGACATGTTATAGTGTTTAACGGGGCTGCGGAACGGAGCCACGGATGCAGACAGCACACAGAGTGCTGTCCGCATCTTTTGCGGCCCCATTGAAGTGAATGGGTCCACATCCGAGCCGTTAAAACGGTGGCTCGGATGCGGACCCAAACAATGGTCGGGTGCATGAGGCCTAACTGTTATATGTATGGGCCATCCAAGCTGTTGATTTCTAAGTAAAACTTCTTGAACATGATATCCTATAAGGCAGGCATGTCCAAACTGCGGCCCTCCAGCTGCTGCTAAACTACAACTCCCAGCATGCCTGGATAGCTAACAGCTATTAGGGAATGCTGGGAGTTGTAGTTTAGCAACAGCTGGAGGGCCGCAGTTTGGACATGCCTGCTTTAAGGATATACGATAATGTAACATTGATTGTTACAGAAATGGTGACAGATGCTCTTTAACACCATGGCTGCATGCATAAGAGCATATGGTTTCAAGCTCTGAATAAAAATAAACTAATCTCCAAACCGTTAAAAGATGTTCTGAAATTAACACTAGGGATGAGCGAAATTCTCAAAAATTGGATTTGGCCGGTTCACAGAATTTTCCGAAAATATTTGATTTGATCTGAATTTATTTGCGGCAAATCACTTTAAAAAAACTGCTATTTTCTGGCTGCAGAGAGCCTGTTTAGTGATGTAGAACACTGTGCCTTGCAGTAATATGCGTAGGGGGCGTGTCCTGTGGTAGTGAAACAATACTGTGAGTCAGTAAGACACGCACATGGCAGGCGTCGCTCTTAGAATTACTGCACACTTCACTTATTTGGGCAGTTACGGGTCAAAAACTGACCAAATAACTCAAGTTTGAACTCAGCCTTAGGGGTCAATGTTAGCGCCAGGTAAAAACAACTGTGCAGAGGCCCAAGATCCAACTGTAGCGTGAAATCGTGCATTCCTTTCACATCATTGTTAGCTGATTCCACATAGATGTCTACAGAACCTGTTCTATTAAACACTTATACAAGTAGAGCCTTCATGACAGAGTGGGGAGTGTGTCAACCAGTCGCGTACATAGAGAAGTAAGGGCCCCCACACAGGATACAAGAGTTTCCACTTAAACCCCTTTCAATGACCTTTGGGCCATTTTTTCCACTGCCTCATATGCTAAAAGTTGTTCCTTTAGAACAGGCATACTCAACCTGCGGCCCTCCAGCCTATAGCTATCAGCCTTCAGCAGGGAATTGTGGTAGTTGTAGTTTTACAACAGCTGGAGGGCCGCAGGTTGAGCATGCCTGCTTTAGAGGGTAGAGTCCTGACCAAGTTTTCATTTCCAGTAGAAGAGGAGATGATCCCAACTAAGACTGGGCCCTCTCTTGCCCTGGGCCCCATAGCAGTTGCATGGTCTGCCACTATGGTAGTTACGCCCCTGGTGTCAGCAGTAAGTTAGTGTTGATTATTTTGCGCTCTCTCTGATCAGTCAGAACAATAACCCCCCCCCCCAAAAAAAAAAATCGATCATGTCTATTGAGCATCCACCTTCACTCGATCAGTATTTGGTCAGTAATCCATCAGTATTGCTAAACCAAAAAACAAAAAAACAGGAATGGATCCAAAACAGAGATGACACATGAATGGAATATTTGCATGTCTTCTGTGTGTTGTACTCACTCCTGCTTTTGGCTACCAAATCATGAGACAATTCTGATGGGACCATACAGGTCTTACAGCTGCTACACAGACAGTAGCCATTGTGTGTCTCATTTCTCCTTCCTTCTGACAGATCAGAAGAAGGGTCAATTAAAAGATGATGTCAACCAGGCCAAAAAGGCAAAATAGTGGCCCTGTCATATAGTGGGGAGGGTGGGAGAACAGCTTGAGAAGTCCACAGAGTGGCCCAATAACATAGTGTTGAGGTAGCAGCAGCATGAGGATACCATAGAGTGTCCCATTTGCATAGCGTTTAGGTGGCGGCAGCAGCTTGAGGAAGCCACAGAGTGGGCCAGTGACATAGTGCTGAGTTATCAGCAGCATGAGGAGGCCACAGAGTGGCAAGGTGACATAGTGTGGAGGTGGCAGCAGCAGTATGAGGAGGCCACAGAGTAGTTTAGTGACATAGTGTTGATTTAGCAGCAGCATGAGGAGGACACAGAATGGCAAGGTTACATAGTGCTGAGTTAGCAGCAGCATAAGGAGGCCACAGAGTGGCAAGGTGACATAGTGTGGAGGTGGCAGAAGCAGCAGCATGAGGAGACCACAGAGTGGCACAATGACAGAGTGTGGAGATGGAAGCTGAATGAGTAGACCACAGAGTGGCCCAGAGACAGAGTTGGCAGCAGCATGAGGAGACTACAGACTGGCAAGGTGACATAGTGTGGAGGTGGAAGCAGTAGAAGCATGAGGAGGCCACAGAGTGACCCAGTGACATAGTCTTGATTTAGCAGCAGCATTAGGAGACCACAGAGTGGCAAGGTGACATAGTGTAGAGCTGGAAGCAGCAGCAGAAGCATGAGGAGGCCACAGAGTGATCCAGTGACATAGTCTTGATTTAGCAGCAGCATGAGGAGACCACAGAGTGTCCCATTTACACAGTGCTGAGTTAGCAGCAGCTTGAGGAGGCCACAGAGTGGCAAGGTAACATAGTTTGGAGGTGTCTACAGCAGCAGCATGAGGAGGCCACAGAGTGGGACAATGACAAAGTGTGGAGGTGGCAGCTGCATAAGGATACCACCGATTGGTCCAGAGACAGAGTTGTGAGTTGGCAGCAGCAGCACCAGCATTAGTAGGCCACAGAGTGGCAAGGCTACATAGTGTTGAGTTATCACCAGCATAAGGAGGCCACAGAGTGGCATGGTGACATAGTGTGGAGGTGGCACCAGTAGCAGCATAAGGAGGCCACAGAGTGGCCCAGTGACATAGTGTTGATTTAGCAGCAGCATGAGGAGAGCACAGAGTGGCAAGGTGACATAGTGTGGAGGTGGCAGCAGCAGCATGAGAGGACCACAGAGTGGCACAATGACAGAGTGTGGAGGTGGCAGCACCAGCATGAGGAGACCTGAGTGGTGAGGTGGCAGCAGCATCAGTAGACCACAGACTGACCCGGTGACAGAGTGGGGAGGTGGGTGGCAATAACAGTACCCAATGATGATGGTGGGTGTAATAAGGAGCATTTGACATCAGATGTGTAGCATCAGGTGGGTGGCAGCATCAGAATAGTAGCTGAGGTATGTTGCCAGAAGAAACTGGTCTCTTTTTTATTTTTTTATTTTTTTATTTATATTTTTATTGTAAATTTCACAGTATAACAGGAAATAACAAGGTATCAAGGTATAGGCTCGCAGGCCTCACCAATGTATTAAAGAAGTACAGTTCAGATATGGATTAGACACCGGTACAATGCACAAAGCAAACATAAGGACATGCGTCCGTCAATAGCTCCTATAAGGAGGACTTTCAATAAGTGAGACAACATGAGGACAGAAAAACAGGTGCCTAGAAAAGGCCACAAGATCGGCTAGAGAGGCGTTTTTATCTATTGTCAGAGACCTGGAGTCGTCATAGTGCTGCCTATGGCCTAATGTGCGCTTGTGAACAACAATACAACGGTATACCAGCTTAATTAGGTTCCAAGCTAAGCACTAAGGCTTGGGGGATCTGTATGTAGCCCATAAGGACCATTTTTTGAGGAAGGATAAATGCGTACGAGATTCCCAAGAGGATAGTTCCTCAAACCTGTAGATCTGGTCAACTTTTTGAGACCATTGGTCCAAGGTTGGGGCAGTGGGCTGAAGCCAAAATTTAGGGAGTTGCAAGCGAGCCGCCAATATCATCTGTGTAAATACAAATGGTGGTTTTACATTCCCCTTTTCTTGAGAGAAGGAGAGGAGAGCAATTTGCGGTGAAGGTTGGATCGTTGTACCACAAACACCATTTGCAGTGGAAAAGACCTGGTACCACCATTTCTGGATAAGGGGGTTACGTCCACCAAATATGTAGGAAGGTTCCTCTTTCCCCACGGCACCTCCAGCACACGTCTGAAGCCTCTCTAGCAAATCTCGATATCTTATCAGGCGTATTGTACCATCTTGTGAGAATTTTATAGCTGTTTTCCTGGATTCTGACACAGTGGGAGGCCCCGTGGGGAGCGTCGAGAAATTTAGGAAGAGACTCAAAAGGAATTGTGATGTTTAGATCCAATTCCCATTGCGTGACAAAGGATGGTTTGGCCAACATAGGAGGTAGCCGCAGTTTGCTATATATCCGCGAGGTAAGTTTCCTGGGTAAGGTTTGCAAGGCAGTCAGAGCCTCTAACCAAACTAAGGGACGGAGGAGATCCCCTACTTTGATATGCTGATTTAGGTAGGCCCTGAGGTAAGCAATTGAAATAAAGTCCCGTGGATGAGGGTTAAGCAGGACATTTGTGTCTCTTGAGTCCATCCATATTCCAGCAGGGAGAGCTAAAGAAATCAATGGAACTGAAGAGGTCATCAGACTTATTGAGGTGGCTTCTCTTAAAGTGGAAGGGGCCGTATTCAGTACATCCGCAACAGTCAACGTGGGCGAAGGGAATGGGATGGAACAGTGTGTGGACGATAACCATTTCCATGCTTCCAATGTGGCCCCAATGATTGGATAATGAGTCATGTGACCAGAAAATATTGTCTCTTGTCCCAAAAGAAGTGCTCTAGCTGGTCTATTCAAAATTTCCAGTTCCATCTGGACCACTGTGGAAGATGGAGAAGTGCTTAACCAAGCTAATGCGGGATAGAAGGATGGCCTTCCCATAAAACTCAGGACACGGTAAACCTATCCCCCCAGCATGTCTAGGCTTAATAAGAAGTGCAGAGGAGAGCCTCGCCTTCCTCCCATTCCAAATGAAGGAGCTACATTTTTTCATAATTGAACTGTAGTAGTGTTTGGGGATAGAAATGGGGAGAACCTGCTGCAGATATGTGAGTCTGGGAAGTATTAAAGAAGATATAAGGTTTTTTCGACCAAACCAGGAGAGTGTTGGGTTGGATCTGGCCAAGTTGTCAATGGAGTCCATGATAGATTTTTTTAGGGGGATATAGTTAAGAGAGAAGAGTTCCGTTACTTCTGGACTAATTTTGACCCCTAAGTAAGTGATGCTGGGGGAGGACCAATTAAATGGGGAGTCCTTCATTAGGAGACGTTTTGTTGTCTGGGGCACACCTACGCAAAGTACTAATGATTTATTAGCGTTAATTTTAAAGTCCGACATCATGCTATATGTATCCAGGTGGGACTGAATTTGGGGCAGAGACATTTTTGGGTTGATCGTCAATATGAGCACATCATCCGCAAAGGCGGCAATTTTCTGTTCCCTGCCTCCCAAACATAGACCCCTTATCTCCTGGTCCAATCGTATATTCGCTAGAAGAGGCTCCAAAGCCAGTATAAATAAGAGGGGCGATAAGGGGCAGCCCTGGCGAGTCCCATTTCTAATAGGAAAGGATGCCGATATAGTACCATTTACCAAAACTGAAGCCGTAGCTTGTTCATACATCAAGAAGACTGCTTTGGCGTAAGAGTTAGGTAGGTCAAATCCCAAGAGCGCTTGATTTAAGTATGACCAATTGACCCTGTCAAATGCTTTCTCATCATCTGTGCTGAGTAAAAGCAAGGGAGAGGACATTCGTTTAGCATGGCAGAGGACATTAATCACCCTCGAGGTATTGTCCTTTCCTTCTCTGTTGCGGACGAAGCCTACCTGATCTCTGTGGACAAGTTGAGGGAGGAGAATAGCTAATCTGTTGGCTAGCATCTTGGCCAGGAGCTTGAGGTCTATGTTTAGGAGGGATATGGGTGTGTAATTGGAGCAAAGGCTGGCGTCTTTCCCTTCCTTGGGGATGAGAGTTATGTGAGCTGCCATCATATCTCTCGAGAGTGGAACTCCCTTAAGAGTCTGATTGCATACTTCTAATAGATGAGGAAGAAGAAGATCTTGGAACATTTTATAATATGCCAATGGAAGGCCATCAGGGCCTGGGCTCTTTCCTGACGGCATTTGATTCATCGCAGTTTTAAGTTCTTTTAGGGAAAAGGGGGCTGTAAGGCTCGACTTCTGGTCTGGGCCAATGGTAGGAAGTTTAGCTGCTTCCAGGAAGGAAGAAATGATAGTGGCACGAGTTTCTGGCTCAGTTGTTGAGGGGAGATTATATAGATCATTGTAAAATTAACGGAATTGAGCTGCGATCTGATTGACCGAGAAGATAGGAGTCCCATCCTGCGAGACTAGCTGGTGGACAAAATTTGAAGATCTCCTCCCCTTAGCCCTGCTCATTACAAACTTGGTGGCCTTATCCCCATGTGCAAAGAATTTGTGCTGTGAGCTCATGTGGTATTTGGCTGCCCTAGTGGCTAGCAGAGATCTGAGTTTGGCTCTGTATTCTGACAACTTTTGGAGTTGGGCGTCAGTGGGTTTAGTTTTGTGATGTGACTCCAAAGTTTGTATACTTTTCAGGGTATCATCTATTTCACTGTCCCTCCTTCTCTTAAGGTGTGTGCCAATGTTAATAAATTGTCCTCTCACTACAGGTTTATGAGCATCCCAGAGAGTATTGACCGATATATCAGGACTTTTATTTAGGGAGAAATATTCTGTGATGTGCTTAGAAATCTGATCAACCAATTCCTGGTAACCCAGGAGGGTCTCGTTTAGGCGGCAGTTAAAGCACGAGGGCGTTTCATTGGGGGCCAAAACTGAAATGTATATTGGGGAGTGGTCTGAGACATGTATGGCACCGATGATTGCCTCTCTACACAGGTGTATGTGCTCTTTAGAGATCAAGAGGTAATCTAATCTGTGGTAGGTTTTATGTGTTGGGGAATAGAACGTAAAGTCTAGAGAACTCGGGTGGAGAGATCACCATACATCGATCAAATGTAGATCCCATAGGGTATTCCTGACACTTTTTAGAAACTTTTTGGAGTGGGACGATTTGTGAGAGGAAACATCCAGTTGAGGATATAAAGCGACATTCAGGTCACCCCCAGCAATTACTATACCATCTTTGAAGGACTCTATAATTGGAAAAATGTCAGAAAACCAACGGGATTGATTGGAATTTGGAGCATTCAGGTTTATAAAGGTGTACACTTGTGGTCCTATGGTGCCTTTGAGCAGGATATACCTGCCTTTTGGGTCTAAGCTTTGGCCGACTGAATTTGAAGGGGATTTTCCTCTGCAGCCCTATGCTGACCCCACTGGAAGCTGAGGAGTTACTCCCACAGTGGTACCAATTAGAGAAGTGAGAGAACTGCATGTCAGGGTAGTGGTTGAAGCGGAAATGTGTCTCCTGGAGAAACACCACACCAGCCCCGGCTTTTCTCAAAATGGCAAAGACTTGGCTCCGTTTAGAGGGGGAGTGAAAACCCTTGACATTGTAAGAGGCCACTGACAAGTCAGCCATTAATCATGGAGTGTGTGGGTTTACCTCGTTGCTGTTGTGGCTTCCCTCCAGGAGGTGAGCCAGATCCGCCGCAGTCTCTCAACTCCAGTACCAATGAGGTTGTGCATGTATAGGATCCAATCCAATTCGATACGATAGGCGAGAACCTTGAGTTAGGGATGAGTAGAAGGAAAAAAACATAACATGTTAAACAAACAGGAAATACGAACACAGACATAGTGTGATATGTCCTAATCAGGAGGGGGTTATATGGTCTGTAGACCGTTTGAGAGATCGTATAACGCACAGGAGAGGGGCAGAGGCAAGGCGGGAAAAAAGGGTGAAACATATATATATAAGCCTATGGATAGGCTATCAGGTTTCAGACAGATAATAAAATCACAAGCCCTAGGCAGTAAGATATGAAAAATTTCAGAATGCCAAAATAACCTGAGACTGCCATACTGCAGACAAGTAAGTCTTTCTAATGTTCTTGTGAGAGACTTCTCGGGGTGAGTTGGAGACCCCTCTTCTTGGAGCGAGAGGACTTCGGTGTACGTGGTGTTTCAAAAGGAGCCACCTTGGGTATATCAGGCAGGGTACCAAGGTCCTGGAAGAGTTCCCAATTATCAATCTGCATTGGTGGAACATTCAAGATCTCAAAGGCAGAAGTGAGGTCTGTGAAAGAAGAGATGTTCACTCTCTTGCCCTCGTATGAGAAGGATAAGCCAAATGGATAGGACCATCGGTATAGTACTTTTTTGGAGCGTAGCCAATCCGTCAGAGGTTTGAGGGACCTGCGCTTCTTCAGAGTTGAAGGGGCTAAGTCCTGATATATATCAATCTTAGAATCTTTGTATGTTAGATCAGGATGGTTACGTGCGGCTTCCAGTATGGCAGTTTTCACTTGGAAATTCAGGAACCTACATATTATGTCCCTGGGTGGTTTGGCCGGGTTAGGCTTGGGCCTGAGAGCTCTGTGTGCCCTTTCTATGATTATCTCTTGGGAGAAGTTAGGGCCAAGCAGGGATCCGCATATTTCAACAATGGAAGCTGAGACCTTACCTGAGGAGACTGACTCTGGCACTCCTCGAAATCTCAGGTTGTTTCGGCGCCCCCTGTTCTCTTGATCTTCCAGTGAGCAATGGAGATCGTTTAAGTATAAGGCGCAGCGGCGAAAAGAATCTGTCACCGCAGTCTGATGATTTAATATCTCTGCCTGGTGCTGCTCTAGGTTCTCCACGCGGTCCCCAATATGCCTCACCTCGTTTCTGCACGCAGACAATTCCACAAGGATCGGCTCCATAATCCTGTTCAGCGCACGGTCAAGGTATTTTCTTGTGACCGGAAGGTCAGGGCTGGCCTGCGCTTCATCTGAATCGCTCTCTCCCCCTGACTGTGCAGGGGCGCGCTTCGGAGCTTTGGCCTGTGGAGTCGGCGCCATCTTAGGCTCCCTGGCGGCTACAGTTGCAGCGGCTTTCTTTAGGAATTTCTCCATGTCTCCTCCAGCAATTTGAGTTTTAGAGGGAGCAGGAGTGTCTCCATGCCTGGCGTTCCCGATTTTCACCATCTCCGCCTCTGTATGCTTATTTTAGCTGACGTTAGGGACGAATCTCTTCACAGAGCACAGAGCTATGCGACCATCTTCATCCGGCGCAAGCTCCCAAACTGGTCTCTTTTGTCAAGGTTTGGTTGAGGCAGCATGGATGATCTAATCTGATGCATAAGGCATTGGTAGCTGGAAATCCTGGCTGATCCATGCCTGATTCATCTTGACAAAGCTCACTCTCCACCTTTTGGGTGGACAGGCTAGTTCTCCTTCAGGTAACTATGGCCACCGCAGCACTAAACACCCACTCTGATGCCAGAGTACTGGCTGGGCAGGACAGCTTTTCCAGTGCAAACTCGGTCAGTTGCGGCCACAAATCCAGTTTGGCTGCCCAGTTGTCCAGCAGATCATCAATGTGGGGTGGCAGGATGCTGTCCAAGTATGCCACCAGCTGCTGGTTCAGGTTCTGCTCCGCTCCAGGTCTAGCTGCTGCTGGTGGTGACTAGTTTCTTCACTAGGCGGGTTAAAAATGCTGCTCATCATCGTCTCTAGACTCAAGCTGATGCTGATGGAGCTGGTACTACTCCTACCCCCACCCCACCATAGCAGCCATGGCAGTGGAGCAAGAGTGCAGAGGGCCCCCCCGGTCAGAACTGTGAGAGGATGGACAATGGTGCAGATAGTTAGTGGCTAACTGACTACATAGGATATCTAGATAGTATTTCAATTTGTCCTATCTCTCAGCGGGTGTACAAAAAGGCCCCGATTTTGGACCAGTAGCGAAGGTCCAACAAGGTGGAGAGTCAGAAGTCATCCCTCTGCTGAATGGTGAGCATGCAGCGGCCCATTTGCGCAAGTGACTCGGAGGGACTCCGTGCGTCCATCTCCAATGCATACTGCCACGGTGTGACTGGGTCATCTTCCTCATCTTTCTCATCTTCCTCTTGCTCCTCTGGCAGCTCCTGCTCCGCCTCTCGTGTCACCTGTGTAAAAAAAAAAACACCCATTCTGCTACACATTGCTTGTGCTTCAATGTCCTCCTCCTCCAGTTCAGCCCCCAATAGGGCTAATGTGGCCATGAGATGTAGGCTCCATGTCTCCAGTCCCCTGACCAGCCAGATGTATTAGCATCCGTTCCAGGATATAAAGCAGTGGAATTATGTTGTTCATCTCATAGTCTTGGTGACTGTCAAATAACGTGGCATCCTCAAAGGGCCTGAACAAATGGCAGGTGTCACGTATGAACTGCAACTGGCTGACATCGAAGTTACACAGGGAAGTATTCCTGTCCACATGGATCATCAAGAAATAATTTATGGCCTTTCTCTGTTCGTATAGTCGGTCCAACATATGGAGAGTGGAATTTCAAATGGTGGAAACGTTGCATATCATCTTGGGGGACCCCGTGCTGACACTGCAGCTCAAGGAGTATGTGCTTGGCGGTGTACGAGTGGCTGAAGTGCATGCAAAGTTTCCTGGCCATTTTTAGGATGTCTTGCAGATGGGTGGAAGACTTCAGGAACTGCTTGACAACCAGATTGAACATATGAACCATGCAGGTCGCATGGCTCAGCCCTCCTTGACACACTGCCGACACTATGTTCTTCCCCTTGTCTGTCACAATTTTTCCGATTTTGAGTTGTCGTGGAGAAATCCAGGATCTGATTTCTTGATGAAGGACAGAGAGCAGTTCTTCCCCTGTGTGACTCAGTTCGCCCAGGCAAACGAGGTGTAGAACAGCATGACACCACGTGCCCTGCACATGTGGTATGCTGGAGGAGCACTGTGAATTGTCCCTGCAGTGGAGGCTGAGGACAAGATGAAGGATGAGGAGGCAGAGACGAACATTGTCGCAGGACCAACGGCGTGAGAACGTGGAGGCGGAAGCAACGTCACATATCCAAGTTAATGGTTTGGCTGGGCAGGAACCACATTCACGTAGTAGGCCGTAAAGGGCATATATTGTTATACCTTCACACGTCAGCGCTGCCCTGCACTTTGTCAGACACCAACAGGCTAAAGGACTAGCCTACTATCTGTTCCATATATTTGTGCAGGACTGGTACTGCCTTTTTGGCAAAGTAATAATGGCTTGGGACTCTCGACCTTGGCTCGGTACAAGCCATCAGTTCTCTGAAAGGTGCAAAGTCCACCACTTGGAAAGGGAGGGACTGCATCACCAGCAACTTAGCCAAGAGCACGTTCAGCTTCTGCATTGTTGGATGAGTGCATGCACACTGTTGTCTCTTGTATATCGCTTCGGTAAACGATTGATGGAATGACTGACGAGGAGTAGGAGGGTGAGGAGTAGGAGGGCGAGGAGCAGGAGCATAACGACCAGTAGATGATGGGAAGGACAGCCAGCTCCCTTCGGCTGAGGTGGTGGAGCCTTGTTTGCTTTAAATCGGGTGTGTGCCCCTGGGTGATGCAACGGTTGCTGTGGCAGGCTAGACCACCGCATTGGAGCCACGGTTCTTCCAGGCCACTTTATGGTGACGTTGCATATATTGACGCAGGGCCGTTGTGCCAACATTGGTACCCTAGCCACGCTTCATTTTCCGCCCACAGATTTGTCAAATGGCCATGTTCACCTCATCTTGTGGCTTAACAAAAAACTACCACACCACTGAGTAGGTGATTTTACCCCCAACACTACGCACTGACTGACTGCTAACGCCGCTGCCTCTGTAAACCCATGCACCACTACTTTCCAGGCAAGTAGGCTCCTGCAAAGCGGGTGGTCTACAGCAGGCACATTTGGCTCCCGACCTCCCATTGCTACCACCCTGCTGACTTCTGGCCATGCTACCGACTTGCTGGCTCCGCTGCTGCCTCACATGCAAGCTGCCACCCTCTTCTCCCGATAATGATGAAGCCCCTTCGTCACCTGGCTCTCAATTGCGATCAGCTACATAATCATCGAGTACTGTCTACACGTCACTAATGTTCTCCTCAACGGTCTCTTAGCCAGGAGCCTGCCCGCTCGCAACACCAGCTACCATGCCACTCTGCTCATCACTACTTGTCCCCCTACCGGATGATGTCTCCTCCACATCTTGGCTTGTCCTTGCTGTATAGTGGAGCTGAGCCCACAGTATATATTACTTCTCTGGCTGAGGGAACAGAAAAGGACGGAGGCAGGTTGAGGACAGGTGAGGGCACAGGGGCTGCTCCCAGGCCATGCCAACTAAGGGTTGTGTCTGACGAATCCACCGACTCTTGGCTGGGGGTGTCTGATGTCACTTGGGACAAAGAGGATGACAACCGAGTCAAGCATTCAAGAACCGCTGGGTTGCTGGTCAAGACACGACCGCTAGCTGACGCTGGGAGCTCAGGCCTCTGGAAGTGACCTTTGCTCCCACGCCCCCTTACTCTGCTGCGACCTGTGCCTGTGCCAAAAACATTTAGGCCTCTTACCCTATCCTGTGCAGGGCCTGTCACTTTTATGTCTGACATACTGTTAGATCAAATAAGTAAATAAAAAGGAAATTAATACACCCCAAAAAAGGCTGTAATTTTGTCACTTCACCACACAACAGAAAATAATACTTTTTTTGTCATTAATACACAACAAAAAAGGCTTTAGAACATATAACTAGTGATGTCCCAAACTATTTGCCGGCAAATAGTTCCTGGCGAACATAGCTTGTTCGCGTTCGCCGCTGCGGGCGAACATATGCGATGTTCGGTCCGCCCCCTATAAATGATCATTAAGTAAACTTTGACCCTGTACCTCACAGTCATCAGACACATTTCATCCAATCAGCAGCAGACCCTCCCTCCCAGACCCTCCCACCTCCTGGACAGCATCCATTTTAGATGAATTCGGAAACTGCATTCACAGTGAGAGGAGGAAGAGTGTAGCTGCTGCTGATTCAATAGGGAAAGCGTTTGCTAGGGCATTGTTCTGTGTCCACAGACTCATCTGCTGTAAGGACAGCGTCCTGACAGCACCCCAAAAAGCCCTTTTCAGGGCTGGTATATCAGTGTGCTTTTTTTTATTTTATATATATATATATATATATATATATGTTGCAGTTGCCTGGCTGCCCGTGTGTGAGAGGCTGCAGGCTCAGTCATAGACAGCACTGTGTGCACAGTGCACACCATTCATACAGGGTGTCACAGAAAATACCTTGCAGATAAAAAAAATATCAATTTAATATTTTTCTGTGACATAATCACATTTGCAAGCCCGTGTGTGTCAGGCCCACACATACTGTATACTGCTAGTGGCTAGGCCTGCACTTATACTGTTACAGGGTGTTATTCACTCAAATACCTTGCAGGAAAAAAAAATTCTATTGAAAATGTTTCTGTGATCTAATCACATTTGCAAGCCCGCTTGTGTCAGGCCCACACATACTGTATTGTGCCCACTGGCTAGTGGCTAGGCCTGCACTCATACCATTACAGGGTGTCATTCACTCAAATACCTTGCAGAAAAAATATATATATTTAAAAATTTTCGGTGATCTAAACACATTTGCAAGCCCGTGTGTGTCAGGCCCACACATACTGTATTGTGCCCACTGGCTAGTGGATAGGCCTGCACTCATACCGTTACAGGGTGTCATTCACTCAAATACCTTGCAGATAAACAAAAATTCAATTTAAAAAATTTCTGTGATCTAATCACATTTGCAAGCCTGTGTGTGTCAGGCCAACACATACTGTATTGTGCCCACTGGCTAGTGGCTAGGCCCGCACTCATACCGTTACAGGGTGTCATTCACCCAAATACCTTGCAGATAAAAAAATTATATTGAAAATTTTTCTGTGATCTAATCATATTTGCAAGCCCGTGTGTGTCAGGCCCACACATACTGTATTGTGCCCACTGGCTAGTGGCTAGGCCTGCACTCATACCATTACAGGGTGTCATTCACTCAAATACCTTGCAGGAAATAAAAATTATATTTAAAATTTTTCTGTGATCTAATCACATTTGCAAGCCCGTGTGTGTCAGGCCAACACATACTGTATTGTGCCCACTGGCTAGTGGCTAGGCCTGCACTCATACCATTACAGGGTGTAGTTCACTCAAATACCTTGCAGATAAACAAAAATTCTATTTAACATTTTTCTGTGATCTAATCACATTTGCAAGCCTGTGTGCATCAGGCCCACACATACTGTATTGTGCCCACTGGCTAGTGGCTAGGCCTGCACTCATACCGATACAGGGTGTCATTCACCCAAATACCTTGCAGGAAAAAAAAAATATATTGAAACATTTTCTGTGATCTAATCACATTTGCAAGCCCGTGTGTGTCAGGCCATCACATACTGTATTGTGCCCACTGGCTAGTGGCTAGGCCTGCACTCATACCACTACAGGGTGTCATTCACTCAAATACCTTGCAGAAAAAAAGAATTCAATTTAAAAAATTTCTGTGATATAATTACATTTGCAAGCCTGTGTGTGTCAGGCCCACACAGACTGTACTGTGCCCACTGCCCACCACCTGTCTTGGGGTTGACTTGCCTGAAAGCAGAGAGCCACACCAGACCAGCACTCCTGTCCACCCTGAACGCACAGGTGGATAAGTGGCTGACCCCGCACCAACTGGAGATCAGGAAAGTGGTGTGTGACAAAGGAAGCAATTTGTTGGCGGCATTGAATTTGGGCAAGTTGTCACATGTGCCGTGCAAGGCACATGTGTTGAATCTCATTGTACAACGCTTTGTGTCTAAGTACCCAGGCTTACAGGACGTCTTCAAGCAGGCCAGGAAGGTGTGTGGCCATTTCAGGCGTTCCTACACGGCCATGGCGCACTTTTCAGACATTCAGCGCCGAAACAACATGCCAGTGAGGCGCTTGATTTGCGACAGCCCGAAACGTTGGAATTCAACACTCCTAATGTTCGACCGCCTGCTCCAACAAGAAAAAGCCGTCAACGAGTATTTGTATGACCGGGGTGCTAGGACAGCCTCTGCGGAGCTGGGAATTTTTTTGCCACGTTACTGGACGCTCATGCGCAATGCCTGTAGGCTCATGCGTCCTTTTGAGGAGATGAAAAACCTAGTCAGTCGCACCGAAGGCACCATCAGCGACCTCATCCCATTTGTTTTCTTCCTGAAGCGTGCCCTGCGAAGAGTACTGGATCAGGCTGTATATGAGCGTGAAGAGGAAGAGGAAGAGTTGTGGTCACCATCACCACCAGAAACAGCCTTGTCATCATCGCTTGCCGGACCTGCGGCAACGCTGCAAGAGGAGTATGAGGAAGAGGAGTCAGAGGAGGAATGTGGCTTTGAGGAGGAGGAAGACCAACCACAGCAGGCATCCCAGGGTGCTCGTTGTTGTCACCTATCTGGGACCCGTGGTGTTGTACGTGGCTGGGGGGAAGAACAGACTGTCAATGACATCAGTGAGGAGGAGGAACGGGAAATGAGTAACTCGGCATCCAACCTTGTGCAAATGGAGTCTTTCATGTTGTCATGTCTGTTGAGGGACCCTCGTATAAAAAGGATGAAGGAGAACGACCTGTACTGGGTGGCCACGCTACTAGACCCCCTGTATAAGCAGAAAGTGCCGGAAATGTTACCAAATTACCGGAAGTCAGAAAGGATGCAGCAGTTCAAAACCAAACTAAAAAATATGCTTTGCACAACTTATAAGGGGGATGTCACAGCACAATGGCAATCTAACTGGCCAAGAGGTGAAAGTAATCCTCCTCCTACCACGACCACGGCGGCAAGGACAGGACGCTCTAGAGATGTGTTGTTGATGGAGGACATGCAAAGCTTTTTCAGTCCTACACATCGCCACAGCCCTTTGGGATTCAGCCTTAGAGAACGACTCGACCGACAGGTGGCAGACTACCTCGCCTTAACTGCAGATATCGACACTCTGAGGAGCGATGAACCCCTTGACTACTGGGTGTGCAGGCTTGACCTGTGGCCTGAGCTATCCCAGTTTGCGATAGAAATTCTGGCCTGCCCTGCTTCAAGTGTCCTGTCAGAAAGGACCTTCAGTGCAGCAGGAGGCATTGTCACTGACAAAAGAAGTTGCCTCGGTCAAAAAAGTGTTGATTACCTCACCTTCATTAAGATGAACGAGGCATGGATACTGAAGGGACTGACAGTAGGGGATACGTTTGACTAACAAAAGGCCTGATGAAATGCCTTGGCCTCAAAATGGTCCCCATGCTGCTGTATTTAATGTCTGCATACCGGATGACTTTTGTGAATTCTCCGCCACCAACTAGAGTTCAAGCCGCAATGTTTTAGTCACCTTTCTGCCTTGAAAACATAAATTTTTCCGGCCGCTGCTACAACAGCGGCTGCAAAAATAACATTATTTTTCAGGCATGTGTACATGCCTAATTTTTCTGGCCTGGGTGCTGCACTGTGGCTGCAAAAAAAAAAAAGGCACATAAAAGTGTTAATTCCCTTTCGTGATCGTTACCTTGTTGTGGTGAAGGGGCTTGCGTATCACAATGAAGCGATTATCACCTCTATGAGTGTGTTGGCAATGTTGCCACACCCCAGATGATAAGGCCATTGCTTCATTATGATCAGAAAAAACTAAAAATGTTTTATTTATATTTTTTTTAAGTTGTATGGGTGGGTTTTTAATACATAAAATAAAAAAAATCATAATAAAGTCTCTTAACAGTTTATTAGAAATAATGCAGACAATTTAAAAAATCCCCATCAATTCCAATACAAATCAAGTACAAAGCTCAGAACTAAATTATTCCAGGATGTCGTAATGGTTTGTTAATTCGACAATGGTTAATCAATTCGACACATGTCCCCGGATAGGGGACGTAACAGAGATTAAACTGATAGGAATAGTACTAGTTAAGACACCACTCATATAGGGTGTCACAGCACATTGCTCCGTGCACGTGCAGTGCCCAACTTGGGAGTAAGAGGACCGACCAAGCTGCTTTTCCATCTCCCGGTTCCTAAAATCAATTCAGTTTGGTGTATCAGAGTTTGGTCTGTCACTGTGAAAGCAGTCGAAGGTACCCGACCTAAATTTTTTTTCACAAAAGGCAATCCCACCCTGATATGGGACGTAACAGGGATTAAACTGATGAGAATAGTACTACAGAAAAAAGCACTCATATCGGGTGTGACAATAAAATGGCACGGCGCAGACGCAGTGACTGTGGCGTGGATTCAAACAAAAGGGAGGGAGACAGTGTTTTTTTAACCATCTCCCCATTCGAAAAATCAATTTAATAAATGGACCCCAGATTGGGGATGTCACGTAACAGGGATTAAACTGATGAGAATAGTACTACAGAAAATAGCAGTCATATCGGGTGTGACAGTAAATTGCACTGCGCAGACGCAGTGACCGTGGCGTGGATTCAAACAAAGGGGAGGGAGCCAGCGTTTTTTTTAACCATCTCCCCGTTCGAAAATTCAATTTAATAAATAGACCCTAGATTGGGGATGTCACGTAACAGGGATTAAACTGATGAGAATAGTAGTACAGAAAATAGCAGTCATATCGGGTGTGACAGTAAATTGCACTGCGCAGACGCAGTAACCGTGGCGTGGATTCAAACAAAGGGGAGGGAGCCAGCGTTTTATTAACCATCTCCCCGTTCGAAAAATCAATTTAATAAATGGACCCTAGATTGGGGATGTCACGTAACAGGGATTCAACTGATGAGAATAGTACTACAGAAAATAGCACTCATATCGGGTGTGACAATAAAATGGCACGGCGCAGACGCAGTGACCATGGCATGGATTCAAACAAAGGGGAGGGAGCCAGCGTTTTTTTAACCATCTCCCCGTTCGAAAAATCAATTTAATGAATGGACCCCAGATTGGGGATGTCACGTAACAGGGATTAAACTGATGAGAATAGTACTACAGAAAATAGCACTCATATCGGGTGTGACAGTAAATTGCATGGCGCAGACGCCGTGACCGTGGCGTGGATTCAAACAAAGGGGAGGGAGACAACATTTTTTTAACCATCTCCCGTTCGAAAAATCTATTTAATAAATGGACCCCAGATTGGGGACGTCACGTAACGGGAATTAAACTGATGAGAATAGTACTACAGAAAATAGCACTCATATCGGGTGTGACAGTAAATTGCACGGCGCAGACGCAGTGACCGTGGCGTGGATTCAAACAAAGGGGAGGGAGCCAGCAATTTTTCTAACCATCTCCTCGTTCGAAAAATCTATTTAATAAATGGACCCCAGATTGGGGACGTAACAGGGATTCAACTGATGAGAAGAGAGAACTACAGGAAATACCACTCATATTAGGTGGGACAGTAAATTGCACGGCGCAGACGCAGTGACCGTGGCGCGGATTCAAACAAAGGGGAGGGAGCCATAGTTTTTTTAACCATTTTCCCGTTCGAAAAATCCATTTAATAAATGGACCGCAGATTTGGGACGTAACAGAGATTAAACTGATGAGAAGAGAGAACTATAGAAAATAGCACTCATATCGGGTGGAACAGTAAATTGCACGGCACAGACGCAGTGACCGTAGATTCAAACAAAGGGGAGGGAGCCAGCATTTTTTTAACCATCTCCCCATTCGAAAAATCAATTCAATTCACCTTTCCGGGACCCTTGGTGTTGTACGTGGCTGGGTGGAGGAAGAAACCTTCAATGACCTTGTGCAAATGGGAAGTTTGCGGTTGGGCAAATGGACTGTTTGCGGTTGTTTACGGTGCATTAAAAGGGGAGTTTGGTCTGTCAATGTCTGTGAAGTGGGCGTAACCCTTACACTACCTGATCGATACAACATCATACCTGATCGTATACACACACTGGATGTTTTAAACCACGTTGTTCAAAAAAAAAATTGGATTTTTAGGTGATTTATGCCCTTTATGGATTAAAATCCAACTCTGCATCAACTATGTAATTTTCCATGGGAGTTTTGCCATGGATCCCCCTCCGGCATGCCACAGTCCAAGTGTTAGTCCCCTTGAAACAACTTTTCCATCACTATTGTGGCCAGAAAGAGTCCCTGTGGGTTTTAAAATCCGCCTGCCTATAGAAGTCAATGACGGTTCGCACGGTTCGCACGTTTGCAAACAATTGTAGAAATTCGTGTTCGCCGTTCGCGAACTGAAAATTTTATGTTCGCAGCATCTCTACATATAAGTGCACCGCTGAACGGCAAATAATTCTTTTTTTTGTCACTAATACAGGCTAAAAAGGGCTGTCATTTTCTCACTTCCATATGTCTCATATCAAACATTAGACAAATGATGTATTGTTTGTAAACTTTTTTTTAGCTGCTTAATGATATTTTATTTTTCTCTATCTTTCCACAGATTCCTTGCAACTGGGAACTCATTTGCATCCCTGCATTTTGAGTTAATTTTGGGACCCTCAACCATTTTTCGGATTGTGCGTCACGCTTTCCGTGTCATCTGGCACTAACTCCGAGAGACAATGATGCCACAGCCCAAGACGGACGATTGGCTTCGGATCACTGAGCGCTTCAATATTTCAGCACAGTTTTCCAACTGCCTCGAGGCACTGGATGGCAAGCACATCCATGTGAAGAAGCCTCCTCACTCAGGGTCCCGGTTCTTCAATTCTAAGCAATATTTTTCGTTAGGTCTTATGGCTGTTGCTGACAGTAACTACCGGTTTATAATGGTTGATATCGGGGCCTATGGAAGCACAGCAGATGCTCGCATCTTTAGTGCTTCTAGAATGGGTGAACGGCTTTGTGCCAACCAGTTTGCCCTGCACAAGTCCAGAAAACTGCCTGGATATGCAGGTTTGCCGGGTCCATTTGTCTTGGTGGCGAATTAAGGGTGCATTGACTCACCATGTTATGTGTCCCTTTCCAAAGCGTGGTTTGGAAGTCAGGAGGCGTATTTTCAACTACCGGTTGACTCGTGCCCGTCGGTATGTTGAGTGCGCTTTCGGGATACTCTCTAGCAAGTGGAGGGTATTTTTGTCATCAATACAGATGGATCCGGAAAATGCTACCCTGGTGATTCAAGCTTGTGTTGTTCTACAAAACTTCAACAGGATTCACAAGGCTTCCTCTTCTGTTGACATGGAAGATTTTCCTACGTCACCAGGTTCGGGTTTGGATAGGACTCTGCATAGACGACCTGGGACTGCAGGCATTGCAATTCGGGAACTCTATGCAGAGTACTTTTTTAGCCCAGAGGGGTCCTTGCCATGGCAGAGGGACACTATTCATGGCAGTGTTTGATTTCTTCTGTGCTCAATAGTATTTTTTTGTTTTCTAGATAGCTTGTGTAATTTATGTCGTAGTTGAGTGTAGGGACTCGCAAGAGAATGAGGACCCTTGACGTGGGCTTGCGGGCTGAGGTCTTTCACACAAAAACATAATCAAGCTCATTATAAATAATAAAGATGTTTATTTATTTTTGTATTTATAAACATCATTATTGTATTTGCTATATGTTTCAAAAAACCTTCTAAGTGTTTCACACTTGCGTTTTTCTTTTCCGGCATAGAGTTCCATCACAGGGACTCTATCCCGGAAAAGAACTGATCAGTTTTATCCCCATGCATTCTAAATGGAGAGTAATCCGTTAAGTTTGCATCAGGATGTCTTCAGGTCAGTCGTTTTGACTGATCAGGCAAAAGAGAAAACCGCAGCATGCTACGGTTTTCTCTCTGGCAAAAAAAAATGAAGACTTGCCTGAACGCCGGATCTGGCATTTTTTCCCATAGGAATGTATTAGCTCCTGATCCGGCATTCAGAATACCGAAATGCCGGATCCGTCGTTCCGGCATGCGCATGCGCAGATCGGTCAAAATGTAAAAAAAAATACAAGACGGATCCGTCGGTCCACATGACAAGCGGAGAGACGGATCCGTCCTTGCAATGCATTTGTGAGACGGGTCCGCATCCGTCTCACAAATGCTTTCAGTCAGCGACAGATCGGCGGATCCGGCGGCGGAGCTGCCCGCCGGATCACACTGCCGCAAGTGTGAAAGTAGCCTAATACCAAATTTTTGCATAATTTTATTTTGGTTTCAACATAGAAAATAAAGTTTGGTTACTAGAAGTATTGTGTGTGTCTATCTAGTTTCTAAATATGTTGCAATGTGATATATTTAATATTAAGCTATAATCTAACAATAACAATATCACATTCTACATGTATTCCTGGAACATTATATCATTTTTTTTTTTTTATAACACTCAATTCAAAGTGGTGTTAGGAAAATGTATATACCCAAGTGGTTGGCTGTGCAACCACTTGGGTATTAATATTTCACTCAACCCATTAGTTTAGTGTGTTTGTACATTTGTGCCTTTTAGTGTCGACCAATATTAGGTTTGATTTATCCCCGTACAAACAGATGTTTTGACTACCCCTGATTCCTTTGGCCTATATAATCTGTATTGCTACTTCACCATCCAAAAGGTTGAGTTGTTTGTTGGGCCCTGTCCCATAGTTATTATGTTTGATTGAAGCCACTATCATTGAAGTTTGTGATAAGAAAATGACACAAAGCATTCGTAACTAGTCAAATTTACTTAAACCCAAGCCCCCCAAACAAAAAAAAGGCACACAATTTTGCCAAATATTAAGGAAACATAAATAACAATAAATGAAAACAACAAAAGTGCGGGGGCGGAGCCAGCGCTTGATCCGGATGGACGTGTAGAGCGCTGCTCTCCTGCCTGCACATCCCTCACAGCACCTTATCTTAAGCCTACCAAAGCCAGAAAATGGTTAAAATAGGGGGCCAAAAGCCCACTGACCAGCCAGGAGGAAATCGCCCCCAGAATCAAGCGGGAGAAATCGAACGATTTATGAAAAAAGCCGCCGCTGCTACTGGGAGCCGAGATTCTAAGATGGCGCCCGGCACCCCACGCTCCGGGCACAAACAACCATCCGCCTGCAGTGATGACCAGGTAGGAAGTGACCCCAGCGAAGCGGAATGCCTGCCGATATCTAGAGCCTTTCTGAAGGAAGCGCTAGCAGAGGCTCTGAACCCCATTAGTGTGGATATTTCTTCTATAAAAGAAGACATCAGGCACATAGGTAGGAGAGTGGAGGCACTAGAGGAATCGCAGGCCACAACCCTCCAGCATCAAAGGGAGGTCTCATCTAGCCTGTCGCTTGCACAGTGTCACTTAAATGCCTTGTACGCAGCTATGGAAGACCAGGAGAATCGAAGCAGGCGTAACAACCTGCGTTTCAGAGGGATTCCTGAGACAGTCCTGGCTATAGACATTCCAGAAACAATAATCCAAATATGCCTTAAAATCCTGGGCCCTGACTCGGCACATGAGGTGCTGCTTGAACGGGCGCACAGAGCCCTTAGACCAAAGCCAAGAGATGGCGAACCGCCCAGAGATATAATATGCAGATTTCTACATTTTCCAGTAAAAGAGGTCATTTTGACTGGCGCGAGGAGCTCTAATTCAGTAGAATGGGAGAACAACAGCATTTCCATCTACCAAGACCTGTCGCAATCAACCCTCAGAAAACGCAAAGCCTTAAAACCTCTTACGGATTGGCTAAGACAGAAAAGGATTATCTATAGATGGACATTTCCCTTTGGCTTATCCTTCCTTCATGATGGCTGTCGTATCCATGTCTCGTCGTTTGCTGATCTGGACAAGACTTACGATCTCCTTCAACTGCCACCATTGCCTATTGCTAACTGGGACATGGTCCAGAATCTGAACTCTCTTCCGGAATTACCCATGACCATCCCCTGGGAGCCCCAACGCACCCCAAAGCCACAAAGAAACGGCAAAAGAAGAGGTTCCTTCTCCACCCCAAAGCGTCTCTCCTTGGCGGACAGCTAATTAACCCTTTCTTCCTCCTCTCTTTCTCAACTTAGGATCCAGGTGACCTAGAAATGCATCAGATGGGACTCAACACAGCAGAGTTTTTATTTTACGTTTGATTTTGTGACTGCGTGCTATACGCTTGGTGTGGAGCTGGGTCCGCCCTAATTTCGGGCCCTGCTCCTCACTGAGCAGTAGACGTAGAGACAGTGGAGATTTCTCCTTGGAGATTTCTCGTCTGTTTGAATGCCAGGCTAGTCATGCTATATTCAATTTTATTTTACCTTGTTTTTTGCACTACTGTTACTTCCCATCTGCATAAGCTCTGCTACATTGGGAAAGTTAAATGTGCCGCCTTCCTAGTATGTTTTCCGTTTAACAATTCAGGAATTGTTGCAACGGCCGAAAAATTCTCCAGCTTTCTCCCCTTACTAATACCGCATAAACTCACTATGCTTTTGGTATCCTTATTACTTTAGAGGGACGGTGCTTCTGGGTACACTACCCTTTCCCCCCTGTTACTGGTTCTGTTTTTTCAGACAAACAGAGTATGTATACACCTTATCTTGTCTGAAGGATATTCATCCTCTTATTGTTTTTACTTCAGTTTTTTAGTTACTGTTCTTCTGGTTCTAACCCTGACAGGTACTTCAGTAACGATTCTGTACCCTTTTCAATATGGAAGCAGGGACCCCCACCGGAGGGGAGGCATTTTGGAGGGAAGAATTTTAGGAGATGGGTGTTTTGCGGATCCTCTCGTGGTTGTGCTCTCCGCCTCATGGTGTACCTGGTTTTTCAATTACTTAGTGATGCTGTCACTTTCAGCTTAGGGCCGGTCCTCTCCACTGAAAAATTATGGCGGACTTTAAATTAGCCTCCTATAATGTAAAGGGGCTGAGATCCCCCTCAAAGAGGTGCCAGATCTTATCTCTCCTGCACAAGGAAAAATGCTCAGTGGTATTTCTTCAAGAGACACACTTTAAGCACAATAACTATCCTAACCTTTCCTTTTCCAGATTCCCCTGTTGGTATCACTGTGGGGCTGGGGGCGCAGCTTCGAGAGGAGTCAGCATAGGCTTCCGCAGAGACCTTCCATTCCAATACAAGTCCCACATCCAGGACCCTGATGGTCGGTATTTAATCCTTAAGGGTCTGGTGGGTCAGTCTTTGTTTACGTTTGTAAATGTTTACGCCCCTAATACTGACCAACTTGAATGGCTTACTAATATTTTTTCCTTAATAGAGCAGCATAGAGAGGGCTTCCTGCTTGTCGCAGGAGACTTTAATATCGCTTTTAACCCTTTACTAGACACATCCTCTAAAAAATCCCCTATCTCCACAAAAAATCTCAGACGGCTACATAATACGCTACACAAACTGGGAATTGTAGATATATGGCGTTGTCATAACCCAGATTTAATAGACTACTCCTTTTACTCGCCCCCTAATAACTCCTATAGCAGAATTGATTATATTCTAGTCCCAAAGGAGAAAATACAGTACTGTACGGTACCCAAGATAGGGGACATCACTCTATCAGACCACTCTCCAATTTTCTGTACCATATCCCCGGATATAAAAAGTGCTAAGCAACCCAATTGGAGATTTAATGAATCCCTCTTGAGTAATGCGAAACATACTGCCCAAATCTTTTCTTACCTAGAAGAATATTTTCTAATCAACAACACCCCTGAGGTAGCCCCCCAGGTTGTCTGGGACGCCCATAAAGCTTATATACGTGGAAGATTGATCAGCCTTTGCTCCTTCTTAAAGAAAGAGTCAGAGAAGAAACTCAACACCCTGCTTCTGCAAATCCATCAGGTAGAAAAAGCTCATAAACAATGTTTGTTGGCACAGAAACTTGCGGAACTCTCTTCTCTTAGAACGCAGCTGAAAAACCTTCTGAATGAGCGTTCAGCCAAATTTTTCCTGTCCGCCCAGCAGAAGATTTATGCTCATGGGAATAAGGCTTCAAAGTATGTTATGAGCCGTATTAAGCAGAGGAGAGTCTCCCGCTACGTTCAGTTCCATCAAATCCCCCAAGGGTACTCAGCTATTCAAAGCTGATGAAATTGCTGAACAATTTAGACTGTTCTACAGATCTTTATATAATCTCCCGGCCTCTAATCTCCCTAACCCCACCTTAAGCAGAGAGAGCAATATCAACTCCTTTCTGGAGACCCTTCACCTCCCAGCATTAACTTTGACACAACAAAACTCTCTGATTACACCATTCACCATCCCAGAATTAATTACTGCCATTAAAGCTACCCCTAGAGGCAAATGCCCTGGCCCCGATGGTCTTCCCATAACTTATTATTCGTCCTTTCAAGGTATCCTTCTACCCCACTTACTCCGTATATGTAACCTCTCATTGGCCAATACACCACTTTCTCCCGATATGACCAAAGCAGTCATTACGGTAATCCCCAAAGAGGGTAAGGATCCCTCGAGCTGCTCCAATTATCGCCCGATTTCCTTACTTAATGTGGATCTTAAACTCTTAGCAAAAATGCTGGCCACTAGGCTCCAGAGCTTACTCCCTGAACTTATTCGGCCCGATCAGGTGGGATTTGTTAAAGGTAGGGAGGGAAAGGATAACACCACAAAAATCTTGGATGCCCTGTTCTATGCCTCACATAAGCCCTGTCCTCTGGTCCTGCTTGGCACGGACGCCGAGAAAGCATTTGATAGAGTGGACTGGGTTTATATTAGATTAGCCCTGGCCAAATTCCATATCCCTGAGCAGTATATTGACTCTATATTCTCCATGTACACTTGCTCCTCGGCGTCCGTGTCAGTAAACGGACTTCTTTCCTCCCCTTTTCCCATTAGAAACGGAACGAGACAGGGGTGCCCCCTCTCTCCACTCATCTTTGTCCTCGTAATGGAATCCCTCCTTCAAGCCCTTAGACAAGACGGAGACATTAAGGGCCTTAGGGTGGAGAAGCAAGAGTTTAAATTAGCGGCTTTCGCCGACGACCTCTTGATCATCACCACTAATCCACAGAGATCTATGCCCAGGATCCTCTCGATACTTGACCTCTTTGGCTCTCTCTCCAACTTTAAGGTCAACCCTTCTAAATCCCAGGTTTTACACATAGGTCTATCCTCCGCCAGTCTTGCCTCCCTCCAGCTTAACTCCCCTTTTAATTGGCAAACCCAACAATTAACTTACCTAGGGATAAAATTGTCCTCCAATCTCCCTGACCTATTCCATTTGAATTATAAACCCCTCTTAGCCTCTATGTCAGCTCAAATGGACTCCCTGGACTCTCCCTACCTCTCATGGTTTGGAAGGAAGAATATTCTTATGTCACTGATTATCCCGAAACTTACATATCTGATGCAAGTCCTCCCTATCAATATCCCTAATTCATATTTTGCTTCCTTAAACAAGCATATCCGTAAATTCATCTGGCAAGGCAAAAATCCCCGTATCTCCTTCGATACCTTAACTAAACCCAGAACCAGAGGAGGTATTGGCCTTCCCGATCCTAAATCCTATATGCAAGCCATTCAACTTTCCAGAGCTATTGATTGGATTAGGGAGCCCACACATAAATCCTGGCTCACGCTAGAGTCTGCTCTCCTCCCCTCCTCCCCCAGGGCTTTGTTGCTGGCTGACAGGCTACCCCCGTCCCAGTCCTCAATACCTAACCCCATTGTACGCAGCACCTTAAGGGTCTGGGGTGGCCTCTCGTCCATCAGCGGAGCTCCAATATCTCTCACCTCGCTTATGCTCATAAAAGACGTAATTAGCTTGGCCCCCAAAGAACTGAGGGATAGCTGCCCAGTGCTTATTAGGTCCTCATCGGTCCCCTTAACCCATCTCCTAGATACAGAGGGATGTATCATCTCTGATTTAGAAATATGCAAACTTCTGGGGACACAGATCCATAACCCCACCCTGTTGCACTTTCTTAAGACCGAGATACTCAGTAGGGTTAAACATTCTAAAGTATTGGAAGAAACAAAATGGTTGGTGGAAATGCTAACCAGCAAGCGATACCCTCCTAAACCCATCTCCACAATTTATAGGCACCTGAAATCCCCTACCTCCTTTGTTAAACCAGCAATAGTAGGCAAGTGGGAAAAAGATCTGCAAAGACCACTGACACCTCAAGAAATTTCAAGAATCTTAATCCTGCCTCACAAAGTATCTAGATGCATTCGTGTCCAAGAAAACGGTTACAAGATTCTTATGCAATGGTATAGAACCCCAGATAAAACCTATAGATATAGTACGTCAGCCTCTGATTTGTGTTGGAGATGCCATAGCACCAAAGGAACCTTCTTGCATATTTGGTGGGCTTGCGAAAAGATTAACCCATGGTGGCACATAATCATCAAAATATGTAACCAGATATGTGGATCATCCCTCCCTTGTTCTCCTGAATTGGCACTGTTATCTTTGGGGGTGGAGGGTCTAGACAAACATAGTAGAACCCTCTTCATTCTCCTTTTGGCAGCGGCTAGATTGCTTTTACCTACCCACTGGTTATCCTCTGAAATCCCCAGTACTTAACACTGGACGAATAAAGTCGACCAGATTTATAGACTAGAGGAAATTTCACACTGGGAGGCACAATCTAGACCTTCCTTCCTAAAAACTTGGACACCCTGGAAGCTTTACAGAAACTTCTCCTAGGTATTAACTCCTTGAAGCTTTTATAGCTTTCATGAACCTCTCTAATACACCCATCCAGGTAACAGAGTGCTTTCAATTCATATCATTCCCCCCCCCCACCTGCGCACATGGAATATAGAATTGTTACCTTTATTTTGCACTTTTATGCTTAACTTGACTTTGCTGTCAAGTTTATATTTCTTGCTGATACCTGTCAAGTTTTGGCTTAACAGCCCCTTGGTTTCTTGTTTTTATATGTGACACCTTGCTTTAGGTGATCTTCGCTTATGATTATGTCACATGTATTGTTGTACGCCTTCCTTATTGGATAATGTACTTTGCCTTGAAAAAAGTGAAAACAATAAAAATTTTCAATATAAAAAAAAAAAAAAACAACAAAAGTGCACACATTTTTATAAATCAAATAATTCCCTGCTGAAGGGACCAGGAGGAAAAGAGGTCCCCGGCCTAACCTGGTCAGGTTGTTGTGCCACAGTCGAATAAGTGGCAGCATGAGTAGAAGAATGGGAAGGGGGTTGGTTTGTGTCTTGTACCACCCGATAACGTGGCACAGGTAAGGGTGGGCCATGGGGTTGTTGTTGGCTGTAACTGGGAGCATGCTGCAAGGGTGCAGACAGGATTTGGCAGCGTAGGGTATTGATTTGGGCTACAATGTCTCCCTGGTATGGGGAAGTGAACATGTCTAGTACCAGCGCCAGTCCTGCTACACACGGGCTATACTTGTTGGGATTCACACGCCTCAGTAATGGCGCCATCCCCCTCAGCATTGCTTCCTCTTGTGCAAGGGACTCAATGACTCTGGATCATCTTCCGAGTTGCTTGACCAGAGGAAGAGTGGGGCACATTTCGGCGACGCCTAGGCTGAGGCTGCTGTGACATTTCGGGGGTCCCCTGGAAAACGGTGGGTGGCTCAACGAAATGTTGTTCAATCTCCTCTGCTGGTGTTGGAGCTGGACTACTTTCAGGGGATAAAACCGCTGGAGTCTCACTTCCCCCAAAATCCGACTTGTCTGGTTCATCAAGACTGTCCATAGTACTGTATAGAAAAATAACATGAAAACATATATTACATCATTTGAGTACATTTCAGTAGTACGTAATAATTTTAACTAAATAAAAGCTTTGTGTGTACTATATACGATGAGCCTGCATAGATGACATTTGTTTCTGAATGTGGTATTTCCACTTTAGATGTTATTTTATAACAGCCCCCAAAAATACTTCACTGATGTTTTTTTTGGGGAGCCTAAACACTAAATGGGAAACTCTTTTTCAAACATTGCTTGGAGTTTGGAGATGTCCAGCCCGAAACCCGGTAGACACATTCAAGGAGCTAACTAAGTGCTGAGATTCTGGCCATCTGGATCTGGCCTGTTTCTACCATGCCAACCTCCTTATGTTGAATAATAAACAATAACCCTTGAACAAAAACATGTATCAGGCATCACAAGGCCATGGTGGTAGTTAGATTTCAAAATATGATGGAGGGACGCATTTGCAGCATCAATACTCAATATAATAGGATTATGTATTTTGTCTTTTATTATAACCTGATTAAATCCATTTTGTGGTTTGTATCCCAACAGGAAAAATATGTAAATGGCAATTACAGAACTGAAAAAAAAATAATTCAAAATAAACTAATTAGCATGTATCTACCAAAACATAGGAACACAAAGAACCATACCCAAATCACAACACTATTCTGGTTCTAAAAATTACAAAGGGATTGGCCTAGCATTTTCATATTTGGGACCGATCCATAGGATAAGTCCACATTATCAGATTGGCTGGGGACAAACACTCGGCAAAATATGACAATCAGCTGTATGAGGAGAAAATGAGTGCAGTGTGCAGGGGCCGTCTCCCTTCTCTATTCCTGCACTGATTGCAGATATCTGTAATTTGCACCTGAAAAAAGTGCCACACAGGAAGAGAGACGTCATACAGCTGAACAGCGGTGTTGACAGGTGTTTTACAACCCCAAAAATTAAGTTGATCACCTATACAGAGGATAGGTCATCAATAGTGATGAGCGGCAGGGGTCATATTCGAATTTGCGATATTTCGTAAATATTTTGTAGAATATCGTCAAATATTTGCGAATTTGAATATTCGTTAGGAGTAGTGTTGATTGTGAATTTTCGTAATAAGAATTTTTGTAATGAGAATTTTTGTAATGCACATTTTGATAATGAGAGTCAATGAGATTGTGAAAACTCAGATCCGATGGTATATTCTAACCCCCAGGCGTTCCTATGGTGACGGGGACACTCGTCGGGGAGGAGTATGCCAAAGTGGAACAAGTGTACAGATTAAAAAAAAAAAGACAAATATTCTAAAAAACAAATATATGTTTTTTAGACTATTCAGAATATTCTAAAACAAGAATATATAGCAATATAGTGAATATTTGAGATTTTTTTTTAATCAGTACACATCATCTCTCCCTGCTTCTAGCTTGTGTGCCAATGAGAAGGCTGCAATATCTTTGACTTTAGGAGTAGTGTTGATTGTGAATTTTCGTAATGCAAATTTTCATAATGAGAATTTTCGTAATGCAAATTTTGGGAATATTATAATTTGCTTTATTGCTATATATTCTTGTTTTAGAATATTATGAATATTCAAAAAAAAATAATATATAGCAATATAGTAGAATATTCGAAATAAAAAACCTGAATATAGAGCATTTTAGCTAATATAGTGCTATAATCTTTCTTGTCTAATAGTTGTAATTTTTTTCTCATCTAAAGTCCAGACTGGAAAAAAATTACAACTATTAAAAAAAAGATTATAGCACTATATTAGCTAAATTGTTCTACATTTGTTTTTTTGTTTTTTCAAATATTCGCTATATTGCTATATATTCTTGTTTTAGAATATTCCGAATATTCTAAAAAATGAATATATTAGTTTTTTAGAATATTTGTCTTTTTTTTAAAAATCTGTACAGTTGTTCCACTTTGGCATACTCCTCCCGACAAGTGTCCCCGTCACCATGGGAACGCCTGGGGGTTAGAATATACCATTTGATCAGAGTTTTCACAATCTCTTTGACTCTCATTACAAAAATTTGCATTATGAAAATTCTCATTACGAAAATTTGCATTACGAAAATTCGCAATCAACACTACTCCTAAAGTCAAAGATATTGCAGTCTTCTCATTTGCCCACAAGCTAGAAGCAGGGAGGGATCATGTGTACTGATTAAAAAAAAATCTTGAATATTCGAAATTACGAATATATATCACTATATTCTAAATATTCGTGAATTCTCTAAGTGCCGATATTGGCAATAAAAATTGGCAATTCGAATATTCGTGATCAACACTAGTCATCAATAGTAACACTCCACACAACCACTTTAAGTATTTCCTACTAGTGTTAACCTACATTATGAACTATTGAGACCCTGCAAATAATGTCCTTTTTGTATCACAAACATACTTACGGCCTCAAATCCATGACTGGCTTTAAAAATTGTAATTGGGCCGTATATAAGTATGGCCTTTTTTGGGATCCTCCTTCGCCACTACTGCCTCTTTCATTTAATTCCCAGCGAAATTGATCCCTGCAGCTATTCCATCGGGTCTTCGTCTGTTTCACTGTGAAGAAATAAAACAATAAAAGTCAGATAAATAGCACAAAGAAATATTAAATAATAACAGGACTAATAGCAAAGCAAATATTTGCAAAAAATGAAGCGGACAACTAAAGATAAATGTCCGATAATGCACGATTAGACATCACATGGTACAGTAGTGCAGGTGTGGGTATACTAATATACAATACATTCAGGAAGCCTGAGATTAGTCGTGCTATACATTTGGATAATAATAATTTTTCAAATATGGGATAAGAGACAACTATTGTATGCTCAATTACAACAGGGACACATGTCACAAAATAAAACTTGCACATGCATGTTATCCATTACTACAGTTTGCTGTAGCAAAGTTAGGTACAGGCATTTAAAATACACCAAAATGCAGGAGTATGGTATAAATTGCATGATTGTTCAAAAAAACATATATAGGCCTATAGAAAATTAAGCAGGCCCCCAAAATATACAGTTTATTATGACTTAATGGAATTAATAGCTAGTTCATTAGTGGCAACACAGGCCCAGGACAGTACAACGACATTGCTGGCACTTACCTAAATCGGCCCGGCCTCTGCCATCAGCTTTTTGCCATTTGGACCGCTTCAGGGAACGGGCAACTTTCTCCCATGCCACCTCCTTCCGTACTTGGTCCTGGTATAAATTGATCCTGCTGTCCCATAATTCTGGCCTCTCCTGGACCAGGGTAATACATTTTTCCACGTTCCAGCGAGGCATTTTGGCAGGAACACAGAAAATCCTCTGGCAAACAAACCACCACACTTTTGCCACAGGTGCCTAGCAATCAGCTATCAGATAACCTGTGACCTTGAACGTCTATCCTGTATTATAATTTTTATTTTTTATTTTATTTGGCTAAGTTCTGGCAGACAGCTTGCCATGAAATAAATGTAAAAAATCAGACGCGGATGACATACGGTTGTGCATCCGCACTTTTTGCAGACCCATTGACTTGAATGGGTCCGCAAACTGTTTTTCGCGGACAAGAATAGGACAGGTTATATTTTTAGGATGAACTGGAACCAGGGACCTCGGACGCGGATAACAAACGGTGAACAATCCACATTTTACATGGCTCTGTAGAAATAAATAGGTCCGCATCCGAAACGCTTAAATCGGCGGGACGGACGCGGAAACAACATACGCTCGTGTGCATGAGGCCTAATAAGTCCTTTTGTCCCCACTAATACACGCTAAAAAAGGATTTACTAATAGACAACAAAAAAGTATTTAGAACATATAACTGCACCGCTGGACGGCAAATAATACTTTTTTTTACCACCAATATACACCAAAAAGGGCCGTAATTTTCTTACTTCACAACACAATGGCTAATAAGCCCTTTTTTCCCACTTATACTCACCAATAAAGGCTTTAGAACATATAACTGCACCAATGAACAGCAAATAATACTTTTTTTTACCACCAATACACACCAAAAAGGGCCGTAATTTTCTTACTTCACAACACAATGGCTAATAAGCCCTTTTTTCCCACTTATACTCACCAATAAAGGCTTTAGAACATATAACTGCACCAATGAACAGCAAATAATACTTTTTTTGCCACTAATACCTGCCAAAAAAGGCTTTAGAACATGACACTGCACAGATGAACGGCAAATACAACATTTTTTTGTCACTAATAAACGACAAAAAGGGCTGTCATTTTCTTACTTTACCGCAAAATGGCTAATAAGCCCTTTTTCCCACTAATGCATGCCAAAAAAGGCTTTAGAACATATAAATGCATCGCACAAGGGCTAATAAGATGTACAAATATTTCCTAGTAATACACCCTGTTAATGACAGTATCACACAGCACCCCAATAACAAGAAAGGTTTGATGGAATTACAGATATCATCTATTGCAAACCTGAAAGCAGCAGTATGATGGCAATTTGGATCCCCAGTCAGTGCAGCAAGGTGTAATAGGATTGTTCCTATTACCCAGGCTGTACACTGCACTATTGGACCCTGTTCTGTTTTAATACTGTGAAATAATTCCCCTCTATCCTTTTCCTACACTTCTACAGTTTTTTTCCTGAACTTTTTTTCTGCAAAATTAAAGTTTTATAATCTTTCCTTGCACTGTCCCTAGCACCTGCTGATGTCTCTCCCTGTACTAAGTATACTGGAAAATGGAAGAATCCAAGATGGCTGAGGCTATTTATAGGGCTGTGACTAGGGATGAGCGAACTCGAACTGTATAGTTCGGGTTCGTACCGAATTTTGGGGTGTCCGTGACACGGACCCGAACCCGGACATTTTCGTAAAAGTCCGGGTTCGGGTTCGGTGTTCGTCGCTTTCTTCGCGCTTTTGTGACGCTTTCTTGGCGCTTTTTGAAAGGCTGCAAAGCAGCCAATCAACAAGCGTCATACTACTTGCCCCAAGAGGCCATCACAGCCATGCCTACTATTGGCATGGCTGTGATTGGCCAGAGCACCATGTGACCCAGCCTCTATTTAAGCTGGAGTCACATAGCGCCGCCCGTCACTCTGCTCTGATTAGCGTAGGGAGAGGTTGCGGCTGCGACAGTAGGGCGAGATTAGGCAGATTAACTCCTCCAAAGGACTTGATTAACTGATCGATCTGCAGCTGTGGATCATTGAGCTGCTGATCCTCAATTGCTCACTGTTTTTAGGCTGCCCAGACCGTTTGTCAGTCACATTTTTCTGGGGTGATCGGCGGCCATTTTGTGTCTTGTGGTGCGCCAGCACAAGCTGCGACCAAGTGCATTTAACCCTCAATGGTGTGGTTGTTTTTTGGCTAAAGCCTACATCAGGGTGAAGCTGTCACACCAAGTGCATTTAACCAGCAATAGTCTGTTCATTTTTTGGCCATATACAAAATCAGGGGCAAGCTGCGCCTGTCACCAAGTGCATTTAACCCTCAATGGTGTGGTTGTTTTTTGGCTAAAGCCTACATCAGGGTGAAGCTGTCACACCAAGTGCATTTAACCAGCAATAGTCTGTTCATTTTTTGGCCATATACAAAATCAGGGGCAAGCTGCGCCTGTCACCAAGTGCATTTAACCCTCAATGGTGTGGTTGTTTTCTGGCTAAAGCCTACATCAGGGTGAAGCTGTCACACCAAGTGCATTTAACCAGCAATAGTCTGTTTATTTTTTGGCCATATACTACATCAGGGGCAAGCTGCGCCCGTCACCAAGTGCATTTAACCCTCAGTAGTGTGGTTGGTCAAGCTGTGACACCAAGTGCATTTAACCAGCAATAGTCTGTTCATTTTTTGGCCATATACTACATCAGGGGCAAGCTGCGCCCGTCACCAAGTGCATTTAACCAGCAATAGTGTGGTTATTTTTTGGCCATATCCCAGTCTAATTCTGTCACTAAATCCATACCGGTCACCCAGCGCCTAAATACTAGGCCTCAAATTTATATCCCGCTAAATCTCTCGTTACCGCTGTCCTGTTGTAGCTGGGAAAGTTATTTAGTGTCCGTCAAAGCACATTTTTTGTTCTGGGTTGAAGTACAATTCCCAATTTAGCAATTTCATAATTTAGTGGTTTCTGCTATATCAGAGCTATTTGAAATCTATCCCTAAAAGGGTATATAATATTCAAGGTGCACATTGGGTCATTCAGAATAACTTCACACACACCCGCTACTGTGTATTTTCAAGTCTAATTCTGTCACTAAACCCATACCTGTCACCCAGCGCCTAAATACTAGGCCTCAAATTTATATCCTGCTAAATCTCTCGTTACCGCTGTCCTGTTGTAGCTGGGAAAGTTATTTAGTGTCCGTCAAAGCACATTTTTTGTTCTGGGTTGAAGTACAATTCCCAATTTAGCAATTTCATAATTTAGTGGTTTCTGCTATATCAGAGCTATTTGAAATCTATCCCTAAAAGGGTATATAATATTCAAGGTGCACATTGGGTCATTCAGAATAACTTCACACACACCCGCTACTGTGTATTTTCAAGTCTAATTCTGTCACTAAACCCATACCTGTCACCCAGCGCCTAAATACTAGGCCTCAAATTTATATCCTGCTAAATCTCTCGTTACCGCTGTCCTGTTGTAGCTGGGAAAGTTATTTAGTGTCCGTCAAAGCACATTTTTTGTTCTGGGTTGAAGTACAATTCCCAATTTAGCAATTTCATAATTTAGTGGTTTCTGCTATATCAGAGCTATTTGAAATCTATCCCTAAAAGGGTAGATCATATTGAAGGTGCACATAGGGTCATTCAGAATAACTTCACACACACCCGCTACTGTGTATTTCCAAGTCTAATTCTGTCACTAAACCCATACCTGTCACCCAGCGCCTAAATACTAGGCCTCAAATTTATATCCCGCTAAATCTCTCGTTACCGCTGTCCTGTTGTAGCTGGGAAAGTTATTTAGTGTCCGTCAAAGCACATTTTTTGTTCTGGGTTGAAGTACAATTCCCAATTTAGCAATTTCATAATTTAGTGGTTTCTGCTATATCAGAGCTATTTGAAATCTATCCCTAAAAGGGTATATAATATTCAAGGTGCACATTGGGTCATTCAGAATAACTTCACACACACCCGCTACTGTGTATTTCCAAGTCTAATTCTGTCACTAAACCCATACCTGTCACCCAGCGCCTAAATACTAGGCCTCAAATTTATATCCTGCTAAATCTCTCGTTACCGCTGTACTGTTGTAGCTGGGAAAGATATTTAGTGTCCGTCAAAGCACATTTTTTGTTCTGGGTTGAAGTACAATTCCCAATTTAGCAATTTCATAATTTAGTGGTTTCTGCTATATCAGAGCTATTTGAAATCTATCCCTAAAAGGGTATATAATATTCAAGGTGCACATTGGGTCATTCAGAATAACTTCACACACACCCGCTACTGTGTATTTTCAAGTCTAATTCTGTCACTAAACCCATACCTGTCACCCAGCGCCTAAATACTAGGCCTCAAATTTATATCCTGCTAAATCTCTCGTTACCGCTGTCCTGTTGTAGCTGGGAAAGTTATTTAGTGTCCGTCAAAGCACATTTTTTGTTCTGGGTTGAAATACAATTCCCAATTTAGCAATTTCATAATTTAGTGGTTTCTGCTATATCAGAGCTATTTGAAATCTATCCCTAAAAGGGTAGATCATATTGAAGGTGCACATAGGGTCATTCAGAATAACTTCACACACACCCGCTACTGTGTATTTCCAAGTCTAATTCTGTCACTAAACCCATACCTGTCACCCAGCGCCTAAATACTAGGCCTCAAATTTATATCCCGCTAAATCTCTCGTTACCGCTGTCCTGTTGTAGCTGGGAAAGTTATTTAGTGTCCGTCAAAGCACATTTTTTGTTCTGGGTTGAAGTACAATTCCCAATTTAGCAATTTCATAATTTAGTGGTTTCTGCTATATCAGAGCTATTTGAAATCTATCCCTAAAAGGGTATATAATATTCAAGGTGCACATTGGGTCATTCAGAATAACTTCACACACACCCGCTACTGTGTATTTCCAAGTCTAATTCTGTCACTAAACCCATACCTGTCACCCAGCGCCTAAATACTAGGCCTCAAATTTATATCCTGCTAAATCTCTCGTTACCGCTGTACTGTTGTTGCTGGGCAAGATATTTAGTGTCCGTCAAAGCACATTTTTTGTTCTGGGTTGAAATACAATTCCCAATTTAGCAATTTCATAATTTAGTGGTTTCTGCTATATCAGAGCTATTTGAAATCTATCCCTAAAAGGGTATATAATATTCAAGGTGCACATTGGGTCATTCAGAATAACTTCACACACACCCGCTACTGTGTATTTCCAAGTCTAATTCTGGCACTAAACCCATACCTGTCACCCAGCGCCTAAATACTAGGCCTCAAATTTATATCCCGCTAAATCTGTCCTTAGTGCTGTAGCTGGGCGAGTTATTTAGTGTCCGTTCAAGCACATTTCTTGTTCTGGGTTGAAATACAATTCCCAATTTAGCAATTTCATAATTTAGTGGTTTCTGCTATATCAGAGCTATTTGAAATCTATCCCTAAAAGGGTAGATCATATTGAAGGTGCACATAGGGTCATTCAGAATAACTTCACACACACGCTTCTGTGCATTTCCAAGTCTAATTCTGTCACTAAATCCATACCGGTCACCCAGCGCCTAAATACTAGGCCTCAAATTTATATCCCGCTGAATTTGAATACAATACATTGGGCCAAATAATATATTTGTTGTTGTGGTGAACCATAACAATGAGAAAAACATCTAGTAAGGGACGCGGACGTGGACATGGTCGTGGTGGTGTTAGTGGACCCTCTGGTGCTGGGAGAGGACGTGGCCGTTCTGCCACATCCACACGTCCTAGTGTACCAACTACCTCAGGTCCCAGTAGCCGCCAGAATTTACAGCGATATATGGTGGGGCCCAATGCCGTTCTAAGGATGGTAAGGCCTGAGCAGGTACAGGCATTAGTCAATTGGGTGGCCGACAGTGGATCCAGCACGTTCACATTATCTCCCACCCAGTCTTCTGCAGAAAGCGCACAGATGGCGCCTGAAAACCAACCCCATCAGTCTGTCACATCACCCCCATGCATACCAGGGAAACTGTCTCAGCCTCAAGTTATGCAGCAGTCTCTTATGCTGTTTGAAGACTCCGCTGGCAGGGTTTCCCAAGGGCATCCACCTAGCCCTTCCCCAGCGGTGAAAGACATAGAATGCACTGACGCACAACCACTTATGTTTCCTGATGATGAGGACATGGGAATACCACCTCAGCATGTCTCTGATGATGACGAAACACAGGTGCCAACTGCTGCGTCTTTCTGCAGTGTGCAGACTGAACAGGAGGTCAGGGATCAAGACTGGGTGGAAGACGATGCAGGGGACGATGAGGTCCTAGACCCCACATGGAATGAAGGTCGTGCCACTGACTTTCACAGTTCGGAGGAAGAGGCAGTGGTGAGACCGAGCCAACAGCGTAGCAAAAGAGGGAGCAGTGGGCAAAAGCAGAACACCCGCCGCCAAGAGACTCCGCCTGCTACTGACCGCCGCCATCTGGGACCGAGCACCCCAAAGGCAGCTTCAAGGAGTTCCCTGGCATGGCACTTCTTCAAACAATGTGCTGACGACAAGACCCGAGTGGTTTGCACGCTGTGCCATCAGAGCCTGAAGCGAGGCATTAACGTTCTGAACCTGAGCACAACCTGCATGACCAGGCACCTGCATGCAAAGCATGAACTGCAGTGGAGTAAACACCTTAAAACCAAGGAAGTCACTCAGGCTCCCCCTGCTACCTCTTCTGCTGCTGCCGCCTCGGCCTATTCTGCTGTCTATACAGACAGCTTCAAACAGCTCATGTCGCTTGCTGTCCCACAGTATGTTGTTCCCAGCCGGCACTACTTCTCCAAGAGAGCCGTGCCTTCCCTGCACAACCAAGTATCCGATAAAATCAAGTGTGCACTGCGCAACGCCATCTGTGGCAAGGTCCACCTAACCACAGATACGTGGACCAGTAAGCACGGCCAGGGACGCTATATCTCCCTAACTGCACACTGGGTAAATGTAGTGGCAGCTGGGCCCCAGGCGGAGAGCTGTTTGGCGCACGTCCTTCCGCCGCCAAGGATCGCAGGGCAACATTCTTTGCCTCCTGTTGCCACCTCCTCCTTCTCGGCTTCCTCCTCCTCTTCTTCCGCCTGCTCATCCAGTCAGCCACACACCTTCACCACCAACTTCAGCACAGCCCGGGGTAAACGTCAGCAGGCCATTCTGAAACTCATATGTTTGGGGGACAGGCCCCACACCGCACAGGAGTTGTGGCGGGGTATAGAACAACAGACCGACGAGTGGTTGCTGCCGGTGAGCCTCAAGCCCGGCCTGGTGGTGTGTGATAATGGGCGAAATCTCGTTGCAGCTCTGGGACTAGCCAATTTGACGCACATCCCTTGCTTGGCGCATGTGCTGAATTTGGTGGTGCAGAAGTTCATTCACAACTACCCCGACATGTCAGAGCTGCTGCATAAAGTGCGGGCCGTCTGTTCGCGCTTCCGGCGTTCACATCCTGCTGCTGCTCGCCTGTCTGCGCTACAGCGTAACTTCGGCCTTCCCGCTCACCGCCTCATATGCGACGTGCCCACCAGGTGGAACTCCACCTTGCACATGCTGGACAGACTGTGCGAGCAGCAGCAGGCCATAGTGGAGTTTCAGCTGCAGCACGCACGGGTCAGTCGCACTACAGAACAGCACCACTTCACCACCAATGACTGGGCCTCCATGCGAGACCTGTGTGCCCTGTTGCGCTGTTTCGAGTACTCCACCAACATGGCCAGTGGCGATGACACCGTTATCAGCGTTACAATACCACTTCTATGTCTCCTTGAGAAAACACTTAGGGCGATGATGGAAGAGGAGGTGGGCCAGGAGGAGGAGGAGGAGGAGGAGGAAGAGGGGTCATTTTTAGCACTTTCAGGCCAGTCTCTTCGAAGTGACTCAGAGGGAGGTTTTTGGCAACAGCAGAGGCCAGGTACAAATGTGGCCAGCCAGGGCCCACTACTGGAGGACGAGGAGGACGAGGATGAGGAGGAGGTGGAGGAGGATGAGGATGAAGCATGGTCACAGCGGGGTGGCACCCAACGCAGCTCGGGTCCATCACTGGTGCGTGGCTGGGGGGAAAGGCAGGACGATGACGATACGCCTCCCACAGAGGACAGCTTGTCCTTATCCCTGGGCAGCCTGGCACACATGAGCGACTACATGCTGCAGTGCCTGCGCAACGACAGCAGAGTTGCCCACATTTTAACCTGTGCGGACTACTGGGTTGCCACCCTGCTGGATCCACGCTACAAAGACAATGTGCCCACCTTACTTCCTGCACTGGAGCGTGATAGGAAGATGCGCGAGTACAAGCGCACGTTGGTAGACGCGCTACTGAGAGCATTCCCAAATGTCACAGGGGAACAAGTGGAAGCCCAAGGCCAAGGCAGAGGAGGAGCAAGAGGTCGCCAAGGCAGCTGTGTCACGGCCAGCTCCTCTGAGGGCAGGGTTAGCATGGCAGAGATGTGGAAAACTTTTGTCAACACGCCACAGCTAACTGCACCACCACCTGATACGCAACGTGTTAGCAGGAGGCAACATTTCACTAACATGGTGGAACAGTACGTGTGCACACCCCTCCACGTACTGACTGATGGTTCGGCCCCATTCAACTTCTGGGTCTCTAAATTGTCCACGTGGCCAGAGCTAGCCTTTTATGCCTTGGAGGTGCTGGCCTGCCCGGCAGCCAGCGTTTTGTCTGAACGTGTATTCAGCACGGCAGGGGGCGTCATTACAGACAAACGCAGCCGCCTGTCTACAGCCAATGTGGACAAGCTGACGTTCATAAAAATGAACCAGGCATGGATCCCACAGGACCTGTCCGTCCCTTGTCCAGATTAGACATTAACTACCTCCCCATAACCATATATTATTGGACTCCAGGGCACTTCCTCATTCAATCCTATTTTTATTTTCATTTTACCATTATATTGCAAGGCTACCCAAAGTTGAATGAACCTCTCCTCTGCCTGTGTGCTAGGCCTAAATATATGCCAATGGATTGTTGCAGTGGTGGCTGACGTGAAGCCTCATTCTCTGCTATGACATGCAGACTGATTCTCTGGTGACATGAAGCCAGATTGTCTGTTACGGGACCTCTCTCCTCTGCCTGGGTGCTGGGCCTGAATTTATGACAATGGACTGTTGCAGTGGTGGGTGACGTGAAGCCTGATTCTCTGCTATGACATGCAGACTGATTCTCTGGTGACATGAAGCCAGATCCTCTGTTACGGGACCTCTCTCCTCTGCCTGGGTGCTGGGCCTAAATTTATGAAAATGGACTGTTGCAGTGGTGGGTGACGTGAAGCCTCATTCTCTGCTATGACATGCAGACTGATTCTCTGCTGACATGAAGCCAGATCGTCTGTTACGGGACCTCTCTCCTCTGCCTGGGTGCTGGGCCTAAATTTATGAAAATGGACTCTTACAGTGGTGGGTGACGTGAAGCCTGATTCTCTGCTATGACATGAAGACTGATTCTCTGCTGACATGAAGCCAGATCCTCTGTTACGGGACCTCTCTCCTCTGCCTGGGTGCTGGGCCTAAATATCTGACAATGGACTGTTGCATTGGTGGCTGACGTGAAGCCTGATTCTCTGCTATGATATGAAGACTGATTCTCTGCTGACATGAAGCCAGATTGTCTGTTACGGGACCTCTCTCCTCTGCCTGTGTGCTAGGCCTAAATATATGCCAATGGATTGTTGCAGTGGTGGCTGACGTGAAGCCTGATTCTCTGCTATGACATGCAGACTGATTCTCTGGTGACATGAAGCCAGATCCTCTGTTACGGGACCTCTCTCCTCTGCCTGGGTGCTGGGCCTAAATATATGAAAATGGACTGTTGCAGTGGTGGGTGACGTGAAGCCTGATTCTCTGCTATGACATGCAGACTGATTCTCTGGTGACATGAAGCCAGATCCTCTGTTACGGGACCTCTCTCCTCTGCCTGGGTGCTGGGCCTAAATTTATGAAAATGGACTGTTGCAGTGGTGGGTGACGTGAAGCCTCATTCTCTGCTATGACATGCAGACTGATTCTCTGCTGACATGAAGCCAGATTGTCTGTTACGGGACCTCTCTCCTCTGCCTGTGTGCTAGGCCTAAATATATGCCAATGGATTGTTGCAGTGGTGGCTGACGTGAAGCCTGATTCTCTGCTATGACATGCAGACTGATTCTCTGGTGACATGAAGCCAGATCCTCTGTTACGGGACCTCTCTCCTCTGCCTGGGTGCTGGGCCTAAATTTATGAAAATGGACTGTTGCAGTGGTGGGTGACGTGAAGCCTGATTCTCTGCTATGACATGCAGACTGATTCTCTGGTGACATGAAGCCAGATCCTCTGTTACGGGACCTCTCTCCTCTGCCTGGGTGCTGGGCCTAAATTTATGAAAATGGACTGTTGCAGTGGTGGGTGACGTGAAGCCTGATTCTCTGCTATGACATGCAGACTGATTCTCTGGTGACATGAAGCCAGATCCTCTGTTACGGGACCTCTCTCCTCTGCCTGGGTGCTGGGCCTAAATTTATGAAAATGGACTGTTGCAGTGGTGGGTGACGTGAAGCCTCATTCTCTGCTATGACATGCAGACTGATTCTCTGCTGACATGAAGCCAGATTGTCTGTTACGGGACCTCTCTCCTCTGCCTGTGTGCTAGGCCTAAATATATGCCAATGGATTGTTGCAGTGGTGGCTGACGTGAAGCCTGATTCTCTGCTATGACATGCAGACTGATTCTCTGGTGACATGAAGCCAGATCCTCTGTTACGGGACCTCTCTCCTCTGCCTGGGTGCTGGGCCTAAATTTATGAAAATGGACTGTTGCAGTGGTGGGTGACGTGAAGCCTCATTCTCTGCTATGACATGCAGACTGATTCTCTGCTGACATGAAGCCAGATTGTCTGTTACGGGACCTCTCTTCTCTGCCTGGGTGCTGGGCCTAAATTTATGACAGTGGACTGTTGCAGTGGTGGCTGACGTGAAGCCTGATTCTCTGCTATGACATGCAGACTGATTCTCTGCTGACATGAAGCCAGATCCTCTGTTACGGGACCTCTCTCCTCTGCCTGGGTGCTGGGCCTAAATTTATGACAATGGACTGTTGCAGTGGTGGCTGACGTGAAGCCTGATTCTCTGCTATGATATGAAGACTGATTCTCTGCTGACATGAAGCCAGATCCTCTGCCTGGGTGCTGGGCCTAAATATCTGACAATGGACTGTTGCATTGGTGGCTGACGTGAAGCCTGATTCTCTGCTATGACATGCAGACTAATTCTCTGCTGACATGAAGCCAGATTGTCTGTTACGGGACCTCTTTCCTCTGCCTGGGTGCCGGGGCCTAAATATCTGAGAATGGACTGTTCCAGTGGTGGGTGACGGGAAGCCAGATTCTCTGCTATGGAACCTCTCTCCAATTGATTTTGGTTAATTTTTATTTATTTAATTTTTATTTTAATTAATTTCCCTATCCACATTTGTTTGCAGGGGATTTACCTACATGTTGCTGCCTTTTGCAGCCCTCTAGCCCTTTCCTGGGCTGTTTTACAGCCGTTTTAGTGCCGAAAAGTTCGGGTCCCCATTGACTTCAATGGGGTTCGGGTTCGGGACGAAGTTCGGATCGGGTTCGGCCGGGATGTTCGGCCGAACTTCTCGAACCCGAACATCCAGGTGTTCGCTCAACTCTAGCTGTGACATCACAGGGCTGGCTGGCTGGCTGCATTCGTGTCATTGTCTGTGATCCCTCGTTCCTAGAGTTCTTTGCTCCATGTCCTAACATTTGCAGCAGCCATTTTAGGAAAAAATGCGATTCGTTACCATGAAGCGTCAGAAAACTCGAATTCAGTGCGAATCAAATTTTTCCTGAAATTCGAATTGAATTCCACTTCGTCAATTTTGATTCGCTCATCTCTAATTAACACTTCTCCCCCCTTTAGTATTAACTTCTGTGTTTGGTTCAGAAAATCACCTCTCAAACTGCTTCAGGTCCCATTCACACATGCCTATTTCGGTCAGTAATTTGCTTCAGTATTTGCAACCCAAAACTAACAGGGGGTCCGAAACATGGAAGAGGTGCAAATCTTTATTTTATAATTTTTTTTATGTTGGATACAAAAAGATAAAATTGAATAAATCTTTTCTGTACTATTCCTTGCATCAGGAATAACTATTTTATGGCAAAACATATTCTGTAGAAGCAAGGAACGTGTGCTTGTCCTGCATTTCGTATTTCCCATAAATTCATACCTGGAAAAGGCTACAGCTGAGTGTGGGAGGGGATTGGACTGAAAGGAATTTATGAACAGATTAAGCAGCAGGTTGGCTGCCCTAAGGCTTATAGTTAGTGTTCAGTGAATCAAAGTATCCAAAGTGAACTTTGATTCAAATTTCAGGAAAAATTTGATTAGTCACAAAGTCAAATTTCCTCGAGCTTCCTGGTAATTAATCAATCTTTCCTAAACTGGTGGCTTAAAGAAATATACTCACCTCATCCACTTGCTCGCGGAGAGACCATCCACTCCCGTTTTGATTGAAGAAGACCCGCAGAAAGACCTGCAGTGAGCGTGATGCCATCACCACGTGATTACATTGAGAGCACACTGTGACATCATCAGTGATTACATCCCCGCGTGCGAGCAGCTTGATTATGTGGTGACGGCATCATGCTCGCTGCAGACCCTTTGGCGGGTTTTCTTCAATCAAAATGGGAGCAGACAGCCTCTCTGCGAACAAGTGGATGAGGTGAGTATTATTTTTTTAACCCCTTTTATCAACTCCAGTGACCACTGGTGCCAGGTTTCCTTAGGCTTGATAGCTCAACCTGTTGTACAGGCACTTAAAGTTTACATTACACACGCAGATAATCATGAAGGTCATTGCTAACAAGCATTCATATGAACGCTTGCTAGTGATGATCTGGCAGTGAAATACTGCCGCCAATTATCCAATTAACGAGTAAAAGCTTGTTCATCGGGCAATTGTGATTTGCTTAAAAATCATAATTTGCCGCCAGCAGATCTGCTGCCGGAAAACAACTAGTCAGTATAGGGTAGAGAGATAGCATTAACGATCATTACTGCTCATAATCTGGAGGAGATCACTGCATGTAATAGCAGCAGTTTCCTCCACTAGCGAGTAGCTGATTGCAGGGAAGGAACACTTCCCTCCCGACAATCGCCTGCTGTAGTTGCTAGTGTAATACAAGCTTAACTTACTAAGGTAGACACAGCAATCTATTATATACATTTCTGATAAATTCTTGCTCATCAGAGGAGGTGAGAGATGCATTTACATACAGCAATCAGCTGTGGTGTAAAGGGAGGATGTGTCCCTACTGTGATTACTAGTGTTGAGCGCGAATATTCATATTGCTAATTTTTATCATGAATATCGGCACTTTGAGAATTCGCAAAAATTTAGATTATAGTGCTATATATTCGTCTCCACCTGTGTGCACCGAGCCCGAACAGGTGCAAGCCAGCACCACCCCACCTGACAGGAGGTCGGTGCGTAAGTCGCCTGTTTAGGTTTACTTCACCCTGGCAGAAGACGATCAGATGATTGCCATCTGTCAGCTGTGCTATGCCAGGGTGAGGAGAGGGAGGTCTGTTGCTTGGCTGGGTACCAGCCAAGCTTACCCAGAACCTGAGAGTCAACAACTGGCGGGAGTGGGACCAGATACAAGGTGGTCGCAGCAGCACCATCAGCAGTGCACAGGGGATAGCAGCTCCTGCCTTTGTCCTGCAGCCACCCCACCCCCTTCCAACAATGCCTTCCCACTCCTTCTCCTAGAGTTTCTGTACCCTCCTCTATCGCCTCCACTGCTGTCCGGCGCCAGCGTGTCCCCAGCCACCATTTATTTGCCAGGACCGGCGTCCCTGTCCCACACCAGCACATTGTGCAGAATGTATCCCTGTCGCTGGATCACGCTGTCAACAACAGGGTGCATCTAACAATGGATGCCTGGACCAGCAGACATGGGAAGGAATAATACATCAGTTTTACAGCCCATTGGGTGTCCCTCCGATGTGCCGGGCAGGGATCATCAGATGTGTCCGCATCTTAGTTTGTGGTGCCACCCTGGGGTGTCCAGGGGAGAACTGCTGCTCCTCCTCAAATCACTGTCTCCACCGCTGCTGAGTCCCCCAGCAAGCATCCCCTTCGCTACACAAGTGTGGGGCACATCCGCTGCCAGGCCGTGCTCCAGCTTTGAGTTTAGGAGAACGAAAACACAATGGACCTGATGTTCTGGCCACCCTCCAGGCTCAGGTCCACAAGTGCCTGACACCCCGAAGGCTCCAGGCAGGTATGGTTGTCTGTGACAATGGCAGCAAACACCTCGCCACCCTCCATGCTGGCAGTCTAACACACGTGCCCTGCATGGCACATGTCCACCACCTTGTGGTACAGAAGTTCCTACGCACATACCCAAGGTTGAGTGACATTGTGCAAAGGGTATGGAGTATTGCCAGCCATTTTCGACTCTCCCCATCCGTCACCTCGTCCCTGTCCGAACTGCAGCAGGACAACAGCCTGCCATCTCACAGGCTGATTGTGGACAGTGTGATGTGGTGAAAGATCACATCCACTCCCCTACATCACCAATGCAGAGTGGGGGGCAGATACACCAGGTCTGCCACATGTTGGCCCCATTCTAGCAGGCAACCAAGATGGTAAACGGGGAGCATGTCAGCCTCAGTGATGTGCTCCCCTGCTGGACAGGACACTAGAACACCTGCTCAATGCTGGGGAGAGTGCCTTGTGGAGCAATAAGAGGCAACACTGCTCCACCAAGACCAGGCCCAGGATGAGGAGAAGAAGGAAGAATTTTTTGAGGAGGTTATTTATGTCCAGGCCTGGTCAGGAGGGAGAGCTGGTGCTGGGGAAACTCCCAGAGGGAGCAGCAGCAGGAGGACCAAGATGTCCTGATCCCGGGCAGCCTAGAAGAGTCACAGTGGTCTGTCCGCTTTCCATGGCTGCCCACATGCTGCTCTGCCAATGGAGGGACCCCCAGATCAGAAAAATTAAGAAGAGGAATGATTTTTGGTTGGCCACCCTTTATCAGCAGCAGCAGCAACAGGACCAAGACGTCCTAGTCCCTGGCAGCAAAGAAGAGTCACAGTGGTCTGTCCTCTTTTCATGGCTGCCCACATGCTGCGCTGCCTCTGGAGGGACCCCCGGATCAGGAAAATTAGGGAGAGGGATGATTTTTGGTTGGCTACCCTTTTAGACCCTCGCTGCAAGGGGAAACTGGAGCAGTTCTGGATCGGCGGCAACTTATTGGCCTCCGCAGTCGGTTCAAGGCGCTGAAGGGTCCCTTGTCAATCCCTCTCCTTGGCTCTCACTCCAAAACATCGTTGTTTTTTAACTTCTGTATATATTTCTGGATTATTTTATTTATTTATTTATTTAGTGATGATGTTTTTATATATGTTTATTTATTGATGACTTTATTTATATATTTCTGTGATGATGAATGTATTAATGCATTTATTTATTGATGACTTTATTTATATATTTCTCTATTGATGAATTCCTTTATGTATTTATTTGGCAAAGATATTATTTTTCTTTTTATCAATTGTTGAGTTTATTTATCTATTTTTTCATTAATTTATTAAACCTCTTATTTATTTATTCATTCAATTTACTTAATATTGAAATATATAAATATATATATATATATATATATTATATATATATATATATATATATATATATATATATATATATATATTCTACACATTAAGCCCGTTAGAATAACGGGCGCTAGAACAATAGTGTATAAGCATTAGTATGAACAGTCTATATTAAATGACAAGGGAACTTGACCACATTGACTTTTTGTGTCGAATTACTCGATTCAATTGATTCATTGTTTCAGCCCTACTATAGTGTACCCCATAGTCCTCTATGTGATCTCTAGACACTGCCCACCATACATAAACCATACTGGAAAATAGACCTCTCAGATACTAATCGCCACACGCTGCCCTCACTGCTATGCTCCCAGTTTCCACATCGGGCACATCGAGTATGAAGAATAACACTGTGGAAACATAGCCTGCCACACCATATGCTGATTCCTCCAAGCCAGAGGGCAGAGGGACTGGCTGGGTTGAACAGCGGCTCTCTCATCCTTCTTTTGTCTGTGAGGAGGCATGGGTACCACCACTCACCCCACCCATACATGATCATTGCAGCACACATGCTGGGCTCCGGCCATCAGCAGCACCCAGCTCCGACAGTATATTCTAACACAGAGGTGTTCCCATAGTGATGGGGAGTGGGACGCTTCTAGTTAGAATATACAACAAACTGTGTACATGACTGCCCCCTGCTGCCTGGCAGCACCCAATCTCTTACAGGGGGCAGTGATCAGCACAATTAACCCCTCAGGTGCTGCACCTGAAGGGGTTAATTGTGCGTATCATAGCCCCCTGTACGAGATCAGGTGCTGCCAGGCAGCAGGGGGCAGACCCCCCTCCCTTCCCAGTTTAAATTTCATTGGCGGCCAGTGCGGCCCCCCTCCCTCCCTCTATTGTATTAATAACATTGGTGGCACAGTGTGCGCCCCCCCCGGCCCCCCCCTCCCTCCATTGTAATAAGAACATTGGTGGCCAGTGTGTGGCCTCCCCCGGCCCCCCCTCCCTCCCTCTATTGTAATAAGAACATTGGTGGCAGTGTGCGGCCTCCCCCGGCCCCCCTCCCTCCCTCTATTGCATTAATAACATTGGTGGCCAGTGTGCGGCCTCCCTTCTCCCTCCCCCCGATCATTGGTGGCAGCAAAGTTCCGATCGGAGTCCCAGTTTAATCGCTGGGGCTCTGATCGGTAACCATGGCAACCAGGACGCTACTGCAGTCCTGTTTGCCATGGTTACTTAGCAATAGTAGAAGCATCATACTTACCTGCTGGCTGCTGCGATGTCTGTGTCCGGCCGGGAGCTCCTCCTACTGGTAAGTGACAGGTCTGTGCGGCGCATTGCTAAATGAACTGTCACTTACCAGTAGGAAGAGCTCCTGGCCGGACACAGACTTCGCAGCAGCCAGCAGGTAAGTATGATGCTTCTACTATTGCTAAGTAACCATGGAAACCATGACTGCAGTAGCGTCCTGGTTGCCATGGTTACCGATCGGAGCCCCAGCAATTAAACTGGGACTCCGATCGATACTCTGCTGCCACCAATGATCGGGGGAGGGGGTCGGGGGAGGCCGCACACTGGCCACCAATGTTCTTATTACAATAGAGGGAGGGAGGGGAGGCCGCACTGGCCACCAATGATATTCAAACTGGGGAAGGGGGGTCTGCCCCCTGCTGCCTGGCAACCCTGATCTCTTACAGGGGGCTATGATACGCAAAATTAACCCCTTCAGGTGCGGCATCTAAGGGGTTAATTGTGCTGATCACGGCCCCCTGTAAGAGATTGGGTGCTGCCAGGCAGCAGGTGGCAGTCATGTACACAGTTTGTAGTATATTCTAACTAGAAGCGTCCCCATCACCATGGGAACGCCTCTGTGTTAGAATATACTGTTGGATATGAGTTTTCACGATGTAACTCATATCCGACAGTATATTCTAACATAGAGGCGTTCCCATGGTGATGGGGACGCTTCAAGTTAAAATATACCATCGGATTGGAGAAAACTCTGATCCAATGGTATAAAAGGGACTCCAGACTTTACATTGAAAGTCAATGGAGACGGATCTGTTTGCAATTGTGTCAACGTCAAACGGATCCGTCCCCATTGACTTGCATTGTAATTCAGGACGGATCCGTTTGGCTCTGCACGGCCAGGCGGACACCGAAACAACTTTTTTTTTCATGTCCATGGATCCTCCAAAAATCAAGGAAGACCCACGGACAAAAAAACGGTCACGGATGATGGACCAACGGAACCCCGTTTTGCGGACAGTGAGAAAATACTGTTGTGTGCATGAGGCCTTATACTACAGAGTTACCATTTACCTGCTGTTGCTGTCTGTGCTGTTCCTGCTGAGTTAGGCCCAGCTATGTGTATGTCTTATAGTACAGCGTTACCATTTACCTGCTGCTGTCTGTTCTGATCCTGCTGAGTTTGGTCGAGCTATGTGTAGGCCTCATACTATAGCGTTACGATTTACCTGCTGCTGTCTGTCCTGCTCTTGCTAAGTTTGGTCGAGCTATGTGTTGGCCTTATACTACAGCATTACCATTTGCCTGATGCTGCTGTCTGTCCTGCTCTTGCTGAGTTAGGCCCAGATATGTGCATGCATTATACTACAGCGTTACCATTTACCTTCTGCTGTCTGTTCCTGCTGAGTTAGGCCCAGCTATGTATATGTCTTATAGTATAGCATTACCATTTACCTGCTGCTATCTGTTCTGATCCTGCTGAGTTTGGTCAAGCTATGTGTAGGCCTCATACTACAGAGTTACCATTTGCCTGTTGCTGTTTGTCCGGCTCCTGCTAAGTTTTGTTCGAGCTATGTGTCGGCCTTATACTACAGTGTTACCATTTACCTGCTGCTGCTGTCTCTCCTGTTTCTGCTGAGTTAGGCCCAGTAATGTGTATGCCTTATACTACAGCGTTACCATTTACCTACTGCTGTCTGTTCTGATCTTGCTGAGTTAGGCCCAGCTATGTGTATGCCTTATAGTACAGCGTTACATTTACCTGCTGATGTCTGTTCTGATCCTGCTAAGTTTGGTCGAGCTATATGTAGGCCTTATACTATACCGTTAACAATTTCCTGCTGCTGTTGTCTATCCTGATCCTGCTAAGGGGAACTTATTCGCCCTAGGACTTTATTAACTATCGAGTATTAGAATTCTCCTAAACTGGTGTGCATGTTCATTTTTGTGCATATGCTCATTTTTGTTCATTATATATTGTCTATATACATACAGTACAGACCAAAAGTTTGGACACACCTTCTCATTCAAAGAGTTTTCTTTATTTTCATGACTATGAACATTTTAGATTCACACTGAAGGTATCAAAACTATGATTTAACACATGTGGAATTATATACATAACAAAAAAGTGTGAAACAACTGAAAATATGTCCTATTCTAGGTTCTTCAAAGTAGCCACCTTTTGCTTTGATTACTGCTTTGCACACTCTTGGCATTCTCTTGATGAGCTTCAAGAGGTAGTCACCTGAAATGGTCTTCCAACAAATGCTCTTGAAGGAGTTCCCAGAGATGCTTAGCACTTGTTGGCCCTTTTGCCTTCACTCTGCGGTCCAGTTCACCCCAAACCATCTCGATTGGGTTCAGGTCCGGTGACTGTGGAGGCCAGGTCATCTGGCGCAGAACCCCATCACTCTCCTTCATGGTCAAATAGCCCTTACACAGCCTGGAGATGTGTTTGGGGTCATTGTTCTGTTGAAAAATAAATGATGGTCCAACTAAACGCAAACCGGATGGAATAGCATGCTGCTGCAAGATGCTGTGGTAGCCATTCTGGTTCAGTATGCCTTCAATTTTGAATAAATCCCCAACAATGTCACCAGCAAAGCACCCCCACACCATCACACCTCCTCCTCCATGCTTCATGGTAGGAACCAGGCATGTAGAGTCCATCCATTTACCTTTTCTGCGTCGCACAAAGACACAGTGGTTGGAACCAAAGATCTCAAATTTGAACTCATCAGACCAAAGCACAGATTTCCACTGGTCTAATGTCCATTCCTTGTGTTCTTTAGCCCAAACAAGTCTCTTCTGCTTGTTGCCTGTCCTTAGCAATGGTGTCCTAGCAGATATTCTACCATGAAGGCCTGATTCACACAGTCTCCTCTTAACAGTTGTTCTAGAGATGTGTCTGCTGCTAGAACTCTGTGTGGCATTGACCTGGTCTCTAATCTGAGCTGCTGTTAACCTGCGATTTCTGAGGCTGGTGACTCTGATGAACTTATCCTCCGCAGCAGAGGTGACTCTTAGTCTTCCTTTCCTGGGGCGGTCTGCATGTGAGCCAGTTTCTTTGATGGTTTTTGTGACTGCACTTGGGGACACTTTCAAAGTTTTCCCAATTTTTTGGACTGACTGACCTTCATTTCTTAAAGTAATGATGGCCACTCGTTTTTCTTTACTTAGCTGCTTTTTTCTTGCCAAAATACAAATTCTAACAGTCTATTCAGTAGGACTATCAGTTGTGTATCCACCTGACTTCTCCACAACGCAACTGATGGTCCCAACCCCATTCATAAGGCAAGAAATCCCACTTATTAAACCTGACAGGACACACCTGTGAAGTGAAAACCATTTCAGGTGACTACCTCTTGAAGCTCATCAAGAGAATGCCAAGAGTGTGCAAAGCAGTAATCAAAGCAAAAGGTGGCTACTTTGAAGAACCTAGAATATGACATATTTTCAGTTGTTTCACACTTTTTTGTTATGTATAAAATTCCATATGTGTTAATTCATAGTTTTGATGCCTTCAGTGTGAATCTACAATTTTCATAGTCATGAAAATAAAGAAAACTCTTTGAATGAGAAGGTGTGTCCAAACTTTTGGTCTGTACTGTATGTATATATATATATATATATATATATATATATATATAAAACAAAAAATAGATGAGCAGCATACACACACTTCTTGTCAATAGGTGCAATTCCTTGGGGCAGACCACGGACTTGATCTAAATTGAATATGAATAGAGAAATCCAAGGCAGCACACAAATATCCGTGTAAAAAAAGGGTATTTATTCACCCATGTGAAGACAGCAACGTGTCAGCTCTTTCTATGGAGTCTTTGTCAAGCCATGGCTTGACAAAGGCTCCATAGAGAGAGCTGAAACGTTGCTGTCTTCACATGGGTGAATAAATACCCTTTTTTTACACTGATATTTGTGTTCTGCCTTGGATTTCTCTCTCTCTCTCTCTCTATATATATATATATATATATATATATATATATATATCATTGTTTGCATAAAATACAATCATGCTGTGTTACGCTTCATTCACCCAAAAACTTTTTTTTTTTACTTTATTTAATTTTACATTTTATAATTTAGCTTTACTTAGGTTTTGGGCAGCCCTGGTGTGGTTCTTATTCAAATTAGGTGGGGACCGCATGTGGGCTTCCCTTGTCAAAAAGTCTTGTGCAGTTAACATTGTACAGGACTGATTGATGAACCTAATTACATTTTATTATTTTATTGTTTGTTTTAATCAGAATTTAGGTTTGAACATGGTGTTGTCTGTCATCCTGAACAGGATGCCTGACTTCCATGTTGACCTCTCTACATGGTTGGGTGTGACTGACATTATACTCATCCGTGTGATGATCCAGTTTTGGGAATGGAGCGTTATTGTCACATTTATATATCTACAGTTGCAAGAAAATGTATGTGAACCCTTTGGAATTATATGGATTTCTGAACAAATTGGTCATAAAATGTGATATGATCTTCATCTAAGTCACAACAATAGACAATCACAGTCTGCTTAACCCCTTAAGGACTCAGCCCTATTTCACCTTAAGGACTTGGCCATTTTTTGAAAATCTGACCAGTGTCACTTTAAGTGCTCATAACTTTAAAACACTTTGACTTATCCAGGCCATTCTGAGATAAAGATGAAGTAAAAAAATTACATTTTTTGGCAAAAAAAATTAACTAGTTTACCAAATATTTGGAAAGATTTGCAAATTTCAAAGTTCAGTTTATCTACTTCTGTAATACATAGTAATACCCCCAAAAATTGTGATGACTTTACATTCCCCATATGTGTACTTCATGTTTGAATTATTTTGGGAATGATATTTTATTTTTGGGGTATGTTACAAGGCTTAGAAGTTTAGAAGCAAATCTTTAAATTTTTCAAAAATTTTCAAAAACCCAATTTTTAGGGACCACTACAGGTCTCAAGTCACTTTGCGAGGCTTACAGAATAGGAACCACCCAAAAATGACCCCATTCTATAAACTACACCCCTCAAGGTATTCAAAACTGATTTTACAAACTTTGTTAACCCTTTAGGTGTTGCACAAGAGTTATTGGTAAATGGGGATGAAATTTGAGAATTTAATTTTTTTGCCTAATTTTCTATTTTGAACCCATTTTTTCCCACTAACAAAGCAAGGGTTAACAGCCAAACAAGACTGTATCTTTATTACCCTGACTCTGCCATTTACAGAAACACCCCATATGTGGCCGTAAGCTACTGTACGGCCAAACAGCGGGGCATAGAGTGAAAGGTGCGCCATATGGTTTTTATGAAGCCAGATTTTGCTGGACTGTTTTTTTTACACCATGTCCCATTTGAAGCCCCCCTGATTCACCCCTAGAGTAGAAACTCCATAAAAGTGACCGCATCTAAGAAACTACAACCCTCAAGGTATTCAAAACTGATTTTACAAACTTTGTTAACCCTTTAGGTGTTGCACAAGATTTAATGGAAAATAGAGATCCTCCTTCTCTCTGTCGCCCCTTCTGAACTTTCCCCCTCTTCTTCTCTTCGAGCAGCCACCCACGTGGCATCCACGGACACATCGTCATCATCAACCACTTCACTTGTATCTGACACCTCAGCAAATGAAGTAGCAGCGAGTACAACATCATCATCATCATCACACAGTACGTCCATGTGTGCAATCCTGCCTGACTGAGACATATCCCTGTTATACCTACATCCTCTGGCAATAATGGTTGAGCATCACAAATTTCATCAAACTGAGGTGTAAATAACTCCTCTGATGGATCAAGTGAAGCATCTGTGGTGGCTGTGGTGATAGTGGTGGTGGTAGCGGCGGGCGAGTGGTAACTTGAGAGCAGGTGACCGAAGCTGAGCTGGAGGAGGATGGTTCTTAGCGGAAGCTGTTGAAGATTGGGAGTCCTGTGTAAGCCAGTCAGGGTTCAGGGTACATGGCCTCTGAACACTGGGCATTATTTCAGGGCCAGTGGAAATCACAGCACTGCGACCACAACGGCCCCTGCGGGGTGGCCTGCCTCTGCCTGTAATTATTTTTTTAGATAAGTGGTACTATGCGTGCAAGGTACTGTGCCACCCTATATAAATAGTAAGCAGTGGGCAAAGCACAGTCTGTGTGGGCCAGCCACACACTGGCTTGCAACTACGATTATATCACAGAGAAAACATAAATTGACTTTAGTTTTATCTGCAAGGTATTGTGACACCCTGTAACTGTATGAGTGGTGGCCTGGCCAGTGGCCACAGTACAGTCTGTGTGGGCCAGACACTCACTGGCTTGCAACTGCGATTATATTTATTACAGAGAAAAAATAAATTGACTTTAGCTTTATCTGCAAGGTATTGTGACACCCTGTAACGGTATGAGTGGTGGCCTGGCCAGTGGCCACAGCACAATCTGTGGGCCAGACACTCACTGGCTTGCAACTGTGATTATATCACAGAGAAAACATAAATTTACTTTAGTTTTATCTGCAAGGTATTGTGACACCCTGTATGAATGGTGTGCACACAGTACAGTCTGTAAGCCTGCAGCCTCTCACTGTCTGGCAACTGCGATTATATTGAAACAATAATAATAAAATTACCTTTTTTTTATCTGCAAGGTATTGTGACACCCTGTAATGGTATTAGTGGTGGCCTGGCCAGTGGCCACAGTACAGTCTGTGGGCCAGACACTCACTGGCTTTCAACTGTGATTATATCACAGAGAAAAATAAATTGACTTTTGTTTTATCTGCAAGGTATTGTGACACCCTGTAACGGTATGAGTGGTGGCCTGGCCAGTGGCCACAGTACAGTCTGTGTGGGCCAGACACTCACTGGCTTGCAACTGTGATTATATTTATTACAGAGAAAAAATAAATTGACTTTAGTTTTATCTGCAAGGTATTGTGACACCCTGTAACGGTATGAGTGGTGGTCTGGCCAGTGGCCACAGTACAGTCCTTGGGCAAGACACTCACTGGCTTGCAACTGCGATTATATTTATTACAGAGAAAAAATAAAGTGACTTTAGTTTTATCTGCAAGGTATTGTGACACACTGTAACGGTGTGAGTGGTGGCCTGGCCATTGGCCACAGTACAGTCTGTGTGGGCCAGACACTCACTGGCTTGCAACTGCGATTATATTTATTACAGAGAAAAAATAAATTGACTTTAGTTTTATCTGCAAGGTATTGTGACACCCTGTAACAGTATTTGTGGTGGCCTGGCCAGTGGCCACAGCACAGTCTGTGGGCCAGACACTCACTGGCTTGCAACTGTGATTATATCACAGAGAAAACATAAATTGACTTTAGTTTTATCTGCAAGGTATTGTGACACCCTGTATGAATGGTGTGCACACAGTACAGTCTGTAAGCCTGCAGCGTCTCACTGTCTGGCAACTGCGATTATATTAAAACAATAATAATAAATTGACCTTTTTTTATCTGCAAGGTATTGTGACACCCTGTAACGGTATGAGTGGTGGCCTGGCCAGTGGCCACAGTACAGTCTGTGGGCCAGACACTCACTGGATTTCAACTGCGATTATATCACAGAGAAAAAATAAATTGACTTTAGTTTTATCTGCAAGGTATTGTGACACCCTGTAACGGTATGAGTGGTGGCCTAGCCAGTGGCCACAGGAAAGTCTGTGTGGGCCAGACACTCACTGGCTTGCAACTGTGATTATATTTATTACAGAGAAAAAATAAATTGACTTTAGTTTTATCTGCAAGGTATTGTGACACCCTGTAATGGTGTGAGTGGTGGCCTGGCCAGTGGCCACAGTACAGTCTGTTGGCCAGACACTCACTGGCTTGCAACTGCGATTATATTTATTAAAGAGAAAAAATAAATTGACTTTAGCTTTATCTGCGAGGTATTGTGACACCCTGTAACGGTATGAGTGGTGGCCTGGCCATTGGCCACAGTACAGTCTGTGGGCCAGACACTCACTGCATGCTGCAGCAATTAAATTTATTACAGAAAAAAAGTTTTATCTGCAAGTTTTATCTGCAAGGTATTGTGACACCCTGTATGAATGGTGTGCACGCAGTACAGTCTGTGAGCCTGCAGCCTCTCACTGTCTGGCAACTGCGATTATAAAAAAAAAAAGAAAAATTTACCTTTTTTTTATCTGCAAGGTACTGTGACACCCTATATGAGTGGTGTGCACACAGTACAGTCTGTGGGCAGGCAACTGCAATATATATATATATATATATATATATATATGTATATATATATAAAACAAAAAAGCTGATTGATGTAACAGAAGATGAGTCTGTGGACACAGAACACTGCCCTAGCTATTGATTTCCCTATCAAATCCGCAGCAGCTACACTGTCCCTCCTCTCATTAAGAATGCAGCTTCTGAATGAATCTAAATTGGATGCTGTCCAGGAGGTGGGAGTGTCTGGGAGGGAGGGTCTGCTGCTGATTGGCTGGAATGTGTCTGCTGACTATAAGGTACAGGGTCAAAGTTTGCTCAATGATGATGTATAGGGGGCGGACTGAACATTGCATATGTTCGCCCGCCGCGGCGAACGCGAACAAGCCATGTTCGCCGTGAACTGTTCGCCGGCGAATAGTTCGGGACATCACTAGTGATATACCAGTTGCCCCCCAAAATTCGTGATTAAGGAAGGGGTGTTATATACCAATATTATACTTTCTATATAGTGCATTTGAACTGTGCAGCAGTTGTGTGCGGTTCTGCTGCGATACCGCAGCTTTATAGAGGGACAAACGCTATTAGAAAAACGAATTGCAATGGGTGTGATACACTAGTTGCCCACCAAAAAAACTCTGAACTGCTAGCCCACCAACTACTGCCATAAATACTGGTGGAATCGGAGACCTTTAGAAAACTTGAGGCCATTGGCACACGGCAATGGAATGTCCCCAGAAGGAAATATTTCTCCCAGAAGGGCATCCCAGAGCTATATGGCCATGTTCAGTGGCAAGTAAATATACAGTATCTCTGGCACACAGTGTCGGTGCCAAGATACATGTGACCACAGACACGTGGTCGAGAAAACATGGGCACTGCCCACTAGGTGAACCTTCTGACGGCCGTCAAGTATGTAACCTGTGGCTCCCGAGTGGATTTGGTGTTACCGCCATGGATTGCATGCAGGCCTGCCTCTTCTTCTCCTCCTCCTACTCCATCCTACATCTCCTCCTCGGCTGACTCCTCCTTTTCCACTGCTACCGCCTCTTCCGCTGCACCCCCCAAGCTCCCCTGAACCTATTCGACATCCCAGATGAGACGTTGCCATGCTGTGCTGCGAATGTTGTGTCTGGAAGCTAAGAGCCACACCGGTCCTCTACTGCTTTCATCTCTGCTGTCACAGGCTGATCAGTGGCTAACCCCGCTCAATTTGACAGTTGGTAAAGTGGTGTGCGACAACTGTGCCAATCTACTGAGCGCGCTGAAACAAGGCAAAATGAGCATGGCACACGTCCTGAACTTAGTCGTGCAGCGATTCGTTGCCAAATACCCCGGGGTCCAGGACGTCTTGCTGGGGGCCAGGAAAATCTTTGTCCATTTTAGAAGATCTTTCACGGCCATGGCTCGCCTTGCTGACGTTCAGCAGCGACACCATTTGCCCGTCAGACATCTGGTTTGTGACAGCCCGACATGCATGTATATGCTTGATAGGCTGCTCCAGCAGCAATGTGCCGTTAACAACTACCTGTACGAACTCTGCAGCAGGACAGGTTCTGGGCAGCTTGGTTTCTTTTCAACTCGCCAGTGGCTGCTCATACGCGACGCATGCAGACTTCTGCATCCGTTTGATGAGGTCACCAAACTGGTCAGTCACAGCCAGGGCGCCATCAGTGACATTGTACATTACGCCTTTTTTCTGGAGCGTGCACTGCGTCATGTCATTTATCAAGCCGTCGAGGTGCAGGAGCTGGAAGATGAGGAAGTCACAATGCTTAATGAATTCCCAGGGGGGGCTACTCCATCTGAGACAAGTCAGCAGGAGTCTAAAGAGGGGTCAGAGGAGGATGTTGGCTGGGGGGAGGAGGAGGAGCAAGAAGAGCAGGCTTTGAGGGGGACTTCAAACTTTTCGGGGATCCATGATGTTGTCCGTGGCTGGGGGGAGGAGACTGAGGACGACATTCTCTTGGGTGATAAGTAGGAGCCAGGGCGCTCCACCACTTCCAATTTAGTGCAAATGGGGGCCTTCATGCTCCAGTGTCTGCATAGCGACCCCCCGTATAAAAATCATGATGGGTAAGGACCAGTACTGAGTGGCAACGTACTTAGACCCCTGGTACAAACACAAAATGGTGGACATGTTACCAGCATCATAAAGGGCTGGCAGAATACATCATTTCCAGGCCTTGTTGCGAGAGATGCTGTATTCTGTTGTTGCGAGCGCTGGCATAGGAATTTCCATCCACAGTGAAACAGGTATGGGTACCAATCCTACCGCTTCTGCAAGAATATGGCGGTTTGAAGATGTGTTGGTCACTATGGATATGAGATCATTCTTGCATCCAACCCATCGACAGCCGCCCTCTGGATCCAGCCTCAGGGAATGCCTAGACTGACGCTCAGCGCAGCAGGTGGGATTGTGATTGATAAGCGCACTCGCTTAGCTTACGACAATGTGGACTACCTCACATTTTTAAAAATGAAAGAGGCATGGATCTCGGAGGAAATCCACACCTATGAGAACCACATGTAATTGAATTTCCTCTTGCCAGCCCACACATATCCGCCAACACTCAGAACAAAGAATGCCACATTTTTGTGGCCTCTACTCCAGTTGCCTACAGTAAAATGTTTATCCAGTGACTGCTTAATGTACCTCCAGCCACAGAATCACAAGTTCTTTTGTGTCAGGTGAATGCCTAATTTTTGGGCCCTCTACTCTAGTGGCCTACAGTTCTATTTTTATCCAGTGACCACCTAATGTACCTCAAGCTGCAGGATCACAAGTTATTTTGTGTGAGGTGGATGACAAATTTTTGGGGCCTCTGTTCCAGAGGCCTACAGTTCTATTTTTATCCAGTGACTGCCTAATGTACCTCCAGCCACAGAATCACAAGTTATTTTCTGTCATGTGAATGCCTAATTTTTGGGGCCTGTACTCCAGTGGCCTACAGTAAAATGTTTATCCGATGAATGCCTAATGTACCTCCATCCACATCAGCCAAAGTATTTTCTGTCCTGTGAATGCCAAATTTTTGGGGCCTGTACTCCAGTGGCCTACAGTTCTATTTTTATCCAGTGACTGCCTAATGTACCTCCAGCCACAGAATCACTTATTTTCTGTCAGGTGAATGCCAAATATTTGGGGCCCGTACTTCCGTGTCCTAAAATAAAAAATTTCTAGGCTCCAGCAGGGCACATTTTTTAAAGTTTACGTTTAAGACGCATACAAATGTTTAATGATTAAAATACATATTTTTTGTAGTAATGTTTGCCAATGATACCCCTCTGGTATATCATGTCCATGTTGTGGGACTATTTGTGTACTTCTAGTAAGTGCTGGCTGCAAATATGACCTGAAGGTTTTTCAGGTTCGCCTGCCATTAAAGTGAATGTGGCCCGCCACGAAAATTTGATCGCAAACACGCATTCGCGAATCGTCCAGGCCAATGTTCGTCCATCACCAATTGTATGTGTGTGGGGTATGAGCAATTGGATATTGGCCGGCTGATGTACCTGTCTAGTGAAAATGGATGTACAATGTGCATGTGAGAGATATTTCTCTGCTGTCCATACATACTTGCTACAGACATAGTGCTGTGATGTCACAACACTACTTAGTGCACCAATCAGTAATATCTATTGAGACCTAAAAAAAAGGGAAGTTGTATGTATTGCTAAAAAAAATTTGCATCTTTAGCGATGATTTTTGCAATCACGGATATTTTAAAACACTATCTGCATATAAAGCGATTATTCTGACATGCATGAGAAATGTAATCAAATACACTGCTGTAATGTCAAATTGCTTACAGTGATCAGGAGTTCTTCCTCACTGTCGAGAAAATTGCTGCCAACCTTTTTTTCTAATCTCATCAAACTTTGGGTAGTTTGAAAACAGTTACTAAACTAGACCGTCCCCGTTTTGCGAATGCGCAGTTGTGAATATTATATTGCCGATTTTCGCAATAAAGAAAAATATGACTGGAGATCGCAAATTCTCGAATTCATTAATATATGATGAATATTCGCCCAAATATTTGCAAAATATCATGAATTCAAATATAGCCCCTGCCGCTCATCACTAGTGGTTACTTGTCTCAATTGAGAAACATTGTTTCTAGGCAGCAGATTGCTGTATACACTGTGTTTCTAGGCAGCAGATTGCTGTTTTCAATGTACTGCTACAGATGGATCTGGATAGATTGGAGGCTTGGGCAGAGAAGTGGCAAATAAGTTTTAATTCTGATAAATGTTAGGTTATGCACATCAGTGCGTACTAAATGATAAAACACTGGATAAACGTGAAATGGATGTAGAAGTTAGTACGTTGGTAAACTTAATTGTAGCAACCAGTGTCAGGCAGCTGCTTACAAGGTCAATACGATTATAGGCTGCATCAAAAAGAGCATAAATACACTTGACAAAAGCATAGTTCTGCCACTTTACAAATCATATAGTCAGACTGCACGCAGAGTATTATGTATAATTCTGGGTAACTACACAAGAAAGACATTAAGTGGGTTCAAAGGTGGGCAATTAAAATAGTAACTCTACATCTAGCGGTAAGGTTTATACACCAACATAGAAGAGGGTACTTTACTATAAGAGCAGTGAGACTATGGAACTTTCTGCCAGAGGTGCTTGAGATGGTGAACTCACTAAGAGTTCAAGAAGGTCCTGGAGGTTTTTCTGGAGTGTAACAATATTACAGGTTATAGTTATTAGAATTCTTTAAAAGGGTTGTTGATCTAGGAAATTATACTGTTTGCCTGATTGGCGTTGGGAACTTTTGTTCCCCTAAAATGGAGACAATGGGCCTCTACCTCATGGCCATCATTATATGCAGGATAATTGGCTGAAATGGATAGACATATGTATTTTTTCAGCCTTACAAACTATGTTACTATATATTTTATTATGTCAGAATTTCTGTTTTATGAGTCCAGCTAGAGAATAAGAGAATAGATGAGTCCAGTGTGTTCATGAGAAAAACTCAGTCTCATCCCATGTAGGCTAACTGACAAACTGCAAATTCTAGTGAGCAGTATGAGAATTCAGCAGCAGGGTGTGAAGGTACATTGAAAGGAAACTGTTAGACTAGGTGGAAAGAAATTTAGTTTAGCTCTTGAATAGACTTAGACTCATCTGTGTTCTCCCTCTCTGTAGTTGGAATCATAAAATGCAAATTTTAATAAAAGGCAGGAAAACCAAAAGTATTATACAACCATTCTGACATAAATTTACAAGGTAAGTACACCCACCTCATCAGGTATATGTAGTAGGAGATCTATTAAGAATCTGCAGCTTGTATTATGAAATCTAGTGACAGATCATCTTTAATTGTGTGATAAGAAGAATTCAATTATATTAATAGCATTTGATGGCATCTTGAAGGATGCAGTTTTCCAAAGAGCTTTATTATTTGTTTAATAGGCCTTCATTGTAAAAACAATGCTGATCTGTCAACATTTAAAATCTGAGAAGCATTTGTAGATTGCAACATAATTAAAGGACATACAGAAATAATTAGAAAATCAAATACTGAGAAGAAGCAGAACTGGGGATTTTTAAAAAAGTGAGAATGAACTCTAGCTGTGTATACTTCAGCCAGCAGATACTATTGTAAGACTGCTATATACTGTAAGTTAATTTTTCTTTAAAAATGTATCCTAATTACCTAATTTGACCATAGATTGGCTGGTGGATTAAAATGCCACTTACTGTAGTGTGTTTATTATAGAGGAACAATTGCAACATACAAAAAAAAAAACTACATATACAGTAATTAACATATACAGTGGTGCTTAAATGTTTGTAATCCCTTACATTTTTTCTGTTTCTGCATAGATTTTCACACAAGTCCTAAAAGTAGGTAAAAATAAACAAATCAATCAAATAAGTAAAAAATAATAGACTTGACAATTTATCTATTGAGGAAAATGAACTAATATTATGTATGTGAATATATGAACTTTTGCTTTGATTTGGTGTGACCCCATTGTGCAGCAATAACTGTAACTAAATACTTCTGGTAATCGTTGATTAGTCCTGCACATTGACTTGGAGGAATTTTAGCCCATTGCTCAATACATGACAGCTTCATCTCTGTTATGTTTTTCAGTTTTCTCTATTTTTACACACTCTGTCTGACGGTGGATTCGTGGAGTCCAAACTCTTTAGAGATGGTGTTACAACCTTTTCCAACCTGATAAGCATCAACAGGTCTTCATCTAAGGTCCTCAGAAATCTCCGTTCTTCATGTCACATAATATATTTACATGTGGTGAAGATCAGACTTTGACAGAAGATTTTCTTTAACCCCTTTGACATACATATATGTCAGATGTTGCCACTTGTCGGCAGATGTTGGCCAGAATGGAGTGGGCACCATATCCAGAGGGGTTTCGGATATTTTACACAGCAGACACCCAGGGCTAATGTCTGCGTTCACCAGTTGCAGACAATTAACTCCTCAGATGCCATGGTGCCATGGTAGCTGTCCCTGGGAGCACTGCACTGTACAAATGAAAAATCAATCAATCATAAAATGTTCCTTTAGCCCCAGATTATTTATTTTCACAAGAGGCAACAGGAGATAAAGCATCCTGCAATTTGTTACACATTTTCTTCTGAATATGGAAACATCCCATATGTGGTTGTAAACTGATGTATAGGCCCACTGCAGAGCTCAGAATGGAAAGAACACCATATAGCTTATGGAGGGCATATTTTGCTAGAATGTTTTTTGCGTGCCATGTTGCATTTTAAGGTACCTTGAGATACCACTACAGTGACCCAATTTTGGAGACTTCAGGGGTGTATTGAGTATTTTGAACCTATAGGCATTTGATAGAATTCAGAATAAATTGCCTGCAAAATGTTGCTTTAGCCCCAGATGTTTCATTTTCACAAGGGGTAACAGGAGAAAAAGACCCACACAATTAATTTGTTACACATTTTACCTAAATACAGCAATACCTCATATGTGTTTGTAAACTTCGACTTGGGAACAATGCAGGGTTCAAAAGACAAAGAACAACATCTGCATTTGAGGCCTAGTTTGGTAATTTGTACAGCATTGGTCGACAACTGCAGAGGCTTTGGTGTGAAACAAAAAAAGAAACCTCCAAGAAGTGACCCCACACCACTCTCAGAATTTACGAAGAGACATAGTGAGTATTTTGACCCCACAGTTGTGTTGCAAAAATACATTTCCAGTTGATGGTGCAAAGTGAAAATAGAAATGTTTACACAGATATGTCCATTTCAGTGCCCAATATGTTGTGCCTAGCATATATCAGTGTGAATCGCAAATACTCTAATTACTAAGCTGTACTTCCTTTTTCTTAAACACCCTGTATGTCACCCTAATCCTTTGCCTGGACATACATCAGGACTTAAGAGTTAAAGACCACCATGTGTATTTGAGGCCCAATGTGGGGATTTACTCATTGTGTGCTGACAAATGTAGAGGCTTGTAAGTTGAAAAAATAAATGGAACTGACGAGAAGTGGACCCATTTTGGATACTCCACCTATCAAGATATTAAGATGTGGAGTAAGTATTTTATGCCAGAGATATGTTTTAAAAATGAATGCACAACGGACCATGCAAAGTTAAAATAGATGAAAAAGATATTCACAGATATGGCATTTCAGTGCCCAATATGTTCTCCCAAACTGGTGCCATCTGAGACTCGCAGTGCACTACTTGAATTGATAGGCGGGGTCTACTGAATGTAGAAATGCAATACATATTGGCATAAGCTGCTGTATGGGCATATGGTAGGTCTTAGAAGGGAAGAAGCGCCATTTGGCTGATGGAATATGGATTTTGATGGAATGTTTTTTGCTTGTTACATCCCATTTACAGATTGTAAATTGGGATTGTCTCTTTTCAGGGGGTCACACTCACAGATATTTCGCCAGACAACGGATTTTCCTGTTCAAACTGTGCATTTATTTTGGCACTCTTCTCATACAGGATAGTCCAGTTATGCATCACTGGGTGGGGTGAGGTTTCCGCACCGCCAACACTTAAAACACAAATAAACTCCTGCCTGTCTAGTCACTACCTAAACAAAATACATCCCTACTTAACTCGTAGAGCACAGTTCACACATGGACATAATATGAGGCTTCCTCAGCCAACATCAATCCAGCATTACCACATATCCCCCCCCCCCCCCTTCTTCTTCAGACCGGAGGTCTGGGGAATTTCCCAAATCGTACCATGCCCTCTGGAAGATGTGGTCAGTGTCAAATTTTTCCCTCTATTCTGCCACCCTCAGGGTAGCAGAGCTTTGTTTTTCATAAACACTAACTTTCTACCTAGCCTACAATGTCTAAGGGATTCCTCTGTCTCCTCTTCGCTGGAGAACTTCTTAGCTTTCTGGCTTGCTACTTTTCCAGATTTCTTCTTAACCTTTAACTTCCGTAACCTTTATAGCTTTTTCCACAGGGAGCTAACGTCTTCCCCTCTTGTTGGAGATCCGGCTGGTCAGTTTTATACCACTCTTCAGCAGCTTATAGGTCACCTGGTGTTCACACTTGCTTTGTTTCTTTATTCTATCAACAGATAGCATCTCTCTTTTTCCTTTACTCCCCCCAGGGGTTAGCTCAGGTTTGGCTTCAGTTTCAGAGACCTCTGCTTCTTCCGTGGCTTTTTCCACTTCAGCAGACTCTGCTTCAGCTTCTTCTTTGATTTCTGCAACATCTGAGGATTTCTCCCACTCCAACTCATCGGCCTTAGCTTCAGCCTTTGTCTCTTTGGAGTCTCCATTCACTTTCAGAGCCTTCTCATCCTTCTTGGACATGGTACCAATACCTGCCCTCTTAACGCCTCCTTTTCTTTCTTATCAAGGTTGGAGGTACTGGGGACTTTAACAGACTCTTCGTCTTCTGGCATTCCCTACAGAGGATCACCCAGGATATTGTTCCGCATTTGTGTAGGCTCTAGAAGAGTCATCTCACAGTAGTAGACAACATCTGCATGCTGGTCGTCTGTCTCCTTGTATTTCTTCTCCAGCAGACCGCTTGCTTTCTGGAAGACATTGACAGCAGAGGCAAGGTCTTTCATGACCAGGTCCTGGCTACTCACTACCACGAGTCTCTTGGATTCAGCCTCCATATCAGCCACATTACCTGGTTACGCAGAACCATCTTCCATCTTCTCTGCCTCGGCCGGCACCACGGCGCCACCATCTCCAGACCCATTCTTAACAGGCTCTGGCTTAGACTTCTTGGCATCTTTCATCTCTGCTCTGAGTTGCCTGTTCAGCCTCTCAAATTCATCTCGCTCCTCAAGCGCTTCTTCAAGGGCTCAAGCCAAGGAGAGGGCCTTGGTCTACTTCTCCGCTCGGTCACATTCTTCTGCATACTAGGCCAAGGTGTTTTTCTCTTCAGCCAGGAGCTGGTCAAACTTCTTCTTTTTCTTCTATAACTTAGACACAATTTGTCTCTGGTGGTCCAACTTTTAGCTACAGGAGGCACTTCTCACCTGTCCACAACCTGCAACAAAAAAGCATGTCATCATCATCACCACATATTTTACATGACCTCAAATTATGCATTTCCCCAAACTTGGTACAATCCCCTTTCACCTTATCAGCACCATTGTTTCTAATGGTTACTTAATTTAAAGGGCTATGTACCAGTTCTGCACGAGTTTTGTCACTGACTGCAGAAGTATTTCCACTTGCCCACAAATCACGGAACAAAGGGAAATCATGGCCCAACATTCACTCATGCATGAGCACTTTTGCATTGCCAAGTTCATCAGTCTCAGTTCTCACCATGGTCTCACCTTCAGTGAGGACCAACGGATAGTCCATAGAATCCGCATAATTGTCCCGAACATTTATCACTCTACCAGTCTCAGGTTTTTCTATCATGCTACCTCTTACCCGGGCTAGCATGGGATATCTGATTTTCGCCATCCCAAATCTAGCCTTGGTCACAGGCACTTTTGGGCAACACAGTAACCTTCTCCCCTGCAGTTTCCCACAAGGAAGCAATCACAACAGGTATACCCGCCTGTTCAGACACAGCATTTTCCACATTGTCACACATTTTCGTAACAGTTTCTCGCCTCGGTGACTTATCACTCGCCGGCCCAGCAGGTAGCAACTGCCGCTGTCTCAATATCACTGGGTCTGCTACACAAGGGTTAATCAGAATAATCTTACCACTTGTAATCATGGAATCGGCATTCACGGGAGATGAGAGTAGTCCAGGAATATCTCCAGCACGGTCATCAACCTTCTCCTCAATGCAGTAGTTCCCACGGGAAATGCCTTGTCCTTGACTCCAGTCTTTTTCTGGATGGTCACTCCATCCGCACCCTTTAAGACTTTGTGCACAAGTGCAGGAAGCATAGGATCTCCTGAGAGCTGCAATACTCTCCACCTCCTTTTCTTCCCGACAGTTGCCCTTGGCAACGGAACACATCTGCTGTTCCTCCGGAACGCCTGCCGCACCACTTAACTCGCTATTTCCGCTCCACAGCTGCCCAAATACCGGTAAGTTTTTGACAAGCACACACTCCACTCTCAGGGTCTTATATTAAAAGAGCTCCCATTGCACTGAGTCATAGTCTGTTACAAAGAACAGAGACACAGTGGTATCTGTCTCTGGTACCCCTTTCATAAAGTCCAGAGTTTTCGTCATGACCCGAGACACTTGTTGTCGGGAGTCTAGCGCGACCCACAGCTGGAATCCCCCAATCACCATCTTGCAGGATCTTTCATATCTTTGTCAGACCTCCATATCCAAGAACCATCCATTGCAAAGTCCTGCTGTAGGTGGGTCTGCATAGACCTCATAGTGACCACAACCGAGAGAAAAAAAATAAAACTTCAACAGGACAATCTCTTTCACCGGGTTTCTGGGCCTTTAAGCTCCACATGCTTTTACTTGTAGCACAGCAGAAAGTGTCCAGAATAGCACAAGCAGCACCTGTTCTTTCTGCCTGTCGTTGCCCCTAGTAACCAGTCTTGTTAGCAACGTGCTGTTGTTGCTGCCCACATCAAATGTAAGGGATCGTCTCTTTTCAGGGGGACACACTCACAGATGGTCACACTCACAGATATCTTGCCAGACAACGGATTTTCATGTCCAAACTGTGCATTTATTTTTGCACTTTTCTCATACAGGATAGTCCGGTTATACATCACTGGGTGGGGTGAAGTTCCCGCACTGCCAGCACTTAAAACACAAATAAACTCCTGCTCGTCTAGGCACTACATAAACAAAATACGTCTCTCCCTCACAGTTCATACATGGACATCATATGCGGCTTTCCTCAGCCTCAATCCATCAGCCTCCAGGCTGCGGAAATTCCAGTACCTTTTGGGAGTTGCAGACCAGTAGTCCTCCCGACTCTGACCTAGTGATCCTTTTTCCGCAGGCGTCACTGCATACCCCAAACTTCATGCTATACCCTAGCCTTGTGGCCCATCAGTCTTGCTAGCTGAGACCACACACCCAGAGCCTCAGCAGGACTCTGCTTCACACACACTCTCTCCCTCCTCAGACTGACACACTGGGAGGTGCTTTATGTTGGCCTGATTACAGCAGACCTCACCTGTGATCACCTCAACATTGACTGCATCATGTACAGGGTACGTGGAGGGAGGGGGCTCCCTCCCCATCCCCATTGGGTCCCAGCATTGCGGTGATGGGAACCCGATGGCTGGGAATGCTGCTCAATGCCTTCCACAAGCATTGGGGCTTGCCTTCTATGGAAGGGTGTGAGACCCAGCCACCTGGGTCTCATAGGCTGGCACGCTGTCAGTGTATTACACTGGTAATAAACTGACAGTCAGTGTATTACATTGCACATATATTGTAATGTATTGTGAAGGGTATCAGACCTTGATATTCACATCAAAAGTTGAAGTGTGACAAAAAAAAAAGTAAAAAAAATTAGTGTTTAACATGATAAAAAAATAACAATTCCAAGTAAGAAAAAAACCTTATCCCATAAGTAAATCATATAAAATTGTAAAAAAATAACATAAAAATAGACATATTAGGTGAACACTGTCAAAAAATTATTGATAAATAAGTTGCCAAAACAGCCAATTTTTGGTCAGCTTAATCACAAAAAGTGTAATACCAAGCGATAAAAAAGTCATACATTGGGGGCGTGGCCTGACCGAGCTCTATGGCGGCTGCTTGTTAGCAGAGCTCTCGCCACCAGACCCTGTCTTAGCCTTTATCACAACTCTACTCTGTATCCGGTATGAAGATCCAATCGAAGGACTGTATGCTGAATACCCCAGGGCACAGAGAGGACCCGAGCCCGAAACCAGAAATGGATAAATTCCTTAATAAAGCGGCTTCACAGCAGCCGACACGTACCGCTAAGATGGTGCCGAAACAGCATGGCGCGGCCTCATGCAAACCAGCACCACAGGAGTCTCTGACACTGAGAGAGGAGACTGCATGCAGCGAATACAGCTCCCAGCATGGCGATGAGGGGCCTAATCTCACCAGAGATTTCCTGGAAGGAGCTCTGCAACGAACGCTAGCTCCGTTAGCTGCCGACTTGGCGTCCATCAAAACGGACATTCACCATATCGTTGATCGGGTGGAAACGCTTGAGCAGTCACAAGACGCCATACTCACATTTAACGCAGCGGTTAAAGACTCCTTGCTCTCTCATGCCAGAGCTATGAACACTCTCCTATTGCAAATGGAGGATCAGGAGAACAGAAATAGACGGAGGAACATCAGGCTCAGAGGCTTACCGGAAGCTGAAGAAAAAGAGGACTTATTCAAGGTAATGGACTCCCTCTTCCAAGTGTTGCTGGGCCCAGAACAAGCAGCTCATGTTACGGTAGAGAGGGTACATAGGGCACTGAAGCCTAAACCGGCATCCCGTGACAACCCCAGAGACATAATATGTGGTATCCTGAGCTACAGGGATACTGAATTGATTACACAAGCTGCTAGAAAGAGGGGCGAGATAAAACTCCAGGGTCCAGTGTACAGATCAACCAAGACCTGGCAGCCTCAACTTCGCAAAAGCGGAGACCGTTAAAGCCTCTCACTGACCTCCTACGCACCGCAAAATTCCCATACAGGTGGCTTTTTCCGTTTGGGATCCTGATCACGGCTGGGAACCGTCGCATAACTGTTCGCACCCCTGAAGATTTACCCCCAGTCTGGGAAGCGCTGCAGCTTTCGACGGTAGAGATCCCTTCCTGGCTACCTGTGCCACCTATGGAGGACTTACCACCGCTTCCTTCGGTGTCGAAATGGATGCGACCAAAACCTCAAAGATCCGGCAAGAACAAAAGAGCCTGGTCCCAGGGAGCACCAGACTGAGGGTTTGATTCATGAGTTATTGCCCTCATTTGGCCTATAGAGCCATTACTCCTGGGTTGTTCTGTTATAGTGGCTGACTCTTATAATGTTCTAATTTCGCTTATAGCTTAATGCACAAAAGCCGCTGTGGTATCTAACTCCTTTTATATATTTCCAGAATTGTCCCTTCCTAACTGACAAAAGAGCACATCAGAGTAGTATAGCAGTTTTTTATATTATGGCAAGCGAGGCTGAAGGTAGGGGTTCTGGGCTGGTTGGGATACACATGTCATTTACATGTGTAATCTTATTTTTCCTCCCCCCAGCACAAAATTCCCAATTTGTCAGGAATTGACATATAGTTATATTTTATGTTCTATGGTTTTGACAGTTTGGTTATGTACACCCTTGCTATCTGGTCAGATGTCCGTTCTCAACTCGTGACGCTAGGTCTAATTTCTAATGGCTCCACTAACGCTATGCTTATCCACTTTTAATGTGCATGGATGTAATAATCCAATGAAACGCAGTAGAATATTCCAGGTTCTTAAAAACATGGCAGCTGACATTGTACTCCTCCAGGAGACCCATTTCTCTGATTCACATGTCCTGACCTTACTAATTCCCCTTTTAATGTCTGGTACCATGCCACCTCCAGCAGCTCTGCAGCCAGGGAGCCAGGGGTGTCAGTGTTGGTTTTAGACGAGGTGTCCCTTTTACGCTGCACTCAGAGGTGAAGGATCCAGAAGGTAGATATCTTTTCTTGAGGGGTGAGCTAGGCCACCACGCTGTCACAATATGTAATATATATGCGCCAAACATAAAACCGACTAACTGGCTGAAAGATGTATTGGGTAGGATTGGGGCTTTTGCTTCTGGTATCCTTTTAATAGGCGGGGACTTAAATCTCACTCTGAACCCGTTACTAGATGCCTCTACGCGGAAATCAGCCATCTCTTTTCACAATCAATCAGTACAGTCACACCTCAGAAATCTTAACCTTAGTGATGTTTGGAGGTCGGTGCATGGTGAAAGGCGTGGTTATACCTTTTACTCTAACCCCCACAAGTCATATCAGAGGTTGGATTACCTTCTTATTTCTGACAGATGTCTATCTGAGGTACGATCTTCCACGATTCACAATATCACGGTCTCTGACCATGCACCGGTCTCCTTCGTTCTTAATTTTCCTGACTTATGTGGCAGAGAATGGAGACTGAACCATACTCTCCTGGATTCTAGCTCTCAGGTGCTATCTATATCCCAAAAGCTAGAAGAATATTTTAACATTAACGTTGATGCCAGTACGCCTAGTACCATAGTTTGGGAGGCACATAAGGCGGTGATCAGAGGAGAATTTATTGCGCTTGGCTCCCATATAAAAAAGAGCCGAATGTGTAAAATGGCTGACCTGCTATCCCGCATTGCTATACTTGAAATGTCCCACAAGCGTTCACTTGCTTTGAGGGATTTGGAGGAATTGAAAGTCCTAAGGCAGGAACTTAAAGAGTTACTAAATACTAAAGCGTCTAAGGCCTATATGAGAGTTAAGCATAAACAGTATGTCCATGGTAATAGGGGGGTAAAACTCATGTCAGCACTTATTAAAAAACAAGATGATCGGGTTTTCATTAAGCGCATGAAAACGCAAGAGGGGTCCACCACCACTGACACTAAAATGATCTCAAAGGTATTTAGGGATTATTATCATGCTCTATACAACTTTAGGCCTGAAGAATCTAAAGAGGTGAAGTCAGCAAGGGATAGAGACATAGAGACTTTCTTGAAGCACTTGACCCTTCCGGTTCTTGAAGGCCCCTCTAGATTGTCCTTATTGGCTCCGGTTACTCTGGAGGAGGTGAAGAGAGTTCTTAACTCTACGCCGTCTGGAAAAAGCCCTGGCCCAGATGGGCTTGCAGTGGCTTATTATAAGAAAATTTTCCCGGTCTTGGGCCCGCAATTGGTGGTTATTTTCAATGTACTACTAGATGGATCTCCTCTGCCTAAACAGGCGTTGGAAGCCCATATTGTTGTCCTGCCAAAATCAGGTAAAGACTTAGAAGCCCCATCCAGCTACAGACCAATCTCTCTGCTGAACACAGATGTGAAATTATGGGCTAAACTCTTAGCCAACAGACTCTCTCCCTTGCTGCCAGGGATAGTTTCCCCTGAACAGTCTGGTTTTGTGGGGGGTAGGGAGTGCAGGGACAGCACCTTTCGGGTATTACAGCCCCAACAATTTGCTCTGAAGCATGGGAAGAAGCTTGTGCTCCTTAATACAGACGCAGAAAAGGCGTTCGATAGAGTTGACTGGAATTATATGAAAGCCACTCTGTTGAAATTTGGCCTTCCACCTCAGTTTGTAGAAGCTGTGCTGTCCCTGTACTCGAGCCCTTCCGCAAAAGTCCAGGTTAATGGTATACTATCACCCGCTTTTAAGATCTCTAACGGAACCAGACAAGGGTGCCCTTTATCACCCACACTATTTATATTATGCTTGGAGACGTTTATTCAAGCCTACTATTGAAGGCTTGAGGGTGGGTAAAGATGTCCATACTTTGCGGATGATATGCTTCTTTTTTTAACAAAACCCGAAGAGGCGTTGCCCGCTCTCCTAAAACAACTAGATAGATATGGCGTATTATCCAACTTTAAAATCAACCTATCTAAGTGCATTGCCTTAGGTATTAACATCCCTCGTTCGGTGTCAAAGTCACTTGAGAGGGATTTTCCTTTTCAATGGCACGATTCTCATATTACGTATTTAGGTATTAAAGTGACAAAGGACCCCAATCAACTATTCCACCAGAACTACCCCCCATTGCTTGCAGACATCAGGCAACAGTTGAAGGATATACAAATCCCTTTTTTGTCCTGGATAGGGAGAAAAAATCTGCTCAAAACCTATATCTTACCTAAACTATTTTATACTATGCAAACACTGCCAATCCCACTTCCTCAATCTTTCTTTGCAAAGGTTTGCAGCCTTTTCTCCTCTTTTGTTTGGAGTAATCATAGAGCTAGGTTAGCATATAAAATCTTAGCTAAACCCATATTTAGCGGAGGTTTTGGGCTTCCTGACATGGCCACCTATTATAAGGCTATTCAAATGAGGCTGCACTCTGAAATTAGCAATCTTATGTCGAATAAATTGGGATGCAAGATAGCTAGGCATTTATTAGGTCCTAGGGGCTTGGCGAATCTGTGGGATCCCAAATTGGTGATGAGGGGTAGCAATAGCCGAGAGAACCTAGATCCTCTGGGAGGAGTGTTGGCTGTATGGTCTAAGATGTCAGTAATCATCCGCCCTTCTCCCTGCTTGTCTCCATTTACACCCATATGTTATGTGCCTTCCTTAGTTGTGAGTGGTTTTCAGGATGACCTGGGACTTTGGACGGCATTGGGCACTGGAGCAATAGGAGATATATTGCAACAGCGGAAGGTCCCTCCCATTCATGACCTTAAGTCAAGGTTTCCACATATTCCATGGTCATCCCTACATTATTCACAATTCCGGAAAATATGTAACCAATACTTAGCATGCACACCTGACTGTCTCGACCCCTCCTGTTACGACCCGATTTTGCTCCAACAGACAAATAAGAAGGGGATCATCTCTAAGATATACAATAAGATTCTAGATAGTGAAGAGCCCACTAGGCCCCGTTTTATCTCCCAATGGGAAAAAGATTTGGGTACCACCTTTGACTCTAGCATGGTAGACAGGATCCTGTGTCATTCCCACGGATATTCTAGGTGCATACGGATCCAGGAAAATTCCTATAAACTGGTTGCTAGGTGGTATAACACACCGGCCAAACTTCATACCATGGACCCCTCCCAGTCAGACAGGTGCTGGAGATGCAAGGAAGCAAAAGGAACTCTATTGCACATCTGGTGGGATTGTCCCTTGATCACCCCATTCTGGGATGAGATCTCTAAACAAATTCAGGAGATATGTATTTCTTCCTCTCCACTTACCCCTATAGGGGTCTTTCTTAACTTGCCTAGTATCAATTTTAAATTAACGAAACACTCACTGCTGGCATCATCAGTTGCAGCGGCGAAACTTTTAATTCCAATGTATTGGCTTTCCAATAAGGTACCGTCACTGACAGATTGGATTGATAAAGTACAAGAGATACGCCAACTGGAGGAAATGTCTAGTTGGAGCTCTCTGTCTCATGACAATTATTTTAAGGTGTGGGCTCCATGGTTGAAGTGGCAAACTAGTAATTGTACTGTCAATTGTACCAGGGGCTCTGTGTCTACTCAACCAAGTAGCTGAATGAAACTAGCACAGCTTGCCTGTCATTCCCCTCTGGTCAATTATAGGATTTAGTAGCCCGTTGCTGTTGGTATAAACATATCTGGGGCTGGATAGTTCCACGGTTGTTGCTTGTGAATCAGAAATGTACCTGATTAGCCACAATTCGGGGGGCAGAAAGGTATACCAGGGAATATGATGATATGCGTTGGCTGACATACTTACATATATATATATATATATATATATACTTACATGAGTTGTATTACTCAATTATTACATTTGTCATTGCTTAATGTAATTATCACTCAGGTCTATGCGACATGTCTGTATCAGAACAAGGATGTACCTTATTTGTATTGTTCAAATTTTATGTTTTTGTGCAATTTGTCATTGCTGAAAAAATAATAAATAAAGATTTGTTAAAAAAAAAGGTCATACATGCCCAAAAAAAGTAACAATCAAATCATAATCTCAACCCATAAAAAATGAGCCCCCACATAAGACAATCACCTAAAAAATAATAATATGGCTTTCATAAAATTGCAACACAAAAACAAGTTTTTTTCTTTTCGAAAATGCTTGAACTGTGTAAAACTAAACAAGAATTTACAAAAAATCTACATATCAGGTATCGCTGCATTCGTAGCAACCTGCTCTATAAAAATATCACATGATCCAGCCCATCAGGTGAAAGCTGTAAAAATAAAAACAGTGCCAGAACAGTAATTTTTTGTCACCTCACCTTACAAAATGCATAACACAGAGTGATCAAAAAGTCATATGTACCCCAAAATTTTACTAATATAAACCTCACCTCATTCTGCAAAAAAAATAGCCCCCTCACAAGACAATCTCCTTAAAAATAAAAAAAATATGGGGAGGAAGGTGAAAACTAGCCTGGAATATAGGGGTTAGGGTAGATATGGATGTGACAAAAAAGATGGAAATGGTATTGAGATTTATCAGATAATGCAACTTGAATTATCTACCCATGGATGGAAAATGGGGGACAATTATGGACAAATCTAAAGTGCCACAAGAAACAAGATGATGGTAAAAGGTGAAAAAAGTCCTATAGACAAGGGTGATGAGTAGGGTTGAGCGAACCCGAACTGTGAAGTTCGGGTTCGTACCAAACTTTAGGATTTTTGGACCCCGGACCCAAAACCGAACATTTCAGTAAAAGTTCGGATTTGGGTTCGGTGTTCGGCACTTTCTTGGTGCTTTTTGAAAGGCTACAGAGCAGCCAATCATCAAGCGGTTAACTGTCTGACCTTAGAAGCCATTACAGCCATGCCTACTAATGGCATGTTTGTGATTGGCCAGTGTAGCATGTGACTCAGCCTCTATATAAGCTGTAGTCACATAGCGCTGCACGTCACTCTGCTGTGCTTAGTGTAGAAAGAGGATGCTGCTGATTTCAGGGAGAGAATAGGACTGAATCTTTGTTCAAAATCTGAATCTTACTCAGCGATCTATATACATTGTGTTTTGTGGGTGCAGGGCACAATTTTTTTATCCTGCCCTGAGCCCAGTGAGCGAAAAAAACTTTAATAAGTCAGTTATGTGGGCGGGGGCGGCAGCCATTTTATGCAAGCTCAGTGCACTAGCACTGCATCTGAGCTTTTGGGACATTCAAAATCCCAATTTTTCGGGCAATTTACAACATCTGGTGCATTTGCAGATTAGTCAGTGTGCAATTTAGGCTAGAAATACAGCCATCAGTTTTAAAAAACACAATTTTCCAGATCTGCAAGTGTTAAATTCAAGTTTAATATATACAGCTTTCATATTCTGTTACCAAAAAAACACTTTTATTGGCAATATACAACATCTGGATTAGTCAGTGTGCAATTTAAGCTAGAAATACAGTGATCATTTACTGGGGTTTTAAAAACAATTTTTTTGTGGCAAAAAACACTATTTTCCTGATCTGCAAGTGTTAAATTCAAGTTTAATATATATAGCTTTCATATTCTGTTACCTAATAAAACACTTTTTTGCCAATATACAACATCTGGATTAGTCAGTGTGCAATCGAAGCTAGATATACAGCCATCATTTTCTAGGGGTTTAAAAATACACTTTTTTGCCCAAAATCACTATTTTCCTGATTTGCAAGTGTTAAATTCAAGTTTAATATATACAGCTTTCATATTCTGTTACAAAAAAAAACAACGCTTTTTTGGCAATATGCAACATCTGGATTAGTCAGTGTGCAATTTAAGCTAGAAATACAGCCATCATTTTCTTGATTTTTTAAAACACATTTTTTTGGCCAGATTCCACTATTTTTCAGGCCTTGCAGCATCAGCACGTGTGAAATTCCAGGGTTATATACTGCTGTCAAATTCAGTTATTAAACAAACACCCGTTTGGGCAAAAAAAAATTAGTTGGCAGCTTTTTCTGCAGATGTCATTGTGAGATACCGCCTTTACATACTGTCTTTCTATTCAGTTATTTGAAATAAAGCCATGCCATTTTGGGCACAATTCTTTTATAGCTTCCTAGTATGGACCAGGGCATGTGAGATACACCCTTTAAATACAGAGGTTCTATTCAGGTATTTGAAATAGAGCCATTTTGGGCCAACAAATTTAATTGCGGCCTAGTGTGGATCAGGGCGTGTGAGATACACCCTATATAAACAGGGGTTATATTCAGATATTTGAAATGCTGCCATTTGGTGCACAAATCTTTCATTGAGGCCTACTGTGGGTCCGGCCGTTTGAAATACACCCTGTATATACACGGATTATATTCTTTCATTAATAAAACAACCTTTTTGGGGCAAAATACACAATATTTCAGGCCTTGCAGCATCTTGACATTTGAAATTCCAGAATTATATACTGCTGCCATATTCAGTTATTAAACAAACACCCGTTTGGACAAAAAAAAGTTTATTTGGCAGCCTTTGCTGCATATGTCATTGTGAGATACACCCTTTAAATACAGGGGTTTGATTCAGGTATTTGAAATACAGCCATTTTTGGAAAACAAATCTTTAGTTGAGGCCTAGTCTGGATTAGACTGTGTGAGATAAACCCTTTACATACAGAGGTTTGATCCAGGTATTTGAAATACAGCCATTTTGGGCAAACAAATCTTTAACCCCTTAAGGACATAGGACGTACCGCTACGCCCTATTTCCCGAGTCCTTAAGGACCAAGGACGTACCGGTACGTCCTGACTTTAAAATCGGCATTCCGGCGCTGCAGGGGTTAATTTGAACAGGATGCCGGCTGAAATCATTCAGCCGGCATCCTGTTAAAACGCCAGGGGGGGTCATGTGACCCCCCCGTGTCGGCGATTGCAGCAAACCGCAGGTCAATTCAGACCTGCGGTTTGCTGCGCTTTTTGCAGTTTCTGATCCCTGCGGTCCCTGACCGCGGGGATCAGAAACTTTAGAGTGCCTAAAATCAATATAGTACACCCCCCCCTGCACCCCTGCATGATTTGATGGCGGCGGGTGGTGCAGGGGGGGTGTCGCAGGCGGTGGGGGCGTTGCGGGAGGCGGGCGGTGCGGCAGGCGGGATCGCGATCCCCCGCCCGCTTCATATTGCGTAATCGTTGGTGTACAGTGGGTATACCAGGGTGCCAGCACATTGCTGGCACCCTGGTATAAACGGCTGACATCGTTGATGCGATGTCAGCCGTTTAACCCTTTCCATACAGCGGTCCGTACGGACCGCTGTATGGAAAAGGTTAACAGTAAGAGGGAGCTCCCTCCCTCTCCGATCGGGGGGCTGCTGTGCCTTTGCAGCCCCCCGATGGGAGAGGGAGAGAGCCCCCAGACAGCCCCCCCAGAGCCCCGTCCTTACCCTTCCCCGTCTGCGCAGTTCTGACCATAACTGAGCAGACGGGGAAGGTTCCCATGGCAACAGGACGCCTGCTCAGGCGTCCTGCTGTCCATGGTGCTGAACAGATCTGTGCTGAAAGCATAGATCTGTTCAGTGTAAGTAAAATACAGTACAGAAACCTATATAGGTTCTGTACTGTATTTTACAGACATCAGACCCACTGGATCTTCAAGAACCAAGTGGGTCTGGGTCAAAAAATAAAAAAAATAAGTGAAAAAAGTTAAGATAAAAAAAAATACATTTATCACTGAATAAAAATTTAAAAAATAAAATAAACTACACATATTAGGTATCGCCGCGTCCGTAACGACCTGATCTATAAAATGGTCATGTTACTTTCCCCACACAGTGAACGTCATAAAAATAAAAAATAAAAACTATGATAAAATTGAAATTTTGCCCACCTTACTTCCCAAAAAAGGTAATAAAAGTGATCAAAAAAGTTGCATGTACGCCAAAATAGTACCAATCAAACCGTCATCTCATTCCGCAAAAAATGAGACCCTACTCAAGATAATCGCCCAAAAACTGAAAAAACTATGGCTCTTAGACTATGGAAACACTAAAACATCATTTTTTTTGTTTCAAAAATAAAATCATTGTGTAAAACCTACATAAATAAAAATAAAGTATACATATTAGGTATTGCCGCGTCCGTATCGACCGGCTCTATATAAATATCACATGACCTAACTCCTCAGGTGACCACCGTAAAAAAAAAAAAAAAAAAACAGTGTAAAAAAAGCAATTTTTTGCCATCTTACGTCACAAAAAGTGTAATAGCAAGCGATCAAAAAGTCATATGCACCCCAAAATAGTGCCAATCAAACTGTCATCTCATCCCACAAAAAATTAGACCCTACTCAAGATAATCGCCCAAAAACTGAAAAAACGATGGCTCTCAGACTATGGAGACACTAAACAATTTTTTGGTTTTAAAAATGAAGTTATTGTATAAAACTTACATAAATAAAAAAAATTGTATACATATTAGGTATCGCTGCGTCCGTGACAACCTGCTCTATAAAATTACCACGTGATCTAACCTGTCAGATGAATGTTGTAAAAAAAAAAAAAAAAAAACGTGCCAAAAAAGCTATTTCTTGTTACCTTGCCGCACAAAAAGTGTAATATAGAGCAACCAAAAATCATATCTACCCTGAACTAGTACCAACAATACTGCCACCCTATTCCGTACTTTCTAAAATGGGGTCACTTTTTTGGAGTTTCTACTCTAGGGGTGCATCAGGGGGGCTTCAAATGGGACATGGTGTCAAAAAAACAGTCCAGCAAAATCTGCCTTCCAAAAACCATGTGGCATTCCTTTCCTTCTGCGCCCTGCCGTTTGCCCGTACAGCGGTCTACAACCACATATGAGGTGTTTCTGTAAACTACTGAATCAGGGCCATAAATAATGAGTTTTGTTTGGCTGTTAACCCTTGCTTTGTAACTGGAAAAAAAATATTAAAATGGAAAATCTGCCAAAAAAGTGAAATTTTGAAATTGTATCTCTATTTTCCATTAAATCTTGTGCAACACCTAAAGGGTTAACAAAGTTTGTAAAATCAGTTTTGAATACCTTGAGGGGTGTAGTTTCTTAGATGGGGTCACTTTTATGGAGTTTCTACTCTAGGGGTGCATCAGGGGTGCTTCAAATGGGACATTGTGTCAAAAAAACTGTCCAGCAAAATCTGGCTTCCAAAAACCATACGGTGCACCTTTCACTCTACGCCCCGCTATGTGGCCGTACAGTAGTTTACGGCCACATATGGGGTGTTTCTGTAAACGGCAGAGTCAGGGCAATAAAGATACAGTCTTGTTTGGCTGTTAACCCTTGCTTTGTTAGTGGAAAAAATGGGTTAAAATGGAAAATTAGGCAAAAAAATGAAATTCTCAAATTTCATCCCCATTTGCCAATAACTCTTGTGCAACACCTAAAGGGTTAACGAAGTTTGTAAAATCAGTTTTGAATACCTTGAGGGGTGTAGTTTCTTAGATGGGGTCACTTTTATGGAGTTTCTACTCTAGGGGTGCATCAGGGGGGCTTCAAATGGGACATTGTGTCAAAAAAACTGTCCAGCAAAATCTGGCTTCCAAAAACCATACGGCGCACCTTTCACTCTACGCCCCGCTATGTGGCCGTACAGTAGTTTACGGCCACATATGGGGTGTTTCTGTAAACGGCAGAGTCAGGGCAATAAAGATACAGTCTTGTTTGGCTGTTAACCCTTGCTTTGTTAGTGGAAAAAATGGATTAAAATGGAAAATTAGGCAAAAAAATGAAATTCTCAAATTTCATCCCCATTTGCCAATAACTCTTGTGCAACACCTAAAGGGTTAACACAGTTTGTAAAATCAGTTTTGAATACCTTGAGGGGTGTAGTTTATAGAATGGGGTCATTTTTGGGCGGTTTCTATTATGTAAGCCTCGCAAAGTGACTTCAGAGCTGTAGTGGTCCCTAAAAATTGGGTTTTTGTAAATTTCTGAAAAATTTCAAGATTTGCTTCTAAACTTCTAAGCCTTGTAACATCCCCAAAAAATAAAATATCATTCCCAAAATAATTCAAACATGAAGTAGACATATGGGGAATGTTAAGTCATCACAATTTTTGGGGGTATTACTATGTATTACAGAAGTAGAGAAACTGAAACTTTGAAATTTGCTAATTTTTCCAAATTTTTGGTAAATTAGGTATTTTATTATGCAAAAAAATTAATTTTTTTGACTTTATTTTACCAGTGTCATGAAGTACAATATGTGACGAAAAAACAATCTCAGAATGGCCTGTATAAGTAAAAGCGTTTTAAAGTTATCAGCACTTAAAGTGACACTGGTCAGATTTGCAAAAAATGGCCTGGTCCTTAAGGTGAAAATGAGCCTGGTCCTTAAGGGTTAATTGAGGCTTAGTCTGGTTCAGGCTGTGTGAGATACACCCTTTAAATACTGTAGACAGGTAAAAAAATATATAAATAAATTGTCAGTTACTTTTTTGGTGAAATTCAACAATTTTTGGGTGTAAAGTACCTCTGCTATACCTAGTAGACCGGTTAAAAAAATAATAATGATAATTGTCAGTTACATTTTGAGTTAAAATTCAACAATTTTTGGGTGTGAAGTACCACTGCTATACCTAGTAAACCGGTAAAAAAATAAAAAATAAAATTGTCAGTTACATTTTCTGGTGAAATTCAGCAATTTTTTGGTGTGATGAACCACTGCTATACCCATTATGCCGGTAAAAAAAAATAAGATTTGTCAGTTACATTTTAGGGTCAAATTCATCAATTTTGGGGTGTAATATACCCCTTCTCTACCTAGTTGACAGCTTAATAAATTTCAATCATTTTTATTTTACATTTTCGGGTGACAATAAACAATTTTTTACTGTCATAGACCCCTGCTCTACCAAGTAGACATGTTAATCAATTTTTCTGTTACATTCTTGGGTTGACATCATACAATTTTAGTTGTGAATAAACCCCTGCTCTGCATAGGTGACAGGGAATCAAATTTCTGAAATGCTTCTTTAATTGATGCGCGCCACCTCCTTTGATTCAATAATTAAACTTAAACAAGTTGTACCACATTTGCACTTCAATAATTTGTCCCACATTTCTGCTATACTCTTTTAGCTAACATTTGCGCCTCAATAGCTTTTCCCGATTTTATGTTATTTTAAGTAATTTCCCTATCCACATTTGTTTGCAGAGCACTTGCCATGCTCTTCCGCTTGACTCTTTTGGCCCACATTTGGACTTCTGTAATTTGTCCCACATTTGCGCCTCAGTAGCTTTTCCCACATTTCTGCTCGATCCCAATTTTTTTAAATACATTTATCTCCCTTAAATTTGGGTCTCTTTTTCTCATGCTCCCTCTCCGGGGTGGAACCCTGATTCGCCGATAACCGTGATCAACATGGTAGGTTCAGAAAAGAACATCGAAAGTTGATAAAGAAGATAACCAAATGGATGGTGGATGTCACTGGGGCACCTTTACATAGGTAAAAGGAACATAAATTTTAAAAAATCGTCAATTACATTGTCAGGTGATATTTTTCAAATTTTGCCGGATAGAAACCCCTGCTCTGCATAGTTGACAGGGAATAAAATTTAAGAAATTCTTCATTAATTGATGCGCGACACATCCTTTCATTCAATGCTTAAACTTTAAGAAGTTGTCTCACTTTTATGCTTTAATACTTTGTCCCATATATCCACTCTACTGTATAATTATAAATTTTAAAAAAGGAATTCTCCCTTGGATGTGGTCTCTATTTCTCACGCTCCCTCTCCGGCCTGGAAGCCAGTTTCCCCGCCACCCGTGATCACCATGTTAGGCGTGTAAAAGAACATCAAAAGTTGATATCGCAGATATCAAATTGGATTGTGAACATCATGGGGACATGCGACATGGTGGGGCAGTAAGTATGCACACACCCTGCAACTCCTGATTCTCCAAATTGGGCACATGGCCTGAGCTTGCCCTTTACCCCTTGGAGGTGCTGGCCTGCCCTGCAGACAGTGTATTGTCTGAACGTGTGTTTAGCACGACTGGAGGGTTATATTTCCCAATGTTTTGGGGTGTACCCTAATTCAAATTTTTTATTTTTTTTTTAAACCAAAAAGCAGTGTAGGCTACCTCCTCCTCCTCCGCCACATCCACCGCCTCCTCAACCTCCTACTCCATATGGACCTCGTCCTCCTAGATCAAGATTATTATTTTTATGTATTTTATGTTATTTAAAGTTATTTCCCTATCCACATTTGCTTGCAGAGTACTTGCCATGCTACTAGCCACGTTTTGACATTTGCAGCCCTCTAGCCCTTTCCATTACATTTTCACAGCCATTTTAGTGCTCAAAAGTTTGGGTCCCCATTGACTTCAATGGGGTTCGGGTTCAGGGTCAAGTTTGGGTCCCGAACTCGAACCTTTTTCTGAAGTTCGGCCAAACTCGTCGAACTCGAACATCCAGGTGTCCGCTCAACTCTAGTGATGAGTCTAATAGTAATTGTTCTTCTTCTGTTTATGAACTTTCATTATCTAAATTTTGTCTAAGCCTTGCCAGTAATTTCTTTCCGCCATTGGTTTCTCATCTTATTGAAACTCATTGAGCTAGTCGCTAGGAATATTTATTCTCTGAAAACTAGTTCATCTTCTCTCAGAGTCTTCTTTCAGATATCTGACTATGACCTCAGCTGACTTATAAGCCTTAAGTGAATTATCCCATAACTTCAGGAAGCTTTGAGACAATTTACTGAACAAACTTATTGCCTATTCAACAATGATCTCAGATTTTTAGCATAAAATCAGAGCTCTAATCACAGGTGCCTTGGAAGTAGGGATTATTGACAAGGATAGTTTTGATTTTCTTTTTGTTAAGAATCCAACTGTACCCATACTGTACCTTTTGCCAAAAATTCGCAAATCATGGTGGACCCCTATTGTGTCTGGTACGGGTTCCAAGTTTTCGAACATTTCCATATTTTTTTATGTGCCTCCTGGAGCCACATTGACTTCCTTTTACATTGTCAGTCTTTATATGTCCATTAGTCACTCTAGGGCCTTATTGATTCCGATTTTTGTCCTGCAGCATGTACATTTCTCATTACTGTTTTGAATATCATTTAAACATGTAATCTAACAATATGTTTCACTTACAATTGTCGGGACTGCCATGGGCACAAATGTGGAGCCCACATTTACTAGCATCTTTATGGCAGATTTGGAGGAAAGATAGATTTATGTTTCCGACCAATTCAGCCATGTGCTGAGGTGTTGGCGATACTTCAACATCTTGCTCATTTGTGCTGTCACTGAAACCCAGGTTTGAGATTTTTAAAGCCTTTTGGAATGGTGTTGATTTACATGTGAAATTTAAATTAAAATGCATTCTACTAATTGTTTACAATTCTTTGATACTACGTGCAGGACTGAACGGAAAACTAAAAGGTGATGTGAGCAAATCCTTAGGCATCTGATATTAAGCAAAAAAAAAAAAAAAAATAAGTAATTCTTAACTTGCAAATCTGAGTGGGTGATTTATTTCCTATGGTGGTGCCTCTGCAATTTACTTTACATTGGGAAGATATCTGATAGCAAAATTCGACCTAAAAATCCCCACTAAACTATTCATAATAAACATTTGGACTTGCCCGTTTCCAAGCACTTTTGAGAATATAAACATAATGAACAGGATCTCATATTTATAGTTGTGGACCAAATTCCCCCCTTGAGAAGTGGTAGTGATAGATTATCCATCTTTGAAAAAAAACAAATTACAATGAATTTATGATTTTGAGATTTCCGGTCCTAAATGGTTAATCGTTGAATTTAAAATTAATAAAAACTTGTTCAGATGATTAGTTAACCCTATATAATGTTCTAATCCTGTTCCCTGAGGCTTCAAAAGGTTTTGATGTATGTGTAATGACCCAGAGTGCCATTACCACTTCTTTTGACATCTTGCTACGATTTCCTATATTTCATGTCATTGCCTAATAACGTGAAAATTTATTCCCGAAACTGTTATGTTCAAGTGTAATAACCTGGTCCACCAGCGGATGGTGGCAGCAACATTGGCAGTATTAGCTTCCCCGGAGAGGAATCTTTTGCTTCCTCCCAGCCCTCTGTAGCTAGAGGGAGGAGTTTAGTTAGTGAGTAAGTCAAACTTAGCCCCTGTAAGGGGAAGCAGCAGGCTCTCGTCCCTCCTGGACGAGCCTGCAGGAGAGTCTAGCCACCCTCCTTAGCAAACGGTTGTGTGCCGGCTAGCAGAGCACTGTCTGATCTACTAGGCCAAGAGACCCTGCCTCTGAAGTCTACATGGTTGCTTGTCCCCTCCTGGGCTTGCATTGCCTCCTTCCAAGCTGAGCCAAAGCTTGAGGTACTCTAAAGCCAGGACAAGAAGTTCCTAGGACTATAAGTAAGAGACAGACTACAGACCACAGATAACTTAAGTTCCAGCAGAAGATGAAGAGTTTCCTATTTATCCAGCCAAGCATAGCAGTGCTGAGAGAGCTAACACATAGCACAGCTGAGATTTTTGGAGAGAAGTGTTTGCCTGCCAAAGTTTAGTCAATACCCGCTAATGACCAATATATCATTTGGAAGCTGTTTCGATTACAAATTTATGCCAAGTAAAAGCAACTGTTCAACGTTACTACAAAGTCTGGACTCCATTTATTCCACTTGTTCATCATCCAAGTTCAACTACCCCTTTTGCACTGCTTCAGACCACATCACATCTGGGATCCACAGATATCCAGGTAGGAACACTGTGACACGTGTATGTAACATCTACCGAGACTGTAGGTCACCCTGCACTACTCTGGCTCTCCTACCTCTGGGTACCAACCTTACTATCTACAAAGGAAGCCTTGAGCTCCGCTGTTTAACTGTAGTTTGCGTCACATGTACTTGCTCTATAAGAGGGACATATTTTCTAGAAACCTCCCAAGCAGCAAGGGATACCCTAGGCGTGGCCCTTTAGTGGAACGTTGCATATGTTTTTATGGATTTGTTATTGTATTATATGATTATTAATTATGTATTTTGTTTCATTTTAGAATCCGGAGAGGTAGGGATATCTCTCCACCAGAGGAGCATTTGTAACCATTGCAACTATGGATTATGCAAATGTTATCTTTCTCTGGGACTTGGGGGCACATTTATTAAGACATTTATTAAGACAGTCTCCATAAACCGCACATTTACACCTTTTTCTATGACCTGGTGTGAACGGGAAGAAGTCACAGAAGTCGCTGAATCTGCGCCTGAAATACACCTAATTTAGGTGTACAGGGAGTGCAGAATTATTAGGCAAATGAGTATTTTGACCACATCATCCTCTTTATGCATGTTGTCTTACTCCAAGCTGTATAGGCTCGAAAGCCTACTACCAATTAAGCATATTAGGTGATGTGCATCTCTGTAATGAGAAGGGGTGTGGTCTAATGACATCAACACCCTATATCAGGTGTGCATAATTATTAGGCAACTTCCTTTCCTTTGGCAAAATGGGTCAAAAGAAGGACTTGACAGGATCAGAAAAGGCAAAAATAGTGAGATATCTTGCAGAGGGATGCAGCACTCTTAAAATTGCAAAGCTTCTGAAGCGTGATCATCGAACAATCAAGCGTTTCATTCAAAATAGTCAACAGGGTCGCAAGAAACGTGTGGGAAAACCAAGGCGCAAAATAACTGCCCATGAACTGAGAAAAGTCAAGTGTGCAGCTGCCAAGATGCCGCTTGCCACCAGTTTGGCCATATTTCAGAGCTGCAACATCACTGGAGTGCCCAAAAGCACAAGGTGTGCAATACTCAGAGACATGGCCAAGGTAAGAAAGGCTGAAAGACGACCACCACTGAACAAGACACACAGGCTGAAACGTCAAGACTGGGCCAAGAAATATCTCAAGACTGATTTTTCTAAGGTTTTATGGACTGATGAAATGAGAGTGAGTCTTGATGGGCCAGATGGATGGGCCCGTGGCTGGATTGGTAAAGGGCAGAGAGCTCCAGTCCGACTCAGATGCCAGCAAGGTGGAGGTGGAGTACTGGTTTGGGTTGGTATCATCAAAGATGAGCTTGTGGGGCTTTTTCGGGTTGAGGATGGAGTCAAGCTCAACTCCCAGTCCTACTGCCAGTTTCTGGAAGACACCTTCTTCAAGCAGTGGTACAGGAAGAAGTCTGCATCCTTCAAGAAAAACATGATTTTCATGCAGGACAATGCTCCATCACACGCGTCCAAGTACTCCACAGCGTGGCTGGCAAGAAAGGGTATAAAAGAAGAAAATCTAATGACATGGCCTCCTTGTTCACCTGATCTGAACCCCATTGAGAACCTGTGGTCCATCATCAAATGTGAGATTTACAAGGAGGGGAAACAGTACACCTCTCTGAACAGTGTCTGGGAGGCTGTGGTTGCTGCTGCACGCAATGTTGATGGTGAACAGATCAAAACACTGACAGAATCCATGGATGGCAGGCTTTTGAGTGTCCTTGCAAAGAAAGGTGGCTATATTGGTCACTGATTTGTTTTTGTTTTGTTTTTGAATGTCAGAAATGTATATTTGTGAATGTTGAGATGTTATATTGGTTTCACTGGTAAAAATAAATAATTGAAATGGGTATATATTTGTTTTTTGTTAAGTTACCTAATAATTATGCACAGTAATAGTCACCTGCACACACAGATATCCCCCTAAAATAGCTAAAACTAAAAACAAACTAAAAACTACTTCCAAAAATATTCAGCTTTGATATTAATGAGTTTTTTGGGTTCATTGAGAACATGGTTGTTGTTCAATAATAAAATTAATCCTCAAAAATATAACTTGCCTAATAATTCTGCACTCCCTGTATTTTAGATTGATAAGTAACCCCCTTAGTTTGCACTTTGAGGGGTTGGCTATGTTTAAGTTATTCTATATGGCCTTGAGTGTTTGTTTTATGGCCTTTTTCAGGCTATTTACCGATTCTCTGCTGTTCAGAGAAATTTTCACGTGATCGGCCCTGACCTGCGATTGAGACACTGATTGTAGGGTGGCAAAAGGGGGAAGATGGGACCCACCAAACAGGCCCGGAACTGTTCCACAGAGCACACCCTTGTGGCAATCTCCCTTGCCAAAGGGTAGGTGTTCTGCAGTCTGGCGCTTTTTTGATGAAAGTGCGGACGATAGAAGAATTGTCATTTGCAACCTGTGCCGTACCAAAATGAGCAGGGGCGGGTAAGTGATTTCATTGTCCACCATCTCCTCTTCAACTTCCTCACTCTGGTCATCCTCCTGACTTGTTGACCTAACAAGAACCTCACTTATTGAAAACTGTGTCTCATTCTCATCATCATCCTCTTAAGACACTAATTGTCATTGACTTATTGGCAACTGTGTCTCATCATCATCCTCCACCTCGTGAAATACTAATTTCTGTTCCCCACAGTCATTTTCTTCTGACTGTGGATTCTCAAGAGTTTGTGAATCAGTGCACAAGATCTCCTCATGTCCATCTTCAAGCGGGCTTGGCGAGAGGCCCAAATCAAGGAATGGTGCTGAAAAGAGCTCCTCCGAATATCCGAGTGTGGAATCACTTGCTTGCCAAGACTCTCCATGGTGGGAGGAAGGAGGATCAGGGCGAGGATTCTGTTGACCAGACTCTTGGCAACTGAGGCCAAGACAGGGCGGTGCTTAACTGACTGGAAGCATTATCTGCTGCAATCCAACCGACCACCTGGTCCCACTAGTGTGACTTTGAGAGTGTTGTCCTGAGCTGCCCTGCAAACTGGGACATGAAGCTAGGTATCATGGATGAGTGTGTTTCTTGTGCTCTGACAGTTTCACTGCGCCCAGGGCCACGGCCTCTGCATGCACCATCAGCAGCACGGCCACTTCCCTGTCCCTTACTGCTCGGCTTCAGGATATTAAATGGTATATATAATTGCAAGTATGTCACACATACAGTAGCGCAGGTCTTGTAAGTGTATGCGCAAATAAATGTCACAGATGTTTAGGATGCGCAACATTATACAGGAGATGTAGCGCAGGTAATGTCGCTGTCACCAGCAGCAACATAATTTGACTGAATGTAACAGATATTTAGGATACGCAAAAGTCATACAGGAGATGTAGCGCAGATAATGTTGCTGTCACAAGCGGCAAACAAATTAGGTTAAATATCACAGATATTTAGGATGCGCAAAAGTTATATAGGAGATGTAGCGCAGGCAATGTCGTTGTCTCCAGCGGGGTAACCATCAACCGCTGCCACAACAGAGCAGCGGGTGATGAGGAGGGAGGGGGCCCCGTCCCTCTGTGATATCATCATGAATCGGGGGCTGAAACGGCACAGCAGCCCCTGATGGGAGAGGGAGGGAGCTCCCTCCCTGTTAACCCTTTCCTTACAGCAGTCCCTATGGACCATGGCATTGAAGGGGTTAAACGGCTGGCAATGTGCTGATACTCTGCTAACTGCTCGGCCATCCTGTAAATGAGAGAGGGGGCGGACGGATGATCGAGTGCCTGCCCGCCCACACAGCCTGCACCCCCTCACAGCTCGCCGGCACATAACAGTGAGGGCTGCGGAAGGGGGGGTTAAAAATGAAAAGATGTGTCATTTAGAAGTTTTTGATCCCCACGGTCAGTAAACTTCCAAAAGCGCTGCAAACCACAGGTCTGAATTGACCTGCGGTTTGCAGCAATCACCGATACGGAGGGGTCACAGGACCTGAGTGAAAATGTTGTCCGGCCGAGCATGCACGCCCAACACTAAAAATTATAGCTTCTGGTTATGTTGCTTTGGTGCTCTGGATGTGACTTATCTTGAATTTCCTCATCTACTCTGTGATTGTTGAGTATTCCCTCTCCACCTTGGAATACATTTGAATAATTGGCTAATATATATTCTGTACACATTTTCACTATTATGAATATCAGGTTGATTCCAGATTTTAATTACACATTGTATCATGTATACATGTATCATCAGTGTATATATTTAATATCAAGATGACCTCATTTTTTATGACATTTTTAATTGTGCTAGTTTAATTCTGATGTCACCACTTATTAGGCTACATATATATATATCCTTTCCCAAGTGCTGAAGTGCTGTATTCTTCCATTTTATATATATATATATATATATATATATATATATGAACATATACCCACACCAAACATAACCATAGGTAAGGTAGAGAAAATGGAGGAGACATAAGGAAGACATCGCTGGAGACATCAATGTCCCACTAGGTGGCCCTCACACTGGAAGATGGAACAACCAGACAAGGAGCATAACTCCAGCACACACCAAAGCTGGAGTACAACTCACTCCTGACCTTAAGCCACAGGTATAAGAAGCACCTAGTGACCACACCCATCAAGGTAGTTAATCCTTACAGCCCCCGCCAGGGGAAGACTACAACTTTAAGGGGAAGTGCACACACCAGCCACGTTGCCCACGGCAACAGCATGCGTAGCAACCACGTCACGGCGCACACAGCAAAGGCTGTGACAGGAATGATACTCAAAATCTAATTTCATGCTGATCCAACTTCAGTGGAAATGCCTCAAGACAAGGAAATGTGTAGTGTGTGTGGCCTACATGCTCCTGTATGACCTCCCTACAATGCCTGGGCATGCTCCTGATGAGGTAGCGGATGTTCTCCTCAGGGATTTCTTTCCACTCCTGGATTAAAGCATCAGTGAACTCCTGGACAGTCTGTGGTGCAGAGTGGCATTGGGGAATAGAACAAGAAATGATGTCCCCGATGTGCTCGATTGGATTCAGGTCTGGAAAACGGGCAGACCAGCCCATAGCATCAATGCCTTCATCATGCAGGAACTGATGACACTCTTCAGCCACATGAGGCCTAGCATTTTCATGCATCAGAAGGAACCCAGGGCCCACTGCACCTGCATATGGTCTCACAATGGGACTGTGGATCTCATCCTGGTACTTAATGGCACTCAGAGTACCTCTTGCTAGCACATGGAGGGCTGTACTGCCCTCCAAACAAATGCCTCCCCACACTATTACTGACCCACTGACAAACCGGTCATGCTGGAGGATGTTGCAGGGAGCAGAACATTCTCCACATCGTCTCCAGACTCGTCTGCCACATATGCTCAGTGCAAACCTGCTCTCATCCATGAAAAGCACAGTGCCAATGTGGAATCGGCCAATCTTGGTGTTCTCTGGAAAATGCAAATTGCCCTGCATGTTGTTGGGCTGTAAGCACATCATCGACTTGTGGACGTTGTGCTCTCATACCACCCTCATGGAGTCTGTTTCTAACAGTTTGAGCAGACACATGGATATTAGTGGCCTGCTGGAGGTCATTTTGCAGGACTCTGGCACTGCTCCTCCTTGCACAAAGGAAGAGGTAGCGGTCCTACTGCTGGGTTCTTGCCCTCCTATGGACCCCTCAATGTCTCCTGGCCTGTCTCCTGGTACCTGCTTCATGCTCTGGACACTGTGCTGGCAGACATAGCTAACCTTCTTGTCATAGCTCGCATTAATGTGCCATCCTGGATGAGCTGCACTACCTGAGCAACTTCTGAGAGTTGTAGACCCGCCTCATGCTACCTCTAGGGGTGAGAGCAATGACAACATGCAAAAGTGACCAAAACCACAGCCAAAAAGGAAGAGAACAGAGAAATGTTCTGTGGTCACCAGGTCTCCTTTATAGGGGTTGTCTTGCTAACTGCCTATCATTTCTACCTGTGAAAGAAAGAAAGAAGAAAAGAAAGAAGAAAGAAAGAACACCTGAAAAACTTAATGGGGGTCATTTACAATCAGAAATACGCCTGTACTTTCCCTGAAATGGCGGTAAAAAAAAAAAATCATACTCGCCTCAACCAATTTGAACTTGAATAGGCCGGCGTTCTATCTTGATTGAAGATCCTGCGTGAAATCTGATGCAAGAGATCACCACACTGCCAGCGTGATACACACCACGCAAGATTTCATGCGGAATCTTCAATCAAGATGGCCGCCACAGCCTCTTCATGCTCAAATGGATAAGGTGAGTATTATTATTTTTTCAACAGTTTAACACCTGTCACTATTATTCTCAGATGCTGTGGTCAGCGATGAACGCTGCATTTGAGGCATTCAGTTATGAGGGGAGGCACAATCGCTGTTCCCTGTCTTTGCACTCACAACTTACAAAGAAATGCGGTTTGTGATAAATTAATTCACCAAGTCACAAAGCGCCTATGGTGGGGAACGGCGATTGCAACCCCCCTCATCATTGGATCCCTCAGATGCCACTTTAATCGCTGATTAGAGTACCTGAGAATAATTTCATTGTGAAATTCCATTAAACAGCCAAATCAAATTTTTGTAAACTTCACTCGTCACTAGTGTTAAGCACGAAAATTCGAACAGCAAATTTTTAGCGCAAATATCGCCACTGTGAGAATTTGTGAATATTTAGAATATAGTGCTATATATTCATTATATCGACTATTCAGCTTTTTTTTCCATCTGAACACATTATTCCTCTCTGCTTCTTACTTGTGGGCCAATGAGAAGGAAGCAATGTCAAGTTCACAACAATACTTAGAGCACCAATCAGTTATCTGTAGTCATACCTGTTCAAATGTGAAGTTGCACGTAAAAAATATTCTAATCACTGCCGATTAGCGCAATCGGCAATATATTGGAGCACTTGACTCTATCTGCATATAAAGCTATTCTAATGTTCTGCCATGCCAACCATTTTCTCTAGCCTCGGGAAACATATACCAGCTTGAAAAATGTAGTCAAAGTGACCCACGCCTGTATATCAAGTTACAAATTCGCATTACGCGATTTTTATATTGCCGATTTATCACATTTAATAAAATAATCTCCAATTCGCGAAATTCATGACTATATAATGAATATTTTACAAAATATTCATGAAATATTTCAAATTCGAATATAGCCCCTATCGCTCATCACTACTCATCACTAGTAATGGTCATACAGATACTGGATATCCTCCTGTGGTGTGTTATTTCAAGCTCTTCCAACTTGAAACTGTAGTTCAGTCAAAGTGGTTGTTGGCTGCTGTGCATGGGAGAACCGTAGCCCCATCCAGTCCCAGAAATTATCAATGGGGGAGTAATATGGCGATCAAACTGGCAAGGGGAACTACTGGATACCCTGAGAAGCACTTTCTGTAGCATCAGTAGTATGTGGGCAGGCATTATCTTGTTGGATCACCATCTCAGTCACAAAGGCAGTAGGACTGGTTCAACAATGTCTCGGATATATCGAAGACTGGTCGATGTTCCCTCTATGAATACCAGACAGGAACGGTCATGGTAGCTAATACCACCCCATACAATAACACCTGTTGTTGGCCCTGTGTGTCCACACTATGCATGATGGCAGTAAGCGCTCTCCTGAGAACTCTGATGCAGCCATCAATGGCAAACAATAGTGTTCAGTGACAAGAGCAGGTTCTGCCTTAGTACTAACAATTGCTTCAACAAAATTTGCAATATGCCTGGAGAGCATTTACCACCATCATGCATGGTTCAGAGACACACAGGACCAACACCAGGTGTAATGGTGTGGGCCATCCCTGTCTGGCATTCATGGATGGAGCACTGACCAGCCTTTTGGTATTTCTAAGACATTGTGGAATAAGACCTATATATATATATATATATATATATATAAATATATATACACATGCTGTACTATATGGATTATATATGTTTTACTTATGCTGCCTGAGCCCCTTAGTGATCCGTTTTCAATAAGGAGAAAGAGATAAGTTGCAACCATGCACACCACTTATCTCCAAGTGACCAAAGGATTGCATGGGCTAAAATCCAAGCTCTTTAACCTTTGGCACCCTAACACGCCAAATGCTGTCCGGGCATGCTGGGAGTTGTAGTTTTGCAACAGCTGGAGGCACACTGGTTGGGAAACACTGCCCTAACATACATGCAATTGACAGCAGATTCCACGCGTAAATATCTCCTCTGTACAGTAAACTTTAGATAATCTCTGTTTATGCACTTTCTGTATTGAAATTAGGTGCTGTATATTTCATGAAATTATTAATCTTTTCCAGTATAAAAATAACAGAATAAAGCAAAAATAGAATAAAGTAAATCTAAAGTCTTCGGTTCTTTCAATGTATAAGAGCTTGTCTTTTTTGTTGTTGAAGTCTTAGGATGCGAAGCATAGAAAACAGCACATTAAACTAAATCCATTCAGCTCATTGCAGCTTCCGTTTCTTCCAGCTATACATGTAGCCGAGCTAAAAATCATCATTTAGCTTTTTGAGAGCGCTTTGCTGGAACACACAAGACATGCTGAGCTGTGCCACACGACAAACTCAGCCATACTGCATTTGCATACTTTCACATCCAGCTGGTCAGTGAGTGCTGTGTCAAACAATGCACGAATAATAAAATGCTGGCTGCACATCCTCCCATTGCATTTAGCCTGTGCTTGATCACATCTTTTCTCTAATGTGTCCAAATTTCCATCCTCTGCTCAGTCTGCAGCTTCAACACCCCCCTTCCCTCATAGAAACCCAACACGTGTTGGCTCCCTCCCCGTTCACACTCTCATTGGCCTGTGCTCCATGCTCTGATCCGCCTTCCCATTCCTATTATGGAGCAGCCTAAATCCAAACTGGGAGCTACAAACAGCAGCAGGAGCAGCATCAGTATCAGCATCTCTGGGTATCTACAGTACACACAGCATGGGGCTCTGCAGCACCCTCACCTGCCTCATCTGCCTCACTCTGCCTTGGTACCTCTCTGCAGAGCAAGGTAGGTACTGCCAAAGTGCTGTGTGCGGGAGAGAGGGTTTACCTTTCCACTGGATAAGGCATATTTGTTCTAGTAGGTGGGTGCAGGTGTATGAGTACACGTCCTATGTGATCAATGACAAAGGATGGATTGATAGAAATAAAAACAGCTAAACTGGTGATCTACTATATAAAATTCAGAGCTTTTACACTAATATGGATGCATGATATATGTAGCATGTACATATTGTTTCAATGGGCATTGCTAATGTGCCATGCATTTGTGTGTTGGTATCAATATCTTTGTAGCATATGCTTTGTATAACCTTCCAATATATGACTTAGGCTGTATAGTTGACCGTATATCACTAAAGACACTTTGTCTTTGCCTTGTGCCTTTAGCATGTATTTCTATTGTAATTGTACCATACAATGCCCTTTTATGATGGTGATTATGATTATTTATTATTATTATTCTTTTTATTCTTTTTATCAGAATTGTTGCATTTTGTATTTTTTTCTAGTTTGGCGCCTTACAATATCTCGCTGGCAGCATTTACTCAGCAGTGTGTGCATGGTATTGATATCTCTCATTTCAATGAATTACAGGGTGCCATTCAAGGAAGTAATGATTCATATTACATGTGCTGTCTGATTACTAATATTATCCTTGAAATGTTTTCACTGCTTGGAAAACAGCTTCCTGCGTATCGCCTAGCACAGAATGGAATATTTCCGATTGTGTTGATCACTCAACAAAAAATTCATTGTCTTTGGCAGTGTTTTTTGATGGACAGGTTTGTCCTTTGTCCGCCCTTTTAGGCTTGGTTGACCTTTCACCCATCAATTTGTAGGAACGTGCTGTTCTTGCCGTTGGCAGTGATAGGGTTAATTGCAACTGTTGTGCCATAAGAGGATAGACAAAAGTTTTATTTTTTTATTTTTTTATTTGCAGAGTACCTGGACGGTTCCTAAAATCCACCCCTCTTATTGTTATCGCTGGTAGCCCTGGTATTTGGCAAGGCTGGATAGTGGGAGGCAGTGTAGGAGCAGGGAAACAATGGGTGTATATTGTGTAGGATATTTAGGATCGTAGGGCTGAGTTTCACAGCAGTATGGAAAATCATTGCTCAATGGTGCATGAATGATTTCTAATTGACTGGACTTTCAGTATCTTAACTGCGCAAGCCAGCAGGGAAGCTGCATATCTCAGCAATGACAGCTATTTACAGAATCTAGCACTTGACTATTGGCACAAGATGGCATAATTACTTCCTGGTGACAAAAGACAGCATGGCCAGCGTCCCTCCCTCTGAAATACATTTTCTGCTAGGTTAATGACAGAAAACTTCCACGTAGTCTGTGTGATTGGTGTGATGACTCCGTCTGTGGATAGAAAGCTTATGAATGGCTTTGTATAAGGAGAATTCTACTGACTGTGAAGCTATGTACAGACTGAATGTGTCTCTAGGTGTATCGGCAGGTGGGGGGGGGGGGGAGTGCATAGGACAGGCTTCTGGCAGGTTGGCGTCTGTAATATTTAAGGGAGAAGTGTAAACTGTATTGTAGAGTTGTCGAGTAGGATGTCAACATCTGTCTCGTCAAAATTTTATGTTACCTGTCATATCTAAATGTTATCTATCGTAATGCATCTATCTATCTATTATCTATCTTGAAAAAGGAAAAATAGTGGCAGCACCGTCTATTAAGAAAACAAGGGGGTGCAACTGGCCCAGTTGGGATAAAGCAAATCCAATGTATAAAAGTAAAAAAAAGTGGGCAGCACTCCATGAGATAAAAAGTAGAAAAATCTTTATTTACCCAGACAGGACATGCAACGTTTTGGCTCTATGCTAGAGCCTTCCTATCTCGCATATCTATCTATTATCTATCTGTCTATCTCAATATCTATCTATCTATATATCTATCTATCTAATCTCATACCTAGGACTCTATTTTATATCTAACTCTATCTATATCATATTGTACTATTTATCTATCTATCTATCTATATCTCAAATATCTATCTATCTCCTATCTATCTACATGTCTATATCTGTCTTAATATAGTATGTATAGATTTATAAGAAGATATATTATTGTAGTGGTTTCAAGCTATGTACAGATGTAGCAGGGTTAACACACATGCATTATGAGACATGTTTTCTAAACTAAATGCAACTAAATGCGTTAAGCAATTGCTTTTCAATGGCTTTTGTTTCAAGATAACACGAGGAGTTAAGAAATTTGAGTTGAAAGTCTGTGTGTTACCCCTACTACATCTGTACATAGTTTAAGATATTGTGTTTGCTTTCATGTCCTGTATTACATCCCTATGAATATAAAGTAAATCATTTGGAAGATGACCACTCAAAATTGCAATAAAAAGCAAGAAGGGTGGTCTTCTCAAAGAAGATGGCCAGTACGCAGTCTGTCACTGGAAACCTTGTCTGGATATGGGGTGCTGTTTTGGAGAGCGTTCTCTGTGTATACAATAGATGCAAGTTGTCCTGAAGAGCATGCACGTGCATTAGAGCCCAGTGTAACATGATGCCCATCAATGAACTTGTCTGTTAAGGTGCTGGAAGTGAACAACTTGTTTCTAGAAGGCCATTAATGCATAGGCTTCAGAAGAAAGATGAAAGCTGCTGATGAATTCTGAGAAGGAGAAGGCCAGAAAGATGAGAAAGAGAGATTTAGGTATGAGTGTTGTAGATAGAGACTCTTCAAAGATGAGGCATTTCTGAGTTTGGTGTAAGAGGCTCATATTGATGGAACCAGAGATTGAAGCTGATATACATGGATGTGCCAAGCAGTGTGAAACCTTGTAAAGAACCAGGGAAATGTGGAGTTTATAGATACTAATAGAAGGCAAAAGGAGCAAAAAGACGTTGATGTGGTGTGATCTGGGTATCTGAAATCTGAATTGCTTAGACTGTTATGTTTAGTAAAACATCCTCGCAATATAGGTTACAATACAATAAGATTTTTAATTTGGAGTATTTGATATGATACGGTAGTTGATGTATTTATTCCAAAATTACAAAACTGACTTTGATTTATCACATTACAACATTTTTGTATATTCTAATAAAAATAAGATGCAGATGGTTTATAATACCTAATGGCTGCTGGCTCTCCCCAGTGTGAGGACATTGCCCTTGTCTGAGCTCTGGACCAGTGCAAGTTTCAAATGCTTTGCTACATTTGTATATTATCTTACAGTACTCTATGCATGTGTGTGTGTGCACCCTATTACTATATGTCATCTTTGTGCAACAACCTCAAACCTCTATTTATGCTTCTCCTACAATATCTTCTCCATCAAAGAAGCGCATATCCATGTAGCTACAGCAGCACAGTACTGTTTTGGGAGACAACTTTACACTACTACACCTGTCATGCTTTTGCTATTACTACTGTCCTATTCTTAACTGCAAATTCCAGGACTTTAATAAACAGCTCCCCCTTGTGTGTAAAAATCTGATTTTACCATTATACAAATATCACCTTTCGACATCTTGATAGGAAAAAGTGCTATTCCTTTTGCATTATTATATCATTTTTGCACATCCTAAGAAATCTTAATACAGGGTTTGTCATTTACTCATCATATCCTATATGGTCAATTGGTCAACATTACTGTAGTGTAATATGCATACACAGGCCAACCCTCCTGCATCTGTGTGAATACTATCTATATATATATATATATATATATATATATATATGTAATGGTCATTCTGGCAGTGTCATGTAATGCTTCTGTGCCTGCGATGGCAATCTTGGCAATGCCAGGGCTACATCCTCAGGACAAACACAAGCCATGTTTTTTCCTTTGTTTCTGTAAGTGCGCTCTTTACTGTGCATAATTTGGATTATTCTGTAAAACTGCAACACAAAGCAAGGCTGATAATGAAAAATGTCATTGTATCTGTTAAGATGAAGAAGATAATGTCTGGTAGTCTCTGACAGGGGTTTAAATAGCCTGTCTGTTCATTACAATATCGTCTGGGAAAGAGGCACAGGTCCTCAGATAAACTTTCCTTTGCTGCCAGTACCTTGCATTTCAGCTGTGAAACCTTAACCCCATCCGTTCCATGTGTAGTTTACCTTGTCAAGCTTCCTTATAATTGAATTCTCTTTTCACTTCTTTTTTGAAAGCTTGACTGATTATAGCTCTTCTATGGTACCTAAATCTACTTGCTCTGAATAATATCATTTTGAAGGTGTCATATCAAGCTTTTCCCAGTACCTCTCTGATTCTCAGCATAAAAGCTACCATGATATGGAACAGGGCAGAAAACCCTGTCTTATCTTATACTTCGACTGTTCCTTATGTATCACTAAAATGATTTCACCTAATAGGAACGAGGAAAGGCTGAAGGTAAAATGGTACTTTTCTTCTTGACTTAGTCCATCCCGCACACAATCATTTTTCCATGACAATCTAATGGTATAGCTTTTTTTAGATTTACAAGGGATTATCAGAGAATGTATTAATCCCCCCAAAAAGTGGTACACCATATAGAAACAAAACATCTAGAATATACTTGACTTCATGGCGACCAGTGGTGATCCTACCTTCATAGTCATAGGAGATACAGTGAAATAATCTGTCATAGATACACGTGTGCATCACATTGGTGAATTGTGATTTCCAGAGCATGCCTTCCTTGGCACTGCTCCGTGATGTCTACAGCAATCTAAGTACTGTATATGTCTATGTAGATCTATGACAATTTCCTTAGAATGATGTGTCAAATGTCTAGTAACAAAATGCTGAACAGTGTCGAAAGAGTTTACATTTCTTTCATGTTCGAAATCACTGATTGTCGTAGATGACATATTTCTCCAGTGTGACCACCTCATATGTATATTTGACATTTTAGACATTATTTTAACTGGATTTCTCCTTTAGGCAAACATAAGAGAACATACGTAATTGTGGAGATTTGAATGCACGGTAGACATATAATACTGTAGTTATAAATGCTGTTGGTTTTTACTTTAACTGAATAGCTGATTAAGATACTAAAGCAAAAAGGGCTTTGTCATGTTACCACACCTTTAAGTTACTACACCAATAGTATGAAACTATTGCACATTACAAGTGATCGTATGAGCCTGGACATTGAAGAAAATATTCCTATCTGGCTGGAATTGGTCTTTGACAGAACTATATAATATCTGTTCTTAGGCTAGTTTCACACAAATTTTCAGAGATCCGTCAGGCTGTTCCAGTCGGGAATGGTCTACCTGAGCTCTCTGGATCCTGCATTGCCGGACACTGCCAGAATGCCCGCCAGACATATTAACTATAATTGGAAATCACTTGCATCCAGGTGTGCAAGTATGTAACGATCTGGCCATGGAGAGTACTCCATATAAATATTATAATATAATGAACCAAAATATAATCAGACATTGAGACATTATATTCTAGAAAGACCACAGATCGCTTCATATTCTTCACTAATTTTGTATGAAGAAGCATAGTGGTCTAATCTTATTTATGCTTATATAGAGTATATATCTGTACTCAAACAAAAGAACACAAGCAGCACAAAGTAAAATCAATTATCCTTGCATTTGGTCATCAAGAAGGAGATCACTGCTGAAGAGGCAAGGGGGTAATTGTCGACGTACATCTATGACTTCCATGTAGGTGGTCAACTTGGATGAGTTAAATGGAAAACTGCCTCAGGGTCCTAATTTATGGATATAATATGCCCATTACACCACCTGTATTGGTTACAAGCCTCTGTATGTCATACACTAAGTACCTGTTTTACTCATAGTCATGGACTATATAGTAAATTTCATGTATTGATTTGAAATAAGCTTTAACTTAGGTCCATAACTTATTTCCGGTCATCCAACAGCCCCTATACAGCTACTATACACTGCTGAAATGACGTGCATGTTTGGGTAAGGGGAACTGAGTTGTTTGCTGCTAGACAAATAGTCTATGGCTAGCTTTAGATTCCGAAAAATAATTTACACCTTTCACATGGGAGAAACGGAATACAGTGCACTTTACTTATTTCTCTTTACTTCATTCCAAAAATGTACCATTTTAAAGTTGTGTGTCTGTCACGTATGATGATTAGACTTTAAAGTTACCTAGTGATAGAGCACCTCAGTTAAAATATCCTAGGGCACAATGTAGATTTGAAGCTCATATTTTGAGTACTGTTGTTTCGGTTGTAGTAACATTACTATGTAGAATTCAGTTCATTGCAGCTCTGATATTTGTCTTCTCCATAATTTTGCTAGGCGATGTGATTATTCAAGGCGTTTTCGAGGATTTACAAACTGTAGTTACAAACCACGATGTTCCTTTCATTTGAGATGAGAATTTGGTATTGCTTCCCATCTTAAGTTTGCCCAAGACCACATGGATGCTAAACTAGGCTACTAGTAATATGCTATATGGACAGATGAGACAAAAGTGCTACTTTTTTATTACAAATTCACAGCACTATGTTGTGGTTGAAGAAGAATACTGTGCACAGACACCAAATCCTCATCTCAACTATGTAAGAAACATTGATGAACTCAAACACATTTGCGGGGACAATGGTATGAAATTCCCTCTGAACATTGTGCAAATTGTATTTGCATTTTAGTTATTTACAGAGAGTTTTTAAATTTAAGAGTTCACTTTCTTTTTTCTCCCTTTACTGTGAATGTTTACTCAATGTGCTTAATGAAAGACAAAAACTGTAGTGTTTGTGTGCTATTAGTTTAGTTAGATTGTTTTTGTCTATACTTCTAATAACAATCACTAATTATTTCCTTAGAGTAGCCTTTTAAGCATTTGAGTATGGTGCTGCTGTTGTTACCCTCGCAGGACACTGTATTATGTAATACCTGATTCAGTATGATATCATTTATATAAAAGAGTTATTGTTCCAAATTGGTATTGATCCATTGTTTCAACTGGATATGTCAGCAATTAAACCAGGACAGGAAAAGAATTATAGATATGCACCGTGGGAATTTAATTGTACAATAAGTAATAAAAATGGGTGAAGACCTGATCATATGAAGTACTGTACATATGGGAAAGCACCTGGAAAATATGTGTGTTAATTGTCTAAAATAAACCAGCAAAAAAAGTACATGCTGCATTGCTCATTCATTATGCCAGTTATAATATATAATGTGCCATATTGACGCATACGTACACTCTAACCATTCTTCAGTCAATCTGTCAAGAACCATAGATGTTGTTTCCCAGTCATAATTTTCTATATTTCTCTCTTTTCCACTAAAAGTATAGATATGCTTCTGTAAACATCAGAACGATGAACACTTTGACTGCAATACGACATGCTATAAAACTGGGTAGCACTAAAGCCCAGAATTAGTTGTATTGGTTCCTGGCAGATGAAACTCACAGTATGGTTGAAAGGGTCACTACCTTACAAGATATTACATGGGTCTATATAAAAAATACAATGTTGTGTGATTTGGACACATGCTAGAACAATAGGAAAGGCAATATTTGGTGATTTGTTATAGGGACCCTGGTTTATGAAATGTAATAATTGTATATTTCCACCACCCATTACCTACAGTGGAGTGCTGCATAATTTTTTCAAGTTGAATCCCTGGACAAAGGTTTTAGAGGAATTGTACCTAGTATCTGCATATGTTTGTGATAGTGCTGCTGTTGCTTATATACAGTATATATATATATATATATATATATATATATATACATACATATACTAGCTGAAGGACCCAGACTATAGGACTATAACAGTGACATCTACAGCACCCCACCCCAAAAACAGTGACCTCCACAGCAACCCACCCCTTAACACTGACCCCCCCATAGTGCCCGGACCCTTAAAATTGTACCTCCAAAGCAGCCCACCCCCTTAACTTTGAGCTTTACAGCAGCCTTCCCCTTTAACAGTGACTTTCACAGCATACCACCCCCTTGACAGTGACCTCCACAGGGGCCCACCCCCTTAACAGTGGCCTTTACTGGATCAGGGGGCGTGTCCTTTTGTACAGCTTACTCTATCATAGCAGCACTGTACTGTCTGAGTGTGATCTACAGGAAGAAAGTCACCCTCCCACCCCTGCAGCTGACAGAAGTTGATTTTTATCTTCATTTTTTCAATCCCTGTCTGCTGAGAAGTGGAGGGGGCGTGGCCTAACCAGATCGGGACATGGCTTAGTGCGTCCTAGAAGTTGATTTTTAACTTCATTTTTTCAATATCAGTCGGCTGAGGGGGAGGGGGCGTGGCCTATCCAAATCAGGAGCGTGTCCTTTTGAACAGCTCATTCTAAGGGTCCATTCAAACGTCCGTAGAATGGGTCCGCATCTATTCTGCAATTGTGAGGAATGGGTGCGGACCCATTCATTGTCTATGGGGCTGGAAGAGATGCAGACAGCACACAGCTGTCCGCATCCACATTTCCAAAGCGCAGCCCTAATCTTCCGGTCTGCAGCTCCAGAAAAAAAATAGAGCATGTCTTATTCTTGTTCACATTTCTATGGGAGAGCCGGCCGGGTGTATTGTGGATCAACAATACACTACGGACGTCTGAATGGATCCTAAGACAGCAGCACTGGGCTGTCTGAGTGTAAGCTGCAGGGTGAAAGTCACCCTCCCTCCCACCCCTGCAGCTGACAGAAGTTGATTTTTTTCCTTAATTTTTTCAATCCTTGTCGTATCAGGAGTGGGAGGGTGCGTGGTCTAGCCAGATCAGGGACCTGGCTTAACAGGACCTGGTGGCAGGGTTTTAAGTCTTTTGAAGGTGAACACATTGTGGCAGGGGGCGTGTCTGGGCTCCTTCCTGCAAGAGTGACGCCCCTCTGGGCACCTTCCTGGCTCATTTGCATACCAAATAAACTGTTTTTTTCAGAGGCTAAAAACATGTATTGCTGGAACAAAGACACGTCTTGAAATAAGGTACTACGTGCTATTAGACCATGGCTTTACTTCAATAGCAATTATCCTTGTGGCAGATTTCCTTTAAAGCTCTCCTACAGCAGTGAAGATAAATGGCTGGGCTGCAAGCTTATATTGGCTGATAACGGTCATGTGACCAAGCTTCTATTGGCTAATGCATTTTTTGGGACTATCTCAGGAATGGTACATCCTAGAGAGCTGATACCTGGTCTAAAACCTTCACAGACACCTGATGTACCTGTGTGCCAAATTTTGTGATTGTAAATGCGACGGTACGGATTCCTTTAGTGGACATACACACACACAAAACACACACACATACACTCAGCTTTATATATTATATATAGAAAGTCCACAGAACACAAACATTTACCTTAATAACAGTTTCGCATCAGCGGTCCCTAGCAGGCTTTAGGGGCCTGTTTTCCAACATGCAGCTCTCAGCCCTTTTGCACGGCACACATCTACGGATCCCAAACCGCAGATACTCCACATCTTCACTGTGAAATGGAGGATGATCCACACCACCTGATTAATGGTGACTGCTTTTTATAATCCTCCCAAGACCCGGTCTGGAACGTGGGGAGAAGCCACCCACCCAGCACTTTGGCTACACCCAGTAAGAGCCGTCCCAGATCGGCTTTACAGCCATACTAAACAGCTGACGTGTCAGACTGCAAAGCAATAATGACACTACAGGAAAAAAACGGCTCTTACCTCACCAAGGCCAGGAATCTCGGTGACACGTACCGACCATCAATGATAGCCCCTTGTTCCTTCCTAATACATATATAAACATATTATTAGTGATGGACAAAGAACGGCCGGGAAAATCAAATGTTCGCGAACCACGCATTTGCTGCGGGCCCCATTTACTTTAATGGCAGACGACCCTGAAAAACCTTCAGGTTATATTTGCAGCCACCAAATACTTACTAGAAGTGCACAAATAGTTCCACAACATGGACAGTGACATATTAAAAGGCGATCAATGGCAAAAATTCCCACAACAAATATGTATTTTAATCAGGGACAACTTTTATGCGTCTTAAAGGGAAACTCTCAAAAATGTACAGGCCCTAAAAATTAGACATTCACCTGACAGAAAAGAACAAGTGCTTATGTTGCTGAAGGTACATTAGGCTGTCACTGGATAACAATTTTACTGTAGGCCAGTGGTGTACAGGTCCCAAAAATTAGGCATTCACCTAACAGAAAAGAACAAGTGCTTATGTTGCTGGAGGTCCATTAGGCGGTCACTGAATAACAATTTTACTGTAGGCCAGTACAGGCCCCAAAAATTTGGCATTCATCTGACAGAAAAGAACAAGTGATTATGTGGCTGGAGATACATTAGGCGGTCACTGAATAACAATTTTACTATAGGCCAGTACAGGCCCCCAAAATTAGGCATTCACTTGACAGAAAGGAACAAGTGATTGTGTGGCTGGAGATATATTAGACGGTCACTGGATAACTATTTTACTGTAGGCCAGTACAGGCCCAAAGAATTAGGCATTCACTTGACAGAAAGGAACAAGTGATTATGTGGTTGGAGGTATATTAGGCGGTCACTGGATAACAATTTTACTGTGGGTCACTGGAGTAGAGGCCCCAAAAATTAGGCATTCACCTGACAGAAAAGGCCTTTTATGCCACTGTATATACAGTACATAAGAAAAGGACCATTCTTTGTTCTGGGTGGTGACGGATATGTGTGAATTGGTATGAGGAAATTTAATCAAACGTGGTCATCACAGGTGTTGAATTCCTACAAGATCGATGCCTCATTCATTTTTAGAAATGTGAGATAGTCCACACTGTTGTGAGCTAGGCGAGTGCGCTTATCGGTCATTATCCCCCCTGCTGCGCTGAACGTCATTTCTGACAGGACACTCAACGAGGGGCAAGCCAAGAGTTCCATGGCAAATTGTGCCAGCTCTGGCCACAGTTCAAGCATGTACACCCAATAGTCCAGGGTTTCCTCGCTACTCAGAGCGTCCACATTGGCCGTTAACCCGATGTAGTCGACACCTGTCGATCTAGGTGTTCCCTGAGCCTGGATCTGGAGAGTGGCTGTCGGGCTGGCTGCAAGAATGATCTCATATCCAAAGTGACCAACACATCTTCAAACCGCCCTCTTCTTGCAGGCGCGGTAGGATTGGCACCTGTTTCGATGTGGGTGGAAAAACCTCTGCCAGCATCCGCAACAGCAGAATGCAGCATCTCTCGCAGCAAGACCTGGAAATGCTGCATTCTGCCAGCCCTTTGTGATGCTGGAAACATGTCCGCCATTTAGTTTTTTTTACCGGGGATCTAAGTACGTTGCCACCTGGTACTGGTCCTAACACTTTATATTTTTTATACGGGGGTCCATCTTCAAACACTAGAGCATGAAGGCCCCCATTTGCACTAAATTGGAAGCGCTGGCTCCTGCTCATCGCCCAGAAGAATGACGTCCTCGGTCTCCTCCCCCCAGCCACGGACAACACCAGGGATCCCCGAAAAGTTTAAAGTCCCTCTCAAAGCCTGCTCTTCTTGCTACTCCTCTTCCACCTCCTTCCCCCAGCCACCATCCTCCTCAGACTCCTCTTCAGACTCCTGCTGACTTGTCTCAGATGGAGTAGCCCCCCGTATATTCATTCAGCATTGCGACTTCCACATCTTCCAGCTCCTGCTCCTCAATGGCTTTATCAATGACATGACACAATGCACGCTCCAGAAAGAAGGTATAAGGTACGATGTCCCTGATGGTGCCCTGGCTGCAACTGACCAGTTTGGTGATCTCATCAAATGGCCGCAGAAGTCTGCACACGTCGCACATGAGTAATAACTCCAAACAAAAGGGCTGCTGCCAGCCAAGGTGTGCACCGCACGGCCTCAAAGTCACACACGTCGCACATGACCAGCCACTGGCGCTGTGAAATAAAACCAGCTCCCCAGAACCTGTCCTGCTGCAGAGTTCGTACAGGTAGTCATTAACAGCACGCTGCTGCTGAAGCAGCCTATCAACCATATATAAAGTGGAGTTACAACACGTTGGGCTGTCACAAATCGGACATGGTGCTGCCGCCGAACGTCAGCAAGGCGAACCATGGCCGTGTAAGATCTTCTAAAATGGCCACAGATTCTCCTGGCCTGCCGCAAGATGTCCTGGACCCCGGCATATTTGGCAAAGAATAGCTGCACGACTAAGTTCAGGACGTGTGCCATGCACGGCATGTGTGTCATTTTGCTATGTTTCAGCGTGCTCAGCAGATTGGCAACGTTGTCACTGTAAATATGCAGACATTTAAAAGGAAAAAAGAATCTTACCGATTCAACAATTGCAACTTGTATAACAATTGTAACATGTACAGAGATGGGTACTTATTATGAAAAGGCACGCAGCAATACATCAATCAGAATATGTCAGGTGAGTGAGCAATTGTATTGCAGCAGGTCATATATTAATTAACAATCAACCTTCGGCAATTAGAAGCATATAGTGTATACTATGTCATGGAGTTCGACTAGTTAAACTGGAGTCAATCACTAAAAATAATATTTCTGTGATTTATCCAATTTTTCCATTTGGATCTAAAGACCAGTGGTTTACGTGATTCTGCTGCAGCAATCTCTTCAAACCTATATATAGAATCTATCTTCCCTGTCAATTGGACTATGGTAGGGAGTTCAACGTGGAATAAGGAGACGTGGAATAAGGAGACGCGCAGCCGTAAGAAGAATGTGGAAAAGTTGAGGGATATTGTGAGCCAAATCTGAGGATGGAAGGTTCAGAAGAGCTAGATGTGGAGAAGGAGGGATATTGGTTTTGCAAATTTTGTTACAATTATTGAATAGCTCTTCCCACCATGGAGCAATGAGGGGCATGACCACCAAATATGGAAGAAAGCACCCCTTTCTTCTCCACATCTCCAGCACCTATCTAGGTTACAGCTATCATATCTAGATGTAATGTCTGGAGTTTTGTACCATCTTGTGAGGATTTTATATCTGTTCTCTTGAATAAGTGCACGCCTTGATTTCTGTAGTGAGATAAAAAGCTTTGTTAGGTCTTGAGATGAGAAGAATGTATTCAAGTTTCTTTCCCAATGGCCTATAAAAGCAGGTTTCGGCATCATGATAGGTACAGTAAGTTTTTTGTATGTGTGAGATAGTTTTTTTTTTTATGGTACTGATTGCAAATCAAGTCCTGAGAAGGGCCTGGAAAGGGATATTCTTTGCTATATAGGAATGAAGGTAGAAAGTTAGGGAGGGGAAAGCGTTCGGAATGGAGAGCAATATGGCGATTTCTCTTTTATTTATCAGTTTGCCTTCTTTGTCAAAAAATGCAAAAAATGACAGGATGGGAATTTGGAACATTTTTAGCTGAGGAGGGAGACTTTGTTTTAGTTCTACTTGAGCTAAGTCTATCAGGTCCCTAACTTGGATTACCGGGGATGGGAGTGGGAAACCCCAGTCAGAGTTTTGAAACCAAACTTCAAATGTAGCTTTTATCACAGGATTGGGTTTGGAGAAGAGGTTGATATTATTTGAATCTCCAATTAAAAGTGATCTAAATGAAAAGTGAAAGATCGAAGATTCCATCTCGACCCAGGATTTGTGTGCCGGGTTACGAAACCAGTCTAGTGCTCTGGCAAGGTGAATGGCCTTATGCTAAAGCTGGGGGTTTGGCAGACCTATACCCCCCATATCTCTAGGCCTCTGAAGGGTTGAAGTTGCTACTCTTGGGCTTTTCTGCTTCCAGATGAATCTGCGGATATGTTTTATTAAAGCAGTGAAGACATTTTTAGGTATTGGGATAGGGAGTACTTGTTGTAGATAATTAAGTCTGGGACTGACCAGGGATGTAATTAAGTATTTCCTGCCAAACCATGATAAAGTCTGAAGATCAATTTGGGTCAGTTGTTCTGTTATAGCTTGGAGAAGAGGGGTATAGTTGAGTCTAAAGAGATCATTGGGATCTGGGCCTATTTTAATCCCTAGGCATGTGATGTATGGGGATTCCCAGTTGAAGGGAGATATGGCTTTTAGGGAATTTGTTAAGGATAGGCGGAGGCCCACACTCATGACCTGGGATTATTTCATATTTATCTTGAAATTGGATAGTGGGCTGAATTTTTCTAGCAAATTGTAGATGACAGCCAAGGAGGTTTGCGGATTTATACAGTAGTTAGAATTAGCAAGTCATCAGCAAAGGCGGCTGCCTTGTGTTCTTGTTTTCCCAATTTAATTCCTTTTATTTTAGGTTCTTGCCTGATGGCTTGGAGGAGTAGTTTGATAATCATGATAAATAATAGGGGAGATAGGGGTCAACCCTGTCTGGTACCATTAAGGATACCGAAAGAAGGGGAAATAGAGTCATTTACCAGCACTGATGCAGAAGCATTTGTATACATGGCGAATGTGGCGTATATGAATGGTACTGGAAGGTCAAATTTGATCATCGCATGGCACATGAAATCCCAATTGACCCTATCAATTGCCTTTTCTGAATCAGTGCTCAGCAATGCAAGAGGGATGGAATTATTTTTAGCGTGGTAGAGAGCGTTAATAATTCTCGTTAAATTATCTTTCCCCTCCCTACCATTGATGAAACCCATCTGGTCTCTGTGTATCAGAGAGGGAAGGAGAAGTGAGAGGCGGTTGGCAAGCATTTTGGCCATTAATTTCAAATCCAAGTTCAGGAAAGATATGGAGCGGTAACTTGCACACTGGGCTGGATCTTTCCCTTCCTTGGACAGAATGGTGATATGTGCTCTGGTTATATCCATTGACAGGGGGGAACCCTGGAGGGCTTGGTTGCATAAAAGGTATGAAGTGGGGGATTAGGGATTTACTAAAGGTACGGTAATAAAGAGCAGGGAGGCCATCAGGGCCCGGAGCTTTGCCGTTCGGGAGTCTGTGGATAGTTTTTTCAAGTTCATCAGGGCTGAGGGCTAATTTTTGGGCAGCATCCAATTTTGGGAGAGAGATTGAGCTAAGGAAGGAGTTAATCGGGTCCGAGATGTGTGTTATGGCTGAGCCACCTTCTTTTTTGTTTATTCTAGTAATATATTTTTGGGCTTTCCTCTTTTTTATAAAGCTCATCATCAGTTTAGAGGCTTTATTGCCATGGGCGAAGTATTTCAATTGAAAGTGTAGAAAGTATTTGGCTGTTTTGGAGTTAAGATTTTTTAATTCTGATCTGAGATCATTAAGTTGGGAAAGCTTTGATTCTAATAGTTTTTTTTTTTTTTTTGTGAAGGCACTCAACCCTTTGGATTTCAGATAAGAGCATAATTTAATAAATTGGCCTCTAATGAATGCTTTGTGGGCATCCCACACCAAATGGGGGGATGTTTCGGGAATAGCATTCAGATGGAAATATTCATCCAGAAGGTTTTGTACTTGGGCTTTGAGTTCTGGTAAGGTGATTAATTGTTCATTCAATCTCCATTTAAATGATTTTGGAGCGTGAAGGGGGAGTTAAGAGATAAATGAATTGGGGCATGGTCTGAGAGGTGGAGAGAACCTATTTCAGCCTTAGTGCAGAGTTGAAGGTGTTCTCTGGATATAAATAGATAATCCTATGGTAGGAATGATGGGAGTTAGAGTAATAAGTGTAATCCCTACACAGTGGATTTAGGAGTTTCCATGCATCAACTAATTGGGAGTTATGAAATAGTTACAAATAGCCCTGAGTTTTTTTTGGGAGAGGGAGGATGTTTGAGAGGAGGAGTCTAATAGGGGTTCAAGTGAAATATTAAAGTCTACACCCATAATTACTATGCCTTCTTTGAATTTCTCTACTAATGGGAGAAGTGTTTTAAACCACTGGCATTGGCAGGAATTGGTAGCATATATGATAATGAACGTATACATCTGATTTTCAAAGGACCCCTTCAACAATAAATAATGACCTTCCGGGTCGTGTACCTGTGAGCAGTACTGGAAAGAGCTCCTCCTCTTGAAGCCAATACTAACGCCCCTGTAGGCTGAGAAGTTGGAACCACAGTGATACCAAATAGGGTAGTTAGAGTATGAGAGGTTGGGGTATTGATCAAATTTAAAATGTGTTTCTTGAGGAAGGATTGCTGAACAAACAATTCTCTTTAACTGAGAGAAAATTTGAGATCTTTTGGAAAGTGACTTAAATCCCTTAACATTATATGAGGAAATATGGAGGTCAGTCATGACTTATATGTTGTGGGACCTAAATGTGCTAAGGGAGTATGGGAGGGGTGTGGGTCCCAAGTGCCCAGCCCCCAGGAGCGTCCATACGCCACAAAGAGAGACCATTTACTGTATACATAGATCTGATTTCTGCAATAGTACCTGTCTGTATTCTTATCAACATTAATAAGAAGTGAACAATTAGGCCAGAGTATTATCTTGACCATTGTAAAATAATGAACAGTTATAACCTTATAGAAGTGAAACTTATAGAAAAACTTCAAGTACTGAAGAATTGGAAAGAATATGTAAGGGAGAGAGAACTTGGTTCTGTGTTGTATCACCCTTGGTTAAATTTTGTAACCATTGAGTATAGAGATGTCAGGGATCAGAGGAAGGTGTTATAGTAGTAAAATGCAGAAGGAGGAAAATTACAGGGGAAAGAGTTGAAGTGTTTAAATGCATAGAGAAATATACCACTTAAATACTTCTATTAGTATATGACAGGAGTCGACTTGGGAATCTTCACTTTACTACTGACAGGCGTCTTGGAGTTGATACCGGGGTATTTCTTCTGCTTCTCTGAGATTTTGGGGTGCGTTGTCTTTCCCATGGCTCCACTTGTGGAAGGATCGGTAAGTCCAATATATCCTGCATAGGGTCCCAATTTTTGATGTTTAAAGGACCGCATCCCAGGAGGTCGTATGCTGTTTCCAGGTCTTGGAAAGAGGTTATGGACAGTCTGCGGCCTTCAAACATAAAGGAAATGCCAAAGGGTAAAGTCTAACTGTAGGTTAAAGGCTTTATTGCTCTTCGCTTTTTCAGAGTGGATTGGGACAGATATTGAAAAATCAGTATGTTGTTGCATTCCCACTGAATTGAACCGCTAGAACGGGCTTTGAACATAATCGCTTCCTTAACAGGGAATGCCAGGAATTTACAAATTACATCAGTGTGGGCGAGGGAGCAGGTTTTGGTTTTAAGGCTCTCTCAGTCCGCTCCAAGATAACCTCGTGTGCCGTATTGGGGCTTAGGAGGGATAGGCAGATCTGCACTATGGTGTTGGAGGGTCTCCTGCAGCTACAGTCTCGGGTATACTGCGAAAACGTAAGTTGTTGCGCCTACCTCTATTCTACTGGTCCTCAATGGCGGAATACATGGAGTTCAGCTTTCTTGATAAATTTATCCATTTCGCCGCCACTTGCAGATGTTCTTTGTTGTACTACGACTTCTCCAGCCTTTGAGCTTGTCTGCGGTTCGGGGGGCGAGGCGTGTCCGGCGCCATCTTGCTTTCTCAGGCAATGGCTGCAGCGGCTGCTTTCTTGATAAATTTATCCATTTCGCATTTATCCATTTCGCCGCCACTTGCAGATGTTCTTTGTTGTACCGCGACTTCTCCAGCCTTTGAGCCACCTATTTTGACAATTTACTCCACGCTGTAGTTGCAGGCTATTAGGGTGATATGTATGATGGAGCAGTTGGCTTATGCAGCCATCTCGTTCTGGCGCAGGTTCTGCCCCCGCCAGGTGCCTTCTTAATGCGGTCGTCCCTAGGTGAATGTTGGGCTTACTCCGACTTATGCGTTGACAGCACAGGCTGCAGATGGCAACACTATTGTCAGCAGCTGACACAATAAAAAAAAGCCCACACTGCGGAGCCATGTGCCGGCATCCTGATGTGACCATGCATGATGGATGGCTCGTTCCAGATACATTTGCAGTATGCTTTTTGTCTTCTGTGCACTGCAAGTTCTGCCAGCTTCTCCTCCTTCTCCTCCATATCTGCTTCTCCGTCCCTACCTCTGAACTCCACTTTACTTCCTCTCTTCTGGGCACCTACGTGACATTCATCGACATGTCATCATCGTCACCTTCACCACCACTAACATAAGAGTCTCGGAGTAGGCAGCAACAGCGGGGACCACCCTCCTTGGGCTGATCTGGGTACTGTCGTCAGACAGCTGGGCCAATAAATGCTGCGCATCGGTAAGGTCTGGTTATGGATGGGAAAATAATTACTCTGACTCATGTGGAGGGGCTATGGTGGTGGTGTCTTTGTGAATGCACACAGCAGAGAGTAAGGAGGGTGCAGATAAAGAGGATGAGGAGGGTGCAGATGCGGAAGGCTGAGTGAGCCACTCAACCTACTCTGGTGCGTCATTTGACGTAATCGCACGCTCCTTCTCCAACTTCCCACTTAGGCTCCAGCCTGGTGCACCTGCCCGACACCTACCACCTCTGCGGAACAGCCTGCCTCTTACTCTGCTTGTCATTTTCAAAATGACCCTGTGCCAAAATCTCTAGAGGAAAGCAATATTTGTTAAAGCAGGAATATTGCAAGCCTCAATCAGTAATTGGTTAAAGCTGGTATATCAAACCCCTTAATCAGTATTTTGTGGAAGCAGATGTATCGCAGGCCTCAAACAATATTTGGTGGAAGCAGGTATATCAATCCTCTTAATCAGTATTTTGTGGAAGCAGGTGTATCACAGGCCTCAATCAATATTTGGTGGAAGCAGGTATATCAATACCCTTAATCAGTATTTTGTGGAAGCAGGTGTATTGCAGGCCTCAGTCAGTATTCGGTGGAAGCAGGTATATCAATCCCCTTAATCAGTATTTTGTGGAAGCAGGTATATAGAAGCCCTTAATCATTATTTGATGGAAGCAGGTATATCACACCCCTTAATCTATATTTTGTGGCAGCAGGTATATCATACCCCTTAATCAGTATTTTGCGGAAGCAGGTATATTGCAACCCTCAATCAGTGTTTTGTGGAAGCAGGTATATCAAACCCATTAATCAGTATTTTGTGGAAGCAGGTGTATCACAGGCCTCAATCAATTTTTGGTGGAAGCAGGTATATCAATCTCCTCAATCAGTATTTTGTGGAAGCAGTGTATCACAGGTCTCAATAAGTATTTGGTGGAAGCTGGTATATCAAACCCCTTAATCAGTATTTTGTGGAAGCAGGTGTATCGCGGGCCCAGTGGCGTAGCTATCAGGGAAGCAAGGAAAGTGGCTGCTTCGGGGTCCAAGCTGAGGAGGGGCGCGGGAGCAGCAGCAGCAGGGGGGGAGGCATCAGGGCCCTATTAAATTGTTGAATTACTATTTTTTATTTGGCTATTCCAGGGCTGTCTGTAATATTGATTTGACCCTGGACAACCCCACAGATCATCCCCCACCCCCCTTTGACTTGTTCCGCTGATCCGCTCCGTTTGTATTACTGCCTGCCTTTTTGCTCAGCCATCCTGCACGGTTGAATGGTTGCCCGCCCTTCCACCCAGCCATATTGCATGGCTGACCAGCCAGCTGCGCGTTTGTATGCCCGCCAACAGGGGCTTTACTAGGTTAAAACAATCGGGGCATGGGCCCCTGATGTTTCGTCCCAGGCCCCGAATGTATTGCCTGCCAGATAGATACAACTGTATTGCCATCTTCAGGATGGCAATACGATTGAATCTTATGCCCTGCAAGAGCTGAAGGACCTGTGATGACATCACAGTCCATGTGATCAGTTCTTAATGTAGTAGCTGAAAAGGACCTGCGATTATGTCACCATCATGTGACCAGTGCAGGAGAGGACGCCATAGCAGTGAAGAGAATTCCTGGGAAGAAGCTGTGGTGAGGTCTGCTATATGAGGAGAGGTAAGTGAACAGAGAGGCAGATCAATACTGGGAGTTGTAGTTATTTAACTGGGACTGTATGTTAGGGCTAATGGGATGGAAGTTATTTACATGGGACAGTGGGGTGGAGTGATGTTATTTACATGGGACAGTGGGGTGGAGTGATGTTATTTATATGGTACTGAAAGTTGAGGGGGTGATCCTATTTACATGGGAATGCATGTTGGAGGTGGTTGGGGCACAGTGATGTTATTTAAATGGAACTATATGTTGAAGGCAGCTGTGGGAGGGAGTGATATTATTTACATGGGACTGAATGTTGAGGGGTAATGTTATTTACATGGGACTGCATGTTGGAGGTAACTGGGGAGGGGTGATTTTATTTACATGGGACTGTATGTTGAAGGTGTCTGTCGGAGTGATGGTTTTTACATGGGACAGAATATTAAGGGGGTGATGGGACTGTATGTTGACGGTGGCTGGGGAGGGGGTGATGTTCTTTACACAGGACTGTATGTTGAAGGCAGCCGGGGAGGAGGTAATGTTATTTACATGGGACTGTATATTGGAGGGGGCAGGAGAGATGGTGTGATGTTATTTACATGGGACTGTATTTTGGAGGGGGCTGTAGATAGCGAGAGATGTTATTTACATGGGACTGTATATTGGAGAGGGCCTGGAGAGATGGTGTGATGGTATTTTCATGGGACTTTAGGGGGGAGGGAAATAATGTTATTTACATGGGACTGTATAGTGGAGGGGCTGAAGAATTATAATTTCTGTGGACACTAAATTGAGGAATATAAATACTGGAGGCACTTCAGGGCCAGCATTATAACAGTAGGGGACAATATAAATACCCGGGGGCACTGTAGGTGCATTATAACGGTAGGGGGCGATATAAATACTGGGGCACTGTAGGGGCATTATAACAGTTGGGAGCAATATAATTACTGGGGCACTTCTGGGTGAGCATTATAACAGTAGGGGGCATTATAAACACAGGGGGCACACGGGGGTAATTTTAAATCCAGATGACATTAGGCGTTCTTATTACTACTGGGGGCTCTATAAGAGGCACTCATAGATCTGCATTATTTCAGGAATATTGCACCCCTCAATCAGTATTTTGTGGAAGCAGGTATATAGAACCCCTTAATCAATATTTGGTGGAAGCAGGTATATAGCACCCATCAATCTGTATTTTGTGGAAGCAGGTATATAGAACCCCTTAATTAATATTTGATGGAAGCAGGTATATCGCACTCATCAATCAGTAGTTTGTGGAAGCAGGTATATTAAACCCCTTAATCAGTATTTTGCGGAAGCAGGCATATCGCAGTACTCAATTAATATTTGGTGGAAGCAAGTATATTGCAACCCTCAATCTGTATTTTGTGGAAGCAGGTATATCAAACTCCTTATTCAGTATTTTGTGGAAGCAGGTATATCAAACCCCTTAATCAGTATTTTGTGGAAGCAGGTATATAGCACCCCTCAATCAGTATTTTGTGAAAGCAAGTATATAGAATCCCTCAATCAATATTTGGTGGAAGCAGGTATATCACACCCCTAAACCAGTATTTTGCGGAAGCAGGTATATCAAACCCTTTAATCAGTATTTTGTGGTAGCAGGTATATTGCACCCCTTAATCAGTTATTTTGGGGATCAACAGATGTATCACACCCGTTGCAAATAGTTGTTCCAATAGCGTTTGTCCCACCTATATACCTGCGGTGTCCCTGGCACACAACTGCTGCACAATACAAATACACTATATACTTTCTATGTTAAAAAGTCCTTAAAAAGACTTTGTGGCCATATTAGCTAGTGTATATTGTAATTAGGTGATCGACAAGATTTACTCACATTAGATGTTGGCTGAACCCACTGGTGGGACTGGGAGTTGTTGACCAACTAAAGGTTCTCTGAACGTTGGCTCCTCTTCTGTAGCTGGTCTCAAGTTGATTAGTAATCTAAAATTACTAATTTAAACATCTGTGGATCTGCTTGACCATATTCTCAGCTCAATCTAAATGATTTCTTTCTTATTTTGTTGTGGTGTAAATTTAAAAAAACATTTTAAACTACTTTTACTCAATGTGAGTAAAAAGAACTTGTTGAGTTTCTTGAAGACTTCCAAATTTCGGTATGTCAGTCTACCATTTAATTTGTTACATAGGTCAGGGAAATGAGTTTAACATTGATAAAGGGTCACTAAGTTTTATAGAGACATATAAAAAGTTTTGATTGTTGGGGGTCTGATTGCTGACACCCACAACAATCGCTAAATTGAAGAGAAAGAACTGTTTGCATATCACGTTCTCTTGTCGTTGCAGAGGCCTGAATTAAGATGAGCCCATAGACTTCAACTGAGCCCATCTACTGCACCGAGGAGAGACATGATATATGAAAGCTTTTCTATCCTCTTTCTAGTGATTGGTGGGGATCTCAGCATTCAGACCCAATCAGTCCAAACTTTTGACATATTTCTATGACATGTGAAAAGTTTTGGGAAAACTTAGTAACCTTTCAAAAAAGTTGTCTGGGATTAGAAAAAACATGGCTGTTTTTTTTCAAAGAACAGTGCCACACATTTCCAAAGGTTATTACAACTTATCCCAATTCACTTCAACAGAGCTGAGCTGCAATTTCTGACACAACCCATGCACAGTGCTGGTACAGTTTTTGGCCATTAGCCAAAGTAGCCATTTTTTTTATTCTGGACCATTCATTAATCATACGTAGACATTTGCCAATAAGTGATTCAAGGAAATTGAATACAAGGCGGTAACTATTAATCAATATCCAAATATACAGTATCTTGGATATATCATGTCTCCAAGACAAAAGATTATTTACCAGTATGAAACATAATCGACATGAAGAGGCCATCGTTATATAAAAGCGAACAAAAGCATTCTAAGCAAATAGACTAATAACCTCCGTTTACTATGTGATTTGTTTTATATGGTGTTAAAATGCGGTTTTATAGATATTCACATTTCACTTACTGTATGCGCTACAATTTACTGCATCTTGGAACAATACAGCAAAGATCATGAAAGAATTTTAGAGATAAATAGGAAACAATCCAGCCCTAGACACCAGCGGGAAAGATCAGACAGTGCATACTAACGTGAGGTAATGGGTGGACCTTGCTGACGGGGTCATACTGTATTTTGATATGTATTTATGGTCTCTGGGACAATACACTGGGGAATTGGCTGGCTTTGTTTGCCTTGAATGTAAATCAAGCCATTACATTCTCTATCTCGCTTTATTTCTTTATAAACTCCGCAGCACATTACATTGTGCTGTCTGTTCTCATCTCCACCATGACAGTCATTGTAAGAGGTTCAGCACATAACTTCAGAGAGAAAAATGAGACACTGGCTATTTACAAACCTCTACAGTAATATTTCACCCAGCTTCTATTTTATTGTAAGATGGAGAGATAAATCGCAGATCTTCTCTTCTACCACATTTACAACCTTAAACTGGCCTGTCTTGTTTAAAGAACTGAAATATGCCTTTAGGTCTTTCTTTATAAAATCAACTAGGAACCAAAAAACAAAGAGGAGATACAGAAGTATATATGCTGCAGATCACCAATAATTGCAAAAAATATACTAAAGGAGTGAGCCAAAATCAATTAGATACATATAAAACGTAACTTTTAATCCCATTACCTTCTAAAATAGATAGCCCTCAAGATAAATCATGATGGTACAAAAAACATACAATAGCAAAAAGCTTCTTGGCAGTAGGAAGATTGGTGTACGGTGGCACACTAAAATAAAAACTGTTTGTCCTACCACTCTGCTGGTGGGTTCTGGAATGCATCAATTGTCCGGGGAAAACAAGATGAGGCTCTCCCTGGCAAAGATGAGGATGCTGAAAATAAGACGGGGAATGGGAATCGGAATCAATGTCCCTAATATTGCCCTACAACAGGGGTGTCAAGCTGGCCCTGATAACCTCACCACAGAGCACCCGCCCTGACTATTTTAGTGTGCCATCATGCACCAATGTTCCTACTGCCAAGAAGCTTTTTGCTACTGTATGTTTTTTGTACCATTATTATTTATCTTGAGGGCTATCTATTTTAGAAAGTAATGAGATTAAAAGTTATGTTTTATATGTATTTAATTGATTTTGGGTCACTCAACTAGGAACCAGTCAAAAGAAAGGCCTTTAAGGAATTACATGATCCAGGATACAAGCGTCTTGATTAATTATTATTATGTGGGAGTTTTTTTTATAGGATGTCTAACGGAAGGTGAAAATAGGGGTAACCGTTGGTAACATTTACGAGGAACATTCAGTGAAACCTCTTTTGTTTTCATTCATCATCTTCTGATCTTCTATAAGCAGCCATCATTGAAAGAGGTGGAAATAAACAAGCTGAAGCCTCTAATGCCATTGGATTTTATTCAGAATAGACAAAGTGTATGTTGAGGATGCAGGAGGTATTGACCTATTCACCCTTGAAGGGGTTGTCTGGGTTCAGAGCTGAACCTGAACATATCCCTATTTTCACCATGCCCCTCATGCCCCTCATGCCACATGAACATTGGAGAATTTCATGCTCCGATGCTCTCCATTTCCAAGGCTTTCTTTGGAGATACAGTAAAATCCCGGGCTCTCTATGGTTAAAGCTAGGTGGAGACTTCCGCCTAGCAGTGAGCCTGGTGACATCACCGGTACTAAAAGGGGGGCTTTAGTGCTCCCCTAACCTGTAAAACGGCTAGGGCAGCGCTAAATCCAACCATCAGTGCCTGTAACGGCACTGGATCCGAAAAAAAGCAATGGAGGCAGCATGTCCGGTAAAAAAACCCTTTAATGGGTACAGCCAAGTGAACTTAACGTGCAAAAAAGTTGTGACGTTTCGGCCGCTTCACAGCCTTTATCAAACACCCTGTGCCATTTAAAAGTACCTGCTTAAATATATTAAAACACACCCACTATCAATGGAGTGGCCAATAACAAAGACAAGAGATACTGTTGTCATACAAAGTGCGCCCACAGGTGCTCTTACAAGGTATCTCAATCATATGTGTTAGGTCCCCTATCCAACATACCTGCAGAGCGCACGTGTATCACGGCGTACCCAGGCTTCTGGCGCGCATGTCGGGAGAGAGGGAATAGCGTCACCGGCCGCCTCCCTCCGAGTCAGCTGAACGCAGGCAGTTCCGCCCCTTCATCGCGCGTCATCAAAAATCTCCCGGCATGCGCGCCGTTGCCAGGGACGCCTAGGAGTCACTTCCTCCCCGTCGCTTACAAGCGATCGCTCCACCACATCGCGTCCACGGCGCCAGCTGCCAAACCCCAGATCCGGTGGCACAAACGAAGTGACTCACCTAACATTTGCGCCCTCTCACGCGAAGGGGGACATCCGCACATGGGCAGGCAGCAACACCACGCCTCCAGCCAAGCACCCGGCCTTGGTGACACCGCGGCTCCGCCCTCCCCATGTCCGTGGGGAGGGCGGAGCCGCGGCGTCACCAAGGCCGGGTGCTTGGCTGGAGGCGTGGTGTTGCTGCCTGCCCATGTGCGGATGTCCCCCTTCGCGTGAGAGGGCGCAAATGTTAGGTGAGTCACTTCGTTTGTGCCACCGGATCTGGGGTTTGGCAGCTGGCGCCGTGGACGCGATGTGGTGGAGCGATCGCTTGTAAGCGACGGGGAGGAAGTGACTCCTAGGCGTCCCTGGCAACGGCGCGCATGCCGGGAGATTTTTGATGACGCGCGATGAAGGGGCGGAACTGCCTGCGTTCAGCTGACTCGGAGGGAGGCGGCCGGTGACGCTATTCCCTCTCTCCCGACATGCGCGCCAGAAGCCTGGGTACGCCGTGATACACGTGCGCTCTGCAGGTATGTTGGATAGGGGACCTAACACATATGATTGAGATACCTTGTAAGAGCACCTGTGGGCGCACTTTGTATGACAACAGTATCTCTTGTCTTTGTTATTGGCCACTCCATTGATAGTGGGTGTGTTTTAATATATTTAAGCAGGTACTTTTAAATGGCACAGGGTGTTTGATAAAGGCTGTGAAGCGGCCGAAACGTCACAACTTTTTTGCACGTTAAGTTCACTTGGCTGTACCCATTAAAGGTTTTTTTTACCGGACATGCTGCCTCCATTGCTTTTTTTCGGATTCACTATGAGGGAGCCCTAAGGAATCTTGGACTCCAGGTGGGCTGTTGCATTTCGGTTGACCGCAAGATCTGGTGAGTGCGATTCCAATACTTTATTTTTTACTACTGTAACGGCACTGGAAACATTGCTAGACAGAAGCCTCTGCCTAGTAGTTTAAAAATATAAGCAAACAGCCCTTGCCTGCGCAATACAGTGCAGGGAAAGGGAGAGCATCAAAGCATTAAATGCTCATATTAGGGGGCTACTTGGGTGAAAATTGGGATGTCTGGGTTCAGCTCTGAAACAAGGCAACCTCTTTAAGCTAACATCAGTAAAAAGGGAGATGCATGTGATGGTGACTGTGCCATGATGTGAGTAGATCAAAGCAGAGCAAAAAAGTACGAAAAGCAGCCCGAAACCTGCCAGAGTATCAATTTCATGTAAGATTCTTGTAAAATTGGTGCAGACATGTTAAAATGTCATATTGGACAATAAGAAAATTACACGCTGCAGTACATGCTAAATATAGTATCACATGGGAAAGTATTTTATTATTCCACTTAGAGATGAGCAAATTTCGCCATTTTTTTTTTAAATTTTTGGTTCGATACGAGTTTATTTGTGGCGAATCGCATTAAAAATTGCTATTTCCTCGCTGCAGAGAGCCTTTATGGTGGTGTAGAACACTGTGTCTTACAGTAACAGACATAGGGAGTCTGCTCTGGAGGTCAAATAATACTGTGAGTCAGTATGACATGCAGATGACAGGCATCGCTCTTAGAATCACTGCACACTTCACTTATTTGGGCAGTCACTTGGCCAAAACTGATCAAACAACTATGATCTCAGCCTTACAGGTCGATGTTAGTGTCAAGAAAAAGCGCACTCCTTTTACACCGTCATCGGCTGATTCCACATAGATGTCTACAGAACCTGTTCTATTAAACGCTTGCCCTTCCTCTGATCTGTCAGAACAATAACCCCAAAAAAACGGATCCTGTCTTTTGAACATTCACCTTTACTTGGTCAGCATTTGGGGTCAGCATTTGGTCAGTAATCCATCAGTATTACAGAGATGACCGAGTCAACTTTTCAAGAATCGATGGGTTGCTAGTCAAGACACGACACGACTCCTGCTGCCATGCCCCCTTACTTTGCTGCTAACTTTGCCTGTGCCAGAAACATTTAGGCCTCTGCCACTCCCCTCTGCAGGGCCTGGCACTTCTCTGTCTGAAATACTGTTAGATCAGATAAATAAATAAAAAGGAAATTAAAACACCCCCAAAAAAGTCTATAATTTTCTCACTACACCACACAACGGCTAATAGGAACTATTTTTTCCACTAATACATGCAAAAAAGGTCTTTAGAACATATAGCTGCACTGCTGAACATCAAATATATTTTTCTTTTGCCACTATTACACAACAAAATTGGCGTTAGAACATATAACTGCACCACTGAACGGCAAATAGGCCCTTAGTGTTTTTTTACACTTGTACACTCCACAAAAGGCTTTAGAACATATAAATGCACCGCTGAACGGCGAATATATATTTATTTTGGCACTAATATATGACAAAAGGGCTTTAGAACATATAACTGCACCGCTGAACGGCAAATATATTTTTCTTTTTCCACTTATACACTGCACAAATGGCTTTAGAACATATAACTTCACTGCTGAACGGTAAATATATTTTTATTTTGCCACTAATACACAATAAAAAAAGGCTTTAGAACATATAACTGCAACTCTGAACGGCAAATACAAATTGGCTGAGGCTATTTATAGGGCTGTGACATCAAAGGGCTGACTGGCTGCTGATTGGCTGGATGCATGGCTATACAGTACAGACCAAAAGTTTGGACACACCTTCTCATTCAAAGAGTTTTCTTTATTTTCATAATTATGAAAATTGTAGATTCACACTGAAGGCATCAAAACTATGAATTAACATATGTGGAATTATATACATAACAAAAAAGTGTGAAACAACTGAAAATATGTCATACTCTAGGTTCTTCAAAGTAGCCACCTTTTGCTTTGATTACTGCTTTGCACACTCTCGGCTTTCTTTTGATGAGCTTCAAGAGGTAGTCACCTGAAATGGTTTTCACTTCACAGGTGTGCCCTGTCAGGTTTAATAAATGAGATTTCTTGCCTTATAAATAGGGTTGGGACCATCAGTTGCGTTGTGGAGAAGCCAGGTGGATACACAGCTGATGGTCCTACTGAATAGACTGTTAGAATTTGTATTATGGCAAGAAAAAAGCAGCTAAGTAAAGAAAAACAAGTGGCCATCATTACTTTAAGAAATGAAGGTCAGTCAGTCCAAAACATTGGGAAAACTTTGAAAGTGTCCCCAAGTGCAGTCACAAAAACCATCAAGCGATACAAAGAAACTGGCTCACATGCGGACTGCCCCAGGAAAGGAAGACCAAGAGTCACCTCTGCTGCGGAGAATAAGTTCATCCGAGTCACCAGCCTCAGAAATCGCAGGTTAACAGCAGCTCAGATTAGAGACCAGGTCAATGCCACACAGAGTTCTAGCAGCAGACACATCTCTAGAATAACTGTTAAGAGGAGACTATGTGAATCAGGCCTTCATGGTAGAATATTTGCTAGGAAACCACTGCTAAGGACAGGCAACAAGCAGAAGAGACTTGTTTGGGCTAAAGAACACAAGGAATGGACATTAGACCAGTGGAAATTTGTGCTTTGGTCTGATGAGTCTAAATTTGAGATCTTTGGTTCCAACTACCGTGTCTTTGTGCGATGCAGAAAACGTGAACGGATGGACTCTACATGCCTGGTTCCCACCGTGAAGAATGGAGGAGGAGGTGTGATGGTATGGGGGTGCTTTGCTGGTGACACTGTTGGGGATTTATTCAAAATTGAAGGCATACTGAACCAGCATGGCTACCATAGCATCTTTCAGCGGTATGCTATTCCATCTGGTTTGCGTTTAGTTGGACCACCATTTATTTTTCAACAGGACAATGACCCTAAACACACCTTTAGGCTGTGTAAGGGCTATTTGACCATGAAGGAGAGTGATGGGGTGCTGCGCCAGATGACCTGGCCTCCACAGTCACCGGACCTGAACAAAATCGACATGGTTTGGGGTGAGCTGGACCGCAGAGTGAAGGCAAAAGGGCCAACAAGTGCTCAGCATCTCTGGGAACTCCTTCAAGACTGTTGGAAAACCATTTCAGGTGACTACCTCTTGAAGCTCATCAAGAGAATGCCAAGAGTGTGCAAAGCAGTAATCAAAGCAAAAGGTGGCTACTTTGAAGAACCTAGAATATGACATATTTTCAGTTGTTTCACACTTTTTTGTTATGTATATAATTCCACATGTGTTAATTCATAGTTTTGATGCCTTCAGTGTGAATCTACAATTTTCATAGTCATGAAAATAATGAAAACTCTTTGAATGAGAAGGTGTGTCCAAACTTTTGGTCTGTACTGTATATATATATATATATATATATATATATATATATATATATATATATATATATTCATGTTTAATTGCTACCAACATAGATTACTCAGCAATTTTAGTTCTACCATCACAAAGTTAATCTGTTTGTTAATTTCTGTATCTATACATCACATTATATTAATATCCTTGTGTGACTCTAGTTTTGAGGGCGTTTGTAATTCTTGAGGAAATGAAGTTGCTATTTGCTGTAGGAAATGCCTCATTCTATTATTTAATGAGTGTACAATCCCAAGCTGGCATGGTATGAAAATAACAATTAGAGCAGGTGGCAGTGCCATCCAGGGGCATGTACTGTGTTCGAGATGCCAATCTGCTCTAACAGAGGCCTGCTCTCAACGTTCCTTGCAACAGGCGATTTTGCCTGAATGCTTGTTGGAATACGTTCATCTTTAGTTAGGGTAGATAGATTCTGCTTTTACTAAAGAATATTCAAGCACAATCTTTCATTTATCATTTTGCTAAAAAGAAAAAAATTAAACATGTTCTATATTTCCTTTGTTTTCCTTATTTAAAAAGAGAATTTCATTTCTTGTGTTGTATGTAGTTTTGCTTGATTTATCTCATTTAGAGCAAATTGAAACCTTTAAAGATCTGGATATACAGTTCACAATAACAATCTGACTAAGCAGAAGACAATACCAATCAAAATACTGGAAGGAAAAAAAAGTCTGAAATGGAAACAACCGCCATTGGTGAAATATCTGTATATTTATGTTCACAGGAATATGAGTTTACAGGAATATTAATATCTGCCACAGCATTCGTTTTCAGTCTTTAGAACAATTCAAACATTTTAGCCGCTTTTCAATAAAAGCACTTATTTTGCAACAATAAACAACTTGTGCAGGAAGTCATATTTTGTTTTACATGAATGAGATGGGAACCCTATTCTGAGCACAATAGAAACATCACAGTGTACTACAAGATATCGATTTTGAACTATAGGTTAAGGCTGGTGTAAGAAACTCTGGTCTTAAAACTTAAAACTTATGCAATTAAAGCTTAAGGCTGGGGTTACATTATGATCTTGGATGTTACACCTGTTGTGTGACAAAAGGTTACTATAAAGCAAAATACTAAAACCCCCACAAAGAGTACTAAACAGATACTTGGTAACAATAACAATATTAATTACTAATTAATTTAACATCTAAATAATAAACATCTAAAATCAATAACAACAACTGCAAGAACATATAGAAAGGGAGGTAGCAATGGTCATGTAGTAACGGATTCTATATATCAAGAGGGCTTTCTAAGTCTTATTAAGGCATTCAGATCTATCATCAAACTGCATAGCTGCGAATAGTTAAATATAAAGTGCTATAGTGCAAACAGAATTTAATACGTGTAAATTACAATAAATAAATAATAGATAATGAAAGCAACAATATATGATAAATCAAAGATAGTGACATGTATTAGAAAGACCAGGCATATCCCTACACGATTGTCAGATACAGACCAGTGTGCCTCCACCCCGACGTACGTTTCACTTTTCAGCTTCCTCAGAGGTTGGTTACTATGTAATAATGTAGTCATTGAACTGGATTGAATGTTACCATGACAGTGAACCAAGAATAAAAAATAAAAAAAATCTAGCAGTGCTTGATTTTTTGCAAAACTGCCTTTTAACCGCTTCAGTATCGGTCACTTTTCGCCTTTATATCCAAGGCCGATTTTTAAAAATCTGACATGTCACTTTATATGGTGATAACTTTGGAACGCTTTTAATTACCCAAGCCATTCTGAGATTGTTTTCTAATGACACATTGTACTTTATGACAGTAGTAAATGTGAGTAGATATATTGAAAAAAAATCTAAAATTTACCAAAAAATTACCAAAAATTCACAATTTTCTAAATTTGAAGGTTCTCTACTTTTAACCCCTTAGTGACCACCCATACCTCTTTTTACGGCGGTCACTAAGGGGCCGTAGGCTGGGCCGCCGCGTTTTCACGGCGGCCCAGTCTAAGCGCTGCACGGCTCCCCCGTGCAGCGGGGAGCGTGGACCCAGCTCTCACATGAGAGCCGGGGCCCTGCTCTAACAGCCTGGACCGGCAGAAGTGCTGATCCGGGCTGTTTAACCCTTTACGCCCGCTGCATGTAAAGTGGTGACAGAGGGAGCGGACTCCTTCTGTATCCCATCAGCACCCCGGAAATGCGATCGCGGGGTTGCTGATCTGTTGGGAAGCTTACCTTGCTTCCGATCAGGGCCCCGAGGCTGTCTGTAGTTATCTCCAGCAGGCTGTGCCTCTCTGGCGCAGCCTGCTGGTCAATGTTTGAATAGCATTGCTATAGAAATATAATGCATTATAGAGATAATGCATTACATTTTAAATGCAATAAAAATACTGTATTTTATAGTCCCCTTGTGGGACTTTTAAGTAGTAAAAATTTAGAAAAAAAATTCTATAAAATAAAAAAATATGCTTTTTTATTGAAAATACGCTTTTCGATAAAAAAATTGCAAAAAGAAAATATCCCCCATATGTTTGGTATTGCCGCGTCCGTAATGACCTGGACTCGATAAATATAACATAAATTATCCCCTATGGTGAACGCCGTAAAAGAAAAAAAAATGACAGAATTTCTAATTTATTCTTAGTTTCCACCTAAAAAAACGTGATAACAAGCGATCAAAAAGCGGCATTTACTCCAAAATGATACCAATGAAAAATACAATTTGTCCCTCAAAAATCTAGCCCTCACACAACTCCATAGAAAAATAAAATAAAACAGTTATGGGTCTTGTGAAGTGGCAATGCCAAATCATTTTTTTGGGTTAATAAAAGGGGTTTTATTGGAAAAAAGTAGTAAAAGTTAATTATAAGTATTTAGTATCACTGTAATTGTACTGACCCAGAGAATAAAGATATTATGTTATTTGTACCAAAAAATTGAACACAGTAAAAGTTATAATGTAAAAACGCAGTGGCAGTATTACTATTTTTCCCCATCTCCTTCCCAGAAAGAGTTAATAAAAGTTAATCAGAAAGTTATGTGTACCCCAAAATGGTGCCATTAAAAACTACAACTTGTCCTGTAAAAAACAAGACTTTATAAAGCTATATAGACGGAAAAAAAAAAAAGTTATAGCTCTTGGAACAAGACCATGAAAAAAGGAAGAAAAACGCTTGGTCATAAAGGCCCAAACAGGCTTGGTCAGGCTTAAGACAGATAGTAATAACTCATAAAATGGTTATCAGTCAACATTCCCCATATGTCTGCTTTATATTGGCATAATTTTGTAAATTACATTTTATTTTTTTAGGACGTTAGAAGGCTTAGAAGTTTAGAAGCTATTTTTAAAATTTTAAACAAAAATTCCCCAATTTTTTTTAAACCCTTTCTATCCCGGGCCAGTTTTCACCTTCCTGCCCAGACCATTTTTTGCTAATCCGACATGTGACACTTTATGTGGTAATAACTTTGGAACACTTTTATTTATCGAGACCATTCTGAAATTGTTTTCTTGTGACATATTGTACTTTATGATAGTCATAAATTTCAGTCAATATATTTCACCTTTATTTATGAAAAAATCCAAAATTTACCCCAAATTTTGAAAAATTCGCAATTTTCTAAATTTCTATTTCTCTGCTTTTAAAACACAAAGTGATACCTCATAAAATATTTATTACTTAACATTCCCCATATATCTACTTTATGTTGGCATCATTTTGTAAATGTAATTTTAATTTTTTAGGACGTTAGAAGGCTTAACATTTTTGAAGCAATTCCTAAAATAAAAAAAATAAAAATAAACCCCTAAAGCTACTCAAAACTGATTTTACAAACTTTGTTAACCCTTGAGGTGTTCCACAAGAATGAAAGAAAAATGGAGGTGAAATTTCAAAATGTCGCTTTTTAAGTAGATATTTTATTATGTTAATCATTTTTTTTCTTGCAACATAGCAAGGTTTAGCAGCAAAATAAACCTCAATATATATTACTCTGATCCTTCAGTTTACAGAAATACCCCATTTGTGGTGGTAAATTGCTCTATGGGCATGTGCAGTGCACCATATGGATTTTGGAGATTTCACTAGAATGGTTTTTAGGCACCATTTTGTATTTGAAGATACCTTAATATACCCCTACAGTGGAAACCCTCAAAAGTGACCCCATTTTGGAAACTACACCCCTTAAAGAATATATTAATGGTAGTACTGAGAACTTTGACCCCCTAAGCGTTTTACGGAATTTGGAAACACTTGGCTGTAAAAACTAAAAGTTTTGTTTCTTCCAATAAAATGTTGCTTTAGCCCCAATTTTTTTCATTTTTACAAGGAGAAAAAGCACTGCGTAATTTGTTAGCCATTTTCTTCTAAATACAACAACACCTCATATATGGTGGTAAAATGCTGTGGGGGCACATGGCAGGACTCAGAACAGAAAGAGCGCCATATGGCTTTTGCAGCACAGATTTTGATGGACAGGTTTATGGGTGCCATTGTTTTTTTTTTTTAAGCGATTGTCTTATGTGGGGGCTCATTTTTTGCAGGATGAGGTGACGATTTGATTGATACAATTTTGGTGTACATAAGTCTTTTTGATCACTTGGTTTTAAACTTTTTTGTGAGGCAAGCTGAAAAAAAATTGCTTTTTTGGCATAGATTTTTTTACCAACTTACCTGTTTGGGCACCAGCACGGCAGTCTGGGGCTCAAGAATGGATGCGCCATCTGAGACATCAGCGACAGCGTACACATACTGGAGGAGATCCTGGGTAATAATTTGTGTTTATTAGAAATAGGTGTGTGTTCTGGATGCAGGCTGAGTGACAGCTCAGCCTGCCTATCTGTAGGATACTGGTGTTCTAGTTCAATGGGTGCCGAGTTCCTGGTACTCTATTTAAATCCACTACTTGCAATGCACCCTTGCTAGTTATAGGATTAGTCCCTTGCTGTGCTCCTGGTTCTGTCTGGGTGTATTGGATTGTTTGTTATCTTGACCACGGCTTAGCTCTGACCTCCCTCTGTCTAGTGATTCTATACTATGTTACCCATCTGGTTCTGACTTTGACTTTGACATGGCTATTTTGACTACCCTCCATCCTCTATTTTGTACCGCATTGTCCTCCCAGTTCTGACCTATTTCTGTACAACCCGTCTGTGTTGTTGAGTCTCTGTGTCTGTCTGTCTAGCACTTAGCAGAACAAGGAACGTCGACCAGTTGCAGTCATGCTGCTTAGAGCTTGCACTGCAAGTTGGCGTGGAAAGCAGGTTGGGTTCAGTTAGGGCTCACTATGTGTGTGTTTCCCAGACTACTGTGCTGACAGGTGCATATGAAGCCTCAAACATATGGTGCATTGTGCTAATCTGCAGCAGTATAGATTTTGTGTTGTTTGTTTATTATGCTCTTAATATGCCTGTTGTTTTTTAACAACTAGGCATTCAATTGGTGAGGAGTCTACAACATAAGAAAAATAATGTAAAGCTGCTAGGGAGGAGTGGAGAATTTCAAAGGGGCTCCAATTAACTTATCTGCTTTGCAAAGTCATCACCTTGACATCCATATAACAGACTGTAATATAATAAACATCTCCATTTGTGACCCTTATTATTATTTATGGAGGACAAGCTATAGAAATGAATGCTAATAATTCTACAATTTCACTAAATAAGTAGGATAAAGAATATTCATGCTTCCATACAACAGTACTGTTTGCAAATACTGGCAGGATTTTTACCAACTCTCTGTAAATTTTATATACAATACATATAATAATTGTTTATTCGGCTTAGGGATATAAACAAAATCTGAATCTACATATTGAAAATGGAAAGTTACAAAAACCTTTATTCTATCAATTGTGTGATGAGACATGATAAAGCAGACAGATATGTCCAGCCTTAGGCAATGTCCAAACTAGTGGTGGAGTGAATTTGGTTCAGAAACCAATTCAACACAATATCTGGATCTGTTAACTAAATCCAGGACAGGCTTCAATACACATCACAAACACTAGATGGTGAGCTCTCTACAATTATCTCTTTCTTTCATAAGTAGCTTCTTATTCCTCCATGCTGCTTTCTCTGCTGTTCAGAGGACAGAGAAGCTGGCCATATATATGAGATATTAAACTTACAGACCAATGGCAGTTTGAGTTACATTTGGTGAGATCTGTTGAGAATCTGATGTGTGTAAGGGTCATACACATACAATTAAAGGAGCACTAAACCTAGAATCCAAACAAATAAAAATAAATAAATGAATAATTATATGAAACCTCAAATCATCTCCTTATTTTATTGATCTTCTTTTTATCACAATTAGAGCATTAAATATAATATTGCTTTTCCAGACTGCTGAATTCCAAATTTGTCTAGTCATGTAGTGATAAATATCCATATAGACAATCTCCTGGTCTGATTTCTCGTGAAGTTTGATGATGACACTGAGGAGCACCAATTGTGACCACAACCTGTCAAAGTTGTTACCCAGTTTTCCTAGACTATGGAATAGGCCCCTGTGAAGCTGCAGTGGATCTTGCTTGAGGTGGCGTGATGACCTAATCTCACGCCGCGCGGGATTTCGACTGAGATCTTCAAGCAAGATGGCAGCAGCCGGCCCGTTGCAAGCGAATGGAGGCAGTAAGTTTGATGTAATTGTTTTTTTTGTTAATTTTACTGCCGCAATCGTGTATAAACGCAGCATCTGAGGGGCACTATGACAGAGGAAGTGCTATTTAATCTCCCTGTTATTGCACCCACTACTTAAAAAAAAAAGCACATTTCCTCGCACTTCGTGGTAAAGAATTGCATGTTTGCTAAATTGGCGGCTACACATATGATGACTGAGGACATAGAGCAAGGAACTTTGGGAAGTCGGGATCACCCAGATTGACATTCCTGCCAATCAGCAGCCAGCCAGCCTTGCAATGTCATAGCCCTATAAATATGTCGGCCATCTTACAGTCAGACATTTTCCAGCATTCAGAGTGCAGGGAAAGACGTGTGAAGGTACTAGGGACAGCTATTGGAAAAACTATTGTGGAAAAAAATACAGAAAAAATGATTTATAGATGCAGGGAAAGGATAGGGAGGAATCATTTCACAGCATCTTAGTGCAGGGAGAGATGCCAGAAGGAGCTAGTGACATTGATAGTGATTTACAAGTGTAGGGAACGATTATTTGGGGATCCAATTACTCATTAGACAGCTCTATCATTCAAGCATTTTGTTATTGGGCTGCAAGTCTTATGTTGAAAAGCCTTTAGAAGCGTATTATATCTTAGTATCTTTAGTATATTATATCAGTACTGCAAGAAAATTATATACACATTTCACTTCTGAAGTTATTTCTGGTGAAAGTGTATTTAAGTAACAAAGAAAAATATATATGCAATGCACTTTTGCAGTTATTTCTGGTGAAAGCGTATAAGGGCTTATTTCAGTAAAAAAAAAAGACAAATATATACGGACTGCACTGTTGCAGTTATTTCTGGTGAAAGCGTATAGGGGCGTATTTCAGTACTACCAGAAAAATACATACGCATTTCACTATTTAATTGTTTTCTGCTTAAAGCGTATAGTGGCCTATTTTATTCCAACAAGAAATGTATATTCTCAGGTCACGTCTGTGGTTATTTATGGTGAAAGCTAATAGGGGCATATTTCATTAAAAAAAGAAAAATATATACGCACTGTACTGTTGCAGTTATTTCTGTTAAAAGCGTATAGGGGAGTATTACAGTAAAAATAGAAAAATATATACACACTGCACTATTTAATTGTTTTCTGATAGAGTTGAGCGAACACCTGGATGTTCGGGTTCGAGAAGTTCGGCCGAACATCCCGGAAATGTTCGGGTTCGGGATCCGAACCCGATCCGAACTTCGTCCCGAACCCGAACCCCATTGAAGTCAATGGGGACCCGAACTTTTCGGCACTAAAACGGCTGTAAAACAGCCCAGGAAAGGGCTAGAGGGCTGCAAAAGGCAGCAACATGTAGGTAAATCCCCTGCAAACAAATGTGGATAGGGAAATTAATTAAAATAAAAATTAAATAAATAAAAATTAACCAAAATCAATTGGAGAGAGGTTCCATAGCAGAGAATCTGGCTTCCCGTCACCCACCACTGGAACAGTCCATTCTCAGATATTTAGGCCCCGGCACCCAGGCAGAGGAGAGAGGTCCCGTAACAGAGAATCTGTCTTCATGTCAGCAGAGAATTAGTCTGCATGTCATAGCAGAGAATGAGGCTTCACGTCAGCCACCACTGCAACAGTCCATTGGCATATATTTAGGCCTAGCACACAGGCAGAGGAGAGAGGTCCCGTAACAGAGAATCTGGCTTCATGTCAGCAGAGAATCAGTCTGCATGTCATAGCAGAGAATGAGGCTTCACGTCAGCCACCACTGCAACAGTCCATTGGCATATATTTAGGCCCAGCACACACACAGGCAGAGGAGAGAGGTCCCGTAACAGAGAATCTGTCTTCATGTCAGCAGAGAATTAGTCTGCATGTCATAGCAGAGAATGAGGCTTCACGTCACCCACCACTGCAACAGTCCATTGGCATATATTTAGGCCTAGCACACAGGCAGAGCAGAGAGGTCCCGTAACAGACAATCTGGCTTCATGACAGCAGAGAATCAGTCTGCATGTCATAGCAGAGAATGAGGCTTCACGTCACCCACCACTGCAACAGTCCATTGGCATATATTTAGGCCTAGCACACAGGCAGAGGAGAGAGGTCCCGTAACAGAGAATCTGTCTTCATGTCAGCAGAGAATCAGTCTGCATGTCATAGCAGAGAATGAGGCTTCACGTCAGCCACCACTGCAACAGTCCATTGGCATATATTTAGGCCCAGCACCCAGGCAGAGGAGGGAGGTCCCGTAACAGAGAATCTGTCTTCATGTCAGCAGAGAATTAGTCTGCATGTCATAGCAGAGAATGAGGCTTCACGTCAGCCACCACTGCAACAGTCCATTGGCATATATTTAGGCCCAGCACACACACAGGCAGAGGAGAGAGGTCCCGTAACAGAGAATCTGGCTTCATGTCAGCAGAGAATCAGTCTGCATGTCATAGCAGAGAATGAGGCTTCACGTCAGCCACCACTGCAACAGTCCATTGGCATATATTTAGGCCCAGCACACACACAGGCAGAGGAGAGAGGTCCCGTAACAGAGAATCTGGCTTCATGTCAGCAGAGAATCAGTCTGCATGTCATAGCAGAGAATGAGGCTTCACGTCAGCCACCACTGCAACAGTCCATTGGCATATATTTAGGCCCAGCACCCAGGCAGAGGAGGGAGGTCCCGTAACAGAGAATCTGTCTTCATGTCAGCAGAGAATTAGTCTGCATGTCATAGCAGAGAATGAGGCTTCACGTCACCCACCACTGCAACAGTCCATTGGCATATATTTAGGCCTAGCACACAGGCAGAGCAGAGAGGTCCCGTAACAGACAATCTGGCTTCATGACAGCAGAGAATCAGTCTGCATGTCATAGCAGAGAATGAGGCTTCACGTCACCCACCACTGCAACAGTCCATTGGCATATATTTAGGCCTAGCACACAGGCAGAGCAGAGAGGTCCCGTAACAGACAATCTGGCTTCATGTCAGCAGAGAATCAGTCTGCATGTCATAGCAGAGAATGAGGCTTCACGTCACCCACCACTGCAACAGTCCATTGGCATATATTTAGGCCTAGCACACAGGCAGAGCAGAGAGGTCCCGTAACAGACAATCTGGCTTCATGACAGCAGAGAATCAGTCTGCATGTCATAGCAGAGAATGAGGCTTCACGTCACCCACCACTGCAACAGTCCATTGGCATATATTTAGGCCTAGCACACAGGCAGAGCAGAGAGGTCCCGTAACAGACAATCTGGCTTCATGTCAGCAGAGAATCAGTCTGCATGTCATAGCAGAGAATGAGGCTTCACGTCACCCACCACTGCAACAGTCCATTGGCATATATTTAGGCCTAGCACACAGGCAGAGCAGAGAGGTCCCGTAACAGACAATCTGGCTTCATGACAGCAGAGAATCAGTCTGCATGTCATAGCAGAGAATGAGGCTTCACGTCACCCACCACTGCAACAGTCCATTGGCATATATTTAGGCCTAGCACACAGGCAGAGCAGAGAGGTCCCGTAACAGACAATCTGGCTTCATGTCAGCAGAGAATCAGTCTGCATGTCATAGCAGAGAATGAGGCTTCACGTCACCCACCACTGCAACAGTCCATTGGCATATATTTAGGCCTAGCACACAGGCAGAGCAGAGAGGTCCCGTAACAGACGATCTGGCTTCATGTCAGCAGAGAATCAGTCTGCATGTCATAGCAGAGAATCAGGCTTCACGTCAGCCACCACTGCAACAGTCCATTGTCATAAATTTAGGCCCAGCACCCAGGCAGAGGAGAGAGGTCCCGTAACAGACAATCTGGCTTCATGTCAGCAGAGAATTAGTCTGCATGTCATAGCAGAGAATCAGGCTTCATGTCAGCCACCACTGCAACAGTCCATTGGCATATATTTAGGCCTAGCACACAGGCAGAGGAGAGGTTCATTCAACTTTGGGTAGCATCGCAATATAATGGTAAAATGAAAATAAAAATAGGATTGAATGAGGAAGTGCCCTGGAGTCCAATAATATATGGTTATGGGGAGGTAGTTAATGTCTAATCTGGACAAGGGACGGACAGGTCCTGTGGGATCCATGCCTGGTTCATTTTTATGAACGTCAGCTTGTCCACATTGGCTGTAGACAGGCGGCTGCGTTTGTCTGTAATGACGCCCCCTGCCGTGCTGAATACACGTTCAGACAAAACGCTGGCTGCCGGGCAGGCCAGCACCTCCAAGGCATAAAAGGCTAGCTCTGGCCACGTGGACAATTTAGAGACCCAGAAGTTGAATGGGGCCGAACCATCAGTCAGTACGTGGAGGGGTGTGCACACGTACTGTTCCACCATGTTAGTGAAATGTTGCCTCCTGCTAACACGTTGCGTATCAGGTGGTGGTGCAGTTAGCTGTGGCGTGTTGACAAAAGTTTTCCACATCTCTGCCATGCTAACCCTGCCCTCAGAGGAGCTGGCCGTGACACAGCTGCCTTGGCGACCTCTTGCTCCTCCTCTGCCTTGGCCTTGGGCTTCCACTTGTTCCCCTGTGACATTTGGGAATGCTCTCAGTAGCGCGTCTACCAACGTGCGCTTGTACTCGCGCATCTTCCTATCACGCTCCAGTGCAGGAAGTAAGGTGGGCACATTGTCTTTGTAGCGTGGATCCAGCAGGGTGGCAACCCAGTAGTCCGCACAGGTTAAAATGTGGGCAACTCTGCTGTCGTTGCGCAGGCACTGCAGCATGTAGTCGCTCATGTGTGCCAGGCTGCCCAGGGGTAAGGACAAGCTGTCCTCTGTGGGAGGCGTATCGTCATCGTCCTGCCTTTCCCCCCAGCCACGCACCAGTGATGGACCCGAGCTGCGTTGGGTGCCACCCCGCTGTGACCATGCTTCATCCTCATCCTCCTCCACCTCCTCCTCATCCTCGTCCTCCTCGTCCTCCAGTAGTGGGCCCTGGCTGGCCACATTTGTACCTGGCCTCTGCTGTTGCAAAAAACCTCCCTCTGAGTCACTTCGAAGAGACTGGCCTGAAAGTGCTAAAAATGACCCCTCTTCCTCATCCTCCTCCTCCTCCTCCTGGGCCACCTCCTGTTCCATCATCGCCCTAAGTGTTTTCTCAAGGAGACATAGAAGTGGTATTGTAACGCTGATAACGGTGTCATCGCCACTGGCCATGTTGGTGGAGTACTCGAAACAGCGCAACAGGGCACACAGGTCTCGCATGGAGGCCCAGTCATTGGTGGTGAAGTGGTGCTGTTCTGTAGTGCGACTGACCCGTGCGTGCTGCAGCTGAAACTCCACTATGGCCTGCTGCTGCTCGCACAGTCTGTCCAGCATGTGCAAGGTGGAGTTCCACCTGGTGGGCACGTCGCATATGAGGCGGTGAGCGGGAAGGCCGAAGTTACGCTGTAGCGCAGACAGGCGAGCAGCGGCAGGATGTGAACGCCGGAAGCGCGAACAGACGGCCCGCACTTTATGCAGCAGCTCTGACATGTCGGGGTAGTTGTGAATGAACTTCTGCACCACCAAATTCAGCACATGCGCCAAGCAAGGGATGTGCGTCAAATTGGCTAGTCCCAGAGCTGCAACGAGATTTCGCCCATTATCACACACCACCAGGCCGGGCTTGAGGCTCACCGGCAGCAACCACTCGTCGGTCTGTTGTTCAATACCCCGCCACAACTCCTGTGCGGTGTGGGGCCTGTCCCCCAAACATATGAGTTTCAGAATGGCCTGCTGACGTTTACCCCGGGCTGTGCTGAAGTTGGTGGTGAAGGTGTGTGGCTGACTGGATGAGCAGGTGGAAGAAGAGGAGGAGGAAGCCGAGAAGGAGGAGGTGGCAACAGGAGGCAAAGAATGTTGCCCTGCGATCCTTGGCGGCGGCAGGACGTGCGCCAAACAGCTCTCCGCCTGGGGCCCAGCTGCCACTACATTTACCCAGTGTGCAGTTAGGGAGATATAGCGTCCCTGGCCGTGCTTACTGGTCCACGTATCTGTGGTTAGGTGGACCTTGCTACAGATGGCGTTGCGCAGTGCACACTTGATTTTATCGGATACTTGGTTGTGCAGGGAAGGCACGGCTCTCTTGGAGAAGTAGTGCCGGCTGGGAACAACATACTGTGGGACAGCAAGCGACATGAGCTGTTTGAAGCTGTCTGTGTCCACCAGCCTAAATGACAGCATTTCATAGGCCAGTAGTTTAGAAATGCTGGCATTCAGGGCCAGGGATCGAGGGTGGCTAGGTGGGAATTTACGCTTTCTATCAAATGTTTGTGAGATGGAGAGCTGAACGCTGGCGTGTGACATGGTTGAGACGCTTGGTGACGGAGGTGGTGGTGGTGGTGTTGGTGGTACATCCCCTGTTTGCTGGGCGGCAGGTGCCAACGTTCCTCCAGAGGCGGAGGAAGAGGCCGAGGCGGCAGCAGCAGAATAGGCCGAGGCGGCAGCAGCAGAAGAGGTAGCAGGGGGAGCCTGAGTGACTTCCTTGGTTTTAAGGTGTTTACTCCACTGCAGTTCATGCTTTGCATGCAGGTGCCTGGTCATGCAGGTTGTGCTCAGGTTCAGAACGTTAATGCCTCGCTTCAGGCTCTGATGGCACAGCGTGCAAACCACTCGGGTCTTGTCGTCAGCACATTGTTTGAAGAAGTGCCATGCCAGGGAACTCCTTGAAGCTGCCTTTGGGGTGCTCGGTCCCAGATGGCGGCGGTCAGTAGCAGGCGGAGTCTCTTGGCGGCGGGTGTTCTGCTTTTGCCCACTGCTCCCTCTTTTGCTACGCTGTTGGCTCGGTCTCACCACTGCCTCTTCCTCCGAACTGTGAAAGTCAGTGGCACGACCTTCATTCCATGTGGGGTCTAGGACCTCATCGTCCCCTGCATCGTCTTCCACCCAGTCTTGATCCCTGACCTCCTGTTCAGTCTGCACACTGCAGAAAGACGCAGCAGTTGGCACCTGTGTTTCGTCATCATCAGAGACATGCTGAGGTGGTATTCCCATGTCCTCATCATCAGGAAACATAAGTGGTTGTGCGTCAGTGCATTCTATGTCTTTCACCGCTGGGGAAGGGCTAGGTGGATGCCCTTGGGAAACCCTGCCAGCGGAGTCTTCAAACAGCATAAGAGACTGCTGCATAACTTGAGGCTGAGACAGTTTCCCTGGTATGCATGGGGGTGATGTGACAGACTGATGGGGTTGGTTTTCAGGCGCCATCTGTGCGCTTTCTGCAGAAGACTGGGTGGGAGATAATGTGAACGTGCTGGATCCACTGTCGGCCACCCAATTGACTAATGCCTGTACCTGCTCAGGCCTTACCATCCTTAGA